>NC_059435.1:54979240-56179240 GCF_021028975.2 Sphaerodactylus townsendi | reverse complement strand
CATGTTACGTTCCCATCGTTCTTAAAGTGGCATATTAAACTGCCTATCAGCTGAACGTTACATACTTTGAGATACAGGAAATAAGCAGCCGAGGACACTAAATTATAAAGCAGTGAAGTGCTGGCAGTGTTCCTGATCTGTCCTGTAATTTGCCCATGGCTAAGTTCTAAAAAGGGTCAACGTTGTTAAAGGAGTTTCAAGTGCTTGAACAGTAGGGTGCCTCTGTCTTGCCTGTGCCAAAAGTTCAACAGGAAGGAAGAGGGAATGCATTTGGGCTTTTACAAAATGTCACTTGAGAACCAGGAGTGGAGTTTGACTAATCTGTCTCAGACATTGTTCCGTTCCTTCCTTCTTTCATTGCCGGGGCAGGACTTTTCTGATGTTTGGGTTGGTTTTGCACAGCACTGACTCTGAAACAGTGTTATAGAGAAGTCTGCATATTGGACCTGAAGCATTTGCATTGGTTTGGGTTGATTTTGTGCTTTGATGAAGATTTCAATATATCAGGAAAAAAACAATTTGTTTTTAGAGAACAATGAAACTTTCCTTGTACTTTTAGATACAATGGAGAAGCATTAATCATCCCTCTTCTCAAAATGTGAGTCCATTAAGTATGGATTCACACTACTGAATTTCTGTGTGCTATGGTGTATTAGTGTGAACTAGTTCACAGGTGTCAAACTCGCAGCCCTCCAGATGTTATGGACTACAGCTCCCATCATCCCCTGTCAGCATCATACTGGCAGGGGATGATGGGAACTGTAGTCCATAACATCTGGAGGGCCACGAGTTGTGTGTGCAATGAGTTAGCACCCTGCCCCAAAACTGCAGCAAGAAGTAGGGTTGCAATCCCAGCAATGATGTTAGTACCACTTTTATTTGCATATTTTTTTTTGCACAAAGCCATAGATGTGGTCATGAACACACATGGATAAATTAAGCAATATGAAACTGACCCTTACAAAACACTCCCAAAATATTGATTCTTGGCATAACCTGTTAAGTACATGCAGATGACCATTTTTAACCGCAAGTGTCATTTTCTAACAAAAGCACTTTAAGATCACTTTAATGGTTAAGTTTTTCTTTTTCTCCTTACAGGAGGAATGCATGGCTAGATACAAGTTGCTGGTTGAACTCATACAAAAGAAAAAAATGGCAAAGAGCTGAACACGTGGAAGAATTGTGCTTACCGTACTAGGATATTTTAATCATCATATCCAGTGACGTGTATTTTTGTATGTCAGTATTTCAGTACGTCATGTGCCTTAGTAATACAAATAAATAACTTTTATGCCTTTAAAATTATGTTAATAAGATCAAAATGTATTTTTGTACTGGAAAATATGGACATGATCTAGCGCTTATCTTCATAGTTGGATAGTTTAGGAACCTGTATTGTTGAAAACTTAAATCACTAGAGTCTATTTGCTGGAGATGACAAATATGCTTTTTTTTGCCTTAGGTTAGACTAATTATTTTGTGTTAATTCACTTTCCTTTTTAGTCAGGTGAACGGTGCCTTTTGTAAACTCAACACTATTGGAGCAAGGCTATTACAAAAGCCATCACAATACATTTCTGGAGATGCAGAGTGCTGGAAATCTCATTTTTGTTTCTGAAACCTACATCTGTGTGTTTCAAATAAGCAGATGGTGCAGTAGGGTATACTTTCAAGTGCCTGTTCAAAATTACACATCAAACACTACAGCCACTTAGGTTGGCATATAGTTTGTCACTGAATAGCAATGGGAAGTCTTAGGCAACGGCATCCATACTTAGAATGTGGAACTAAACAACAGTACTTTAAAATACAACCTGGACTTCAGCGTTCTTTCAGGGGAAAAGTCTTCTACAGTATTCCATAAACTCAAGCGCAGTGATATTTTTCTGAGTTAAAATGCAAGATCAAATTCTAGTACCAGTCCCTAAAGCAGCTCATCCTCATTGGCATTTGGTAAGCCCAAAGCATTTTGTAGTGTCATATGCGTAAACTGACTTGAATACTTGGAAAAAGGCAGAGTACAAACATTTTAAATAAATAAGCAGGGCTCATGGAGAGAATCTACAAAAAATTCTTCCTAGGGTGGCTGCTTTATAAGTGATCAAATGATGCCATCTCCTACAGAGGTACAGGACTAGTTTAATCCAGACCAGGCTAATTGCAACAAGGCCGAACGTGATATTATGCACAGATGGAGAACTTTAGCTTTTTCATGTCTCACTAGTATGCCCAAAATCAGTGGATTTAGGCAACCCTGCATGCCAGAAAGCAGCTCAGGTATATGTCCTGTTCCTGTTTTAGGAAACCAAAAAAAGTAAAACTGCACATACTGGCAGCTATCTTTACAACATGTTGATTACCTTTAACCTCCTTCTATTGAAAAGGCCTATACAAGCCTGAAGCCTTGTTAAAATATTTTATGGCGTACTCTGATCCTAATATATTGAACATCAATAGCTTTAAGCATGCTTAGTGGTACCACTGGTTGACATGGTACTTGGTTTGACCTTTAAGCAATACTCAGCATTAGGGTGGACAATGAAGATATTGAAGTGGTGGCTCCATCATCAACCAAAAGGGAGACTGCAACCAAGAACCAAAAGGGAGACTGCAACCAAAGGGGCTTGGACAGATTTATGGAGGAGAAGTCAATCTATGGCTACCAATCTTGATCCTCCTTGTTCTGAGATTGCAAAGGCCTTAGCAGACCAGGTGCTTGGGAGCAGCAGCAACAGAAGGCCATTGCTTTCACATCCTGCATGTGAACTCCCAAAGGCACCTGGTGGGCCATGGGCCACTGTGAGTAGCAGAGTGCTGCACTAGGTGGACTCTGATCTGATCCAGCAGGCTCTTTGTTATGTTCTTAAGAAATCCGAAGGAGATTGAGACTAGGAAAGGCAGACATGAAGGAGCTAGAAAAGATTCTTAAGTGATGTGTCACTGGCAACCAAGATCAAGTTAAGTCATGCCATAATATTCCATTATGATGTATGGGTGTGAAAGCTGGACAATGTAGAAAGCTGATAGGAGGAGAGGAGAGTCCTTTGAGATGTGATATTGGAAGAGAGTATCACAGATTCCATGGAACCACCCCTTTACACCCCCCCCCCGCAAAATTCTAAACCAAATCAAGCCTGAGCTTTGAGTGCTATGCCAGTAGAAGCTTTCAGAGAGACAATTCGATCAGTCACTTATGCTGTGATCTAATCCAGGGTGTATTCAGAAGTTTCAAATGGTGCAAAGTGACACAGCAAAGTTACTTGCTAGTGTGACTCAGAGAACATACCTTGCAACTTTTAAAAATCTACAGTCACTTCCAGTGTGCTTCCAAGTGTAATTCATGAAGCACCAAGCAGTCTGGGCCACCTGCAGGCCAGTTTATAATACAAGCTGCTAGGACCAGATTGACACTTGTTTGAAAGGGGACAAATGTACAAATTGACACCCCCATATATTATATACATTTTTTCTTCACATAATCTGCTGCCATTGTCCCCCTCTGCAGGCTGCCTGGTGCAGGCGCACTCACTCCCCTAGGTCTCTAAGATCTGGCCATACTACCTGCCCCCCAAACTTACATAACAGTGAAAACCAACGACAGGAGCTCTGCTGTGCATTATCTTCACCACCATTTCCCTGTCCTCTAAAGTAAGTAAAGGTGGTCACTAGGAGCACAGCCTTTTCTGTAGTGTCATCTTGATCGGGGGATATCATTACCCACATCCGTCTCCTAGCACCAAAGTACAAGAGCTGGAGGTGCTAGGTGAAGATTTTCTCCCAGGTTTTTGTTCAGTTCAGTTCCTTCTCACATAGTTAATTTTAATCCTGGTTTTTAGCATGGGGTATTTGATCTCATTATTGTTTTATCTGCTTCACTGTGAGTTTAATTAACTATGTTGTCATTGTAATAATTGTTGAAAGCAGTCTCATTAACAGTACAAAGGAGGAATTTAAGGGTTTTTTTAAAAAAAACAAAATAGTACAACTGAGAAAATCCGGCATAAAACAGGAGAAAGAATGGCCAGGAAATCCAAGTATCCTTATTTTTTATAACCATAAACAATATTTAAAATTTATTAACCAAAGCTTTGTACATACTTTTTATAAACTTGCAATTTTACATCTAGGCAAAACAGCAATTCTTTGTACAAACTGTTACAGAATATTAATGAGCGGTTTAAGCAAATTAAACCATACTGATTTATTTAGTAAATTATCTACAAAAGTGATTTTTGATTTTTTAAAAAAATCCCATGAACATATAAAAATAAATTATTCTTTATTTCAATTAAATCTACCAATTAGAAATATTACAAATCAAAATATCCACATTTTTATGAATTTTCACAATACAAAACAAGTCACAAAACCTATTTACAGAAATGAGGTAAGAACTGTGCAATGTTTAACCAAGCAATATTGCAGAAACAAAAGGGTTCTTCCATTTAAGTACACAGTGAAGGTCTAATTATACTTGGGTATTTTTCCACTAATAATTCACACTTTAAAACTTCAAATTAGTGGTCATTAGCCCCCAACTTCAATCTATCTTCTGCTATGCTGCATAGTCATACGATTAATTAAACAATTCAAAGTGAATATATTCAAACACTTCACCCGTTCATACTTTTTCATTAGAAATATTAAGATACCTCTCCTCTCTTTTTTTGGTAATTTATTAGTGGAAAGCAACCCAGGTAGAAATTTGCCTGAGCTATCTACAGTGACACACACTTCTAATAAAGGCAGATTAATGGGGGGAGGCTGCTGGTGCGAGGGTGTCCCACCCTGACAACTTTCCAAGACTTGTTTAGTGCACGCCCAGCTGTTTAAAGCCATTCCAACCCAACAGAGGTAAGCAACAGGCACTTGGGAGTAGGTCAAACACTACCATGACTTGAGCTGCTTTCTCATCTGGTAAAATTCATCATCTCTGAAAAAAAAAATTCCAGCAATCTTAACAATCCAACTCAAGACTAATCACCTTTCGCCATTTCTCCTTAAAAGTTCACCTTCCAGCAAAATATCCATTAAAAGCCAAGCCAAGAGAAGACTTAAGTTTATCTAGCCCTCAGCTGGAGAAAAAACTGGTATTCCTAAACGCTGAAACTTGTCCATCTACAGGAACTACTGTCATTGGCAGATATTGCAAATTTGGTTTGCTTTCTTCAGATAAAGAAGTAGATCCAGCTGGCTGTTTGATCAGCCCTCCAATACAATACCAGGCTATTTGTTCAGCAGCAGAGTTCAAGCAGTTGTTCAACAGGCGTCTCTGGTATGAACAAGACTTTTTCTAGAGTCTCATGAAATCTGAAGAAAACATTTCTTTTTCAGTGCAACAAAAAACAACAAGGTCCAAGCCTTACAATAACACCTCCAGGAAGAGCCTCTTTTCTAGTGCGCAGTTAGCTCCTTGTTGTGGCGAGTCATACCTGCAGGGAATGAGTGGCTGCAGCCTGCAGCCTGATGAAGTGCTATCACAGCAGGAGACGCAGTTCAAATGCTCCAGTTGCCCAAAAGTCAGTTCTTTTCCGAGGCAACAGGTCCAGTTTTGTCATTGAGCCTCTGTAGGGGAAAGGAAATGCGTTATCGCAAACTCTCAATCATCGTGGAAAGTTCTGACGACAGAAAACAGCATTGTATTCCATGTCACGTTAATGCTTCGTAAACATTTTCCAAGTTTTCGTATGTTCAGCAACCCTCTCGTAGCAACAAGCCAAACTTTGTGGAGAGTTGCAGACTGATTTTGCTGCTTCCTCTCCCTCCCAGCTGTGTCTCTGCTTAAGGAAGGACCACTGTGGAAGCAGCAGGGGGGCCCAGCTTTTTGTTCCCTGCTGTTGACTGAAAGGGCATTCCAGATGAACCTCAGCATCCCGAACAAAGGGGGGAGGGGAGCACCAGTCACAAAGCCTCTTCTCCTGCCCTTAAGAGTCAAGCAGTTTCTGTTTTTTCACTGTAGGCAAAATTGAGATCAGAGCTTTCCAACGCAAAATTTTGACAGCAGGCTTAGGAGAATAGGTGGCACCAATGTCTCCCCAAAACTGAACAGCCGCAAATGGAAAAGGGCAGGCTCATCAGCCAAATGTAATCTACATTTTGACTTAGAAATGGGTAGCTGTTCTGTCAAGTTGGGACACATGCCAATCAATCACATCAAGTTTTAATTGACGGGGGTAAAAGCTAACAAACACATGTTTGTTTGTTTTTAAAAGGCCTTTTGTTTCCATTTTCTTTGTAATTCCCTTTTACATCACACCAGAACTGGCCTCAAAAACAATTATTACTTTTCCGTCATGGTACTGTTGATTTTACCAGGCCCTTCAATATCACAAAAAGATGCTAAATTTGAAACTTGGGTAATAAATCACATATGTGTAATTGAGACCACTGACCAATATATCTATTTTAATGGGTTTATCTGTTTGTTCTATTTTTCTTCGCAACTTGGGATTCAAAGGTATTTGAGCATGATTAAGAAGTCTTGGTTCGACAGTTAAAGCAGTGGCTAAATGCTAAGGAAAAAATATGCGAGACTTCCTTGGCTGCACACCAAGGTCCTGATCACTCATTCCCTCAAATGTGGCATGAATGGTGCTTACTTGGTTTATGTGAAGGAAAGCACACCCTTCATGTATATAGAACTATCATCATGATACACTTATTGAATGTTAAAAGTTGAAGCCCTGCTTTAAAAGAATGGCTCCAAAAGCAGCCAATTCAAACGTAACAGCAAGATTTAGAACCCAAGAATAATACTGAGGCAGGAGGATACTTTTAAAGGGTGCTAGGTCACATGTTTTATGGCAGCACCAACACTTCGGTGGCTTGGGCAGCTATGGTTTCTGAGCAGCTGCAGCCAGTGGTGGGATTCAAATAATTTAACAACTGGTTGTTTACAAGCACCATTCTAACAACCAGTTCTGCCGAAATGGTGCGAACTGGCTGAATCCCACTACTGGCTGCAACCAAATAAGACAAGAACTTCCTCTGACTTGACTCTTTTCGATTCACTCTGGTGTAAATGGTACATGAATACACAGAGTAGTTACCTTTTGAGTCGCATTATCCCCATGAATAGTAAGAAATGGATTTGTTGTAGCGGCATGAAGCGGAGAGGCCTGAGCGCCGGCCAGCAAGTTACTGATAGGAATCTGTGCTGCTCCCGAAATCTGCAACTGCTGCACTTCAGGTTGGTGATGCTGCTGCACTAGTTGATACAGAAGAGCCTGGTGCTGTTCCTTGAATACGACAGAGGAGGAACATTCTAGTCAGTCATTTAATGGGTGAACCTACTCTTTATGCGTTCAGAAGAAACATGTAGGTCAGTGGGGGAAAGCCAGACTAAGGTGAACAATGAGTTCTTCACTAGTTGAGCTGTGACAAGTCTCTAGTCAAACCTTGGTAAGTCAGTCACCTTTTAAGCAGCCATAGGTCTAACAGTAAAGGGATGTGTGCTGACACCATTTATATTTTCATGTGCAGCAGCTCCTTGAGTAGCTCTGGCCCTTTCCTTGGCTTCTCCACTTGCTCTATTCCCCTGATGGATCTGCCTACCTTCCTAATTCTAGCACCAAAATTTAGAGCAGGAAACAACTCAGCCAGCGTGGCAGATTCAAAGAGTACTGCCCCCTAAACTTGCCAGAGTAGGTCTAAAGATCAGTGGTCAGGGAGAAATCTTGGCTGTACTTCTGTTGCGCTTGAAAGTGGGAAAGGGTTTCAGTGTTCCATTGTGATCAAACAGGCTTTGATAGACCACTCCCTCATGCATAACCCAGCACTGCCCTTTACTGTGACAAGGCTCTTTCCAGCAGATTGCCCAATCCCAAGTGGCACCTGCAGCTGCAGTGCTCCTCCCTTCAAGACGTTGTACTATTCTGACCATTTCTAGCTTTGGCAGGAGCCATTCTGCCGCTTTTCAACTGGGAAGGCTTGAAATCCCCCCACAGTAGGAGAGAGGAGGGCAGAAGGACCCAAATGTATGTGAGCTCTTCAAAGCATGCTCCATATTCCCATGCTGCCAACCCTGTGCTTCCTGCTCATCAGATAAGAAAAATGTTCTTTCAAATTCCCTTGGAGCCACTTACAAGGTCTGGCCATGTCTTCTGAGCAGGGTTGGGGTGTGGAAGGGAGAGCAGTCCCTAATAATCTACGCTGCTGGGCTGACAGACGGAGAAAAACCGAACTTATAAAACAGCAGAACTTACCGATGTGAATTGTTGAGAATTCAATAACTGCTGAAATTGCTGGTGTTGTTGATGTAGCAAAAGTTGCCTCTGCTGGTCAGGAAGAAATCCAAGTCCGGAGGCACTACAGTATAATTATTTTTAAAAAAACACTTGATTAGAAGTGTAGCTTGGCACCTTCACCAGTTCACTTCTATGTTGCCTTTTCAGCACAAGCAAAAGAATCCCAACTATGTACACAGTGTCACTCTAGGGCAGGGGTCTGCAACCTGCGGCTCTCCAAATGTTCATGCACTACAAATCGCATCAGCCCCTGCCAGAATGGCCATACTGGCAGGGGCTGATGGGAATTGTAGTCCATGAACATCTGGAGAGCCGCTGGTTGCAGACCCCTGCTCTAGGGACTGTGTTCAGTGCTTATGAGTCACCAAGATACCTCTCCATATTATTCTCAGCTATTCTGCAGACAGAGAAATAAAACAACTGCTGCCAAGTTCCATGTCCCTCGCTGGAGCAAGGCCAGGCTGTATCTCTCCACCATCGCCACGACCACTGTGCCTTGTGGTCCACTCCCGCCATATCTGGGAAACTATGGAACCACAACTAAAGCACAAAGGAAAGAAACTATGGGGCTGAACCCAGGTGAGCAAGTGACCAAACCCTCCCATCTTATTTGCTTCACAGTCCAGTGAGACAGTCTTTTGCTGCCAAATCCCTCTCTCTTCTTCTGGACTTTATGGTACTCTGGGAAATCCCAGCTTCCTTATCCTGTGCAGAAAGGTGATCCAAGATGGGACTGGTCTCTTCTTCTTCTGCTAAGAAAAAATAGCCACCTTCCCTGTAACAAATGCTCTCCCCTTGTGTTGTAGCATGTGTGTAGTGATGTGTAATGGTTAGAGTCTCAGACTATGATGTCAGAGAAGCAGATTTGAATCCTGACTCTGTCATGGAAACTTGCTGATTGACTTGGGTCACCCACTCTCAGCTTAGCCTGCCTCAGAGAGTTGTTGGAAGAATACAACGAAGGAGAGTAGGATGATATAAGCCAGTTTGGGCCCCCGCAGGCATATGGCAGAGCATAAATGAAGTAAATAAACATTCTGAAAGGAAAGGCACCCTGTACTCTTACTGTCCACTGGAGTGATTATATTTAAGTGAATGTATTTTTAAAAGGCATTTTTATTTCATGTTGACATTTTGTGTAGAGTGCATTAATCCACTATCTAACACGCTTAAAAGTTAAACATATACAATCTAGGGAAGGAATTCAGGCTTTTAAAAAATGTTGTGTACTAGTAGGGGGAAAGCAATCTCCTGTCCCAGGAAATCTGTAGTGAACAATTCAAACACTTCATAACAAAAATCAAAAGGTTTAACCAAGGACCAAAATGGTTAAATGTCTGGAATCCATGCCCTACGAGGAGAGACTGAGGTCTGGAGAAGAGAAGGTTAAGGGGTGACAGGATAGCCATGTTTAAATATTTGAAGGGATGTCATGTTGAAGAGGGAGCAAGCTGTTTTTCTGCTCCTCCAGAAACTAGGACAAGGAGTGATGAATTCAAGGTTTAGGAAAAGAGCTTCCACCTAAACAATAGGAAGAACTTCCTGACAGTCTCGGAGGATGGTAGAGTCTGGAGGTTTTTAAACAGAGGCTGGATGGCCATCTGTCAGGAGTGCTTTGATTGTGTATTCCTGTATGGCAGGGGGTTGGACTTGATGGCCCTTGTGGTCTCTTCCAGCTCTACGATTCTAGGATCTTGATTTTCATTTGTGCCAGACAGCAACTTATGCACAGTTATGTTATGATGCTGGTTCATGCTGAACTCAGCTTAAGTTGGTATCTGAAGAAGTGAGCTGTGAAAGCTCATATCCTGCCAGAAATTTTGTTAGTCTTAAAGGTGCTACAGGACTCTGGCTTTTTTCTACTGGTACATATGGACTAACATAGCTACTCAGCATAATCTACCTTCACGTTAAACTTATTCTTGTGAATGAGTTGATCACATTTCCAATTTCCTTAATATCAGGTGCAACAAAAGTTTTAAAAAATCAGATAAACTCACCTTCTGCCATGTTATTCAAGCAACTGAAACAAATTATGATAAACTTGCACTAACATCCACAAGAAAGATCCAAGTGTCACACAAAGTCCATGATTTGCTTCTTTTTTAAAAAAAACCTTTCGCATATTTAATGCCTTCCCTCAGCAAGTTCGTTCTACACAACCATTGGTTTTGAGAGAAACTTCAAATATGGCCTAACAATACAAACTCAGAACAAGCAAAGGCTTACCTGTTACTCAATGTAGTCGGCAAAGGATGTGTTGAATTCGGTGTCACAGTTGTGTGAGAGAGAGCAGACGGGTTCTGTGGTATTGTGGCAGGAGTCTGAATTACCCCATTTAATGTCCCAACAATTCCATTGATTGCCAGCTGGTTACCTGGCAGAGTTCCAATTATTCCACCCACTGCAGGAATGGTAGATGTCATAGTCTGCATTCCACCACCAAGTGCCCCCACCATCACACCATTGACCTGTTGAACTCCGGTGCCTTGCTGAGCTGGACTCTGCCCAGCAGGTGGTGGAGTAGAAAGGGCAGAGGAACTACTGGTGCTTTGTCCGCTGGAGTTGATTTCCTAGTGAAAACAAGAAAGGCTCAGCTGTACCAAACTTCACATAACAATAAAAGAATAGGAGGACCGTATTAACCTACTACAAGTCTTGAAGACAATGTGAAAAAAGCAAACTGTACCTGATTTAATACAGGAAGGGAATTGTCTGGTAGAAAGCTGGTTCCCAAATGAGGGCTCTTGCTGCTGTTCAAAGAATCAGTGCTAGCAGCTAGTGACAATTTTAAAAAAAAGGGAATTAACTTCTGTATCCGAAATACATAAAATCTAACTCCATGTGGAACACTTACATAAAATTGAATTTAATTTCTTTTAATCATTAACCCAAAGCAATATATGCATTAATCAGACTGAAGCCCTTATCTAATTATGTCAATGAATTTCACGACTGAATATGAATATAACCACAAGTAGCTGAAAGTGCGGGCTTTCACTGCTTTCAAAAGCATTTAGTTCTTTTCTCCTGCAATGTGATTTTTTGCAAAAACTATAAAGGTTTGCCTGGCAAAGCCCTTAAGTAAATTTCATCAATCTCAGTTGAAAAGTTGCCCCTTTCCAAAGTGCATATTCCATTCCCTTCCCCTTGTAAAGTTGTTATCAGACACATGGACAATTGACAGGTCATACAGTAGGAGAGACCAATAATAAAACTGTTCTTTAAAATATGCACATAATGGTAATACAGGTAAAAGGCTGCAAATGCAAAGCCTTCTGGTAATGTTGACAAAGCTTAACACAAAAGGAAGAAATTTTCCTCACCAGCCTGGGATGAAAATGTGTGCATTTGATGAGATGGACTTGGATTGGATGTTATTGTTGGGAAAGGAACCGAAAGTTGGGCATTTAGAAGCTGGAGGCGCTCCTTTTTAGTAGTCAGGTTTTTAATCTGTTCTTCTAAGCGGCGGTTTTCAACTTGGAGCTGGTGTAATGACTTTAGCATACCTAAAACTAAACAGCATTTGACCAATTCAGTTCCTTGAAAAATCCCTTGGAAGCCACATCAAGATGCCAGTCATAGATGCAGGAGAAACATTAGTAGCAAAAACAAGCCACCCCATGGCCACACAGTTCAGAAAATGCACAACAGCCAGTTGATTCTAGCTGTGAAAGCCTTCAACGACGCATTGTACGTAAACTCTTTGCTCAGGCTATGAAGAACTACTCGTTGGTCAAATAAGGTACCAGAAGGTACTTCTCTACATCTTGGTGATACTGTGAATTCTCTCTGACATTTGAAAATTACAGGCCTCTGTTTACATACATGTTCACCTCCACCTTTGTAATCCACTTCTCTACAGTGCTAAAGTCAATATCTAGAACAGGGGTTGATGGGATTTGTAGTCCATGAACATCTGGAGAGCCGCAGGTTGCAGACCCCTGATCTAGAATTATGTAACGTAGTTCAGCACATCCTATGAATGGGTCTGCTTCTCCCATGTATTCAACCGTTGAAATCTCCAAGACCATAAAGCTTTCTAATGCTCATGGCATCTACTTAGGTTACAGTCTTATACACACTTACTTGGGAGTAAGTCTCATTGAACTCAGTGCTACTTATGTGGCTGTTCAAAGCCAAGGCCTCCCTACTGCCCTTGGTTCAGAGACCCCATCATGCATGGAACCATTTGTTCTCCCAAAGCCAAACAAAATGGTTGTACATGTGCTCTTAGTTACATTAACTTCTGAAACATAAAAAACTAATTCCTTTCAACGACATCTATTGTTAAGTGGCCAACTGTAAAAAAAGGATCGCTCCTTACATTGCAAGTTTAATACGACAGTGTATTCACAAAGTAGTTTTTGTTCTAATTTGTTGAAAAGGGGAAAACCGATTGGTTGACTCCTTGGCCAGAAACTCCACAAATTCATGTAGTCAATGAAAACTTTTCCTCTGTTTTTATTGCTTTTAAATCAGACTCCAGCTGCTTTCGGTGTCACTCTTAAGAACACCAGCAGGAAGCGTTAGGAGTCCTGCAGTCCGACTTTCTCCCTGAAGATAAAGTACATCCTTCTGTTTCTGCCACAGCCAGATCTCTCCAACTGGGATTCTGGATGAATTTTAGGACTAGAACCAGCCCACATGCGAGAAAGTGGGCCCCCACAGCACAAGGAACCCCACTTTCAAAATTCTAAATCGTATTTGCTTAACATGACCTCTGGGCTTAATACAGACACAAGTCTACCGATACAGGCACATCTGGTCATTTCCCAGGGATTTAGCTTTTTATCCCTCCTCTTCAAGAACATACAAAGGAACTCTCAGTGTGCCCAAATGAGATGCAATAAGACTTTGCTAAACCTGTCCTCCAGCTATCATGTTTAAAGGATTATCCCTGCATGAATTTCCTCACAATTAGCATTTTTGTCAGGGTACCATTCATAAAAATACCAACTAGATGGCACTTCACTGACACCCATCAGCCAGGAAAGCAGGCTCAATGATTTCTGTTAAATGGCAAAACAATATTCTTAAAACAGTTCAAATCTTTACATGCGTGTGGTTTGATTATGAATACATTAAAAACCAGAATATCGCTTTTCTTAACGCAATTAATTGGGATTCCATCTTTTTTACTGTTATCGTGCCAAAATAAATTTTACAACCCTCTTTTCTATTACAATCCCCCTTAAACAATTTCAACAAAGTCACTACCTAATAATTACCAGGAAAGCATGAGAAGGGGACAGATATTCAAACCCCTCCCCACGACACACAGGAATTACAGGAATTCTCAGATTTCAAACATCAAAATTTATATGCATCATAAAGTGTTCCCCTGTGGGGTACTGCCTTACATATATGGTACTATTAACATAAATGGTTAGCAACAGTCGGCATTCAATAGATCAGGCTGGATAATATCAGATACTCACTGTCACTAGGGGTGCCCTGCTCCAGTAAGAACTGCTGCCCTTCGCTCCATTGCCTCTCCAGAAGCTGCTCTATAGTAACAGGTACTGAGGGCAAATGGTCCACACTGTGATTCCCTGGTGGATCATAACGAATTGGTAAACTAGTTACAGGTGACCTGCAGAGAGATGGCAAATTATACTTAGAAAGAAATGGAATACGCACACATAAAAGAACTGTCTATATTCTAGCCAGGCTGAACCCCCACCCCCCACCCCCGCAAGCAGCATTCCTGAGAGCTCTGCCTTTCAAGAACAATACTTTAAATAAAGAAATCTGAGAATGGCAAAAAGCAAGCTCTCTCTTGCTCAAGTAGTGAACGGACTAATGCATTAATTAGGGAGCAGTTTACTGAGAAAAGTAGATTAGGAACCCTGCAGAAAATGTTCCTGTGATAAATATAAATCCAAAACACTCGGGCGGTACAAAATATTGCATTAAAGTTATTGCACTCTTTCATAGGTAGTGCAGTTTTACTGTATGGATGATTTGCACAAATAATCCTGTATGACTTCTTTTGAGGACACTTATTACAGAGAATAGTCACTTATGGATGAAGATGACACCCAAGATCTGTAGTTCTAAGGAAGTAAATCCCAGCAACCTCTAAGTAAAGCTTTCTGTTTAACACAGCATAGTATCTTTGTACAATCAGTGATTAAAATTCTACACAAAATTCTGGAGTAATATGAACAATCAATACAGCATGCAGAAGAGAGTATTAAAAACACATGTAGACAGTACAGCTAATTTAGGTCACAGCACAGGAAATCCTGATCAGCACATAATGTGACAGATACTTTAACAACGTGGAAACTTTATTTCCTTAAAGAAACAAAAACAAATTAAACAGAAAGAAAACACATAGCTGCTGTGGCCTTAACTGAGCCTTTGAGTGCAACATTTTGATACTAACAGAAAATGAGTATCAGTATAACATCTTATCAAAATTGCTCTCCTCCCTTTGTCTGCAGACATTTTAAAATTAATATTAGCAACTTTCACATTATGCAGACATATATATTCACTCTATACCCCAAACACTGAAATTTCTCCATTCCACTACAAGAATACTGTGATCTTCTGATGTTCATTAATGTCAAGATTAAGAACTTAAAATATAAAATAGGCAATTCTATTTACAGCAAACTGAAGGTTGCAAAGCCTATTTAATCTATTTAAACTGTATTTAATTTATTTGATTAAACTCTATTTTCATTCATTAGCATTTGTGTTAGGATCAGATTCCCTGCTGATATGAATAGGCTTTGGATTCTGCCCATCACTCGACATGAAAATGCATCAATAAACAAACAATAGCATCTTCATAGTTTTTAAAATGGGTCCTCAATACTGAGTACTTGCCTCACACAGTTCATGATTATCATCAAATTTCTTTCTGACCAAGAAACAGTTTCATGTCAACAACACTTAGCACAGAGAAATTCAGGAAGCAATCTAAGCAGGTCTCCTCAGGAGTAAGTAACATTTTATTTAATGGGGCTTAGTCCCAGAAAAGTAAATTTAGGATTGCAACCTAAATGAAGTACACAACATTTCTCTATGTGATAGAAAGTAAAACCTAAAATGTCTGGTTTCATGGTCTGATATGTGATGTATATCCTACTTTATTCTGCAAAGCAGCCCAAAAGACATCAAAAAGTCTAACCTCGTTTTTAACACAGCTCGCTGTTCATAATGTGAGGAAAACACCAGTGATACTGGAAAGTTTTATATTATGATCTGCTTTGCTTATCATACCTGATGCTCAGAAAAAATGTGAGTAGGCATGAAATGTGCACACTGCATAGAGCATTGAAAATATGAAAAAATATTTAACAGCACTGCATTTAGTTCAGCAGACAGAAATTTCACAGATTGCAGAAATTTCACAGAAAACATCAGGAGAACAAGTCACTGCTTAACTTGTTTGGGATTCCACCTTCATCAAAAGCACAGAAGTCCCACTGTGACAGCATTTCTCTTCTGACCAGGGCCTTCTGTAGATGCCACCCAAATCAACAACTGCCTATATAGGTCCACTCTTTCTTGTGGCACCCACTTTATGGAATGGCCTGACTGATGAGGTCAGGAAGGCACCCACTTGACTGGCTTCCTGCAAACTATGCAAAGCTGAACTATTCAGGACTTAGAATGCTTTAACAAAAGGACTGTAGACTACGCTACTGTGTACAGCACTCACTATCTGTTGCTGTATGCATTTCTCCTACTAGGTAATTTCTGCATCATTTAATATGCCACATTGATATTTACGCTGTGTTTCAGCTTTCTTCCAGGTTTTACTTGGTTTAAATTTCCACATCCTAATCCTATTACATTGCTTGCTGGATGCCCCATCCTGTTGACTGAATTGACCCACATTGTGTAATCTGCCTTGAGTCTCAATAAGAAAGATGGACAATAAATAATGGAAATAAACAACATATGAATACAGAAGCATTATGTATTTGCAAGATGCTGATGGAAGTTACTGAAGAGTTAAGAACTAGCTGATTGGGGCATAAAAGAGCAGGTGGAAATTCAATTTTCACAAGTGGGCACATTAGGGGGAAAACAAGTCAAGCCACAATTTCTTTGTAAGCTATTACCAATCAGGAAACAGATTTTGGCGATAACTAACAACAAACACTGTCTGAAAGTGCTTCAGCAATTACAAACAACATGGCAGGAGTTATTAATTGCAGAAGGGCAGGGGAATTGTTAGAAAAGAGAAAATACAAAGAGTCATGTGATTCTTTCATATAAATAATGTGTGTGTGTGCGCACATGTGTGCGCACCATCAAGTCACAGCTGACTGATGGCAACTCCACTGTGTTCTCAAGGCAAGAGACATTCAGCGGTGGTTTGCTGTTGCCTACCTCTGTGTGGGCTAAGAGAGTTATGAGAGAACTGTGAACTCTTCCTCTGAACTCATAATGAAGGCATTTATTATAATAAAGTATAGAATGTCTGGAGTGTTGTGGGGTTTCCAGGCTGTATGACTGTGTTTCAGTAGCAGTGGCTGCCACAGATGCAGGCGAAACATCAGGAGAAAATGCTACTGGAACACGGCCATATAGCCCGGCAACCCCACAACACTCCCGCGATTCCTGCCATGAAAGCCTTCGACAATACAATGTATAGAATGTTTCACAGAATTATTTGAGTTCTGAATATATCCATACAATGCTAAAGTTAATACAGAATTCTCCAGCCTAATGGGAATTTTAAAAACATTGTAGAGAAGCACACCAGATCATATACAGTACAGGAAGTGAATATAAATCTACTGCACTCTTTGCCGAAACCACAGAACTCCAAATTAATTTGTTCTCTGAAAACATACAAATAAAAAATACCATGCTTGATAAAACACAGGATTAATCAATTTAACAAATTGACAGGGCCATCAGTGTTTTTTAATCCACATGGCCAGTGTGCTTACTTACATGTGCATAAAGATTGTATCAGCACTTTTAGTAGACAGTACTAAAACTTCAATCTCTGACAGTCAAGACATGAAAACAAGGGGGATGCCTCTACATTAACATATTTTGGGGAGGGGCGGAATCTCTGATGCACAGCACTGAACTATGGCAAGAGTCAGGGTACAAGGTTTGCTAAAGTCACTGGTTGGGTTTAATGTGGCAGATTTATATATTAAAAATAGTTGAGTGCAATTAGAAGACAAGAGCAGGCTTCTTTGTATTGTTCTACACACACTGTCATAGAAGGATGTATTTTACATTCTTTTATGTATATTTGATGAAGCAGATTTTAGTACATTTCCAAACATACTAAAGACAAGAATGGAAGATTTTATACGATGATGTTCAAGATAGAAGATTAAAAAGCAAACTATGCATGAAGACATTTCTAAAGTGGTTTGCTTCATATATACAAACAGAAGAGAGGCAGACAGGAGACTAGGTATGTGTTTTATTGGCAGTCTTATGTCAATACTGCCAAGAATGTTATGTTTATATGTAATCTTATACAGCATCAGTCCATAACTACTACTGTATAATGAAGGCAAAAAATAAAAATAAAAAACTTTTTGGCACATCTAAATCCTAGCTGAATCAATCAGATTTTAGCAAATTACTGTATATTTAATTCCTGAATAGTTCTGTCTATAAATCTATAGGGTAACTGATAACTGAAGTAATAACCCATCCCAAATTTCTGAAAAAGGCAATGCTTGCAAAAATCATTTTCCTTTCCTTTATTGAACATGCTCACCAAACTCAAATGTTGCTCTACAGGCTGAGAACTCACCAACATTAAAGATAAACAAATACAATAAACACTTGGCTTTTAAAAAATAAGCTGGAACCTTAAAATCGATCCAGCAGAGATAAAAAGATAAAAAGTAAAAGGAGAGATAAAGATATATTAGGCTAAACTTCTTACGGTATTTGACTCAATCGCAGTCCTTTCTCAAAAGGCTTTAAAAGATTTGTCCCAACAAAATTTAATACTTCACATTTACCTCATTTGCAGAGGTGAATGTCATTCAGTCTTTATTTTATTTATTAGGCATTCCTATGCTGCTTCTTTGGGATTTGCACGCTCTTGCCATCCTTGAAAACCAGGCCACAGATCAGTAGCATTCACTTTACAGTTCATTTACTCTTGTACATGACACAGCACTTCTGATTAGTTATGGGACATTGACATGTCTCCACTAACAATGTTTTCTTTAAATTTATTACTGACTTATTAAATATCACACAGATGATTGCAGCAACAGCATGTAGTACTATTGTACAGTAAATGAAACACTTTAGAATGCCATCTAATAATTAAGAAGAAATCTGTCACTGAAGAACTCGATACCCCAGTAGCGCATTTTCATTTACAATATGGCTGATCATGTAGAAAACAAGAGAAACAAGGAGAAAGTTGGCAATGATTTGCCTCTGGTCATGGTAACGCTGACTTTGTATGTGAAGTCTTGTGCATCAGAAACCATAAAATGCTCCGAATTTTTTGGAGGATGTTGGGAAAAAAATTATGTTTTAGTGGTGAAAAGCAGGACAACGCCTTTCCTCTGGAAGGTTACTTTTTTGTTACCATCTGAGCTGTCCTTTACTAGTCAAACATAAACATGTTTACATTCAACATCCTACAAATATAGGTCCCATTTTGTAACTACTAATGCACAAAGTTTTATGTACAAACCATGGGGGTCACATAACTGAGCCGAGAGCACATAACGCCCCCCCCCTCAAAGATGTGGAGTCCCCTGAAGCTATTTCCACGTCTGAGGTAAAGGCATTCATTCTTGCATTGTCTAAGCACATAATCCTATTTATCCAAGTTGCTATCGAACATTTTTCCCCCCTTACCTATCTGGACACATGCTTTATCTAGATAATTCTTTCCAACCTAAACTCAAGTAGGTCTGATAAGAGATAAAAAGTTTCCACCTCTTAAACAACGTTTCCTCCTTCTCAACTCTGGAGTGTAAATATTGCTTACCGTGGTGAAAGACTTCCTCTGGGGGAACCTCCCCTGCCAACCAGGCTGCGGCTATTGTCTCCAAGATCTTGATCTGCAAAGTAAATTTTTCACAGCAGATGAAACAAACTCTTTCTGAGATAAGATTTTAAGATGCTGCAGATATGGACATAATTTCAAAACAGGTGATCCAGGATCTGAGAGCTGCTATCCATACTAAAGGCGGCTGTGAGTTTAAAACTGCTAACTGCGATGGCGAAGGCTTTGTCCGTTCACATTTCTGTGGGAGTAGCAGGCCATGGATTAGGCTCGGTCCTTTCATTGCTTTCAGTTTTACGGCACAGAAGCATGGTTTGCATTTCCAGCACCCTCCCCTTAGCTACTTTTAATTTCTGCAGCGAAAGTAATGAATCACAGCTGTGGACAGCTAATCTGTATGCTTATCACAGCAAATCCCCAGGCTTTGTATTTTTTTTTTAACACTTCACATCCCAGGACAACTCATAAAATGTTCTGTGCATTTGGCTTCTCTACCAGCTACATTTTTGCCAGGAGTTTGACTAAGAAATGTTAACACGCATATTTGATTATTTTTTGGAAGCGAAGAAAAAAAAAGTTGAACACTGAAAGGTTGTTTTTTTTTAAAAAAAATCCTCCTCATTAAATACACAGAAGCGCTTTGCTTGGTAGGACTCAAAAGGGTTATTTTTCCCTATGGCCTCTCAATAAAATAACCCTATCTGCCCCCTTCAAGGTTGCCCTCCCACTATTCTGCAGCAAATGACCTCTGGCCTCTTAGAGGGCAAGACATGACTGATCCATTCTTGGTAAACTGCTAAACTCATTCCCTTCCCCCAAACAGGCATGACTATTACGACATGTCAACAAATCCTTATGGATGGAAAGAAACAAAGCAAATCCAGGAGCTCATTAAAAATTGTACAAAAAAAAAGAAGAGAGGAGAAGGAAAAGGGGGGGGGGGGGCGGACAGACCAATGTTGAAAAAAGACCAGCAAACATTCACAGAATTATCCAACACTGTGGAAACTGTCTGACAGGATCGCACCCATACAAACTTGTATATCGTGCAGTTCTATAAATTATGGAAATAAAGGCTTAAACTATTCACAACAAGCCCCAGTGCTGTGCTACTCCCTCTGCAGAGAACTAAAGGAACTGAATGCATCAATCACTAAAGTCACAGGAGACATTGTTGCATTCCTGCCTGCTCATAGCTCTGCTTAAACATTTACATTTCAGCCAGGAAGATACACCACACTGATTTCTGCAGCAAAACAGAATCACTGCCAAACGACGGCAAGTAATTGAGAGCATACAACTAATTAAAAGGCAAGCACATAATGTTAGAAATGGTCGTTCCAATAAAAGAGAAATTCCTGGAAAAACTAACTTGCCTGTTTGACTGTTTTCAGACTGCGCAATAAGTGCTGCCATTGTAGTGCTGGAATTCAGCCTACTGCCATATACATGGGATGGAGGCAGGCTGAGAGAAGATCCAGGTAGGGCGTTTGCCTGCAAACAAACAAATCCAAAAATATTGTCTTAAAAGTATTTAAAATGCTTTCACGATGACTTAAAAATGGTTTAAGGTCATTTTTCAACTATGCTTGGGGCAGGCAAAGAAAACCAATCTGCAAAACTTACTGAACACATGAGCAGGAATTTCAGCTTTGATACCTAACACACACTGCATATTTAGGAAAACCCATTCAGAAAACATCGACATGTTCATCTAGGTTGTGCCTGAAATGTCATGAAGTGAGATTTTCAACAATTTTCATACAATACTGCGGGTATGCAGAGTTGTTCACATTTTCGAAGTGCTCTGACAACACCGGGACTTAGCTGCTTAATGACCATGCGGCTATCGTAATTATTTAATCTTATTAAACCATTTACAAAATAAAGGGCAGGTAGACAACAGATGTCTCACAAATGCTTGGGCTTTTTATATCACAAGACGGTTGTACAGGTCAAAAGGTCCAACTTCCAGCTTTATAGTTTAACCTAACAGAGCCATATTTGCTTTGCCGTACTCCATCATTAGTAAAATCTGCACACCGTTTGGTTACTTCCTACTTCAATGCACAGGGAAACGGGGTTTTGTTTTTATTTTATTAAAGAAAGCAAACACCCAATTCAAGTATGTTTTCTATACAATATAAGGCTCAACGAATCACAGGTCTGTCCTGACTCACTTATAAGGAAATGAATTTTGGCAGTTGGCCAGCTCAACTTACTGAAGAGCTCGTCCAAAGTTTGTATTCATTCATTCACGTTACTAACCACAATTCTGAAGGTCTCTGCTGGGACTTGTGCCAAACAAGCAAAAATGAACCCTTGAAGAGATAAAACTAAGTTGGCTGGCAAAACTCTTGTATAATCCTTTGTAATAAAAATACCTTCTGCCTTTGACTATGTTATTCACAATAGATATATCTAAATGCTTAAGTTGAATACTTTGTGAACAGACTTTGGAGAAGCATTGCTATTACATTTTGCAGACCACTCCTTTTAAGAATAATAATCTAACAATTTAAGCCCCATGGGCTTAAAACTAGATCCATATCTGAAATTATTTAAACAGTTTTCACTTGAATGCAAAATACACGCAAATATGCTTTCCAGAAGAAATTAAATTCCTAAAGTGTGATCGAGCCAAAATTTAACAGTGAACTCTCCCTGATTTCCCCTTCTGAAACCAATTGGATTTCAAGTGTTTTCCTTAGACCGGATAGTACTCACATTACTTCTCAATTCAAAAGATGTGTAAGTACACACAACAAACAAGAAATACATGGACTACTATAAATCAAATATCACATAATGACCTGCATTTCCAGAGAATCATGCCCTATCATAAAATCGGTCCTCAGCCAACACAGTAAGCTTCTACAAATGTATATATTTATCAGTTATGTCAAATGATAGTACACTTTCCATTAACAAAACTGTATCCAATAGACATAGATAGGAATGTTTGTATGAGTGATCTATGACATACCAATAGCCAGATCAGGAGTCCAGGGCTGCCTGAACATTCGCTAAAGAGAACAGGAAGGGCTGAATTCACAAAACATTTAATATATTAGATAAACTGAAACTGATATATTATTATGAATGACTTAGAGCCAGTTCACAAATGCATGTATGTAACTTAACACAAAACTTACAGCTCATTAGCATATGTATTCAGAGGCAGGACATATTGTGTTTAGTGGCACTTACTTCCTGGGAAGCATGCTTAGGGCTGCAGCATTGATAATTTGTAGCTGAATGTGCAAAGTGGATGAACTGAAAAACATCAAGGTTACTTGAGAGAAGTTCTCTCTGTGACATGCAATGGCTCATGTACACATACAAGTTGCCTCCTGCAGCTGCAGCCACCAAGCAATGAGCGTGGATATGCATAAATTGGATAACTGAGCCACAGATTATAAGAGAATTTTTTAGTGAAAGTGCATGTACACATACATAAACTACATTCTTAGTGGGGGGATCAGTTGAACAGAAGAAAAGGAATTACAGGTTTTAGTAATGGCTAAATATTCTATTTACTTATTACAGCGAGCCAGGGGGGTTTAGTAGTTACTGTGTTAGCTTAGGATCTAAGAGGCCTCAAATTTCTACTCTGCCATGAAGCTCTTTGGGTGACCTTAGGCCAGTTGCTCTAACTCAACTTCACAGGGTTGTTATAAGGATAAAATGCAGGAGGGAGAACAATGGATGCTTCTTCGAGCTCCCTGGAAGGAGGGATGGATAAAAATGCATTTTAAAACCAAACAAACACACACACAAACACCGTCCTCTTCGATATTCTATGAGGGCATATGATGGGATAAAAGGCAGAGGCAACATGACTACCAGCATAATTTACTACAATAAATATGGGGGAAGCAGAGAATTCAGGTCCTAGCTGGCATCCAAAGAGCTACTCTTGGCAAAATCAAGGAACTGAACTCACCTAGCGGGATTTTTATACTTTTTTTCTGCTTGGGAAACACAAATATAAAAGTCCTTTGGGTATATCGAATTAGATGCATTATTCTGTTTTTATCACAGACACTGATTCCACTGAAACTTATGTGCAGTGGCGTATTTAATTATATCAGACCATATGATGGCCTGGTCAAAAAGCACAACAAAATACATTTCTGGCACCCACCAAATTTTTATCCAACCTGCATACTTCTAAAGATCAAATGAACAAACCTAACCACAGATTTCTATTAATTCTAGATGAAATTGTAGTAATGTGCTCTTTATAACTATTTTAAATGTTATCACATATGCAGCAACGTCTTGCGCTTGATTTTTTTCCTGAATTTAACGAGATCCTTTAAATTCTCAATGTTGCATCTTTCCAAAAACATCTAATTTAATTCTATTATTTCACTTTAAAGCATCCTACCCTACACAGTTACATTTCACTGAAATTAACGGGTTACAGACCAACCCAACTGAGTACAGGACCTGCAGATAAAGTAGATTGGTTTAAGCTTTAACAATGGAAGATGATGCATTCCGTTAGTGGAAAGAGAGATATATCTTGCACAGGTCTGTTTTAAATGATCAAACTCTCCTGCATAAAGTAACATGTCTTTGTGGGAAATCTACTGAGGCAGAACACAACAGACACCAAAAGAAATTAAACAACATGTGTCTGTCCTGTAGGCTTGGCATGATTTAACAACACACTTTAAGTGCGCACGCGCACACACCCACACACCCACCCACCCACCCACACACACACACACACACACACACAAACAGCCCACAAAGTTGGAACTATAGCCTGAATTAAGGAATTGGCTTTTTATGATGGCAACTGGTAAAATTGCGGCTAAAAGTAGATTAAGCAGTATTACTATTTATGTGATAGCTTCATTTGGGCAGGAAATGTAAGCAAAGTATTAGATTACTGCATTACTTAAAGGTGAAATAGAAGCATCATGTTTCAATCCAAGCTGAAACATGCTGGAGAAAGCATTTATTAAAAATGCACAGTCATCCTGTAAATATACATTAAGGTCATGCATTTAAGCAAGAGGTAAAATACAGCACTGAACCTTGTTTCAGCTGAGTCAGAATAACCAGAAACATCAACATATTTTTAGCCAAAGATAATTACAGGTAATTTTTTTAAAGCATGTATTGAAAAACTCATTCAGGCATATTCAAAATGTTTATACACATACAATAAAATGTCTGTTATTTATAGGAAATTTAATACATTTAATAAATGTCTGTTATTTATAGGAAATTTAATAAATTTATAGGAAATTTATAGGAAATTTAATTTAAAACAGAAGCAGATCATGTATAATATAAAGTTATCTGCTTTTATTGTTCACATCTAATTGAATACATCTGTATATACCTTATCTCTGTACTGTATGGAACAATGCTAACTAATCAGTTTATATGACCCACAGTGTTCTAAACAAATGTTCACAATTCTTTACAAGAAACAGAATTACAAATTTAACAGACAAGATGCAATACTCAAATGCCAGAGATTCCCATGCCTCAGAGCCCAGTTTTCCCTCTCTCCCACCTACACGTGCAGGTGGTTATTTAGACAGCGCAATGTGTATGATTCCCAGGTAGCCTTGGCAATCCAGTGAGGGCACGTTACTCATACTCCAACTGACTGTCATGCCTCTTGATAGTATACAGGCAGAAGCAGAGAATGAGCCCAGGATGACTTTGAGACTACAAGAATCTTCAGCGCATGGGTCTGCAGCTGTCTGGATGATGAATACTGAATTGTGACCATGTATGTTTAAAGCTAGCTTGCAACTTAGGTGAAGTAAACACTGAGGTTCAAGAAAATCACTGTATCGTTTATCTAAAACCAAAGGAAGAGATTTTACTATGCTTTTTAAAGAGTATTAGTAGACCCCTAAAATCGCAGATATCATGTATAAGCTCCTGTTCACCTCAAGTTTAAGATATGATTTTTTTTCTAAGAGGCCTCATTTCTGCTTAAGCTCCCTACCAGTAAGGTTTTAATACTCAGCGTGTGATGAGAGATGAAACCAAGTGTGAACAACTTTCAGGTCCCATGAGTAGGCTGACTGTTGAAGCTGTCAGGTTCAATTGCATCATTCGACATTATTCAATGCCCCAAACTTCTCCCTAATTGTTAGGGGCTTAACATATTCAAAACCATTGTTTAGGCTAATGCTGAAATGCCCACAGCTGAGCTTCCATAAAGAAGGGGGAGGGATTTAATTGTACTTAAACCATTACTGAACTCTGCTTCATTCATGATAGGGCAACAAGAAAGGGCTGAACCACCAATTCCAGAGCAGCTTCTTAATCAAGTTTATATCTAATCAATACCTCTGTTGGGAATAATTTTTGCATGAGTTTGAGAATAGTTGTGGGACACAAGTAGTTATACACTTTAAAATTAAATCACGGTATGATTCCATGGCTTGCTTCAACTCAGAATCCTGTTTTCATTAAAAGAAGTGTGCTCAGGAAATACAGGTATTTAGATGCAAATTTTGCTCACTGCGAGTGTTAACAGAAAATGCTCCAAGTATTTAATGCCCTGGTGGTATTTATGTTTTGCACAACGGCAGCAATTTCAAGGACGCTCACACAGGGGATACTGCACCTCCGTACGAAGTCAGTATGATAACTACTACAGGTAATCATTCCTACAATAACTATTTATAACATAATTTGTAACTTCAAATAAACCGTGGAGAATTGAAATAGAAAAGGCTTATTTTAAAAAAACACCTAAAACCACTCCTTATTTACCAAGAAAAGAACAACAATTGCAATTAAGTAAGCACTCTCTTATCAAAATGACTAGATATGCAATCTAAATGGCGCTATCAGTAAATTAGACAGCTAATAACTACCTTGCCATCCTCTTCTCTTTTTCAGGTGATTATTTCAGTATGGATATGCTTGCAACACTTATTGTTGGCAGAAAAGAAGAAAAAATATAGCACCTTCCCTCTGATAACAGATTAGCAATTGTGGGATACAGGCTGAGCCACGTGGGAATCAAGTGGAAATACAACTTAATGCGCACATTTCACAGCTTTAGCTACAAACATCCTTTGTGAATGTATTGCTGCTTGCAGTACTGTTCACTCTCTAACTCCGGAAGGAACTTTGCCTGAGTTAAATAATTGCCTTCTGGTGCTCCAACTCAACACTTTTCTGGATTCACTCTACTTATGAATAAGGATCATGCTTTAAAGATGTATGATTGATCTTTGGCTCTTGTGACAAAAGTTTAAAAATGCAAGTTGGGTTTTTAAAAAGTGATAAAAAGAACCCAACAGAATAGAATACGTACGCATAAGAGTCAATATTCCATGAGGAAAAGGATGATGATTGATTCCCAGAGATTCTGTACCAACTGGATTTCCAACAATCTAATTCCAACAGAATCAGAAAGACAATTTCTTTTCAGTTTTATTATTACTACTTAATTTACTTTAGAATTCTATTTCTTGAGCTGTGCTCCTTAGGGAAAAGGATTTTCAGAGTGGGAAATACAGTATTGTACTTCGCCCCAGCAAATGCCAATCATTTGATCACTTTTATCAAATTAAAACATATTAAACAACTGAAAGAGTAGGGAACTATTTGAAAGATGACAGAAAACATCCTGAATGAAAATGTTTTCTATACCCATTCTGATAACAAAGCCAGATATTTCAGATATCAAACACCAAACATTTTTTCTTCAACAGAGAAACTACTGTTTGAACAACTTAAATATATAGATGTATTTCTTGCTTTTAATTATTTCAAGATAGTTAAAATAAAACATTTCTGTTAAAAAGTGACTACATTTTCAGAAAATGGCCTCTGTTCATTAAAGTATAGAGAACAAAAGTACAATATTAGATAGGCAAACAATGCAGGTTACTAAACAGAACTATTATATGGATTATCATTTTTAAATAAACCTTCATTTCATATTTACACTACAAAATCCAGTTACTTTAAAACAAAAAGATATAGTTATAAACAGAGGCAAAAGTAAACACAACCAGGAAAACATGGAATTACAAAAGAATTAGAAAACAAAATTAAAATACAGCATACCTCCAGAAATCATTTCACACCACTGTTATAATACAGCAATAATTAAAAACGCCAATGAAAAAAGGTCTAATATCCAATACAAAAGGTCTAATATCCAAAACAATAACGTGAACTTGAAAACTGGTATACAGTTGTACTGATCAGTCTGAATATTCCATAACTTTATAGGTTGGCATATTCATATGGAACTTATACAGTAGCCTGCTGTTTTTTCTAAAGAAACACAGAAACTTTTAATATTCTGTCAAAATATTCTGTATTTTAAAATTAATAATTCCATCTGACCTGGCAGCTCAACATATTTGATTTTTCAATGGCGGTTTAATAACATAACCAGAAATTAATTCTTTACAATTAAAGAATCAAAAGTTTATTCTTGACCCTGGAACCAGCACGACATGGTTCGAAGATTTCATGTTCATACTGTTAACAGACCATTTAAGTAGTTTAGTGACTGATAAATCTGCTTGCCCCAATCCTCCTCCTTTACAATTACAACTAAGTAAGAAAGAAGGAAATGAAGAGCAGGGTTATCACATTACTGACATATATCTGAGGAAAGGTCTGAATCGCACATTCGTTATTCAAAGATGCATTCCAATCAAAGCCAAAATCTTCTCCTCAAAATGCTTTAAATCATACTAAATTTTACATCTGACCTACAAGGGCTTCAAATTATCAACAAACTTTTGCCACTCTGGAAAAAAAATTGTGTGAAACCTGTCAGAGCTGTGCCTAAATTTGCTGCATAACTGTTTTGTTTTGTTTTAAATCCCATTTTTCACATTCACCACCATTACTATTGTCTCAGGCAGTTAAACTGAAGTAGTGCTACACTCAGTTCATCGAAGAGGTCAATGTGCCTCAGTTGCCTGGAGACTGATGGTTGCTACAGCAGCACCAGATAAGCCCGACTAAATAAGCTTCAGCTTGAAGGCAGAAAGCATTTACTGCAAGACTGTGAAACGCTGATGCAGTTGGCCTCCCTATGCAGGACCGCGTGCAAAATCATGCAACGGCCGTCCAGTCTCGCAAGATTATATTTATGCAGGAGGCTTGCATTACTGAAATCAGCACATTAAAAATAAAGATTTTAATTGGATCAAATTCTACATAGGAGCAACTGTGATTCCTTTGTTCTTCTAGCAGAGTCACATGTTATGTGGAATTTTCCCTCTGGCTGTAAATTCCATTCCCCTACCCTCAAAGTCCTAGTTTAAATGAAAGAAAAGAAGGCTTTTACATAGTTTTGCCTACTATTTAGCAATAATTATGCAAACCAGCTTTTAAAGAATAAACGGTTTATTTACATAATAATTGAAATATTATTTTATTAATGCCATATACTGAAGGTTAAGCACAACTTATGAGGAAAGTATTTCTGGTGACTCAAAGGTCAGGAATTATTATATGTTATTTTCGGTACTCTTGCATTGAGGGATGGGGGAGAAGAAAATATCACACAGGACTGCTTTTATTCCTGCCAGCCAGAGGAGGTCACTATAGAATGGTATAGAATGATCACTTCCCAGAAGCACAGAGAAACACAGGACAAAGTTCAGGGCCTGAAATATCATTCTTCCATATGCTTGTGTGTGGACAGGCTACAAATAGCTGAACCAGTTAATTTTACATTGGAATCTTCAGTTATCTTACGCTACAGTAAAACTGATACTCTATAATTTCTTTCAGGAAAAATATTACAGGCATCTTTAATTATTATCCATGTTACCAGTGAAAGCCATTTAAAGTTAATGTCTAAAGAACACACTGGACTCTGCATGTCTTTGTAAGAGATTTCTGCATTGTTTCATATGTCACATTTAAATTCTTATGCTTTGTTTTCAGCTCTGTTTCTGATTTCTGCAATCCATACTACATTGCACTGTTTTACAGGATGTCACAAGCTGTTAATTGTATTTGACTTACATTATGTAATCCTTCTTGGAGTCTCAGTAAGAACAGCAGACTATAAATGATTTACATAAACAAAAAACATAATAGATGCAAGAACTGTCAGTGGCTAAAAACATTTGAGCTGAGTTCCAACAAGTCTCTTTTAGTATTTTTAATTTTAATACTTCATTCCATTTTACTGGAGTTCGGCCAAGTTTCAACAGGGTGCACATACTCGTTGGGTGATGAAGATATAAAGGAAGAAACTGTAGGGAAACATAAAAGAACTTGTTGCATCTTCTTCACCTAGGAGAGGATCTCTAGAGGATCTGAACCAAAATAATTCCCTCACGTAATTCAAAGCAGTCAAAGTCACCAGAACTCAGTGACATTCGCTAGAGTGTTTTTAAGGAAATGAGAAAGCACTCGACTATTAACAAAACTGCTTCACTTATTTAAAGTCAACTTCCATATCATTACTGGACTGCCAAAGTAAACTGATAAGGAAAATACAGGCTTATAGCCAAGCTTCTACTTGGCAAACTGGTAGAAAACAGGGCAAGTCATACAGATATTTTAAACGGACAGATGATCCCACGTGTGCTTGGATTTTGATAGAGTTCCCAACTAGAAGCATGGGAACTGTAGTAACTTCTTCTAGATTGCGAATTTTTTTTTAACCAGTTAATGAAATGCTAATGGAAAGACACATCACACCAGAAAGGTAACCAATGTCAGACTGGTGCACTAACTTTTCTTTAACAAATAAAGTAAAATTTGTGAGAAACGATGGCCAGAATATATTTTTTTTGTCCCGGATGGCAACGAATAAGGTGGCAAAACTGTTGCATCAACAGCCCAGTTAAAGTGTTAAAGCCTAGCCAGAACCTTGTAAGAGTTTCTGATAAATATGCTTGTGTGTAGGGAGGTCGCCACACCCATGCAAAGCTTTCAGCTGTAGTAGATTCCCACAAACTTTTTTTAAGAAGGAGAAAACAAATATAGTCCCAAGTTAAACCCCATCAATTTCACAGATGTTCTTTTGATGACAAGGATTAACAGAAACAGGCTCTGCCATCAGTGACCGCTTCTATGAAGCTAACGAATTAGTGAATAGAATAAATAGTGATGGGAGAGTCCATGTTGCATTTCTTTTCAGTCCTTGATAGATCATGGAACTAAAATGCAAAAGCATGATTTTCTCTCTCAAAGTTAGGGCCAAAGTACACAAGTCCCTGCAGTCACATGTCTGGAGTGCCAGATTGTGGCAAGAGGAGATCACAGATTATCCAGATATGGATGATGACTGAGGAAAGGGAAGGTTTAGTTCTTTTCCCTCCTGCACTCTTTCCCACATTCATAAATTACAGCTCCTGGGCTGTTTTAAGCCCACGTGTGAGCGTGCGCACAAAATACAGGGTTTTTTTTCCCTACTGGGGCTTAAAAGCAGCCCCAGGGGGAGAATATCTTCAAGTGGGAAAGCAGTGCAGTGGTACCCTCCCACACAGCAAAATAATCCATTTGCAGAACTCCAATGCGATTTGGCACCTAAGGAAAAGGACGAAGGGTATTCCTTCAAGCAATGCTGAAGTTTTAAAAGATGCATGCATACACACACAGTGAAAAGATGGATTTAGCTGCAATTTCTTTTACAAAAATATTTAAACTTGTTCACAAAGTAAGTGGAAATTGTCTATGCTTCAGGTAAGTACTCGCGTGTAATTAATTTCTCCTACTTTGTTTCTTGCAGCTAAATACTTGGGAGCAAGCTTGTAAACTGCATGTTGTTAAAACTTCTGGATTACATAAAACACACATTTTATTTTTGTGGTACTTGTAGTATTTTTGCCTCTACATTTTAAAGGCATTCTGAATCAAGTAACTTGCTTACTAAAATTTATAGCCAGTTTGCTTTCATACTGTCATGGCTAGTGGTGAATATACCACTTGAACTATAGTGCAGGAACTACTGCCTAAACGCATACCAAAAACTGAATGATTGGATTAGAGAACAGGGGTACCCAACTCTGACCCTCCAGGGGCTGATGGGAATCGTAGTCTATGAACATTTGGAGGGTCAGAGTTGAGCTCTCCTGGATTTGAACGTAGTAAAGCTCCAACTGTACTTCAAACATCTGGCCAAATATCAAGATCAAGAAAACAGGGGAACAAATTAATTGTCCGGTATTAATAAGAATCATCTTCTGTGTATGTTTAATCATAAAGAACCCCATGTGGAGTTCTAAATTATTGACTGCTATTCAGTGAAGATCTTGTAGGCAATAACCAAAAGTACTAGCTCAGGATTCAAACAGCAGTACCAGTAAAAATGGGGATGCGATTTTTAATTTATTTACAACATTCATATTTTTCTTTAACAGACTATGTAGAGATTGTAATCTACGTGAACCAACCACTCTTTGAATGCTATATACAGTTGTTTCTTTATCTAATGATGCTCACAGTACAACTAGTGAAATGAAAATAATGAAAAATATGTCTCAAAATATGAGAACTATTTAGGTGGGCCCTGAAGATCCTTGTGACATAATAGATTTGCTTCAGAATGGCATACCTGTGGGGAGCCAGAGCCTGTATAATCAACACTGACAACCACCTACCTGAGTGGTAGCTACAGTCGCAGTTACAGAAGGCGTAGATGATGGAGACATTTGCTGCACCTGACCAGAAGGCTGCTGAGGTAAAGTCTGCTAGACTGGAAACAGGGAATTTGGTGCTAGAGCCTGAGCTTGCAGACCGCGGCGCTTTGGGGAAATCGACACCTGCGGCTTCATCATTATACCAAGCTAAAAATGCCTAGAAAAAAAGCACACACATCACACACAAAGATCTTTTTATTCATTAATTCATTAATTATTCATTCATTATTACACAAGGCAGATCTCACTAAGCTCCCAAATTGTATTTTTCATAGAATTACTTTAATCAGCTCACTGAAGGCAAATTAAAATAATGGACATAACACCGCTGTTTTTAAAAAAGGCTCAAACAGTTTTAGGATTAGAGTGTAGTTTAATGTGAGTGCGGTTTTGGCTATTGTGGGTTTTCTGGGCTGTGTGGCTGGGGTCTGGTAGTTTTTGCTCCTAATGTTTTGCCTGCATCTATGGCAGACATGCGGTTTTTTGCCTTTCATATCATCATGGCTAGTGGTTGATATGCTAGTTGAACTACACACAGCCACAGATGCAGGCAAAACGTTAGGAGCAAAAACTACCAGACCCCAGCCTGGAAAACCCACCGCAGCCAGTTGATTCTACCCGTGAAAGCATTCGACCATGCAGAGTGTTTTTTGCTTTGTTTTTTGGTCTGAGGGTTACAGGTAGAGTCAGATAAATCTTTTAAAGATAAAGTATATTTCCTTTAAACAGTCCATTCCATTCCATTCCATTCCAGAACCTTTATTAGGCATGAAACTGGTGTGTGTCAAGAATTCCAAGTACAATAAGAAGGTCATTATTGCACAACTTGTAGTACACAGAGTAAAAATATAGCAACAGCTTCCGAGATGTCAGCATAAGAATTATTTAGAAGCTTAGCCATTTTTAACTTATCAGAAAGGAGCATAAATCCTGTAGGTAATACAGTCCTCAAATCAGTTCTAATGTTGTTGTATTTTGAACAGTAAAGCAAAATATGAGAAAGTGAATCAGTTGTATCAGGACAGGATCAACAGCAATGCTCATTTTGTGGAATATTAGAAAAGCGACCTTGAAGATGTACTGAGGGAAAAGAGTTACACCTTGCTCTAGTCATGACCCATCTGCAATTGTAATTAACAAGTTGTTCCAGATATTATAGCAGGGCTAAATTTCGGAGTGATAATCCCAAAGAATATTGGAGAGCAAGAGCTTTGCGCTTTGCTCTTTAAACAGTCCCATTCTGCTAGCTTGAGTAAAAAAAATCCTAATGTAAACAGAAAATAAGAGTCTTTTAAAAGTTAGACAGCCATGTAAAAAAATAAGAAAATAGTGACCATGTCTTCCCATTCATAAACACTGAACAAAAATGTTTTCAAAAAGGGATATCCAAGCTACTTGAATGGCAAACCCGCTCTTGACTCCAATGTCACTGTTGCCTTTGTGTAGTTCTCTCAAGGTGTATTCAGCCCACCCACCCCCACCCCCATGTGTCTTTCCCACACAACTGCACTTATTTTCAGGGTATACTCCCATTTTACACGAGGAGGAATGCCTACAAGACCAGTATGATGCTGACCAGATTTCCCTTCAACACTCTTTGCTCAAGGAGAAGCACCAACTAGTTCAAAGGTTGAAAAATCTTTCTGGGCAGAATCTTTCTAAGTGCCAAATGACAGACAACTGCTACCTCATCTTCTGAGGAACCCAAGCCAGAAGTTATAGGCGTCTGTTATAGACTTACCAGCACTGGCGTTCCTGCCTAGGGACATGGGGTACCCCTTGTCCCCGGGCGCATCGATTGAGGTCACGTGGGGGGCGGCAAGCACTAGAAAGCAGGCACTGAAGCAGCCGACTGCTCCTAGTGCCTGTCGTAGCCCCGCCCACTCTGTACGGTGGCCTGGAGTGTCCAGGGGGCGGGGGAGAAGTCCCACTGGGCTCCCAGGAGCAGGACTGGGGAGCTCCGCCTCCCCTCCCTCTAACCCAGCATGCCTTATTCGCCTTAAATTAAGTGTGTCATTACTCAGAAGCCTTCCCCCGGCAGCAGGGGTCGGCAGGCACAGGAAAAGGCAAGCTGAGCAGGGAGCCCAGAAGCAGCAGCAGAACTGAAGATGATGCTGATGTTTGCTTGGTAAACCTTCAGATGGGGGGTGACTTGTGAGAGATTTACATGCTTAAAAGTTAATTCCCCTTGCACTGGCTTGGCGCTGTTTCTCAGGCTAGCAGCCTACCTCACAGGGTTGGTGTGAGGACACAATTAGGAAAGTGGTGGGGAGAGAGCCATGCCTGTTTTGCTGGGGGTAGGAGGTGATTTGTGAGAAAGGATGCTGATGTTTGCTTGGTTAACCTTCAGATGGGGGTGACTTGTGAGAGATTTACATGCTTAAAAGTTAATTCCCCTTGCACTGGCTTGGCTCTGTTTCTCAGGCTAGCAGCCTACCTCACAGGGTTGGTGTGAGGACACAATTAGGACAGTGGTGGGGAGAGAGCCATGTATGTTTTGCTGGGGGTAGGAGGTGATTTGTGAGAGATGATGCTGATGGTTTGTTTGGTAAACCTTCAGATGGGGGGTGACTTGTGAGAGATTTACATGCTTAAAAGTTAATTCCCCTTGCACTGGCTTGGCGCTGTTTCTCAGGCTAGCAGCCTACCTCACAGGGTTGGTGTGAGGACACAATTAGGAAAGTGGTGGGGAGAGAGCCATGTATTTTTTGCTGGTGGTGGGAGGTGTTTTGTGAGCTGGTGCAAAAAAATCATTGTTTGGTCGTTGTGGGGGAGGGTGGTCGTCCATACCTGGGGTGGGGGTGGGGGGGCACCAAACTCAGATTTTTTCCCCAGGCTCCAGTTTGCCTAGATTCGCCCCTGCTTACCAGCACCTTGCTTGGGAAGCAGTCACAAACATATAAAAAGCAGCATGCCGGTTGCCACATAATTTACCGGGCAGAGAAAAGAGATTGCAAGAACCACTGGGGTTTCCTCATTTTACATGGGGAGGTGCTACTGAAAAGAAGCCTGTGCTACTGCAGTCTTAGAATTGGGGCTTCCAGCACTGAATTGCAAGGGGAGATGTTAATGCATAATGCAAGAACTCATTAAAACCTGTGCAGTTTGCTTGAGCAGACAACAGGTACCCTGCCCATCAAGAAATAAACTTGAATTTAGTGGTGACCACCTGAGAAGCAAAAAAGCACTAGAGAAGCCAGTGGAGGATTAAGCTGGTCTTGAGCATTAGTAGAGAAGCAGTGGCTTGTAACAGAGATAAGAACTAAAATGCTGGGTATAATGGAAGACCATACAAGTCTAGCCACTAGCAGACACAAACTAACATAGTAAGAAAAAGAAGTGGAACATGCTGTACAACATACCTGAGGGCTAAACCTGATAAACCTTTGGTATCAGGTTTTCCCAACCCCAAAGATGCAAACTCACATAAATGCCTCCTACTCGTGATGGTTCTGTTAAATCTTTTTTTGTTTAAATTAGAGTGATTACTGGGATTTCTGAGACTTCTGCCTCCCAGATTTACTGTATATACTCGTGTATAAGTCGAGTTTTTCAGCCCCCCTCAACTTATACACGAGGGAGGTGTATTTTAAAAAATATTTTAGGGTTTTCACTTTGTCAGCCACCAGGGGGTGCGGTTTTTAGGCTAGCGGCACCAAAATTTCAGGGTATCATCAGGTGACACTCCTGATGATACCAGCCAGGTTTGGTAATGTTTGGTTCAGGAGGTCCAAAGTTATGGGAGCTAATAGTAGATGGGGCTACATTTTGCGGGTCCATAACTTTAGACCCCTTGAACCAAACTTCTCTAAACCTGCCTGGTATCATCAGGATAATCTCTTGCTGATACCAGCCAGGTTTGGTGATGTTTGGTTCAGGGGGTCCAAAGTTATGGATCCCCAAAGTGGGTGCTTCCATCCCCCATTGTTTCCAATGGAAGCTAATAGTAGATGGGGCTACCCTTTTGAGGGTCCAAAGTTATGGACCCTGAACCAAACTTCACCAAACCTGGGTGGTATCATCAGGAGGGTCTCCTAAAGATACTCTGAAATGTTGGTACTGCTAACATAAACAGTTATTGTTGAGACCATATTGTTCTTGTTGACCCTCTTTTCCACTTACAGAGCTAGTTTACTGTTTTTCTTTGAAATAAATATTCAAAAACATTTAACCTACTGATGCCGCAATTAATGTAATTTTATTGGTATCTATTTTTATTTTTGAAATTTACCAGTAGCTGCTGAATTTCCCACCCTCGACTTATACGCGAGTCAATAAGTTTTCCCAGTTTTTTGTGGTAAAATTAGGTGCCTCAACTTATATGCGGGTCGACTTATACAAGAGTATATACAGTATATTTAATGTATTTTTGCAATATCAGAAAAACCGATCATTCCTACCCATCAATAACAGATATTCATTGCAAAATACATCAAAATGCATCACACAGCTACTACACCTCAGAGGGTGAATTGTCATAACTATAACCCATAATGATGGAAATTACAAGTAAATACACCAAACGTGTATACATCTACAAGCCAAACTGAAGCAAAAATTAAAATCTAACTTCCAAAAAACTTACCCAATATAATATAATTAAGGGTATACAAAAACTAAGTAAACAACTTGTAATATTTCAAATATCTATCTATCTATCTATCTATCTATCTATCTATCTATCTATCTATCTATCTATCTATCTATCTATCTATCTATCTATCTATCTATCTATCTATCTATTAATTATTTGATTTCCTATACTGCCCCCTTAGAGGCCTAAAATATAATATTAATGGCAGGAAAACATTGATACGCAATGTACTTTATCTCTGAGCTGCACTGACTTCACCACAATTTTCTACTGAGTCATCTTCCACGAGCAGCCATTTTCCTCTTCAAGACACATATTATTATCCATCAATTCTGCCATGCTTCTATCACATCCTTTTCAGGTTCAGTGGACTTTTTTTACATACACAAACCTCATCAACTTCATTTATAACCAGCCTCTCTCACCGAGACACAAGGCAGATTACAAAATACAAAAAGCAATTCAATCAGACTGCAAAGACCACCAAGAGAACCTTTTTTATGATGGTGATATATATTGACTGCATAATAACATCAATGTTTGCTCAAGTCTTGACCACCATCTTGCTTTGCCAATATGACCAAGCAACCTTTTAACATCCCTCTGATTTGTGCTAAATTCAGGACAGTATTTCTATTCACAGTACAAAATTTCCCAATCCATTAATGTCCAAAACAGCTCACAACAAAACTTTGAACTGGGCTCAAAAACCTGCCAGGCAATACAGGTCATACTGCACTGGTCTTCCTTCAGTGAACCTTGGAACACTGGCCACCACACTGGGCATTAGCTGAAGTTTCCAGTCAGTCTTCAAAGGCAGCCCGACATACAAGATGCTGATCCAGATGATGGCCAGACAGGTTTAACAGTGACAAGGTCAGCTTTACCAAGGAAAAGCTGTACCTGTTGAGCCACCATATGCTAGTAATAAGCATTCTTGGCCATGGTGCCACCTATTTGTCAAAGAGGAATCCGGGAATGCCTCCAAACTGCAAGCCTAATCTTCCAAAGCAGACTACAACCCAAGCAAGAAAGAAATGAATATGTATCAGCTTCATCAGTTTTACTCTTCAAGTACAAGTCTTTCATCTTGTCAAGATTTATTTATTTATTTATTTATTGGTTGAACTTATATACCGCCCTCCCCCGGATTAAGCTTCTTGCTGCTGTATCCGCCAATAGCTATCTTCATTGTTTTACCTTCTCCTCCTCCCACCCTCCCCCTCCCAAGTTCTATAACCACCTATCTGTCCGCTGGCCCACCATTCTTCAGGAAGTAGTTGTGGCAGCAAGGCGGTAGCAGATTGCATTCTCAGCAGCATTTCCCCCTCTTCCACCCTTTTCTATAGGCAGTGAGGTGAAGAAGAATTTGGATTTATACCCTTCCCTTCTTCTCCCTACAACAGACACCCTCTAAGGTAGGTGGGGCTGAGAGAGTTCTGAGAGAACTGTGAGTAGCCCCAGGTCACCCAACAGGCTTCATGTGGAGGAGTGGGGAATCAAACCCAGTTCTCCAGATTAGAGTCCGCCCTTCATGTGGAGGAGAGGGGAATCAAACCTGGTTCTCCAGATTAGGGTCCGCCTGCTCTCAATCACTACACCATGCTGACTGAATGCAACTTTGCAGTGGTGGAGGGAGGTCTGCATAAGCACAGATGATATCATGTGCTAACAATAAGGAACTGCAGATAAGACAAAAATATCCTTCCACTTGTTTTATAAATAATTCATGGCCATAGTGGAAGGCACCCTCAGGTAGTCCTCCTCGGTATTACACAGCTATGAATGGAGCCAAGGAAAGCTAGTCACAAAAATAATTAAAGAGAAAAGAGCCCCAGTAGCAGAATAACACTATTATCATTTTGCTACATGCAAAAACTGTAATAAAAGAAACCCGAGGAACTATTGACCTATCAGCCTCCTGCAGGTATCTACAAAGTTTTCACTGAGGGACTGAACAATTGACTCACTACAACCTTGGATTTCATCCAATCAATAGAACATGCAGACCTTCAATCAGAATTCTGCACAAAAGACTACCTTTCTGTGATAAATGAACCTGTGGGGAACATTCTAATATAACTTACCATCGTGTATAGTATTCAACAGCTACAAGAAAGCTTTTGAGTTAGAAGAAAAAGAATTCCATGTTAAAGTTGTGTTTTAATACACACAAAAGAATGAAAAAAAAGAACAAAAATGCATCTCTCTACAGCCACTGCTGTGATCGCTTACAGTTGCTGAACTTGTTAAAGAGGCTTATTTTTACACACTTTTGTCAATTACTGATGGGAGTGGGGGGAATGGGCCTTCTAAATGCGTTCAAGCATGATGCTTATTTATGAATGAAATAATAGTGTTAGCATACATCTTTACACAATGTTCAAAAGTAGTGATTTGTTTTCTGTGAAAGCTAAGCTGGTTTTCCGATGATAGAAATTCCATATTTTGTGGAAGTCTGTGAAGCTCCCTGGATTAGGGGCTTGCTCAGTTTCTCTGACAACCACCAGGAAATAGGTTACTCTCTCTTGTATGACTTCTCTTTAATAAAAATTCCTGTAGGCCTAACAGCCCTACTAAGGAAAGGATGCCTACTTGAGGCCTACTACTTCTGTTACATGGCCAAGGTCCATCCTCCAGGTCTCCCCCTGGAGTGCGATTCATTCCCAAGATTTCTAGCTGGATCTTCAAAAGGGCCAGCTAATCGCTAGGTGTAGTAAGCCTGAACAGTGAAGGATATGTGGATATTTAAAAACTATAAATAGTGACTAGACACATATCTGAATACAAGTATTATAGAAGCAGAAACACATGACCAATGTCTGTCAGATTAAGCAGCGAGGATCCGCATTTTGCTCCCTATTTTTTTTAGAATAGGGTTGTAATAAAAATTGAATTGTTCAGGAAAGTACTTTTATTTAAAAGAGAGAGAGAGAAAGTAGTTGGGGGGGGGGGGAGAGAATAAAGAGAAAAGTGAAGATCCCCCACAGCTCCTTGTGGTTCTTCATGGAGCAACTGTGTCCAGGTCGGCCCAGTGGCACAAGAAAGCTCTGTGTTCCAAGGGGGAGGCTGCCAAGGGGAAGGAAGGAAGAAAGCAAGCTGAAGAGAGAGGGACAGATAGATGTAGGTTGGCTGGTGGACAGGAAAGAGAAGGAAGCAGGAAAAGGAAAGAGATCAGGCTTTGGAGGAAGGAAAAGGAAACAGTGGGGATACAGTGGGAAGTGAGTCCCCCTCCCAGTTCCTTGTAGGGGTCCCTTGCTTGTCAAATATAATTGCCACTGCTAAAACTCAGTTAAACTTTTGAACTCCAAATATTTCTAGTCCCCAACAACAGACCTGGTACAATAGTAACACCGGATTTTTTCCCCTAGCTGTATAATTTTAACAGCACTATAAAACGAAGTGAAATCTTGGCTAACAAAGATTCTCTTCTCTATAGCATAAGACACCAAAGTTGGATTCAAAACCTAACCAAATTTAAAATAAGTAATTGCCTTGCAACGTCAACTCAAATACAAAGTTGCACATTTCTCTGTGCTTTGGCCAATCTCCTATGAAAAGAAACAAACATTAAAGTAAGGGACATCATCAGAAAGTAGCATTTTTCAACACTGTTGCTTCAGATCCAATTCTCAAACTTGTTTCAGGTTAGGGACTGAATTTTAAACAAAGCAATTTAAAATGTTCATCATCATGCTCTTGCATCTGAACACATATTTTATAATGCCAAAAAGTATTTAAGGTCCTAAATCTCAAAGAAGGGTTTTCAATATGAATTTTTTAAATGATGAAATTATAGGCTGATGGCTATCTTGTAAATGAACTACTAGGAATTGATTCCAGATGCTGAAAGATAATTGTTCCCAAACAAGAAGGCATCCTATTTCTTATTCTCCTAGGAAATTCCAACAAAGAGATGCTAAAATTGCATTTACAGCCAAAAGCTTATGAACATCCAAATAAATGGAATAGTCTAAATCAGTAGCCATATAAGCTTATTAAATGTTTACCTCACCTTTCAGTATGACAAACCCAGAAGGGAACTTACAATAAACACAAAATATCAAGCAATAAAAGGAATTGTAAAATGTTAACACCAAAATCTAACAGAATCATCAAAAAATTATGACATGCATTTAGCGGCTAAGACTTCGAACATCTTTCTTTAAAAAAAGGTACATAAATGTTCTCCTAATAGTAACAGCAAGGAAGCACAGCAAATATCCCTAGGGACAGAGTCCCAAAAGGTAGCAGCCACCACTGAGAAAATTTTCCTAAGGGAGAGACAGAATCATATTACTGAAGAAGAATTCTTTGAAAACTCTGGATGATTATATTCAAGCCAAACAACACTACTGGATCTCCAAATCCTACCACTATCTCCTGGAAATTCTCTGCTTTCAGTCTATTTATAATAATCTGTTGGTGGCTAAGCAAGTCAACAGGTGTATTTGACCCTCTGTATAGTCCACAGAGGTGGGCTGAAGCCGAATGTCTACCTATGATAGGAAGAGAGGTGCTTCCTGGTTCAGAATCTGTAGCCCAGTCTTCACCTTGCCAGTTTATGTGAGATTTGGTGGTTATGTTATACATCATGTTATACATCTTGACCTTCATCTGGGAGTGACATACCACTGGGAAGAAATAGTAGAGAGATACCTTAATCACCCAGAGTTCCATCCTTATGGGTTTCTTATGTGTTTTTTGTCCTAAACCTACTGTGCAAATTTCAAATAGTAGATTGCTGCCCAGACAGACCCTTAGAGTCACTTCTGTTGTCACCGGTATTTGGTTCTGAATTACTGTATATACTCATATATAAGTTGAATTTTTCAGCACATTTTAGTGCTGAAAAAGCCCCCCTCGACTTATACGTGAGTGAGATGTATTTTTAAAAATATTTTAGGGTTTTTATTTGTCAGCTGCCAGGGGGCGCAGTTTTTGGTGCTTAGCGTTGGGAACCTGCGGTTTCCTCCAGATAAATTCAGGAACTACAGTTCCCATTTCAGCCTCCCTACCAGCATGGCCACAATTGGCCAGGCTGGACAGAGGCTGATGGGAATTGTAGTTTCTGAACATCTGGAGAGCCGCAGGTTCCCTACCCCTGGGCTAGCGGCACCGAAATTTCAGGGTATCATCAGGATAATCTCTTGCTGATACCAGCCAAGTTTGGTGAAGTTTGGTTCAGGGGGTCCAAAATTGTGGACCCCTCAAAGGGGGGGTGCTCCCCATCCCCATTGTTTCCAATGGGAGCTAATAGTAGATGGGGCTACATTTTTATGGGTCCATAACTTTGGAACCCTTGAACCAAACTTCACTAAACCTGCCTTGTATCTATCTAGGGATAATCTCTGTTGCTGCATACAGCCAAGTTGGTGCTTGGTGATGTTTGGTTTCTAGAGATGGGGGTCCAAAGTTATGGACCCTCAAAGTGGGTGCTCCCATCACCCATTGTTTCCAATGGAAGCTAATAGCAGATGGGGCTACCCTTTTGAGGGTCCAAAGTTACGGACCCTGAACCAAACTTCACCAAACCTGGGTGGTATCATCAGGAGGTGCTCCTAAAGATACTCTGAAATGTTGGTCCTACTAACATAAACATTTCTCCCCTGACAGGCACCCTCAAATTTTCCCCAGATTCTCCCTTTAAATCAACCCCCCCCCTTCTGAGTGGTTTTAAAGGGAGAATCAGGGCTTACAGAGCCAGTTTACTGTTTTTTCTTTGAAATAAATATTCAAAAACATTTAACCTACTGATGCCTCAATTAATGTAATTTTATTGGTATCTATTTTTATTTTTGAAATTTACCAGTAGCTGCTGCATTTCCCACCCTCGACTTATACACGAGTCAATAAGTTTTCCCAGTTTTTTGTGGTAAAATTGGGTACCTCGACTTATATGCAGGTTGACTTATACACAAGTATATATGGTATACAGGAATATTTTTCAATAACTTGAGCAAAGGGCCATTGAAGAGTTTTCATATGAAATTTGGCCCTTGGAACAGAATCAGAGTGTGTTGCAGAATGGGTCAAAATCAATGATTTTTGAAAATTAAAAAAATCTGATTTTTAAAATTTAAACCATATTTTTAAAATCCTTTTAAGCAAAAAAAAACAACCTATCTAAATATTTACCCCAGAGAATATAAGATTTTTGCTACAATAGCAACCAGCCATAAAAGGGACAGAGCTTGCGGCTATTTTAATGAAGTTTCTCTACAAGGCAGGTAAGGCAGGAATTATTCTAAAAATGAAACCTTTGTCTAGTTGTAAATATTAAGATTATACTAAGAATAAGTATGTAGAAAATAATGATTTAAACCAGGCGTCTCCAACCTATGGTCCTTCAGATGTTCATGGACTACGATTTCCATCAGCCCCTGCCAGCATGAGCTGATGGAAATTGCAGTCCATAAACATCTGGAGGGCTATAGAATGGAGACATCTGATTTAAACCAAGTCTGGCTGACTAGTGGTTTAAATCATGATTTAAATCAATTTGATTAAAAACAAATCCACCCTTGGTGTACTGTCATTGAATTCCCAATGAGGTTAGAGGCTTCACATCTGATGTGAACTTTATGAGTTTTAATTTCGCTTCTGGAAGAAAATACTTAATTCAGAACAAGTTCCATTACTCCTTGGGGATGATGTGTTATGTAGGGTTCAGAATATTTCTTACTTTATTAAGAACAAAGCTGTGGTTCTTTTGGCACTGTCCCCTGCCTTGTGGACAAGATTAAGTCCCTCGGTGAAAGCATAGTCCATCACAGCTTGTGCACACCCAAAATGCTGTTCAAAATGGAACAGATCACTATCCCTCCGGTCCAGAGTTTTTATAACCTCTTTCCCAAACGAAGAGTTTTCCTTTAGTCTTTCCAGCTTTATAGCTCTAGGTGTGACTTATAAGCAGGAGATGAGGTTGTATTAGCATAACAAAGAGTTTGAGTGGTCTGTGCTGAGGTCTTGACAGTTCCTATTTCAAACTCCCTCTCCCTTCAGCCAGGAATCATTCTGCAGGACTCCTGTCCGTGGACAGACAGAAGCCAGGACAATCGGAACACTGAGATAAATTCCTGGGTGGAGGGTGTTCCTCCACAGTTGGCCATAATCTGCATGTACCTGATAGATGGGGACTGTGTTCTACTACAGGAATTGTCCAAGGATCTCTTGGCATTTCCTTCTTGCCACCCATGCTGAGACGAACATGTGTGTGGGAACTGCTTCTGATTCTTTCATCCTGTGGTGTTCGGCTGCAGCCCATCAATCCCCCTGTAATTATCCTCAGCCACCACTTTTCTCAGACAAGAAGCAACCTTTGATATAGACTGGCTGTACCTCCAAATGTGCTGGCCCATTGTTTGTGCATCTACACATCTTCCTAGGAGTAAAGAAGAACAGTTCTGGCTTTCCGGCAGCCTACAACCCCTGACTGGTAGCACTGTGAATCTGTCACTGTTCCCAGACAAACTTTTATTCATTTATTACTTCATAATAAAACTCAACATTTGAATGAGGGGAATGCATTTGAATGGGAGAACAATTCCTTCACTTCATATTTCCGCCTGGCACTCTGAAAATCTTCTTGACAATTACTATATCAAGAGAAGTCTGTTCCTATTGGGTGTTGTGGATTTTCCAGGCTGCGTGGATTTTGTCTGCTAGTTTTTGCTCCTAACATTTCGCCCGCATCTATGGCTGGCAGAGGCATGTCACAGTAAGACCTCAAAAAAGCCCGATGCTCAAAGGTTCTGCTAGCATAGAATGCTATGCTGGTACAGCTGGGGGCAGGCCAGGGGCATTTCCGGGAGTAGTTGGTTTTCAGTCCAGGAATGCCCACTCCTCCAGCTGCAGACTTGTACCACCACAATGTGTGGTGTAAGTCATGTTCCTCAATAGGAGTTCTTTAGGGGGCCAGCGTTTTACTTTTTTATTTTGGAGCACTGCGCCATCAAAACTTCCTTGGAGGTGGCGAGGTGCCACCTTTGCCATGCCATCCCCAGCCTCTGCCAAACACTTCTTCCACCTCGCATGGGCTGTCAATCTACAAATTCTCGATAGCTTTCAATTTTGTTGAATGGGCCTAAAATCAAGCATGGGATGGCTTGATGGCAAGTCCACACTAAGGGTACTGTGTCTAAATTAGGTACATGAAATAGCAGAGTATAAGTCATTAATGTTACCCAGGTTGCCTTTTTCCAACTCCGCCAGGCTCGACGGCTGGCCCCCTATCTCTCCCAAGCCGACCTGGCCACTGTGATCCATACAACAGTCACCTCCAGGCTGGACTATTGTAACTCGCTCTACGCGGGCCTTCCCTTGAGACTGATCCCGAAACTGAAACTGGTCCAGAATGCGGCGGCGCGACTTCTGGTGGGCGGCTCTTTCAGAGCCCATATCACCCCGGTGTTGCACAGCCTACACTGGCTTCCAGTGGAATTCCAGATTGTCTTCAAGGTGTTGGTGTTAACCTTCAAGGCCCTTCGCAGCTTGGGACCCTCATACCTTCGGGACCGTCTCACCCCATATGTCCCTGGTAGGCCTCTGCGTTCTGCTGAGGCCAACTTGCTGATGATCCCTGGCTCCTCTGTGATGCGGCTGACCTCTACCAGGGCCAGGGCTTTTACGGCCCTCACCCCTGCCTGGTGGAACACACTTCCAACAGCGGTGCGGGCCCTGCGGGATCTTAGTGATTTCCGCAGGTCCTGTAAGACCAAATTGTTCCACCGGGCTTTTGGGGAGGCCAGCCACAGATTGGATGTCCCTGTGTTGTGTGCTGTACCATCATTGGCACTACCAGCGTGACATCTTTCGGTATTGTCTGTCCCCCCCTGGCCTTGGGACCGGGAGCCATCATTAGCATTAGTATTATTAATATTGTTTTACTGGGTTTTAGAATGCTGCTTATTCTGAGTTATGTATTTTAACTATTTATCATTTATTTATTGTGCACATTGTTTTAGTTGGGGTTTCGCTGTACACTGCCCAGAGCCCTTCGGGGGTGGGCGGTTTATCAAATTTAATAAATAATAATAATAGTAATAATGTTTGGAAGTAATTCATGCCTTGGGAGCAATCAGAACCTGAGGTCTTTCAGAAACTGTATGTATACCAGTCCCAAATATGTTGTTAAGAGATATACTTTTCAGTTCATGGAATTTATTTTACTGTATTTATTTTAGATTAAACCAAATAACACATTTGTGAAGTTGGTATACTTATTTCCTTGTAACTGTTAATGTTTGTTATTGAGGAAGAATTGCGATTTTTATGCCTCACTTTTCTCTACCATACTGAATCTCAAAGTAGTTTACAATCACTTTCCCTTCCCTTCAACAACAGGTATCTTGTGAGATAGGTGGGCTGACAGATTTCTGAGAGAACTGTGGCTAGCCCAAGGTCACACAGCAGGCTTCAAGTGGAGGAGTAGGGAATCAAACCTGGTCCTCCACTTCCGCGTCCACCGCTCTTAACCACTATACCACTTTCAGCCCAATCCAGACAGGGCTGGAGAGCAGGGACAGCGCTACTCTGGCACTACCCCACCCCTCCCAAAATTTTTCCCACAATGTGAAAAGCCCAAAAGGTTTTTAAAAGCCCCCCAGAATTCCCCATAGAGGAAAACACAGATAGATCGGCTCTGCTGGTACAAGAGGGCTGAATGGACAGTGGAAGCCAACCAGAATCAGCTTCGCCTCCACCCCCAGAAATGCCTCCACTATGCCGACATGCCTTGGGAGTGCCACCACGGAGCTGGGAGCTGTGGCTAGGCATTCCAAAGCGCTGCACCACTGAGCACCAGCAGATTTGTCCCTCTGCCGGGGTAAATGCCCCAGGGAGAGCATTTCCACCAGCATAGGGCCATGTCACCTCCAGAGGGGGATCCGCCCCGTCCCCTGCTCCCTCACAGATTTGGCTGTGAGGCTCTTATGCAGTGAATTAGTGAACTACAGAGCCTAAGGGAGCTGCACCTTTGAACTGGCTACATGTAACATAATTCTAGTTCTATTCATCTAGCCTGATTTTGTTCTTTAGTTTGTTTCCCTCTGAAATGTACATGGCTTTAAAAGGGGATTAAATATATTCATGGAGAAAAGGTCCATCCGTGGTGACTAAAGGGAACCTCTGAATATCAGTGCTAGGAGGCAACTCTGTAGAAAGGCCACGGCTTCTTTGCCCTTTTGGCCCTGCAGAATAATTGATTGGCCACTCTGTGAGACAGCATACTGACACAGATGGATCACTGGTCTCATCCAGCAGGTCTGTCCTTAAATTCTGAGGAAAGTTCAAGAGGTGGGGAAAGGAGAATTATCATTCTGGAAAACGAAGTCTTCTTTCTCGTAATTCCGACTTGAACGGCAATCACTGGACATAGTGAATAACTGGAGTTAGTCAATTCCATCTGTGGTTTCCACGCGTTGGGGAAAGTTTATACCCGTTAACTAATAATTAACTAATAATTCACTGACTGTATTGCATAAGGAGACCACAGTTTAAAAACATGAAAACCAGTCAATATATTTTATCAAAAGTTATTTTCTATATCAATTGGAAAAAATATATATTTAAGACTGTACAATTATATCATCTATATTGATGTAGAAATTGTGTGTATTGCAGAAATTGTATCATTATTTGATGGAAGTTGCCTAGAGCCCGAAAGGGAAAGCGCAACGCAGAAATCCAAGAAAATAAATTAAAAAATACAGGTATATTGAGACATACTGCACAATTAATTCAGCAAGAGAATATGGTCCACATCTTGTTAGTTTCATTTAAAAACTTAATTTCTCATGATACATAAGGGATGGTAACTCTGAATTTAATCTGTTGGTTAAAATTATGGAAATTATTTTAGACTCTACATTTTAAATACCTCTGCTACTCTGAGTAAATAATTTTACACATTAGATTGGGTATTTCTCTGGTTTAAGTATCAGAGATTCCAGCTTTTAACAAAGATGAATACAGTCTACTAATGTTTTAGCCGTACAAGACAATACCTAATTGTACCGTTCTAAATTATAATCACTGAAACATGGAGTTTTGTTTTGAGGTTTGTAATAATATTGGACCAGTCTCCTGATGAGGAGCGATTATGGAATACTGCTTATAACACCAACATTTTAAAAGTTTACTGATATTCAGAAGCTGTACTGAATTGTGGGAGAATATTTCACTAGTTCTATTTCTGCATCTACTACCTTGGAGTTTGTTTATGCAATCAAGGATATTGAGGCCTAGCAAACAATTAGAAAACTTAGACACACTTGCCTAATTACCTTGGCTCATTCATTTTGTGTCTAAAAGGCGACATATGCAAAAACAAAGCCCTAGGATAATTCACTGCAGGATAAAAATGAGAAAATCAAAGAGCTCCTTATTTTGCCAAGAGATCTTAATTCATTTCACCCCCTGAATAGACAATTCTCAGAATGAAATTAGCCCAAGATAGTATAAAACTAAAACTGCAAGTAATTCCACTAAAATTATTGAACTTTATAACATTCTGAATGAGTCATACTTTTATCTATGTTCACTATCAATGATGTGAAAGAATTAAATAATTGACTGTCTTTTACTTTACCAACGCTTCCCTATTTAATTTCTGAATGTGATAATCCTCCTATATCACACACTTGCTTCCACTACTATTTATCCATTAAATTGATTTTTTTGACAATGTCAGTAAGAACATCTAAGTACATGAAGAGGCCCTCTTGATAAAATTAGTGGGGATAGGACATAACCTTTTGTATATGCATTATATTTTGATGTAAGTGCCTGATGTTAAATTGGTATCTTACAATTTTGGTAACAAAAATATTAAATGCCAGTGGAATAACATCATAACAGCAAATATTCTCTGCATACCCATCACATTACCAAAATCTATTTCCTTTATGCGCCAGGGGCCCATACATCTGAATCAAATTTCCCACCTACTTCTGCATTCAATGAACAGTCAAGAATGGCATTCTAAAACCACTTCGGTACAGAAATACTGCAGGAGTCAAACGGCAGAAATAAGAGAACAAAAATAGCTTAGAGATGTAAAGTTGAGAAGAACACAAAGACACAGGATATTTAAATCAAGTCTGTTAAAATTATGGTTTTAACTATCAGGGAAGCAGTTGCAATTTTAAGGAAAACACAGCGTATCCAGGAAACAGAGTGTCTGTTAGGAGCTACAACACAATGCTATTGACAGATTGCCTTCATCCCAGAGAAAAGGAAACTACACTCTTAAAATAAATAGCAATTATATAGTTGTTCCCCTTTACAGAATGTGCGCTTGTTCAGGAGCTTGGGAGAGGGGTTCAAACAGGTATTACTTTACGCGGCTCTTTCCCCTATTAGATTATACCCTGGATCTCTGCAAACATAACTTCTTTGTTCAAAATTTCAGGTGCCAAAAAGATGCAGAACTTGTCTTTGCATTATTATGTTCCTGTTTATCACATCTTTCATTTTCACTGTTTTTTTATATTCACTTATGAACTGAGATATTATATACAGATATTATGATAAAATTATATTTATTCTCCCTAACCTGGCCGATGTCCAATAACTAGCATGATGATTGCATGAGATTCATAAAATCTGCACATGAGCATATTAGGAACCAGACTAGACATTACTTTCAAATGTATAGATATTGTAAAGAAATAATAGTGTGTATACATAATACATATTTTTTGACCATCAAGGTACATCTGACTTAAGGTGACCCCGTAGGGTTTTCAAGCCAAGAGACAAACAGAAGCAGTTTGCCATGGCCGGCATGTGTGGCAAGCTTGGTATTCCTTGGCAGTTTCCCTTTAAAATACTAACCAAGGCCAACCGTGCTTAGCTTCTGAGATCTGACAAGATCAGGCTAGCCTGGCCTACCCATATCTACATCAGAGTAGTAGGTAGTTACACACACCCCAATATAAATATATTTATATTGTATGCTGCCTTGAGTTCAACAAGAGAAAAGGCATTTAACCCGAGGTGTAGCTAGGGAAAATGGAGCCCAGTGCAAAATCTGAGTTTTGCTGCCCCCCCCCATGTTTGTTTATGTTTTTTGTATTTTTAGTGTTTTTTAAATTTTTGGCCTGCAGGGGGCACAGTTTTTAGGCTAGCAGCATCAAAATTTCTGGGTATCTTTAGGAGACTATCCTGATAATACCAGCCAGGTTTGGTGAAGTTTGCTTCAGGGAGTCCAAAGTTATGGACTCTCAAAGGTGTAGCCCCCATCTTCTATTAGCTCCCATTGTTTCCAATGGGGGATGGGGCACCCCCCTTTGGGAGTCCATAACTTTGGACCCTCTGAACCAAACCTCACCTAACTTGGGTGGTATCATCAGGAGAGTCCATCGAAAACTCCCTGAAATATTGGTGCTAGCCTAAAAACTGCACCCCCTGCAGGCCACAAACTGAAAAACACTAAAAGATACAAAAAATAAACCTGAAATTTTTGCTGCCCCTCAGGCTCGCCCGTACAATGCACACACCCTGGCCCCCTTGCAGCTCCGCCTCTGCATTAAACAAATGTTTTAAATAAAATAATCATAATATTCTCCCCTTTCTAAACGAAAAGGCTGCTTCAAGAAGAAGCAATTGGAACAGAAGAGCAGCAACAGAACAGGGGGTGCTTAAACCTTTTCTTTGCATGATTTTAGCAACTTTTTCCTGCAAAACAAGTAACACACAGGTGATTCTGAGCCAATAAATGGCCCAGAGAGAAAGGGGTAAACTCTCTCTGTTCTTCCACTCAGACTCACAGCCTGCCAAACCCACTTTTTAGTAAGCTAAAAACAAAAGCTAGAGAATCTCACATGTGCACCAGATCTCTTTTCCATCCAGTCTAGCACTGTCTGATCTGACAAGCAGTGGACTTTAAGGACTTATTTAAGTAAACATGTGCTTGACAGCAATAATGGACTGGGCTAGATGAGTGTCGGAATAAATCTCAGGCCAGATGAAACTGAGGTGCTGTCAAAAGATGACAGAGCTAACCAAGGACTTAAGGGTTAATCTGTTCTGGATGGGCTTCATTCCCTATGAAAGAACAGATCTGCAGCTTGGAACCATTTGAGCAGATGGAGGCCCAGTTCTCAGCCTCCATTAGTTCATCAGCCTTCCTGGAAAGGCAAGTCTGGTCATGGTTATCTGTACTCTGATTACATCCCAATTTAGTTTGCTTTGGATGAGGCAACCTTTGAAGGATACTACAGATGGTTAAGAATAATGTAGCAATTGTGAAAACTTGAATATTTTAGAGGGGACACATCTCATAAGATGAAAGATGGTCACAATTTAAAGTGTTTGTTCAGGGAACTAAAGGCAGAAACTATTTTTGTTTGGGGGGGTTGTCAAGTCACATCTGACTTATGGTTACCAAGTAGGGTATCCAAAGCAAGAGATGTTCAGAGGTGGTTTGCCATTGCCTACCTCTATATCACTACTACCCTGATATTCCTTGGAGGGCGCCCTTTCAAATATTAGCCAGGGCTGATTGTGCTTAGCTTTGGAGAACTGACAAGATCAAGCTAGTCTAGGCTACTCAGGACCAAGGTATGTAAAGCGCTGCATCATCGCCCAAGAAAAGTGGTGAGATTCAAATAATTTAACAGCTGGTTCCGGTGGTGGGATTCAAATAATTTAACTGGTTGGTTCTTGTGGGTTTTCCGGGCTGTGTGGCCGTGGTCTGATGGATTTTGTTCCTAACATTTCGCCTGCATCTGTGGCTGGCATCTTCAGAGGTGTATCACAGAGAAAAGTCTGTTTCACTGGTTATTTACAAGCACCATTTTAACAACCGATTCTGCCAAAGTGGTGTGAACCTGCTGAATCCCACCACCTTTCCAGCTATTATAAGCTCTTCAAAGACTTTCCTCTGTAGCCTCTCCGCCTTAAGAGGTGATGTAGGTGGTTGCTTGAGACAGTACATATTCTGCTGTGGTACCTTGTTTCTGGATTTCCTCTGTTCATCTATTTGCCTGACCTTCTTTTGTGTTTTGCATGTCAAGTAAAGACAGTTCTATTTTTTCAGGACTTGCAACAGTGGGTGAACTATCGTGTGTGTGGGGGGGGGGTTCCCCCCCATATTTGCTATCTTGACAGACTTATGTGAGAATGCTGCTGGACACTTTGTATTATCATTATTATTGAGGGCTACTGGTATTTTAATGGTTGTAATCATTGACGTTCACCTTTTTATACTACATTCATAGTTGTTCTTCATTGTAAACCACCTTGAGAACTTCTGGTGCCATGAAAAGACATTACATAATAGACAGACAATATGTCATCCATAAAAGATCAAAACAAAATGAAAGTAACCTGTGACAATTACACACAACCCACCCTGAACCACAAAGATATCTCAGATTGTACACCAAAACTTTTGATTCCATCTAAAAAGTATTTTGTGATTTGACCACTGGTTAGAATTCCTGTAGTTCGTAAAAATTAGCTTTAATGAAAATAAGTACTGTCTTGAAAATCCCAGAAATTGAACAGAATACAGCTCACTTGATCTGGCAGTTGCAACTAAGCCTATCAGCGAGAATATTACACATTCAAAGATGACTCTGAAAACCAGTTACAGAGACAAATCATCACACAGTCTAAGTGAAGATTATAGGCAATTGGCAAAAAAAATGAAAAAAGAGAGACCAAAGTGTGGCCCCTCTTAAGATTACAAAAATGACAGCTACCTCCTCTACTGTAATTCCTCACTGTTGAGAATGAGATAGGGACAAGGCCACTTGCAGTGATATTTAACTTACATACCCTGCAAGTAGCATGATACATATGAATATATGGCCAGACGCCTTTGTAAAAAGGAGAGAGAGCCTTTATGACATGACAAACCACACTGCAAGAAGTTAATGGTAAACAGTTAACAATCGGCCTATTGATGGCTATTTTAAAAAGCAAGCCATCTTAATGTGTGATGTGCAAAGTGTGATACCATGCAGACTAAAATTTATGTTGCTTACATGTTTTCACTTTTTGAAGCCTACTGGTATCAGGCTAGTCTTATATCAAGATTACACTGTGGCACATAAGACATAGATACTAGTTATTCCGTGATTACAGTTCCTGTCAATGGTTAGCTATACAACACTCCAGTGTAACTGTAAGATTCATGACAATTTCAACACCGCCACTGGGCTCCTCCTTATTTCATCCCACACAAGGTACTTAAGCTGACATGGATAATACAAGTTGTCTGCTTGGTCAGCTTTCATTTAGAACAGCTCTCTTCAACAGAAGATTTTTCACGCAACATTGAAAACATCACATTAATCACAAATCAAAAAGTTCTTCCATAATATTATTTGAAAATGTTTATGGAAAACAGGATGGGGACTTCTTATAGGAGAAGGGAAATCCCCTCTGCCCAGTACTGCCAGCTGTGACGTCCCCCTTCTTACCGTTGGCTCCAGTTCCTCCCTTGCCCCACCAGTTCTGCTTGCCTCCACCCACCCAATTCCAGTTGGCCTCCCCTCCCATCTCCTTGGTGGTGGCTGCTGCCATTAACATTAGATACCACTTGGCACCATTTGAGATTACTGAAGCCTTGTTTTTCACTGTCAGAATTTTGTGAGGGGGGGGGGGTCACTCTCCACTTTTGATATTTTTCCAAAGTTTTTTCTGAAAACTATGAGCTTGGTACATCCCAAAATTGTAGTGATGGCTACCCCTGCTGCCCAGATTTGCCCATCTGCATAATGGCCAGCCATCTACAGGGTTAAAGGCAGTTAAGTAATTCTCAGACTCTGTCTCATAAAAAGATGTGACCTCCTTTGCGTCACAACTCAGAATGCCTGACCTTCTTTATTGCAGAATGCTCCACATAAGTCCTAGAGCCTACCAGTTTGCAGAAGGCAAGTACTAATAATAGTCGTTCAATGAACTATAAACGCTCTTGTGTCAAAGAACCATGTTCAAGAATGAGCAAAATAATGGTTTTGACAAAGTCAGCACATGAAAATGAATGATAATTCTCATATTTATTTAGGATTATATTCTAATGCAGAAACGTACAATTTTCTCTACCACTGAAACTCAACTGACCATACTAACATCTTTATCTGAGACAGAGTACAGTTGACAGCTTTCAGTATGCAGTGTGTATAATCTGTATTAAACTGCATAATTTGACTGACTTGAAATCTAGGTTAACCCAAGGCACAAATTCTGCTCTGTGGAAAATATCAACTTCTCCCTTGACTAGTTTCATGGTTACAGTGGACAAAATTCTGCCCCACCCTGATATAAAGCAAGAGAATGCACCAACTGAATCACAAAGACAGAAAAGCAAATCATCCATTCGTTTTAAAACTATTCGTAACATTATCTGAATTTTTCTAGGTTAGCTGATACTCAATGAGCCACAAGTGATGGCAAAATGAAACTATATGTCAAAAGTTGCACTTCTAAAATAATTCAAATGCCTACCAGAACCAACAGGAGAAGAACCAACACTAAGACTTTGTAGACTTCCATTCCTGAGCAAAGTTGGAGACTTCTGTAGATTCAAACTTGTTACACTTCCAGCAGCAGATGCAGCAGATGCCACAGACGATGTTGGGGAAGCAGAGCAAACTGATAAATGGGAAATATTCTCCTGACTTTTATTTCCTTTGGGCCTACCAGGCCCATGTTTACACTGCTTATTTCCTTTCCGTTTCTTCTCCTTTACAGTCTCATCGTCTATCCCAGAAGATTGAACACGCTTGTATCCTGTTGATGTAAGGCTTGAATTACCCAAATCTCCAGGTGAGCTGTCAAAAATATTAGACTGGGAGGAAACAGCTGAGGCTGAAGAGAGACCAATTAAGGAAGTAAAACAATTCACACCCCCTTCCTGGCTTCCAGTTCCTCCTTTAAGAATATCTTTGGTTGACAATGTCTGCTGGGAATGAGTATAGCTGTCATTACGTAGATCCGAGTCTGTAAAACTTAAGAAGTCCTGGGGAGACTGAACTGAACTTCCAGAGGATGACTTTATACTGTTTGGTGTTCCCAAAAAACTGCCTAGGATGAGAAAATAAAGGCTTCAAAATAAAATACTGTACTATTTTAAGACAGTTGCAAGAGGAACACTGCAAAATTGCAAATTTTGATGCCAACAAAATAGCATTTGAACAGAGCGTTAATTATAATGTTTACACAATCTTATAACAATTTTAACTGACCCTAATACTAAATGGCAGAGTGCTAGCAAAGCCTATTTCGCTCCGTTACTTCATGGATGCTACTCAGCCAGCCAATAAAAAAATCTCCAAATTATAATCTGAACCACGACACCCTGGCACAGTAAAGTTATAAAACACTTTGATTAGAAACACTCTGGGAAAGTGTGAACAAGCATTGTGTCCCAACTTCACCTTCAGTATACCCTGTTCCACATAAAGACCCACCACCACCACGACTGCACTGTCAGTTTAAACCAGAGGTCCCCAGGGATATGGAGGATTAAGAATGTGCTGTGGGCTTGTAGACTCCATTCTACCCTCTTGCACACAGACTACTTCTCCATTTCAATGTTTCTACAGTTAGTGCTAACCTCCAAATTATATCTACTCTGGATTCAGAAAGTAATAATCAATTTAGCAGATTCAGGCATCATGGCAAACTATGGCTTTAGTATATAGGGAAATGAGGGAGAGAATTGATGTATGGAACAAGTCTTGGCAGACTAAATATATAAGGCTGTAGCAATACTATGACTTTAGAGGCGAAAGATTTATACGATCTGAAGAGAAACCAGAGTATGACTTGAAGAACAGAAATGTGATGCTGAGTCAAGATTTCATGCAACAAAAGAAATACAAATGTGAAATGTGTGAAATCAGAATGACACATTTCAATACCCTTGGACTGCAGACTATTCATGATTAGACAATACAAGCAGATTAGCAGAAATAAAGAAATAGAGATGTATTAGGGCAGATTTTAAACCAAATTAACAAATAATCATGATCGCACAGAATTAAAATCCGTTACCTCTCTTTTAACAGATCGATGGACCATATTTATAGCCTCTGACAATTACATTTTAAAAATATGAAAACACTGCTGCAAACTAGAAACTAAATTTAACCTTCCTCTGGACACCACTGTGTCATTACAACTATCACCTGCAAATAATTCCTTCCCCAAAAATTATTTTAAAGAAAATATGCATCTGTTTCCCTGCTGATTCACTAGCAGTCCAAAAACATTGTCTTTCCAGTAAATTAACAAGAAAATGCAGCTACTTCATTCTTCAAATGTGAAATATGAAGAGTATTTTTAAGGGATTTTTAACTTATGTGATTGTAGGTAAACATGGAAGTAATATAGTATTCTTGAATAATACCTTGTTGAAAACTACAAGCTGTTGACACCGGAGCTCCAGGAGTCCTTCCAACACCAGGCTTTCTTCCCCTCTGACCTGAATTATGACCCGCTGACTTCTTCCCTTTGCTCTCTGAACCTCTGGCCTCAGAAACATCTTTGCCACTTGAAGTATGTGCAGAAACTTCCTGGAAATTTGCATTTGTAAAGCGAGCTGCAGTGTCTTCCAGTCTCTTCAAGGAGCTTGCCACAGAATTGTTGGTAGTGCTTGTGTAAGTCTGTCGGTTTTGAACCAAAGAAAAAAGGAAGTTAGATCAAAAACAGTTAGACCACGAAAAAAATTAACTGCACTCCAAAGGACACAACTCAGGAATTGAAAGCATCCTATCATTTAAAAATATGGAAAAGTCCAATACTACATTAATAAGATGTTAAAATCCCAGCTTAAAAAGAATTAGACACTTAAGGAGTACTTTAATTTAAATTAACAGGGAAGTACAAAAAATAGAACAAATCTAATAGTACATCAACAAGATACCAGCTGTCAATTCTGCAAGCATGAGATTGTGGCAATTAGTGGAAGTACACAAACTGACATACTCCTATTCTAATCAAAATACTTATATTTAGTAAACAGTAATACTGTCAGATACTTTTCCAAACATTAAGCATTTCTCCTGTTAAGTATTTGGATGGGAAACCACCAAGGAATTCTGGGGTCAATATGCAAAAGAAGGCAAATGGCAAACCACCTCTGTAAGTCTCTTGCCTTCAAAACCCTATGGGGTCATTATAAATCAGCTGTGATTTGATGGCACTTTACATACACAATGAAAATATCTGAGGATTTCCTTCAATTTTTCCCAATTGGATGATGATGATGATGAGGAGGAGGAGGAGGAGGAGGAGGAGGAGGAGGAGGAGGAGCAGTGGTGGTGGTGGTGGTGGTGTTATTTATTTGACTTTTATGCCACCCACTCCCGGAGGGCTGTGTAAAGGGGGGGACGACACACACACACTCTTTTCCACCTTTTTGGAACAAGTGAAGTGCTCTTTAAGCTAGGGGTTTAGTTTCAAAATGTACATTATGATTTATTTATTTGTACATTTCAGACAGTCTAAAAATTAGAAGAGGGGAATCTACAGGGACTTGCGGAAGCATCCCTTCTACAATTTTCTCTGTTCCTTCCCTAAAGAATCCATAGCCTCTCTGCTTTTCCTACTTCATTCTCTCCTCCATACCCAGCACCCAAACCTATCTTTACCACCTCCCTGTCCTCAGCTTTCTCTCTCCACCCCCATCCCACAGAGCCTGTATCTAGGGCACAGTATACAACTTGGTGTATGGTACTTCATATTCCCCTATATTCCTTTCCCCACACGATTTCCTCTTTCCTTCCTCCTGGCAACTCCACATCCTTACTCTTCCCTGCTTCTTCCACTCATTCCCACCCACCTATCAACCTACTTTTTATCTGTACCCCATCTTACACTATATTTATTTACTTCATTTATATTCTGCCTTTCTCCACAATGAGGATCCAAACCTGCAACATCACTCTCTTCTTCTCCCTTTTATCCTCACAAGAACTCTGTGAGGTAGATAAGGCTAAGTGTGTGTGAACTGCCCAAGGCAGAGAGCAAATTCAAGTCTGTTTCTCCTACACTCTAGTATGCAACTCTAACCACCACACCACACTGGCTTTCATGAGGTGATTGCTACTGAACACCTGGGTCTGCTGCTATCAGTGATTGCTGTCAGGCATGGACTCAATGAGTCCTCCTTCTACGACCTGGAAGGAGACTTGACCCCTTCCACTTCTTTTTACAGACAGAAACCATGGCTTGAAGGTTGGTGGCACTGTTGTGGTTGCCTAGCAGTGGTCACTGAGCACATTTGTTTCTTAAAGCTACTTGAAACACTTCTTTCATTTGGAGGGAGGGTTCTTCAAAATTTCAGATTTTTCTGTACATTTTTATCAAATTTCTAGAAAAGTCTGGATTGTCTGGCTCCAGTCTTTGGATTTAGGTTTCTACAGATTTGGCTATGTTGACAATTGGATATACTGGGAATACCTAAGAATAATATAGACTTTAAGAAATTTTCAAGAATATGTTTCAATATACATAATTTTGGTGACAACTGACACACTATTATCTGATTAATGATAATACATTATTAAGCAGTTCAGAATTTTCAATATTATAATCCATTATTACAGTATTAAAAAGTTAACTTCAATATGACTAAAACTCTTTTTTCCCCCTTTTTATTACACACTGCTGTTACATTCAAATTATTTTTTGAACTTCTGAGATGGGAAAAAATAATATTTGTGTGCTAAAGTAACAGTGTAGCAGTTTGCAATTTTTTTCTTTAGTACTGGGTATATCTGCTATTTTTCATATGGAAAACCAAGTCATGTATACTTTTAAGTTCCATAAATATGACATTAAAATAATACAAATTGCTTATAAGGAATTAACACGTAAAACTGTGTTTGATAGAAAAGTAAATCAGGCATATAATTCAATTTAATAAAGTTTCATTTTTTTTTCCTAGAAGAAAAGGGAGGGGGATTTCTAAGGCTTTAAATGTTCTGAGAATGTTCCATCTCTAGCCCCAACTTAGAAGCAATAAAATCCCAACACAGGAGATCCAGTCTGATTCACATTGGTGGTATCTTATGTTTTTAAAATGCATCCTAATAAAAGTAGTTACTTTTAAGACAGTCGCAACAGTCTCTTCAGTCCAAAATAAATGTAAAAACAAAACATTTAAACTCCAAGAACATGTATTCTGGATGCTCAAAATGTTCACGAACAATCATATACTCCAAGTTATTGAGTAATCTTCTTCAGTAATCTGATACACGTAGATACAGAACATACAAAATTCCATCCTAATGCAACATGGATAATTCAGTATCTTCTCAGAGTATTCTGCTTCATTTTTATAAGAAAGTACAAATATTTAAATTAAAGCTTATTACAGTAAAAGTATCTAAAATCACATCGGCTTGATGACGGCTTCTGTGTCATAACTGTTTCACAAATGCAGAACTCTTTACTGTATAAAACATATACCAAGACCAGAAAAGCAATTCCAACAAAAAAAGAAGAAAAACTCACTTTCTCTGTAGTTACAGTGAGAGAAGGAACCAAAGAGGGTGATGAATCAGGCTGTTTCTTGTGTTTTTGTTTATGCTTATCTTTTTCTTTATATTTCTAAAAAACATGAAAGCAAAATAAAAGGGAACATCAGGATTATGGAAAATGAGAAGAGGGGTTGCCATTTAAAGTTACAATGATTACTTCATGTTAATTAACTTTAAGATATATGACACATGATGTTTTCTGTCATGTAGCATCCACTCAAAAGAGCATATCATTAAAAGTGAAAAGAATCTTTACTTCTGATGTCTTATATTTATTCCAAACACATGTCTGTATGTAATTATAGGATGAGGAATGCACAGATCTGGGGTTGGTTTACTAGTCTGGCTTGCACAGAGCACTTTGAGGAGAGACAGGCTCTTACTCCACCACCTGGAAAGCAGCTTTTGCTATCTTTTTAAGTGCCTGCTGGAGATGATGGGAAAGGGGAAAGCTATAAGAGAGACTCATGACACCACTTGTGCCCTCCGCAAAGCTACAGTGAAGTGGAACCGTCCATCTCCCTTCTCTCCCCCACATGATCTGCTTTTCAAAGAGCGTTCTAAGGAGGGGCACCTGTCAGAAAGGGAGTGCTTGCCATTGGGAGAGCTAGCAAAGAAATTAGTAGAACATGCATAAAAACTTACATGGTCTATCATTTTCAGTGTTATTTACATTTGTTCCTAATTCACATATGTTGTTACTGCTTTAATAATATTTGAAAATCTTTACTAAAGCAATCCAGTTAATTTTCAGGGTATAATCTAAAGGCATGTGATAGAGCAACCTTACTGAAACTAAACAAGTCAGTTTTTGGAATTATAGAATATCCAGTTTTATGTGTGCTACTTTGAGTTCTACAATGGAAGAGAAATGACATAGAAGTGTAATAAAATAACCAGAACTCAACATTTTTATTTAAAATGTGGGTGAGATAGCAAGCACTTTTATAAGATTTAGTTTTGGTAAAATTAAAATTTCACCATTAAAACTGGCTTTCAACCACTCAGCTTATCCTAAAACTTTAACACAGTTACAAATAAAGATAACAAACTATGTTAGTTCAACAAAATTCATTCATTCACATTTTGAGTACTGCAGTACAAACTATTTAACAAACAAAAATAACCTTGATTAGACAGGAGATAAATATTTTACTTAAATCATCTGAACTGCTCAAGTTCTCCAACATCATCTCAGTGTTTCTTTGTTTTATATATGCATAGTACATAGTTCACAGTGATAGGCTATTCACTTCCAATTAGGTTGTATGCCAGAATAAATGAAGTAGGTTGGCCTTCCCCAATGTTAGAAAAGACCTATATGGGCCCAGTTTGTCAGGTGAAGCAGCCTAGAAATTATTATCAATAAATTGGATTACTTTTAACTTTACTTTTTTTATTAATTCTGCCTTCATAAAAGACATAATGTGAACTCAAAATAATGTTCCAAATACATCTCTATGCAAGCTGAAAAAAAGAGAATTTAGTTTCTCACTGAGCAGAATTAGTGTGATTAATGCTACACATCCTCAAAAGGACTCCCAATCAAAGTCACCAAGTGATTTAAATAAAAGTGTGCCAAATTTCTGCAAGAGTTAATAATGTAGCCTAACAAATGCTAGAAATGCTCTCCTTTTATAAGCATAGCCCATGCAGTGTTTAGCTCTGATGAGTTATGGCTGATTCCTGTCTTCTCCTTCCTCCTGTTAAAATGACTGCAAAGAAGAAGAGTTTGTTACCATTTACTTTGACCTCCAGCTGCAATGTATTGTCTTGGTAACACACTTTAGCATTCTTTTAAATGCAAATATATAATTTTAAAAAGCAAATAAAAAGTGAAGACTTAGGAAAGAAAGGTTCAGAAATTACCACCAGCTAACATGAAAGGTGTGGTCTGCATTAAACCCAGAAGTTACAGTTGTTTCAGATATCGCTGCATTGTAATAAGAGTTATTAAATTATTAACAATTTAACCAAATGCCCAACCCCAATCACCTGCCATCTACTGATCTGCCATTTTTGCCCCAGTGGGCCATGTAAGTGGGTTACTGAAATATTAAAGACAGAAATGGTTTCAGTAACTGACTCAACACTGTATACAAGTTCATATGTATAGGAAGTGATATATTTCTGTGATGCTGGCTGCCAACATGCTTATTACCTGGATTCAGTAGCTTAATCAGAGTAAGAAATGGCTGTACTGAAGTATAATCAGAACAACTCACTGAATGGAATTTTGATGCAGTAAGAATTATATAAAAGTTTATTATAGAAACAGATTTTTTTAGTCAATAGCCATGAGAAACTTGTAAAGCATTCCTAGAAAAGAGTAGAAATTCCTAGAAGGATGCCAAAAAACTAATTAAATAGTGATTGAAGGAATGCTTTCATATCATTAAAAAGAAACGGATCACAAAACCCAGTATTACAACAGCCCAATGTCAGAGAATTGGCTTTAACGCTAGATAAATGGATTCTTATGTTTATCTATTTACAAATATCTCTCTACTAAATATGTAAAGCAGTAAACAAATTTCCCAGGTCTGTGAACGTTATTTAGTTCATTTTAAAAGTGAATAAATCCTCCCGTGTTACATGTTTGGTTGACATTTTATGTTTACATATTTTATTCGTCTCCAAAGTGAAAAATCAGAGTGCAAAAGGGAAGGAAATTACAAAAGAGAGAGGATAACAGAATGATAAAAAGAAATCACACTTATTTGTTTTGCCACCAATGTACAGTTGATTATGACTGTCCATACAATTATGAAATATTGTAACACAGGCACATGCTGGACCCTTCGGAACAAAAAATATAGATGGATTGGCAATTTTAGCAGCAATTGCTTTGGATCTTATTACTCATGTAATGCCATCAATAAGTAATACACAGAGAACAAGACAACAAGGAGTTTATAAACTAAAATTTGTTACACACAAAGGAGTAGATAAATAGGGAAAGGATATGCAAGTTATTCCAGTCACATATTGTTTCGGATTCGTTTCAATAGGGGAAGCCTGCCAATGGCTTTCCAGAAAAGCTGGGTCTTGAAGAAGAGGGATTTGAAGAAAGAGAGAGAAGAAACATCACATTGGTGTTCTGAGAGGCAGTTCTAGGTATAAGAGGTATGGTGAATTTTTACCCAGCAGCTGCTCAAAAAGGTTACAGCTTTGCAAGGCTGTAAACCTATAATCAATTTTACAGGTAAATGAAAGGCTGCAAGATGCCAATTCCTATGAGGTGGCTAAACAGAACAAAGTAATATTTCATGTGGCACCAGAACCTGCATGTAATTAAAGAAGTCTCAGGGTGCCTGATGAAGGCTAGTAATTTTCCATCAGGTAGGATGGGAGAGGTCTGAGGGAGATTAAAGAAAGAGTTCCACCCTTTGTTAGGAAGATTGTTCTTTGCTAGATGAGAAGGTATGTTTACTTGTTTGTTTTTTGGAAAACTGGGACAATAACTTTGGAAAGGGAAAAAAAATAGGAACATGAGAGACTTGACTAAAAATGCCCAGGAATGGTGGGCAAGAGAGAGACTTAAATATGGTCTGAAAGAGAAATTTGGTAACTAAGATTATTCTGCCTACCTTTTAACTCACTAACTTAGGAATTGCTTTTATTATTCATTATTATTCCATTTTGTTAGTTGAGAATTGGCCTTGCTCAATCATATGCTTTTCCTTTCTGTAATCAAATACACATAAAGTTATTGATGCTTTTATTGCTTGAAGTTAGTGTTATGATGACATAACTGCCCACACAAAAGACTAACATGGCCCATGCTTTCCAGAGACAAAAAGACACTAACCAGGATTTTAATTACTCCAATGAATAAGATTCTTATGGCTTCTCCTGCATCAATAGAAATTTAGAGCTGGTAGGTGGCCATTTCTTAACTTAACAGCTAAATACAATCAACATAAGACTATCCAGAGATTTCTGGAAGACATGGCATCTCGTTTGGTCTGAGCTTTGCCAGTTTCCAGCTGCACTCACTGAAAGGGGCAAATTGCCCATTAAAGAGTAGACTAAGTCTAACTCTTGCCTTCTCAATGTTTTGAGAACCTTTAATTCGACAGGTGGGACTAGTTTGGGTTGATTTTGACCCACTAGTGTTTTTTTTTAATATTCAGGATCAGTCAGGGCCAGCAGGCCATTTCTGCAGAAGAGACAGCCCTCTTCACCCCCGCCCCTAAACATAAGATTGTCCATTATTTGCAATAGCACTAACTTAGGCCAAGAATATAATTAAACACATTAAACAAACCTTAAAAACAAGAATGCAGACATGATATTATAAAGTGTCCTCTAAAGATGTATACTACAGAAGTGATGCCAGGTATATAAAGTCTGTGTTTAACTTTTCTTCCAAGATCAATTTCAGGACAGACAATTTTGTTGCAGGCAACTGCCATCAAGCCATGCTTTACTAATTCAGCATATACACATTCCACAGCACTGTGTGCTCGTCTCTCCACCAAAACTGCATATTCCTGTTCCCTATTCTGGTTAACAGTAACAGTAGTTTACAGTGCCATCTAACCTTCTGTAATCACAGTTATTTGCTAGGCATAGGGCTGGGTGCTATAATTCATCTGTGGAAAGTACTGAATGCCATAGGTCAGGGGTAGGGAACCTGCGGCTCTCCAGATATTCAGGAACTACAATTCCCATCAGCCCCTACCAGCATGGCCAATTGGCCATGCTGACAGAGGCTGATGGGAATTGTAGTTCCTGAACATCTGGAGAGCCGCAGGTTCCCTACCCCTGCCATAGGTCTTCCTGGCTGCCGCTGCCCCGCCCCCACCCAAGCAGCTATTTCTAACGCCATGAATTTGTACATGCTGCCTTTGTCAAAACCTTTACTTGGTGCATTACCAAACATTATTAAACTGAATGCCAAAATGTATTCTTACTCTCAAATGAATTGGGGGGGGGGGGGAGAGAGAGAGAGCAGGGCTTAGGTAGGCATTAGGACCCAGGCAGAGCATTCTACAATAAAGAAGGTCTGGCTTGTTGAGTACTGTGGCAGAGAAATATACAGCCCTACTAACATCTTTTTCTGAGACAGACTACAGAACCAGTGAAGGAGGCACTGGCAACGTGTGCTTAGACTCAAGGTCAACTTGCCAATTCCTGAGCCAGGTGTACATTACAGAACTGAAGAGCAAAAAAATTCACAGAACTCAGGGAGGATCCTGCTAGGCAATGTGTTGCCATCAATAACACGAGCAGTATATCCTTCACCTCCCTTGGTAGTTGCATCTATGGAAGCTAAGCTGTTAGTCTATATGTCGATAGCCACAGAGAAAACGCAGTTTGTGGCAAAGTCTCTAAATACTTCAAACGAAACAATAAGCCCTTTCCTGACTGCTGCTGCAACATGCTTGTAGCATGAGTATTCTGGAAGACAACTGCTGAGAGAGAGAAAATGACAGAGACAGAGAGAGAGAGAAAAAAGAGAGAGAACAACCGAACACTACAGAACACTTGAGGCATCCCCCAAAAGGGAACCTGATTGCTAAAGTCTCTGGAAGGAGAACATAGAACAGTGGTGGCGAACCTATGGCACGCGTGCCGGAAGTGGCACTCAGAGTTTGTCATGTAGGGGGAGCGGAAAATAACCCCCCACACACACACATATCTAGGCTGACCATGCTTCTGAGTAAACCTTCCTAGGGTCGTGATTCACCCATTCAAAGCGTTGCACGGTTGCTTCACCAAGCTTACTCCTGAGTAATGTGTGCCTAGGAGCCAACCATTTTTTCTAAACTAAAACCTCAGTATTCAGGTTAAATTGCCATGCTGGCACTTTGTGATAATTAAGTGGGTTTTGGGTTGCAATTTGGGCACTCAGTCTTGAAAAGGTTCGCCATCACTGACATAGAATTTGGATGCCAGATTACATGTGTTCTTGTCTAGTGTTGGACTTTTCCATTCTGCCTTAACCACACTTCAAAACAATTCGGGGAAACGGTAGTTAGTTACTTGGGCTGGGAAACAGTTCCTCTAGGGCAGGGGTCTGCAACCTGCGGCTCTCCAGATGTTCATGAACTACAATTCCCATCTGCCCCTGTCAGCATGGCCAATTGGCCATGTTGACAGGGGCAGATGGGAATTGTAGTCCATGAACATCTGGAGAGCCGCAGGTTGCAGACCCCAGCTCTAGGGCCTTCCCTGCAGTTGTCAGTCAATTTTAGCCAGGATCTTGAAGAAAAACACCATTTTGGAGGTAAGAGCCATGCACTGCCTGTACCCTCCATAGAGGTCTTCTCTGACAATTTCCCTTCTTCCAGCTGTTAGCAACTCTCAGATTGCTGTAAAATGGCTCAATCCACACAGGAGGGTGGAAACTTGGGAACCTAGCTAAATGAGGTTGTGCCTCAAATTTCTGGACTGCGTGAGCTGAATGGGTTAGAACGCCAACCCACTAATCCTGGTTTCTTTTCCAAACAGCAATTGTTCTGTTCTCATACTTGTATTTCCTGTACGAGCTTTCAAGTGGTGCCAAGGCTAGCCCACAAGTTCTTCCTGTTCTGCTCCCATTTCAGGAGGTGCCGCCTGCCTTGATATGATACCTATAATCAAAGCAAAATTTCCAAATGGGGATTGCTCTTTCCTAGGCTGGGCCAAAAAAGACTGGAGTCAGAGGACACAGGGGGGTGAAAGCAGAAACTGGAGCCCCAGAAAGAGGCAGAGCAGAAATGTTGTTCTCAATTTCTTTTTGGTCTCTGCCTGCCATCATGAAGGAGGGCAGATTTCTTTAGCTTAAATGTGTCTAACCTCTGAGAACACTGCAACTTGCCAGGCTGGACAGGAAAGTGGTAGCAAGCACGGCCAGCAGCAAAGAATTTCTGGTGCTAGACAACAGTATTTCCCAACTTGTGAGTCGGGACCCAAAGGTAGGTTACAAAGCCTTTGAAAGTGGGTCAGGGGCCAGTCAACCCTATCAGCTGCCCCTGCCCTTTCCATTGCTCTCTTCATATTTTGGAAGCAAAGATCTGACCCTAGAAACAATATCTTCCATTTCATACATTAGTTGGGATTTTTCCCTCACTGCATATGCATGCTGATTAATTAAAACATATCCTTATGACTGATAGAGTACATTTCTTAGAATTTTAGAGGGGATCAAAGGAAGACCTGGAGAAGGAGAAGATAGTCAAAGGATGGGATTTAACCTTCATATGTACAGGCTGTACACATCAGGCTATCACTTGAATGGGGTTCACAGTGAGATAATTTGGAATCACAAACTCTCCTTGTAGCAGATCTTCAGTTGCTTTTGATTCTACATAAAAACATTGATTCTATCCCAACATTCCTAAGAGAAAGCATCCATCCACCAAAAAAAGTAACCAAAGATAGAACGGTGAGTACATCACTTTCAAAGTACTACCAATAATGTATTGTTGAAGGCTTTCACGGCCGGAATCACTGGGGTGTTGTGTGGTTTCCAGGCTGTACAGTCCAGAAACCACACAACATCCCAGTACTACCAATAACTATAACAGAACTGACTGAAATTTAAATATTTTTCAATGAAGTCAGCTTTATTGAAATTGAATAACTCCAAATGAAATAATAACTCAAATGTTCCTTTTTTATCCTCAGAAGTAAAAGAAGAAGAAGAAGAGTTTGGATTTATATCCCCCCTTTCTCTCCTGCAGGAGACTCAAAGGGGCTTACAATCTCCTTTCCCTTCCCCCCTCACAACAAACACCCTGTGAGGTAGGTGGGGCTGAGAGAGCTCCGAGAAGCTGTGACTAGCCCAAGGTCACCCAGCTGGCGTGTGTGGGAGTGTACATGCTAATCTGAATTCCCCAGATAAGCCTCCACAGCTCAGGTGGCAGAGCTGGGAATCAAACCCGGTTCCTCCAGATTAGATACACGAGCTCTTAACCTCCTACGCCACTGCTGCTCCCTAGGACAAGTTTTTCTTCCAACACACATAACACAACAAAAAAACATACCTTAGGTGCTTATGGTCTAATAAAATCTCTTGTACATATGCAGAAATAATGAGTAGGAAACCATCTCAGAAGGGTGCTATATACACTCAATAACCATAGATGTCAGCCTTTTGCTCAGTAAGAGAATGTGAAGGTTTGAACAATCTACTGTAGAGTACTAAAATTCCTACTGGACCCTCCACAAAGGGGTCTTTCCTTCAAACGCATCTAGTTAAGACATTTGTACTGGATAATGAAGTAAAATACTTTGTTTGTGATTGGAAAAAATTAGTTTCAAAACTAAAAAAATCAATGGAATCTGATACACCAAAACATAATGAAGTAAACAGATGTCTTTACTATGATTTCTCACAAGGGCATTCTCAATTGGTTCACACTTTCAAACTGTAATTAGTTTAAAACTGCACAGCATCTACTCAACAAGGAAGCCCTCAACAATATTCTTCATTCTATACTAATTGACTAAAAACGACACTAAACACATCAAAATCATCTTGTTGTAGCTCTCTGAGCAGCTCAAAGGGCCACCTTTTATTAATAACTTGAAGTTATCGGTAACTTTTTTATCAATAACCTGCAGTGACACATGCCCAAGAACATGCCAATGAAGCCACTACTCGGAAACATCGGGACAGGGAAGAAAGAACCACCATCAATTCTTCTTCATAGGGTAGGCAAAAAAAATGCATTTGCCAAAATGGAAATGCACTATCAAGACTAAAACACCTTCTGTGGGAAATGTCTTTGTTTTGCTTGTTGACAACTGCAATATCAGGATATAGCTCGAGTGCCTCTTTTGATTCTCAGTATCTGCTTACTCTCCATGGCTGGGATCCAAATAGCCCCTTCTACCCATCTAAAGCACTTCACACATGGGCAGAGAGGGACTGTCTACTTTCCCTTTCAGACAACAGATGCCTAAGCCATTCCAGAGGCCCTCTAGATCTCAAACATGTCTTAAGGAGGGTGGTATAAGTAGGTGAGCTTTGAGGCACATGCCCCAACATCTCCTCCAAGTCAATGTATATGAATCTGAACAGTCAAATCCATTCTTCAAGAAAACAGTTATTTCACAAAAGGAAAAAAGTATTCAACACAGATTTAGCACATCCGTGTTTCTTTTTCTTCCCTGGAGGTTTCAATTATTTATGCAGATCTAATATTTCAATTCTACACAGTGGAAAGCAAACAACTTTAAGCAACTGCAATTTGGTATATTTTGAGCCAAACTTTTTCAAGTATTCACTTACCAATACAGAACCAACCTTCTTCCCTAAACTATCTAAAATCAAAGTATAAGAAGAATGTCAACAGGATGCATTTAGAGTTTGATTTTTTTTACAGTTTATTGAAAGATTTACAGATTTCCAATAAATGACACGGCATCCTGTTATTACAGTGAAAAAAAGTTCTAGTACTACCAAATGATTAGTTATCAAGCACCCACTAGCTGGCTTTCTTCAACAATGGGTACATGAAAGGTCGAAACAGAAAGTAAGATTTAAGAATAAGAGTGATATTCGTATAACCACCTAAGAATAAGAGTGCTACTCATATAACCAACTGAAAAACAAGTTCCCAACATCATTATTCTTTCGGTTTTTAACTGGCACTATAATTAGATCAACTGAATGCAAGAAACTTAATTTTAATTCCATTTTCTCATATGCCAAAACAAGGAAGGGGCTGGCAAAAAGAAATAAAGAAAAAGAGAGTTTCTCCACTACATCCTGTTGCCTCCAAATAACAATGTTAATATAGCTGTTCCCCACATTTCAGAAACCAAACATTCCCATACATTTAATAATGACTGAGGAAACATTTAGAAGATGCTAATACTAAAAAGCAGATGTGTCATGTAAACATATCCACTTACTTTTTTCTCCTTCTCATGGTGCTTATCCTGAGAGTGAGAGGAAGAATCACTTAAACTTTGATCATATGACCTATCAGATGCCCGTTTGCTCTTTTTCTAAAAAGAGAAAATATATACTTATGTAAATGACTACAGATAAAAGCCATCTAAACTAGACCTGACAATTGCCTAGAAGTAAAAATGTATGGTAAAAATTTCATCGTAAAAATGTATGAATTTATCTAAAAAAACAGTCTTTTAAAAGGACTGAAGGGAAAAGGGATCCAACACCTTTCAATACTACCACCATTTGTAACAATGGTATTTTATTCAAAAGCAGAATTCTATAGATTTTCTCACTCAAGCCAGATGGTTAAAAACAGCTAGATCAGGGGTAGGCAACCTTTCTGGCCTAAGGCCAAAAATGCACATTCTACCTGTGATACTGGTGTGCCAGCAAACAAATACTGGGAGGAGAACTAGAGAATGTGGCAAGACACTATCAGAGCAGCCTAAGCCCCAATGGCATTGACAGCATCTTAGGGTCTTGTACCCAGCTGCACAGGAATCTTCACAGGAATGACAGACACTATCAATGTCAGTTGCTTTCTCCTACACTGCCAACCCCAATATTGCTGCCAATGCCTCAGGTGCTTGGGCAGAGATATAGCCTTGGGTGCCAAGCAAAATGGTTTGATGTTCCACAGCACATATGCAAGGGGTTCCCTACCCCTGAACTGGAGAGTAAAATGTGGAAAACAGTTACTTTATAATCAGCAAGCAAAATACACTTTAACTTAAAGTGTAATATCCAAAAACTACAGGCCAATTAACATTAAACATATTTTCACTTTCTACCCAGCACTTAAAGTTAAGTGCTACATATATAAATAATAAATGCTTTCAACACTCATAGCACCAATTTGCTACAATGTAACAGATTGAAAAATTGCTTGTTTTATTTGATAGAACGTTAAAAAGAAATGGAATAGGGTACTAAAATATTAAAGCCTGGAATCAGAATAGTTATGTACGCTAAACATCCCTGCCCCTCTTGGGCACACACCTTCAGGTGATGAGGGGGTTTGTGTGTGTCAGAGAAGCCAAGAACAATACTGTACAGAGTTTAGACTATGTCAAGAGGCTAAAGTCCTAGTAGAGACACTCAATGCAGAATGGGCACAGCTGAGACCCCAGATGAAGATGCATCCACCCCTTTCAGGAATCAATGGCCATAACAGCGGAAGAGAATGGACAGGTCCAATGGTGATGGGAATGGAGGAAACCTTAAATGGTGACTATTGGGCAGCTGCAGTAGTGGAAGATGACACTAGTGGAGGATCTTTAATAGATAATGGCAGTGGCATTTCAGCTAACCCTGGTTAGTACTACCCAGAAGGCAGCAACAGTAAATCACTTCTGATCATCTCATATCTTGAAAACCCTATGATGGGACAATCCAAAACGAAAAAAATATAAAGTGCTGGAAGATGGATTGACTCAATAAAGGAAGCCACGTTCCTCAGTTTGCAACACCTGAGCAAGGCTGTTAACCAGAGGGCACTCTGAAGGCCATTAATTCAAAGGGTCACCATAATAGGAAGCAACTTGGCAGTACTTAACACACATACATAACCCAGTGTATATTTAGATTATCCTTTCACTTCTTGTTCAAGTGACAAATATTTTCCTGGAATTTTCTTCATGAAATTAATTTTATTGTTTCAAAGACAGGAGAAAAGGAGGAACTTGTAAAATACAGTGAAATGAAATGATACGTTCAAAGATATGAACTAACAGTTCACAGAGGAAAGCCATGCCCTCTAGCTACTGGCAGCTCAACCACTTTTTTTTTTTAAAGTCAGTCCCACCACTTTTCGCAATTCTCTGAGCTGGAAATATGGTTTAATGTATTAAAGAAAAGCAACGAGAGGAGACAAGAGCATCAACCGGGAAAATGACAGTAGAGCTTCCTTGCTCCCAGCTCAATAATAAAATTTATTTTAAAAGAGAGATGGCAGGCAGACATAAATGACAAAACACTGATGGAAGATCATGAAATAAAAGAAGTAGATCCAACTGGATTCAGAAATGGACTGCCTGATTAATTTAAGACATTAATTACAGCAGATGAACTGCATGATCTGGTTGATTGAAGAGCTTAAGGCAGATGCCCATGCAAACATACTCCACTTCTGCAAGGAAAAAAAAGATCGTCTTGCCTCACTGAAGTAAGGAAAGCGGCAAAAGCTGCAAACAAGGCCTACGATGAAAGAATGGCGTATTATCAGGAGTTGTTTTATTTCTCTGGGAAGAGAAAGACCTGAAGGTGGAGGCAGAAGATTTGAAAAAGTTCCCAGCACAGGAAGAGATTATAACCGTACCTAAGGCGCATAAAGGTCGATTCATGTAGACCAATCTCATCCATTAATGAGGATGCAAAGATTATTTACTGCAATATTAATTAAGACTCAAGTCCAACTCATGGCTCATACCCCTCAAGTGAGTCAAGAGCACCAAGGAGCTACTTTTATTATTTTGAAGGAGGAGGAGGAGGAATCTGGATTTATATCCCACCTTTCTCTCTTGTAAAGTGTCTCAAAGCAGCTTACAGTCTCCTCCCCTTTCTCTCCCCACAACAGACATCTTGTGAGGCAGGTGGGGCTCAGACAGTTCTGAAGAACTGTGACTAGTCCCAGGTCACCCAGCAAGGTCACTTGTGTGGTAGTGTGTGGGGGGCGGGGGGGGATCCACTTCACTAGATAAGAGACCTGATTATATTAAGAGACGCATGCACCTGGGAAGACACGGATCGTCTTTAAAAAACCAAATACTATTTTAGAAAACATTTTCCATGCTACTATATAGATTTAAATCGTCATGGCTATGCAGTAATTAAACTATATTATTATAGTTCAAGTTAATAAACTACTTTCAGCATCAAGTTAATATGCCTCTGCAATCCATCTAATAACAAGACTCAGAATGCTGACATTTAAAATCCGTTCACCATTGCTCAAAAAAGTACAAAATGAATGAGTCAGAAATTCTGTAACTGAAAGAGAATAGAGATGCACTTAGCACATCAGAACACAGAAAAGCCAATGGCAGTGGTTATCCTCAGGCATAAATCTACCAGAAAGGACAAGAGTCAAATTAGAAAAAAAAATCAAAAAAGTAATACATTACTATTGTGCTCCTAACCAAAGATAACAGCTTCAAGATGCTAGATCAGGGTCCTGTTTCCAGATAAGCCATAATTCCCCATCGCTTTTCGTCAGCATGGCCAATTGGCCATGCTGGTAGGGGCTGATGGGAATTGTAGTTCCTGAACATCTGGAGAGCCGCAGGTTCCCTACCCCTGTGCTAGATAAAATCAGACACAATTAAGGTAGAAAATGTAGCAGGAGACTTGAATTACTTGCCAGCTGACAAGTTAAACATACATTTGTGTCATTTCTGAATACAATAAATTATTCCAGCTTAGAACAATCACTTCTGGAACCCACTGCCATCTTCTGATTTAATCTGAAGAAGTAACAAAGTTCTGACTTTAACACAAGATGCAAAAAACATTGCCAATCCATCTAGAAATAAGTGACCACAGCACAGTCCCTTTCAACACATCCAGCAAATAAAGCAGAGCTCACAGAATAGGAATTTCCAGCCTCCCCTTCCCATCATGCACTACATGCTTTATTTATTTGTTTGTTATTTCACTTGGACTCAAGGCGGGCTACTGATGGGACATTCATAAACAATTAATAGGATTAGAGTTGTAGAACCAACCAGAAGTCTAAAAACAGAACTGAGGCAAAGCGTAAGTATTAACATGACACATTAAATTATACAAAATTCCACAATAGGATCCAAGTTTCAACCAGCTATACACAACAATATAGACCACAGTCCCGAATAATTTTTCTGAGTAACCTTGTGAATCATTTAGTACAGTGCATGTCTATTGCCTGCATAGAAAAGCTCTCTTGAATAATTCAGCTTTGCAGAGTTTGCAGAAAGGCATGAGAGTAGGAGCTTTGCCGTTGCTGCCATCAGAATGCTAACCTAGAAAAGTTCAGTCTGATCCAGAAAGGCAATTTTAACTTTACCATTATGTAGTTCTCAGCAAAACTATCGTTTTGCATCATGTATTTAGACAAACATTTCATTACATTAACATTTTGAAGGTTCAAGCCATTCCCATAATTAATGCTCTACTATAAACTTACTATGTTGCAGAATTTAAAAGACAACGTTAGCGTTATCAATAATGTAACATTCCCAGACAACCCTGAATGTCACATACAGCTATTTGCCTACTCAAAAGATAAAAAGATGGATCCAGGTGAAGCTCCATTTGTGGAATGAATCTTTCTCAAATCTGCCCTTCCACTGCAGCCCACCATGGTCCCCAAAACACTGTCCCTTGGGGTTAGGGGACACTCAGGAATAGTGTGAGATGTAAGTTGAGTGTCTGCAGTGGAATGGAGACAGCAACAAAAATAATCTCCTCTTCTGCTTGCACAAGTATCTTTCCATTTCTAAACAAAACTTTGGACCTGACTCATTCTGCCCAGAAAATTAAATATTATCCAGTATTAAAGATATATAACATTTAACTTTTTGTTAGTATACCAACTGTTAAATTCACATCATATAAACATGGCACTGTCTTTGAAATACTGAATTCAGCAGATTCTTACCAGTTTACTGAAATGGTATTTACAGTAACCACAATACTGGACATTATCTGCACCATTACCTTCTTCTTCACAAAGAAGTCCGGCAAACTGTGCACTAAAAGAGAAGTACAGGATAGAAAGAGATTAAACATCAGAACAGAAAACAAGCCATCGCTAATCAAGTCTAAATCAGGCTATTAATGCAGGCTACTAATGAAAATTAAAACATAAGAAGATTTATACCCCGCTTTTCTCAATCTTAAGGAGTCTCAAAGAGGCTTACAAGTCCACCTGCACCTAATCATTAATCACTATGCTGCCTCAGCAGGAAATTCTTTCTGGTATAGTTCCCGTGGCCTTTACATCTGTGCCTCTGCCATCTCGGGATTTGCTGCCCTTCCCTCTCTGAAAGAGGGTGAAATTAGATTGTCGGACGCCATCTTACAAATTAATTTAATTATTCTTTTTAGTCCTTTATCTACTGCTGCTTTTAAAGGTTTTAACTGTTTTTATCTGTATACAATGGTTATCGTTTTGTACACCGCCCAGAGCCCCTAGGGGATGGGGCGGTCTAAAAATCTGAAAAATAAATAAATAAATAAATAAATAACTGGCCTTTTACTTAAAAACTATATGAGTTTACTTCAAAACTGAACTACGGAGATAATGACACAGTAAGATTTCTCAGCTAACATACAAGAATATGTAGCAATGACTGAATGCTTTCTTAAATGTGATGAATAGCAGTTATAGTGATTGGGAAGGTGATCCTTAATATTGTGTGCAAGATTGAAGAACTGGATAAGAGAAAAATTCTACAAAATAAGCAAAAAGAACCAGGAGGCTCGCCTTGGACCATCTTTACAGTTGAATGCTATATGCTTCTGTGCTTACTTATAAGATTTGTTGTCTACTTGCGTGTCAGGAGTGCTTGGATATTCACACATGTATTAAATGCTTATGTTATTTGTTGCACTGCAGTTCTAGCCTGGGTACTGTTTTTCTGTGCTATGGTTGCTTAAGTTTTGCTATACCTGCTATATTTTGTGGTTTATAGACCCAGCTAGCATGCTGTCATACGAAAAGTCAATATTTTAACCAAAAAATGTCACAGCATACTAAATACATCTGCCAAGGTAATAAAGCTATGTCATAACAGGATAAAATATGCTATTTGCACTAGAGTTTACTTACCATGTTACATGGAAAGCTTGGCGACATCCATGCTTGTTACAAGTCATGCAAGCGCCAGTGGCTGCTTTACTTTCTCTGCCTTGCTCATCACATATGTAACATGTCTATGAGGAAAAAGGAGAAAATAGTTCAGTGCACTGTGCGCTCATTTTGAGTCAACAGAAACCTAGTGACAAAAGCAAATGAAATATCCACAGCAAAAAGTAAGCACAGCCAAGACTAAACCGTTTTGTAGATTTCAGAACTGTGAATTCATGTCAAGTCCCCAACCCCAAAGAGTCCCAGGTTGTTTGTTTGTTTGTTTGTTTTTATTTATTTTTTATCATTTGAATTTATAGACCGCCCAATCCCCGAGGGGCTTATTACACAGAATTTATCTGCCGTAGCCACAACACCACATAGCATTGTTAAAAACCTTCTTTGTCATACGGCAACGTGTCTCCACCATCACCACAATTCCTGGAACCAGCGGTCACATGTCCCCGCCAGCTGGTCACGTGGGAGAGAATCACTCTCCACACCCCTCCCCTTGGCCCAGCCCCACCAGGCATCCCACGGCCTGGAGCAGCCTGGCGGCGCCAGACTGAGAGGCAGCCCGCAGCAGGCTCCCACCAGCTAAGGTGAGTGGGGCTTGGGGGGACGTGGGGCACGTGCACGGGATGCGCCTAGAGCAGGTGTTGCTCCAGGCACCATTCCCCCTCCACACCTCTGCCTGGAACAAGTCTAGTACTGACAAATGCTCTCAGGTGAAGAAAGAGGAGGACACATTTCCTGATGCTATACATTGTGACTGAGAACAAGCCATCATGTGGAAATTTTTCTTCTCTCCAGGATAAATAGCGCTCAGACCAGGGACTGGAAATAGTAAATACTGATACTACTGATGAAAACTGGGAAAACTTTGCTGTAGATAGAGCATTCTGTAATTACATTTTTCTAATAATTGAAGAGCAGCTGGTTGTTGTAGCTCTCTCTGGTATAATGGAAAAACTTCGAAAGACAACAGCCCCCATACAACAGCCAAATGTACTCGCGCAAATGTTTCCAACAGGCAAAACTAACGCAAAACCTTTTTGCATCTCTCACAACATGCTACTAAGACAATGTAATAATGATGCAAGATGTTCCCTCTGATTATCCCTTAGCATGCTCTACTTATATAAGTTCTATTTTACTATCATGGCCAGTCTGCAAACCCCAGAAGCAGGTCAGCAATCAAAGGAGCTACCACACAGAAGATGAAAATATAGCCTTTGGGGCAAAACTTTTATTGCCTCAGAATGATAAAATCCAAGATGCAGATTAACCACCGCCATAATTTAAAAAACAAGATCTAAGAAGTATGAAACAACTTCAAATATTCCTGAAGTAAGATTACTCTTATGAATCTCTGATCTAACCATTTTGTTTGTTTTGTTTGTTTCTTTCAGGGAAGCTTGTTAAGCTTAACCCTCAGGGACTCTTTTGAGGGTCCCCAGCTCCAGCTTTTTGAACACCAGCTATCACTTGTAAATCTGAAGGTGGAGGATCCTTTTCTTCCCCTGTAGATCAACGTAAAAAAATGTGGCCAAACTGATCTATGCTACAGATAAGAGTTACATTCATTTTGATGCTTGGCGGACATGTTCTCTGCTTGCCCTGGGCCTTCTATCTAAGGGTAATCTTCCTAATTGTACTCTTTATGGAATCTTTATGCCCTCAAGATTTAATTACCCTTTTTCAGTGGTTTTGCTGGGTCATCTGCTAAAGATCCCTTTTCCATACTGGCTTTGTCCCTGCCCCCTTCAGCCAGTGGATTCCTTGGTACATATCATTTTGCGATGCCCTTATGTGTCCCAACTGAGGATAAAATGAATTGTACCCTGTTTTAATAAAGGGTGCATGTTTCCTTGAACAACTTTAGAACAAAAGATTCAGTTCCTCTTCTAGGACTCTGACCTTCAACGTACTTCTTCTGTTGCTTCCTTTTTAGAGGCTGCAGAGAAGAGTTGAAGACAGGTGTTTTTACATATGAGCCTTATTTAAGCTTTATGGTTTTATTGTTCAAGACCTCTGTCTAAGAACAGGGGTTTTGAAAGAAAGTTTGTTCTGCCCTAATAAGACACCCTTTTCAGATATTAGGTAGAAAGCCACTGCCTAATCCCGGAGCTGCACTGACCCAGGGAAGGGGAGAGGCTGAGGAGGTAGCAAGGCTGCTAGCAGGAGCCAAGAGAGGTGGGCGTGACTTGGAGCAGCAGCCTTAAAGGGCCAAAGGGCAAAGGAAGGGCCAAAGAGAGGGCACTGAATCCACTGCCTCCTGGACCAAAGAAAACGCAGTTCCCACACCTCTCCTACAGGTTCTTTAAACCCCAACCATGCACAATCAAATAAAAAGGGAGGATAGATACAGAATAGGTAGCATAGGTAGCATAAACGTTTTGGATAGATAGAATAAACGTTTGGATGGGTAGCATAAATGTTTTGTGTTCCCTAAAGGTCTTTTGACTAGAAATCTGCTAGACACTAGACCAAGGCTGTACTTGTATATAAGGTAAATAGAGATCACTTTTCCTTGGCTATTTGACTTGACAGACAAGACAGATGAAAAAGAGGAAATGAAGTATTTAATATTATAACTGCTATGTATGGATGACTTTAATGTATAAAGTAAAACTGGCTTCAAAGTCAAGTGAATAATCCCTGAAGGAAGATTTGATTCCCCTTTCTCTAGACAGGGTGCCAGCAGGCTCAAAGCTAGTCTTTTCCCACACAGAGAGCACCTTTCCACAGGCCTTACAAACACCAGTTAGGAATGGCAAGACCTTAACAGGATACTCACTTGTCATACAAAAACAAGCTTTCTTCCCTAAGCCAACCCTCAAACCTCAACTAAAAGCCAAATAAAAGCCTGGCCAAGATGATGCTCCTTTCCAGAGTCACAAAATCCCCATCCAAGAGACCAAAATTTCCTTCACCCTTCTTAAGCTGAGGCTAGCTCACCCCCTCCTACTCAGTTGAGTTCCATGACCTCACACGGGCTGACAATCACTTGGATTTGCCTGAAGCCAAAATCATAACATCCAGTCCAGAGCCTTAGAGGAGAGGCAGGAGTTTAAGGATGATTGCCACAGAACCCTGCTTGGGGAAACTCAGTCCAAAGTCAATCTCCCACATTTTGCAATGGCTGGGTGAGTGCAAGTCAGCTTGTAAAACTTGTGTCCATTATGAAACCAAAGTCCTACCTTTTCAGGATGCCCCTTGACCTTTTTTTTTTTTCACAGTTGTTGATTTTCCCAGGACCCTACCTAGTTGATTAAAATATTGGATCTCAATTCCCAGCAACCTCCCAGCAACCTAGCCCAGTGTAGAAGCCAACCTTTTCGCCAGACCTAGAGTTCCCAGCAATTGCAACCCTAAACCCACTTGTTTATCGCAAAGTGCCAACATGGCAATTTAAACTTAAATACTATGCTTTAAGCGAAAAAACGGTTGTCTCATCAGTATCCTTCCTTTCTGCCATCAGATCACAGTCCTACAGGATCATAGCTCCCATGGGTTTGGTTCCAGCTGCCATTTCACACTGTCTCCAAGGCACCATTCCCTCTAACTCCTGCTTTGACAATCTGTTGTCTCTATCTGTAATATCTTCCTTCAGCAATCTTTGCTTAGCCAGTGATGGGAAAAGCCACAAGTGAGAGATATCCCACCCACCCACCCACCCCCCACCCCCGCTTTTTTTTTCTTTTTTGCATTCTTAAAGGTACAAGAACACTTCAGGGTGTACTGGAGGAACTCACGACTTTTTTTACTCCAGTTTTATTTGCCAATCTGGTTCTTTCCACTTTCACTAGCCATTCCTTTTCTAAACCTTTTCTCTCTTCTGTATTCCTCCTTGAACCTCTATTTCATATACCAAGCTTTGCAGTGCATTGCCTGCTAACTTCCTTCTTTTAGCTTCTTTTTGTTTCGTATGTCTTGGCTTTCCTACCTCCTGGGACCTTTAAGCACTAAACTTTTCTGTCCTTCGTCTTCTAACGTTGCTAGCAAAGCTTCAAATATCCTTGAGCCTGAATGAAGGACCCTTCACCTTAACTGACTATGCTGGAGCACATAAAACAGTGACCAACAATTTCTCTCAACAGTTTTCTGTTATTAAGGTGATTAAGGTAAGGTCAAATAAAACTATAACTCAATAAAATAAGGACTGGGTCAAAAGCAGTTTTCCATCAAAGGAATGCCCTTCTGCTGGTGAACTAACATTTTCCATCTCCCACCACAGCCCAAGAACCCCTTGGAGCAGAGTAGTCAGCTGCAGGTACTGAAGTCAAAGCTCTGCTCATGATCTGAGTTCGATCCCAATGGAAGTCACTTTCAGGTAGTTGGGTCAAGGTTGACTCAACCCTCCGTCCTTCTGAGGTCAGTAAAAGGGGTACCCAGCTTGCTAGAAGTAATGTTTAGATGACTGGAGAAGGCAAAGACAAACTATCCTAAACACAGTCTGCCTAGTAAACGCCATAATGTGATGCCACCCCATGAGTCAATAATGACCCAGTGTATGCACCTTTACTATAGCCCTCAGAACATTGTGGGGACAAAAACAGGCCCTCCATAAGCAGGAAAAAATCTTATGATCAAGGAAAATACCCCACAACCAGTCACAGCTCCCAACCCAACTAATAGCAGGCTCCTACAGCTGCTGTCATCCCATCTGGGGTTCAGACAGCTAGCTTCCAGCATTCCACGGGGAAAGTACTACCTTTGGCTTGGCCCCAATGGGGCAAAAGGCACAGAACAATGAAACTGGAGCCCCAACTTGGCCTTTTGCTCAGGCCCAAAGATTCACTAATACTGCCCCTGCCCACAATTCAAAGCAATTTATTTTTTAAAACCTTTAATGCAAATTGGTAGAAAAGGCCCTAATCCCACCCCTCACCATCACAACCACATACAAAAGTATAGAACAGTAACCCAAGAGCAATAACATTAACACAGTTTACACCAAGAGGTCAAGCAATGAAACCATCAAGAGCCTTGGATAACCCTACATGTTTGATGCATTTCCAGAAGGCCAGAAGAAAAGGGCATCTTCAGCAAGGTATTTCAAAATATGGAGGCCATCAAACAGAACACACTACTTTATGTGTTTGATATAATCAACTTTCTAATCTTCAACTCATGGACAGAGGCAAGCTGTTCAGGTACTCTGAACCTAAGCCCTTTAGACCTATCAAAAAACAGACCACGCACACTGAACTGGGTCCAGAAACAAACTGGCAATCAGTGTACCAAATAAACCACCGGAATAATATGTATATCACAGTGGTTTCTTGTCAGAACTTTACTATTCGATTTTGACTCAACTAGAATTTCCAGACAATCTTGAAAGGCAATCCCAGTTCCGCTTTAGGGTGCAGAAATTCAAGCTGGATTTTGATGAAGACATGAGTGATTGTGACTGAATCCAAGCATTCCACTAATGGCTACAGCTGGCAAACCACCTCAGCAGGTAAAACATACTCTTGGAAATCTCAGTGACCTATTTCTCATTAAGAAAAGCCCTGAACAGGAACATTCCCAAGCTGCAAACCAGATCCTTCAAGGGAAGTTCAACCTGATCCAGGCTGTAAAAAGTAATCCCAGACTGCTTTGCTTTCAACCAGCAGTGCTTCCATCTTGTCACCTCCTTTCTTTTCTGTTTGTCCACATCTATCCTTTCACTGTGGTTTTCGCTGCCTCTTTAGAATTTGGTGGAGAGGGAAACTGGTAGCACTGAACTCCAAATCTCCAACTTCCCCTAGTATTTCTGTGCAGATGCTAAACAGTATGGGAGAAAAGACGAAAGCCAAGCAAAACTCCACCAAAGGGCCAAGGTGTAAAAAGGAGACTTTTGGTCCCATCTTCCGATATTTGTTTACAAGGAGACATAAGAGCTCCTGCAAAACAGTACCCTGCTACTCCATCCCAGTCAGAACAGAAGGATACCCCAGTTTAGCACTAAAACTGCGGAGAGGTCCAGAAAAACTAATAGGGAGACCTGGCCAAGGGCTTCAAGTATGGGCAGCAAAGCAGTTTCTTTTTATTTAAATAAAATGTATTTCTTTTTCACAAAAACATTATAACAAAAGAAAAAATATACAGGAGAAAAGATAAGTACACAGACACATAATATGTAGATCTGCACTGATGATCAGCTAAAGGAACATAAAATACATTATAAAATGAAACTATCTTGATATATAAATGTACCCATTCTTTTCTGTGATCATGTAATTACTAAATTTGAAATTAATTATCAATATCTGTGTATATTTAAAAAGATATGCTTACATTTATGCACTTCTTTAAAGTCATAATAACTTTTAAACTTGTATGGAACTTTACATTTTATAATATTCAGAATAGGACTCCCATTTTTCTCTGAATTCATGTTCTGGTCTTCTGTTCACAAAATTAGTTAATGTTTCTGAGCAAAGAGATTTTGTAATCCATTTAGTACATGGGGAGTATTGTTATTGTAGAAATTCAATCCAAAAATAAAGAGGGAAAAAAACCAGATCCAGTCCAAAAAGCAAAACTTATTTTAAACAAAAGATTTCTACAGTCCTCTAGTACCTTAAAAGTCTTGTTATATTGCAGATCCAACAGAGTAAGGGGGGGGGGGGAGCTTGAAAGTGAAACTGAGGGGCCGTTAGGGGAAAAAATGGAGAAGCAGATTCGAAACCTAAAGGCACCTCACACTTTCTGATCCTAGATGTTTTCAGAACTAGCGGGTCTATGATAAGCCCTAGCTAATTCATCTGTTGAATTTTAAGATCTCCAGAACTTCTGAAGAGGCTAGAGTCAGGGCCAGTCTGCTCTGATGCCAATAAGAACCCTTTACAGTAAAGCGCAGAAGGGAGCTTCTGCAAGCTCAAACCAATCAAATCACCAGGTTTCCCGGAAGTCGAGAGCAAGGCATTTTCTTATCCATAACTCAATAAGCAGATTTCAGAGAGTCCAGATAACCCATGTTATCCAGAAACATCTGGTGCTGAGTTGCTAGCAATTCACTCAAGCACCTTGCCAAGGAAAGGCAGATTTGCCACAAGGCAAAAACTATTCAACTCTAGAAAGCCCAACTCTAGTAAAGATCTTACAACAGTCTCCTTTGAAAACTTTCGGTATTGAGTTTTCTTGAAATGAGGAATCTGCCAACAAATAATTACAACCTCATCTAACCTCTCCTACACCAGACTTTACTCAGACTACATCTCAGTAATACAGGCCCAATAAACATATTCTTGTAAGAGTTCTTCCATTAACTGAGCTAACATTCAACAGTAAGTCATCAAGATCTGGTGGTTCCCAGACAACAAGTTTCCCTAAGTTGGAAAGAGGACCAAAACAAAGGGCAGAATACAATTGTCCAAGTTTTCTTCTCTTACTCCTGCATATGCGACTCTCACATCCATCATTTGTCACCCACAAAATTTAATAAGGCCTCTAGACTATAACAATACTATCTCAAGCTTCCACCCATAGTCCTAAGCAAAACATTCCAACATGATTTCATTGCACTATACCAAAAAACAAATAACCAACAGACCTAAAGTAACAAGCACCATTTGGCTTTTTAGCATATTTTCATCCTTCATTCAAGGAGCTTGGTGCTGCATACATGGTTCTATCTAGTTTCTCCATCTCACACCTTCCTTATAAACCTTTACCTTTTCTTCTGAATAGAAAGTTCCAAATTTTTTAACCCATCCCCATAGGATAGATAGAAGCAAGGGGTTATCCTTTTACCCATTTTGTCATTGATGTAAATACTTGCAACTTAAATCTTTCCCTCCCAGAAAAATTAACTTATTTCTTGTTGTATTAAATCTATGTTCTCCTTGATATTTGGGATGGCCAAAGTTATAATCAGGTTTTACCAAGGTAGAGGAGAGGGTGCCTTATAGGGAGCAGATTTTAAAGGGAGCTGAACACTGGCATATTGATGTAAATATTTCTTTGGCTTCTCTGTACACAGTTCTTGGTGTGTATGAAGAAGAAAGTGAAACTTCACTGAGTGGGGGCTTTTTCTGCCAAGAAATGTGCCTACTCATGCCACCCCAACAGGCTACCGACTTCAACCCCTTAATCATCTTGGTTGCCCTTGTCTTGACTCCTTCTAGCCATTTGAGATATAGTGGCCATAACAGTATGAAGTATTCCAAATTAGGATGCACCATAGAGCTATAAAGAACCATTACAATATTGTCCTTTGCAATCTCTTCCCTAATAACTCCCAGCATGGATTTCACCTTTTCCACTGCTGCTGAAAATTGAGTTGACATTTTTATTGAGCTACCCATAACCCAAGATCTTTCCCTCCCAGGCTCTGCCAGTTCCAAACATATTTCTTGTTGTGTTAAGTCTAGATATTTAAAGTTTGGATTTTCCCCCCAAAATGTACCTCACTTTACAGTTAACTATACTTCATGCAATGGACCAACATTTACAGGAAATATCCCATTCAATTGGGATACATGATTACACATATTTGGCATCTAATTGTTTACAAACAAGTTAAACACCATCAGACCCTTTAAAATCCCCAGAGCTTACTTTCTTCCACTATGAAAATGTATTTATTTATTTACTGGCTGTATGGGCTGCTCTCCACCACCAGACATACCATTTGCTTATTTTTCTAAAATATTTGTATCTGTTTTTTCCTCCTGATCAGCGGGACTTCTTGTTCCTTAATCAGCTGCTAGTTCCAAAATTAGCCAGTAGGAGCCAAAAGCTTTATCACTACTACAATCACCACAAAATCTTTAAATAATTGCTGCTACTATAATATGTGCTCTTGCACATTATTTAACTCTGTGCACTGCGCTGGAATAGTTGAAAAGTGGCCTACATGTTTTTGTGAACGTTCAAATTAATTAAAATATTTAATGTTATCTAGGTGTTATGCAAAGATTCCCTATTTAAATGCCCCCTCCACAATAAAAAGGTTGCAAATTCATGAAAAAATAAACAGGACATAGCAGATACACGACAATATACCACAAATACCTGTAACAAACCATGTATGTCTTAGGGTGCTGTCGGTTTTCCGGGTGGTATGGCCATGTTCCAATAGCATTTTCTCTGAGGAGAAAATGCTACTGGAACACAGCTATACAACCCGGAAAACCCACAACACCCTAGTGATTCGGGCCATGAAAGCCTTCGACAATACCTGTATGTCTTAATACCTGTATGTATGTTTTAAAACCTACAAGTATCCTGCATGTTGTGAGACATCTGAGATTAAACTATGAAGGTGTGCATGTACTGTGGAAATAAAGGATGAGTAAATTTTTCTCACAATGTAAGAAATAATATGGCTATATGTGATATACAGATGCTTTCCATTTAACTTTCACTTACAGCTTATATTTAATACTGACATAGCAATCTGCAGATACATAAATTTGGAAATCAGAGTTATGGACAGACCACATAGATATGTTTACAAATCTGAAAAAAGCCCCAGATTTTCAGAAAAATCTGAAAACTTTGCTTTAAAAAAAAAAAGATATAAGCAGCACTGGTAGCTTTACGAAATGAATGCCCTGAGTGACTGTTGTAGGCAACCATAGCAATATTTCCAACCTTTGTTTCTGCCAATAAAATGCAGGAGAGGGGGCAGGGTCCTTTCTAGAGTTGTTTTGGCCTTTGAAGGAGGTTTCTTTGGACTCAGACCTAACAGCAACTACTGAGCAAGTTTCTGTCACCCAACCTGTGTGAATCACCCAGATGCGGCTGTTTGCTAATGTTCCACAGGAACCATCCCCCCAAAGTCAGTATGGTATCATGGTTAAAGTTTCAATCTAGGATCTGGAACACCCAGGTTTGAATTCATGGAACCTCACCTTGGGTCAGTCATGCACTCTCAATCTAACTCACCTCACAGGCTTGTTCTGAGGATAAAATAGAGGAGATGAGAATGATATAAGGTACTTTGGGGTTCCCATCGTGGAGGAAATTAAGTATAAGTGGAGTATAAATTAAGTAAATAAATATATGGCTGGAGATAGGAGGCATACAGAAGCTGGAGGGTGAGTCCTTATGAGTCCCTGCTTGTTTTAAATATTCTTGAGACATCACATGCGGGTAACAAACCTGCACCAGCTTTCTTTTCTTCAGACACCAGCTTTCATTTACTACTAAGTTTTGTAAAACCATAAGAATGCTTACACACTAGGGTCTCTGGATCATCCAGAACAGCCCCAGTCCAGATGTTTGTCAGCTGATCAGACATACGATGAATATGCATGAGACTGCACCTACTTATTAATCAGAAGAGCAATACTGTCAGCTAATATTTCAAAGCTAGTTAACAAAGATGTCTTTAATTACCATGGATATAAACAATACAGGTACAGAAGAACTGCTGCATAACAATATGCTTCCCATATTAATGTCATTGTTCATATCACATATAGGCCAATGTAGTCAATTTCCAACCACCATGTAACAGGTGCTGAATGTACAGAATAGTGTCACACTACGAGCGAAATCAGGCTTCTCTCAGCTCTTTCCCAGAACTACATAAAATATTTTGAAAGAATCAATAGTGAAACCCATCTGGAAGACTGCCTGAAGACGGCACCCCTTTTCAGTGCATTCTTCTCTCCCACCCTTGAACATTTATATGTAGCAAGACCAAGAACCGTCTTGTTCACATGCCTCCCACCTTGTTGTAACTATCCCTGATATCTGAGAGGAAAAGCAGATTACACCCAAAAAAAATTTGATATAGTCAATTAAAATACTGTGTAAATTAGAGGTAGACTTATGTTGGAATGTGTAAAGAAGTGACAATGCTACATGCATGGATTGTTGTGAATTTACACATTTTTAAAAGTACATAAATATACTAGATATAGAAAAAGACAATGTGCAGAAGGATGGTATTAAAATATGCATTTTTAAAGGCAATAAGAAAATGTGAAGTAGAAGTCACCAAAAAGAGTTCATAATGGAACAGCTAAACCTCAATGAAGTGTGAGTGAATCTGTGAGGAAACAAAAAAAAGGGATAGCAAACTCCACCCATCTCAAGCAAGTGATATATATCAGCCCTGTGGATTTTTATTCACATATAATTACTTTTGAAACTCCTCCCAGTTTCAAAAGCAGTTTTCCATGTAACATGTGGACTGCTGTTTGAAAAAAAAAATCTTGTTCTCTTGTGTTTACAAAACTCATTTCACAGCTCTTCTAATCCTGACCTATGGAGGCAATTTTTATGGCCTTAATGTTAACATTCATCATTGTACCTGGCATTTGATAAAGTTAAATATAACTATAAATAAATCTCAAAAACAGAACTAAGATAAACAGAAGGCTTTGTCAAATGTTACTTTGCCAGTGAGAAAGTTAATGTAGTAACAGAGGGAATGAATCTCAGGTTTGTGCTTGTCCTTGTCACAATACACTTCTAACAATGTTTTATTAGGGGTGGGGAATGTTTATCTGTCTACTTGATCTCTAATTCCTTAAACTGGTCTCCTGAATTAAAATTAATAATAGATTATACCCAGAAACATGGTACAGCTCTCAATGAATACTACTTTAGCTCTAATCAGACATTCAGTTAAATGCAAGGCAGGGATTGTATTAGAAATGCTCAGTCTGTGCCCCTACCACTACTGAAAAATTTTACAAACTGTATCTTGGGGGGATACTGAACACAAAACTCAGGAGTGAAATTTTTAAAAGTTAATTTTATTTCAGTTAAATATTCTACCTGCAATTCTACCTGCATGTCCAACATGTCAACTTCGTTAGGGGCTTGGGGAAATGTGATCTTAGTCACCCAATACAAGCAAAATGGAACATCTATATAGGCCTATTATATGCCTCCGGGGGTGAGGGCAGGGGAGGGAGGGCAGGCAGAAGACAAGGATTAGACAGCTTGCTCCAGCTGATATCACACTGACAGTCTCAAGGGCAAAACATTTTACCAAGAGAATTAGCTATGTCTTTAGTAAGGCACAAAGCCTAAGAATTCTAGCATATTAAAAGAAACACAGGAAACAGAAGACTCAAAAATAAGTTGGAAGATCCAAATCTACTCATAACTTTTAATTTAAAACTTTACTTGCAAAGAAACTTTTAAATAATCATTGTGTTCCACAGTCGAGATGCCTCACGTACAGTACTTGCAACAGTTACGTTGGAAAGTTATTTGATGACATTAAAATAGTTTCCATGTTGGAAAAGTTAGGTACCTAATTAAGCAGACATGAATTCACATTATCAATTCAAGAGAAAAGAGAATGTTACAAATTTACTTTCACATAGAATGTTTATGAAATTGTGCAATAAATTCACAAAGCAAACTATGTTCAGTTTTTAAAAATCAGGACTGAAATAGTTAATCATTTAGCAAATAATGAAGTTACATCAAGAAAAATAAGTCATAATACATAATTATACCTTATTATAACGATCATGAGGAACAGACTGCAACACGATAGGTTCCATTGTAGAAACATTAGCAAACTGCACCTCGGGAATGTACAGAGCACAAACCACATGAGCCCAACCTATAAAAAGTTAATTGAATTTTATTTTTAATGCTTTTTGAAAACGCAAATAGAATAATTTCAGCTATAACAAAAAGAAGCTTCCTTATAATTTGCATGTATTTTCAATTATTCAGTACAAGGCAAGGAATGTATGAAAGTTACTTACCTATCACACGATAGCATGCAAAAACAGGATAACATGACAAAACATTTTCAAAGAGCTACAATCCAAATCAATAAAGAACTGATACAAATTAATGAAGTTTTTTGAAAAAATCTAATCCTTTAACCAGATCTTTTCCATTGAGATCAATAAGCTTACAGTTGTGTAACTGAGAGAATTCTAATTTGAATAGAATGAAACATATACACTACTCCACTACAACAGCTCACAGATTTCTCAGTAGGAAACAATAAATCTTTGCTTTCATTGTTGTTGATTAGATCAAAGGCACAATACTGCATCTTTTACCTTCCTAGGTAATATCACAGAATAGTATTTCAGATCATGAAACAGTTTTTTGTTTTCACTCCTAGCTACTGACAAAATTTCACAGAAAGGTATGATACACTTTGCCTGTTTTTCCCCCTTCAATTTTCAAGGATTCTTGACCCAGAAAAGAGACTGCCTAATTTCAGGTTCTCTGTGGTTCCCAAGGGAGTCACGAATTTGTGTTTTGCTGAAGAAAACAATTTAACCATGTCTGCTACTGTTTCATTGCATAAATAGCTCAGCTTGAAAATTACTTTGCTATTCAAGCGTTGGCCATATTGTGTCCTAGAATGCTTTATGCAGAGAATTCCCAGGCAGCTTGATACACCAATTTCCCAATATGAAAAGAAGAATAGCAGAAACATTCAAAGAAGAATTACAGCTTTGCACAGGAAATTAGGCCCTCATCCTAGCCACCCTAGACACTTCTAGAATTTCTTCACTGGCAAGTAGTCATGTTTTCGTATCTTTCTGCCTTCTGCATGTGGAATTATCTTCCGCCATGCCAACTATTTCTCCACCCCCTTTGCCAACCTCTATATCACGAAATATAGTTCTAAATAGAATAATGTTCTAGAGCCTAACAATTTGAGATAATCTAAGCAGAACCTATTTCAATTATTTTTTTGAAAGCATGTCTACAAGCAATAACATCATAGCTGTACCTCCAATAAACTTGGTAGAATTACCACCACTAATGTATTTAAACATCATGCATTGATTAGATGATATATTATGAACAGCAAATGCCATGTGTGGTAGGCATGTGACCCAAAGTACATAGGAAAATGTGTCATAGAGACTTGCAGTGGCAGAAATCTGAAGGCTGTGTTCTTAATATTATTTTCAAACTCATTTCCATTTTATACTTCATGATATTCTGTACTTCTGACTCCAGTTTTGTACTTCATTTAACACCATTGTGGCATAAAATCTGAACCAGCCTCCTACCATATGTACAAATTCTTACTACACACAAAAGACTACATAAAAGTTATAAAAGGCAAAAAGATGGTATACAGTCATGTCTTCTAGTTTTGCTGTTATTATTTAAATAAATGTTGTCCTGTAACTCTCAACCAAATAGGCTCTCAACCAGACAGGCTTACAATACATGACAGCTAAAAATAGCATCAAAAGAATTTCCAACAATAAATATTCAGCTATGAAAATGAAAGGTGAGATTAAAACAGCATCAAAACAATGTGGTACTGACAAAAAGAAACTACAGAATGAACAAGAATTTAGCCGGGATCTAATCCTATAGAAGCAGTGCCAAAAATCTTTAAAACTGTCCTTAAAACACCAAAATATTTGAAAATAGTGTGAAAAGGCTTTAGGCAAAAGGAAAATCCAATTATTATAACACACAGCAGTTCACTGCTTTTTACTCCTATTTTCATACCTAACAACTAACTACCTGACTCCTGAAAAGGACTCCACATAACAAGAATAAGTATCTGACTCAACCAATCAAACAACATGGACTTCTATCTTACAGAAAACAACAATTTGTCAACACCAACCCAATCAACAGTCCATTCCTTTGCTAAAACTACAGGACGAATGGGATGGGAAAGTTATAAAATAGTTAAAAAGGAGAATAGAAAGGGCATAAATACTGGAGCAAAAATTAGCAGAGGAGAAAGAAGAAGCAGTTTCACTCTATCAATTGTCTATCTCCTGAAGTCTGACAAGGCTGCAGAGATCCTATTTGACATCATGAGCAATGCTATCAAAAATAAGAAAAGCATCAGATATTTTTCTAAAATAGTAAAAACATTAAACATCCATGAAACTTGTAATAAAACATTGGAGGCTGTATACAGACTCTATCAAGTTTTAGTTAATAAACTTCATGGATACTGTACAATGGAGGAGGAGGAGGAGGAGGAGGAGGAGGAGGAGGAGGAGGAGGAGGAAAGACAAACTCATTTCTCTCCCATCCTCACAACAAATGCCCTGTGAGGTGGGTGGGGCTGAGAGAGCTCCAAAGAACTGAGAATAGCCCAAGATCACCCAGCTGGCATGTGCTGGAGTGCACAAGCTAATCTAGTTCACCAGATTAAGTGCCAGAGCAGGGAATCAAACCTGGTTCTCCAGATTAGAGTGCACCTGCTCTTAGCCCCTACATTGCGCTGTCTATTAATAGAGTTTTACTTATGAAATATAGGAATAATAAACAGAAGATGTTTTAAATATTTAATCAGCAGTTTAAGGTTTAATTTAATCACTTTAACTCAATCCACCCTGCTTGCAAAACAGTTCTCTCCACCAGGTCCACAGCAAAAATATGCAGTCCCTTAGCATTGCCTACGGAATCATGATGTGGAGCCAATTCCTATATTGCTTCCTGGAAGCATATTGGTCTGGAACACCTGGAGTTGACCTAATAAGTGCTTAATTACAAGCTTATGTAATTGCGCAGTTATTTTCAATGGCCATAATCCAGTATTGAGTCCCAATGAATAACAGGGTTTATACTGGTCATGTTCATTTTATTCCACTACTTTCAATGAGATTTAGTAACAGCTTGTGTTAGCTTTATTAGGGCCACCAATCAGAAAATGCCATTTTTACAATACATAAAAATGAAAAGGAGCAGTGACTATAAAATTTAAAAACAAATGTTATCTGAGTGATCACTGCTAGACACCCATGACAATATTGCCAGCCTTCAAGCCTAGGTTTGGTAAATAAAAGGCAGGAGGAGGCAGAGTCCTTTCTTGTTTGAACTTTGGGGGGAAGATTCATTCAGGCCTGGCAGCAATCATAGACAACTTGTTGCCTCCTAATTTCCTTGACTCACCCAGGCACAATTGCTCACTAGTGTTCAACAACAGCCACCCCAGGAAAGCCAGGAGTGGTATAGTGGTTATTCAGACTAGGATTTGTGAGACCCAGGTTCAAATTCCTGCTCTCCATTGGAACCTGACCAGGTGATCTCGGATCAGTCACTCTCTCTCAGCCTAACCTATTTGTGAAAATAAAATGGTAAACAGCAGAACAATGTAAGCTGCTTTGAGGTCCACTGGGGGGAAAGGCTAAGTATAAATGAAGTAAATAAATAAAAATATCACTCAAGACAGGGGAACAGACAAAAGGTAGGTTGACTGATGACTGGAAAGAAGAAAAGGAAACTGGCAAACAAGAGGGAATATGGGTACTGCCAATAGGAGGAAAGGTGAAATAGTGTGAGGAGGGAGATGCAAGGGAAAATTAGATGCCCCTCCCAAGTTCTAGCAGGTTTCCCTCCACGCAACCAAGCCTGAGTCTGGCAGCTGGCACCACACAACCAGGACAGAGTTTTCCCAGAGCTAGCTGTCAGGGGGAGGGAAGGAAGGAAAGTAGAAGACAAAAGGGGCAAACAAATATGTTGACTGGTGTGTGGAAAGGGATGAAAGATAAATGTAACCAACAATACATTCCACAACATAATTTATGTTGTGGAATTTATTGTTGGTTACATTTATCTTAATCTTCCACTATGGTTGCCACTTTTCAAATATCAGGGCTCCTTTTCTTCAAACACTGTCTAAGGACAGATATCCAGCCAGTAGAACTTCCCTAAAACCACATCAGCCAGGAATCTGTTTATACTCATACAAGTGACCCACATGTATTTATGGAGGGCATCTCATTTTCCTACTCCCACTGTTTACTCTTTCCTTTCCCTGAAAGCCCCATAGAATTTCAGCTTTTCCGGTTTCTTTCTTCCCTTTCCACACACCAGCCAACCTACCTTTATTTGGCCCTTTTGTCTTCGACTTTCCTTCTTTCCCTAAATATCAGGGAAAATGGGTGCACATCCCTATTCTAAAGCTCACTTTCTAGTCTTCCAAATCCACACTGTTAATTTCAGTTCTCATTTCTCTAGGATCTCATAATCTTCTATAAAATATACCAGTCCCAATCCATCCTATTCCTGCTAACAACAGCCTTTCAAGTGAGCTAACCAGTAGGGTTTAACCCTGGTTTAGAACCCCAGTTGGTAGATAGGAAATAAGCCATAATTTGTTAAAGCACTGTATTTTGGTTGTTACAATAACTGTAGTTAGATAAGTCTTGCCAAACTAGGAAGTTTTTTATCTCATTTCCACATGAAAAAGTGAGAGAAACGTCCAGATCAAAATAAATAAGGCTCATTCTCATAAGGAAAAATAATAGGACTGATTCTTCTGCTACAGTAACCAAGTAGATTCTATACCTTGTTTCCACTAGCACTTTCTTCATTCAATGCAAAGGGCTTGTTTCTCAGGTGCAAGGCGCTTCCAGTGGCACAAGACCAATATCTTTCAATGAGTTGCAAAAGAGCCAGCCATGAGAAAAAAAAGGTCTCCCAACAAAGGAAACACAAAATAGAAAAAACAGACTGCTTGGTTATAACTGTTGTTCTTTGATTGGTCAGTGCATTCACACTGATGAGATTTTGCACCTGGGCAGAGCAATAATTCTAAAACTCCTAGGGCTGGTGTTTAGACATGAAGTTTCCACCCCCTCAGAAGCACAATTTTGAGCCACACATGCACACATCTGCTTAGCTTCTTCCACATACGTGTAAGTATGCCACAGTGAGTTGATGATACCTGTTACAGGGAAAGTTGGCAGTTATATGAACGCACTGATAACAGACAATGGACTCAAAGGACAGCTTTGAGTAAGCAACCTGTTTTTACTTCTCTGCATCACATGATGGCTACAGAGAAGCAAACTAAGCTATCTGGAGGCAGGCACAGGTGCATGCGGTAAAACGTGAATGAAGAACAGGACAGCTAAATGATGCTTCATTGCTCGCTCATGCTTCAAGGGTGCAATGCTTTACAGAAGTTGTCAGGTAGCTTCAAGACATTCTGGGGGCAGTCATCTCTGCCAAAGGCCGATTACCCTGACACTGATCTGCCTGAGCGAGCTTTTATTCTGTATGAGATGCAGAAGAATTGCTTTAGTAGGATGTAACAAAATAGTGAACATCCTTGAATTATAGGTTAAGAAAAAGAGACAGCTTCCAGAGGGACCCAGATTAATACATAGGGATATTTATGGAACTTCAATGTTCTAATTTTCTACAAGAAAATATATCCAACAAGAGGGAACCCACAAGAACTTGCAGGAGGAATCTCATTTCCCCAGCACACTGGCTTTCATAGAATAATGGCTATTGGACAGTAGCAAACAGCCAGACATAATTGACTTATGCCATTTTGATGGAATCAAGTCCCTCAGAAGTTGCCTCCAGGCCTAGGGTTGCAGCCTCCAGGTGAGACCTGAAAATCTCCTAGAATGAAAACTGAATTCCAGATGACAGATCTGTCTCCCTAAAGAAAAAGATGTCTTTGGACAGTGGACTCTATGGCATTACATCCAGGTGAGGCCTCTCCTCCCCCTCCCCCAAACCCTGTCCTCCTCAGACTCCACCACAAAATCTTCAGGAATTTCCCAACTTGAAGCTGCCAACCCTAGCCTCAGATCTGGCCCAATGAACTCATCTCACCAGAGCCAAAGATCAGGACAGAAAAGAATGAGTATTTCACTCAGATGGAAATAACCTACTGGGGGTCCCTGGTTCAAAGAGTACCTGGCTGTCCTCCAGTCAGGTGGGCTGTAGGACAGGGATGCTTCACCAAGCCTACAGTTGAGGATGGTGACACTTTCATCTAGCTGATCTCCCTTTCCCTCCCCCTCTCCCCTTTACCCTTTCCTTTTTTCCTTTTAGTTAATCAGTGATTTCGTTGTTTCTTTCCTTTCCTCTTGTTAGTTTCTCCATTTTTGTACATTTGGGCGTCACTTGAGTTTTACATAATAAGGTTTCAACTGTTATACAAGCATTTTGTTAGATCTTGTTGTAAGCTACCCCAAGCCCGACTAAACAGGAGAAGGTAGAACGGTCCATTGGACACTTACCGTGAAGGGCCCTTCTCCTGGTGGGCTAGGAGTCCATCTCCGCTGGGTGTTTCTCAACCTTCTGTTAGGGAGGCAGGCCTAAACTTTCAATTTCCTGTCCCTGGCTCCTCCTCCTCTTTGTTTCCAGTACGACTGTCAAAGCAGTATTTAAGAATAGTGAAAGAAAAGAAATTAGGAACAGGAATAACAGTATAAACAGTTCTCCGGTAACTGGAGTGAACTTATGTGATAGAAAATGTGTAACAAAGTAAACTGTAACTTAATCAACTGTGGGTGTAAACTTGTGGACCAATGTGGTCAAGCATAGCATTCTGAGTTTGTGGTATCTAGGTATTCAGAAAGTTATAAATGTTTTCGGGAAACGCATCCTGTTGAATAGACGCGTCGGGAAGGGTCGAGATGGACTCCTAGCCCACTCAGGGAGAAGGGCCCTTCACGGTAAGTGTCCAATGGACTCAGTTTCCTCCTGGGGGCGGAGTCCATTCTCCTGGGCTCGGGACCTTCCAGAGCAGTGTCCCTAAGTGGGTGGGGACCGTCATTCTCCTCATGATGTAAGTTCCAAGATTCTTTTGGTCCCAACGCCTTTGTGCTGCGGACCAAGAGTGAAGTCCAGAAGTATCTGGTAAATGTAGATGGTGAAGAAGACCAGGATCGCCGCTTCTGCAGATGTCCTCTACTGGAGACCTGGTGCAGTAGGGCGGCATTGGTTGCTGTACATCTAATGGAATGTGCCGTGATGCCTGTGGGCACTGGCGAAGTCTCAGGGCCTTGGCGGGCCTCTGCGTATACAGTTTCTTGAGTGGTCGAACTGATAGCAGCCGAAGACATCTGGTGACCTATGTTTGGAGCTGTCACGCTGATGAAGAGACTTTCAGTTTTGGCATGGATGTTCCTCTGTTCTAATGATGAATGCCTTTAAGCGAGCCTTTACGTCCAGATTGTGCCGGGTTGGCTGTGTTCCCGTGCGGTGTTTGGGTTGGGCGCAGAAATTCTGGAATCACGAATTCCCGTTTTAGGTGAAATTCTAGGATGCTGCCTTCGCAAAGAAGGTTGGGTCTAAAGTGGCATGACTTTGTCAGAGTGTGAAAAATCGCAGAGGTTTTGTTTAACCGATAGTGGACCTTTAATTCTGAGACCCGCCATCGGTTACAAGAAAAGCTGGATGAGGGAACAGAGTTTCTGCCGCGCAGCCATTTGATGGGGATAGGATTGGACTGAGTCTCGAATGGTGCTCTTGGTAAGCCGCTGCTGAGAACGGAGTGTAGGCGCCAGGATGGAAACCTGTGGGTTGTTGGGGTTGGAGTTGCTTGAACCCCTTTAGGAATCTGGAGTAAGTCAGGGTGACGTGGATGCCGGAGTCCCCTCGGCCAGTGGCCATAGCACGGGTAGTGAGGGCGCCACCTGTCTGCGTAATGTGGAGCTTTTAAGTCCCTAATCCACTCCATCTCTGGAGAAACTCCAGGATGTTGTTTATAGACGCCGGTAAGTTGTGGGATTGACTCTTCTTACTTAACTAGACCATCTGTGGAAGGCCTTCCAGGTGCAGTTATATATCCTGTTGGTAGAAGGGCGCACGTGATGCCAATAGTGTGTTAGCTATTCATTGTCAGGAGTAGCCCTTGTTCCCTAGGGTTGTTCTCTGCCTCAAATGTCCAGGCGGCCAGCTGAAACCAGCCGGGATCTGGGTGCACTTATTGGGCCCTGGTGGAGCAGTGGTCTGGTATCGTGGAAGTCTCAGTGGAGGACTGTTCCCGACATCCTCGCTATGGTCGGTAGAACCAGGGCCTCCTGGGCTTCAGTGTGGTGCAATAAGTATTACTCTCGCCTTCAGTCTAGGTAAAGATTCTCCTGAGGAGTCTGGGAAGCAGTGGGAGTGGCGGGAAGGCGTATAGGGAGGGTGCTGGCGGCCATGGTGCTGCCTGGCCATTGGCGCTCTACTGCTAATGCCCTTGGGTGAAAGTGATCCGCCATGAAGGCTGGGAGCTGTGCATTGTCCGCTGTAGCTTAACAGGTCTACTTCTGGATGCCTTCCTAAGTATTGGGGAGACGGAAGAAGGAAGGTCTTTCTGTTGATTGGACCATTCCGCCTCCTGGATTGTGGATCTGCTCAGCCAGTCCGCTGAGACATTTAGTTTTCCTTGTATGTGGTCTGCTTGTATGGATTTTGCGTATTTTTCTGCCCATGTGAGTATTCTTGGCTGATTCTCGATATAGGTTTGAGGACCTGGATCCTCCCTGATTGTTTAAGTATACCTTGGCCGCCACGCTGTCCGCTCTCAGATGAGGACGGTTGATTCTTTATCTGTGGATGGAATTGTATTAGAGCAAGGAGGATTGCCTCGAGTTTCTAGGATGTTGATTGGAAGTGCAGATTCTGCGCTTGTTCCAGGTCCCTTTGTACAAAAGTTGTTGTTCAGGGTTGCTCCCCTGCCCCTGAGGCTGAAGCCCCCGGAGAATATCTGTGGGCGCTTGGGGAATAGGAAGGTCTTCCCTTGGGATAGGGTTGTTTCGATGGTCCACCAACGGAGGTTGACCCCAGTGATGGCTCTTCAGGGTCAGTGAGTGGTCCCGCTTCATGATGTCTTAGCTGGAATGGGTAAGAAAGCATTTTGTAGCTGACGTGCATGGAATCTTTTGCCCATTGCACCATGTCCATGGTCATGCTATGAATTGGCCCTTAAGAGGCTGGTGAGGCAAAAGTAGAGATGATTAGTCTGGCTAGGTATAATTGCTTTTGTTTTCTTTTGAATCGATGCAAATCTCTGGATGGGGAAGGAAGTTAGTCGCATTTTTTTGTTGTGGAGATGATGGCTTCTAGGTGCGTTCCAGGATTTTCATGTAGATGGTGTCAAACAGCTTTTGGCCATATGCCTACCAAGAACCCGTGTTGCTCTTAGTGAGGGAGTAAACCATCTGGATGTCCTTTAGTGCCCTTTCTCTGGAGTGGGATCTGACCAGAAACGTCATCGCCCAGATAGGGTGTGCGTGAATCCCCTGTCATGCGTGAGTAGCAAGTTATGGGGCCTAGTAGTACCTTTGAGAATATTCTGGGCGCCAGTGGAGAGTCCGGAATGGTAAAGCACGAAACTGGAGATAGTGTACTGGTCGCTTGAAATCTAACCTTAGGTATTGTCGATGTGGATGGGTGGATCATTATGTGGAGTGTAAGCCTCCGCTAGGGATCCAGGGATGCAGGAATTCCCCTGGGCTGGCAAGTGCCTCCCGTGATGGTGGAAAAAAAAGCGGAGAGGGATTCCATCCCGGAAGTGACGGAGTTTGATGTGCCTGTTCACGTGATTTATAGGTCCAGGGATGGCCTTCCAGTCCCCGCCGTCTTTTTGGGGACTGTGAAAAAATGTGAGTATATGCCTAATGACTTCTCGTAGTAGAGGGGACCCTTTCTATTGCTCTTATGTCTAGTAGGTGCTGGACTGCCAGTTGGCTTGCGGGACAGTGTGGAGGGTTCCTGGAGTTTGATAAGTTTGGAAGAAACGCGGGTTTTGGGATGTGAGCAAACTCTATGAGGTAGCCTGGATGAAATGATTTCCGTGCTCCAATTGTTCGTGTGTGTCCCTCCATTGTTTGGAGAAGTGGGAGAGTCTCCCTCCCACCGGGTAGCGGGTGTCGTAAGCGCCATTGTTTGCCTTCTCTGATTTGTCAAACTTCCCGAATTTGTTCTGCTCTGGTTTGTGTGGGTTGGTAGTGGTGGGCCCTGAAGGAGTTTCTCACGGCCACCAAAGCGAGTTGTGGGGTCTCCCAGTTCTGTCGTCGGAGATCTCTCTTTGGGGCTCTTGGTAATGTGCGGTGTGATCTGAATGTATTTCTTTGGAATTGAGGCTTCCACTCAGCTCTCACCTAATTTTGGGCAATGATTTTCTTTTTGTCTCTTTGCTTTCCCGTGAGCACCTTGGTCCAACTCTTGGCCAAATAGCATCTCCCCTTGGAAGGAGTAGTTTGCCACCAGTACCCTTTTGGAGTGGGGGTCTAGCCCGCTCATGCCATGCCCTAAGCCAGCTGGGTGCCAACGCCTCTGGCTACTACGGATGCTGCCATGGGATCTGGCCGAGAGTAAAAAGTGCATCCAGGTTGGAGTCGGGCTAGGAAGGAGACTCCGCAAAGAATTTCTTTGGATGCCTTCCCTGAGCGCTTGTAAGCTGGGTGGTAAACATTGCCATGACTCTTGTTTGACCAGATTCAAGAGGCATGCTGCATGCGGCGTAACTACAGCTGAGGGGTGCTAACGCTTCATTGCTGTGGGCTGTCCATTCGCGGGCCCTTCTTAGTGAAGCATCTGAACGCTTATCCATGGCATGCCTCTCTAATGGAGTCTGTTTCCATCTTTGGAGACCACAGTCCCTCCTGATTGGAGTGCTGCTACCAAGTGGGGCGCCTACTAGGGCACTTTCAGCATGGGAGTTAATGTACTCTTGGTACCCAGGTGTATAGTTTCTTGATGTTGGAGGGTAAAGCCTCCTCGCTGCTCCCTGGTTGTTGCTATTCTTTTCTAATTTTTTTCTTTCTAAGTATTCCGGGATGGGAAAATATTTGGAGGCTGAGTCAGTGTGAGTGGAAAAATTTTTTTTGCTCCCTTTTAGGCTTCCCCCCCTTTAACGGGTTTTGTGGAGGAGGAAGGGGCGGATGGGTTCTTTGGGTCCCCTCCTCATCCTGTAATTCCAGGGCTGAGATAGTTTTATTTATTAGCATGGGTAGGTCTCTCTCCAATTTGAAAAATCTGGGTGAAATGTGATCTGATGTTTCAGGGGGGGTTCCTCCTGATCGGAAAAGTGCTCTTGTCTCCTTCCAGAGTCTCATCTCTCGCTGAATGTTTCTCCCCTGGGAAGGCTAGAGGATTCCCTGCCTGATCTTGGGGAGGTGCGCTTTTATGGGAGCTGGTGCTACTCTTTTGAGAAGAGGGCTGCCAGGTTGTGGTGGTAGTATTTACAGATTGCATCTGTTCTTGCTACTGTCCGCCTTTGGAGAATTTGGGAAAATTGTGCGGCAGTCATGTTTTGGAGGTTAAAGGGCTCATCTCCAGAATTCCTCCCTCAAGCTTCGATTTCCATCCCAGCCCCTCCCCCATCATCAATAAATTCTTGCCTGGAAGTTGCCCTCGGAGTCCTGTTCCGAGAAGTGCTCGAGGGGAGGGAGGGGAGCAGCCGATGCCTCATCTGGGAGCTTTGAAGCTCAGGTGGAGGGGCCGGGCGCCTCATTCTGCTCCTGGTATGCTGCCAAGCTTTGCTCTCTCCGCGCTTTGAAACGGGAGGGGGGCTAGCCACGCTCCGGAGGCTTCTCTGTCCGGGTTTATGCTTTTTTCAGGCTTTCCCTTCAAGTTGGTATTTCTTTCCTCCCGCTAGGTCAAGGGACCTTGAAGTGGAGGATCTGGTGGCCTCTGCCGTGGACGGCAAATTGGGGCCTGGGAGGTGAGAATGATCCGGTCTCGCCTATTTTGTTTTTAGTTTCATGGGAAGGGTGGGGGTTGTATGAGGGGAAGAACCCTACCTGCCGCAGTAAGGAAGAATTCAGAGTGCTGGTAGTAGAAGAATAAGAAGAATTAAGAGAAAAGAGGAGGTAGTAGAGTAAAATAGTGGAGCCAAACACTATAGGTGCACTCCCTAGCTAGGCAGGAAAGTATCTGGAAACAAAGAGGAGGAGGAGCCAGGGACAGGAAATTGAAAGTTTAGGCCTGCCTCCCTAACAGAAGGTTGAGAAACACCCAGCGGAGATGGACTCCGCCCCCAGGAGAATAGAAATCATTGATAAATAAATTAAAAACAAGAGTCTTCTTTCCAACAGACAGAAAGAAAAAGGATCAGCAAAACGTTTGAAACAGGTAGTAGAGAAATCTGTACCAGGAGAGCTCCTGGTTCCACTAGCTGGCAGTAGGTGAATACAGTAATGTCACTTCCAGTGAAGGAACATTGGGTGTGACGAGTAGAGCTCAGTACCAAAACCACAAGTAGCACAGATTTGGAGTGACAGTGCCTGGATTGTTCTCCCTTTTTCCTGAGAAGCCTTCTGATTGGTGACCAAGGTATTTCGTTGTCCATTTTGAGTAGGCCTACTTTTTAACCTTCTTTTGATGATACTGCCTTTCTTTACAACTGCTAAGTAAGAGAACCATATATATTCCTACAGTGTAGTGCAGCAGTTAGAGTGGTTTGGCTATATCTGGGAGACCCAGATCTGAATTTTCACGCCAGTATGACAGCTTGCTAAGTGATGTTGGACCAGTCTCTCACACGCAGCCTAACCTACCTCTCACAGGGCTCTTGGAGAAGAGGTGAATGTTGTAAGCCAGTTTGGATTCCCACTGAGGAGAAAGGTGGAATAACCTACTTGGAATCAGAAGAACAAAGGATAGGTATCTCTGCAGATGAAAAGTTAAACATCTCTTCCAAAACCGTGAAGGCTTTCTTTCTCCCCAAATATCAACCATAGATTAATGGCTCAATAGCTGCTAGCTGTGAAGGACTGGATCCAGACAAGGCACAAGTTCTGTGAATCAGGGCAAAACTGATCCAGGAACATGTGTATTGGGTAGTACTTGCCTGATTGACTATGTCTGAATGGAGGATATTCTTGGACTCTTCTCTGTCCTTCAATAAGCAAGTAATGGGAGCAACCAGGAATAATTTTTACTAATGCAAGTCAGTTCACCAATGTAGAGAAAGCTGATCTGGCCACCTGAACACATTGAATTGGCAACATCTAGGTTAGATTATTATAACATAGGGCTAGATAACATGGCTGTCTTGCAACTGCCTTTCTAATGGACCAGACCACTTATCTAGATAAGCAACTATTCAGTCTGACTGTACGAGCTCTCCAGGGTCTCAAGACAGCAGTGTTTCACATCAGCTAGTACCTGATCCTTTTAACTGGGAATGCTGAAAACTAAATCTGAGATCTTCAGGGTGCAAGGCACATGCGCTTCCACTAAAACAACAGCCTCACCCTTTGAATATATTTCATAAGCTTCAACTGGTACAAAATGCAGCACATGGAATGTAGGTGGCAAATCATCACAATGAACAGATTACCTCTATATTATGCCAATTACACTCCATTCCAATTTGGTTCTGAGCCTAATTTAAAGTGCTGGTTTGACCTTTAAAGCTCCAACAGCTTGAGCCTGAAGTACTTCAAGGAGCACCTCCACCAATATGAATCACACCACCAAGATGATCTAAGCAGGAAAAGGCTAACTGCAGGAACACACCCTTTCAGACACCAGACCTACATAAACCTACATAACGCTTTCTTGGCAGCCACCCCTCAGACTGTGGAATTTGTCCCTCAAGCAGCATATTTGTCTCCTTCCCTCCAGAAGAATGTGAGGAATGGCTGAACTATATTCTGATTTAGTGCTTTCATCTGACTTGGTCTACATTTTAGTTTGGTTTCATTTAATCATTTGTTGCTCATTTTAATTCTACCATATTCTTGTTCTTTATTGGAAGCTACCATGTATGTTTTTAATGACAAAGTGGGATACAAATCTTCAAAAAATTAAATTGCCCATATGCTACTTCTGCCTTCCAGAAATCCTGTTCTAAAGCTGACAGAATGCTGTTGTACAGCATTCCTGATCACCATCCAGTTGGATCAGATTTCAAACCAAGAACAGCCTTTAAATACACTGAAATGAAAGGCTTTGTTGTGTACACTGTAAGCTTCCAAACAAAACTGAAACCAAGGACGATTAGCATAAAACACCCAATATTTACAGTGGTATAAACAAGTTAAATGCCTTTCACAGATCTGTCTTATCAATTCAGAAAGTCAACTCGCAACTGGAAGAGGAACATGCAAAAAAAAATTGGTAGTGATACTTAACTAAATAAATGGTACTGCTAATTTCCATGTATCCTCCCAGCCTTCCAGCTAAATTCATATAGGACAGAAAAGGAGATCAGAGATACACAACTTGAAGGGAGTGGTAGTGCAAACGAAGCATCAAATCACTTGCTAATTCAGTGAAAGCCATTTGCACAAATCTAGCAAATTATAATGGAGTGCAAGTGAAATTGAAATTAGCGAAGGAAATATGCTTAGAATGAAAGGGCAGAGGGAATGTCCTGCATCTTAATTAGAAGATGTCTCTGGGCAGCTGAGAGTATACAAGTTGGTGCCAAGGGAAGACCAACTGCACAACTCTACAATGCTACTGAGGTGACTTATTGAAAATGCAGCAACATCAGAAGCCTCTGCAATAACACAATGTACATGGAATACAACTAAGTCCCAATGTAGGGAGCAGCAGTGGCGTAGTGGTTAAGAGCAGGCGCACTCTAATCTGGAGGGACCAGGTTTGATTCCCAGTTCTGCCACCTGAGCTGTGGAGGCTTATCTGGGGAATTCAGGTTAGCCTGTGCACTCCCACACACGCCAGCTGGGTGACCTTGGGCTAGTCACAGTTCTTCTGAGCTCTCTCAGCCCCACCCACCTCACAGGGTGTTTGTTGTGAGGGGGGAAGGGCAGGGAGATTGTAAGCCCCTTTGAGTCTCCTACAGGAGAGAAAGGGGAGATATAAATCCAAACTCTTCTTCTTCTTCTTCAATGTAGAGCCTAGTATATAGCCAGTGGCATAATGTCAACTGGGCAATGTGGGCATCTGCCCAGGGCTCAGGAATTTTGCAGGGCATGCTCCTGTGTTTTTATTTTTTGTTTTTTCATGTTTCAGCCTGCAGGGGGCGCATTTTTAGAGATATTGGCACCAAAATTTCAGGGTATCATCATGAATGTCCTTATGATACCCCCCAAGTTTGGTTCAGTTTGGTTCAGGAGGTCCAAAGTTATGGACCCCCAAAGGGGTAGCTCCTATCCCCCATTGTTTCCAATGGGAGCTAAGAAGATGGGGGCTGCACCTTTGATGGTCCATAACTTTGGCCCATCTAAACCAAACTTCACCAAGCTTGGGGGGTATCATCAGGACAGTCTCATGTTCACAGATGATACCCTGAAGTTTTGGTGTCGCTAGCTTAACAATTGCACCCCTGACAGGTACCCCAAGAAATTTGCCCAAGATTCTTCTGAATTAATTTTTTTCCATTGATGTCAATGGGGAATTTCTGGTGCAGCCAGTGGGGTGCACATTTCTGAAGGCACAGTCACAAAACTTTCAGGGTATCTTCAGGAGACTGTCCTGATGACACCCCCCAAGTTTGGTGAAGTTTGGTTCAGGGGGGCTAAAGTTATGTACCCTCAAAGGGGCAGCCCCTATCTTCTATTCACTCCCATTGGAAACAATGGAGATGTGGCACCCCTTTTGGGAGTCCAGAACTTTGGCCCCACTGAACCAAACTTTGGGGGTATCATCAGGACAGTCTCCTGATGATACCCTGAAATTTTGGTGCGGATATCTCTAAAAATGCGCCCCCTGCAGGCCAAAACGCAAAAACACCAAAAAATAAAAACATATCCGAGAATCTTGGATGTTACTGCAAGTTTGGATCGTGCAGAGTTCGGAGTGGGCGGGCTTGGGCCCTTGGCCCTCTGAGGGCCTCCAAACCGGCTCATATCAGGTTGAGTCAAACTGCCAAGCCTTGCTGCCTTTGCTCTACCTCTTGCCAACCCTGCCGCATCCTCAGATGGATCTTTGTGGGGTGGCAGAGCTAGCAGTCAGGAGTGCACGTGCACCTGGCCAACCCACCGACCGCGCCACTCTCCCCTGGATGCGGCCACTGCCCGCCACCGGCCACTCACCCCCTGCATCTCGCGCCCTTTCACCGGTAAGAGGGGGCGCCTAAGTTCAGCTTGCAGGGATAGGAGAAGCCACAAGCCACCAAGGGAGGAGGACGGGGGAGCTCCGCCTCCTTCCACTGCCCATGGGGGGCATCAAACTCAGGTTTTGCCCAGGGCTCCAGTTTGCCTTGTTACGCTCCTGTATATAGCTCACATTGGTCTCCTACCAAACCACAAGCCTCCTTTTATCTTTGCTTAATGTTTCCTTAAGTCCTCTTTCCATGTTGATTCGTACAATTGAACTTTTCACAATAAAATAACTTGTGCTCGCTTCTACATTCTATTTTAAATGTAGTATACATTTCTTTGCTAAAATGCAAAACTCAAATCAATTGAAGCCTATTGCATTTTTACTTGCTCAACAGCAAATTAACCATGTCATAACCACAGCTTGAAAAATGTGGTAGTAATGAAATAATTTTATAATGTTTTAGACAGTGGAAAAACAGCCTCTCCTAGGGCAAGAAAAAACATGATTTTTTCTTGGCAAAACTCACCCTTAATAAATACTATGCAAACCCTACCATTAAGCTGAGAGCCATTTTGATGTTAAGCAGGCATTATCAAGAAGAAAATGCTGAAAATACTTGTAAAAGCTTTAATATATTTATACCTCCTCTAGTTCAGAGGTGCAATGATAACAGTTTTGAATGATAGCAATATAATGTTTGAAAGTTTACAGATACATTTATTTTTTGAGTTTGTACCCAGCCAAACATGCAGCTTCCAGGACGCTAACCCTTGTGCAATATACAACAAAACAATGCTAAAATAGTGTTAATTTAAAATACAGAACAATATGTACCACAAAGCAGCCAGGTACAAAAATAAATAAATATCCAGCATATTTCAGAAACAGAGCAGATTACTGTTTATTTATCAGCAAAGGCGTCACCCCATAAAAATCTGCACACAGGAAAAGCCTTTGAACATCTTCCAGGAAGTAAACATCAAGCTAGCCTAGCAGGAGTTCTGTGTTGTTGGTTCTTGATGTGATCAATTTGGCCTCTGATTGGCTCTAAGCAGAGCCCCACCTCACCCTGAAATCTTCAGTCTACAAAGTGGACTGTCATTTTTCTGAGAAATGGGACCAAGTCCATGCAGAGCTTTAAACTGTTAAAACCTACACTCTGAACTGTACTTTATAAGAAACTGAAAGAAAATGCAGCTGTCTTAACACAGGTGGTATGCTACTAATTTCACTAGCAAGTGGGAGACTCCTTTCCAAACAATCATCACAGGGAACCTGTGTACCTGATGTTACAATAATCCACCTTACATCTCAGTAGCTGGGTTAGCTTTCCTTGGAGTAGTTATAAATGGCAAATGAACCTCTCAACTGGTACAAATGTGATTCTGGTCCTAATAGCTCCCCATGGAGCAGGTCTAGAAGGACTTCCAACTGCACACTTCATCCTTCAGGAGAGTGAACCCCATAAAGAGGGAATCCAGTGGCTTCCTGATCAGTCAGACCTTCCACTATCTCCACTGTGCCTGGCCATTATTTACTAGCCCCTCATGCAGCCTGTTCAAAGCAACTACCACCTGTTATTGCTGAAAAAAGAAACATAAAACTAAGAATCAGCAATATTCCAATGATGTTTCCTCAAAATGTCCAAACGGCTCCCAAAGTTTCATGCAGATGTTAGAAAGCACAGTGGATGATAGAACTGTGTATCATCCCTAGGAATACATCCCTTAGGACAAGCAGCTGTGTCTCTCCCCCACTCCCACCCCTCATCAACTTCCAAGATATATCCAAAACAGTACCAGTATTTCCATCATCACACAGCCCAGAATGATGCCATGTTCAGTAGTGTACAAAGCAACTGAAATTTCCAGTCAGAGAATCAAAAGGATCACTGCGATGACGGGGGAATGTCTTACCCTTGAAGGAAAAATCAGCCTCTCAGATAGAAGTGCTGCTCCAGCATCCACTCACATTTGAGAAGGGGGATGAGATATTGAAAGGAACAGAGGAGAAGAGGCAGCTGAGTTCTGCCTCAGGGAGAAAGCAGTGACAACTCAGGTCTGGCTCAGGAAAAAGAGCAGAGTGAAGAGTTGCTCTGCCTGATAGTGTGACAGAGCAGTTCAGCTCTATCTCTGGGAGAGATGGGAGTGCTCCATTGTTAGGTCTGTCTCCAGTGATGAGCTGACCTTGTACAATTCAACCTGACTCTGGGGAAAGTAGTAGAATCCTGTGTATGAGAGAAGATCCAACCTAGTTTGTCATGCCTGAAACCATTGTAGAGAAGTCTATGAGTCATCGCCAGTTTAAATTTTTGTGCCTCAGAAACACTTTATCTAATTGGCCATGATGGCAGGGGATGATGGGAATTGTAGTCCATGAACATCTGGAGAGCCGCAGGTTGCAGACCCCGCTGCCTGGAGATGTGTGCTGCTGGTTTGTTCTTGTAGTCCATGAACATCTGGAGAGCTGCAGGTTGCAGACCCCTCTACCTGGAGATGTGTGCTGTTGGTTTGTTTATATATTAATACAGTCTCAGTGATCTCAACAATCTCTGTTTGCACCATAAAATTTACCTCACAGCAGCGAAGCCAAAAACTATATCATTGCTACCTGTAAAACATTTGGAAACTGAGGGGAAGGCTTATAGTTCAAAATGAATCTATTTTAGGAGGCTTTGTGTGTCCTCTCAGTAGGAAAAAAAACTTGTTTTAATCACACCGACACGAAATTGGCACAGGTTGTCTAATTGGGAAAGTGGTTTTAGTCCCAGAACTGGTTGGAAAGACACACTAATATGGGCTGAGGGAATGCATCATCCAGAAGTCTCTAGAACATTCACTTCATCTGCTCAATCTCCTTGCTGAAGAATGATACATGTTCCTCTCCCCAAAGCAGTCCTTTCCATCCCTGAATATGCTGAGCTGGACTACCAGGAGAGAGTGATCTTATTACCTTCTCCCCAAGTGTCTATTAATTCTTACAGGTCCCATGACCCCAGGAATCAACTTTCCCAGGGTTGGAAAAGACTACCTGGGAGTGGGGTATAAAGGCTTGATTTGCACATGGAAGCACTGTGTGCTGACAGATTGGCTGACCTTGTTCTAGGTTTTCAACAGGTCCAATGAACTTTTTATGAGTGGCAGAAAGCAGATGATGGAAGCTGAGAAGCAGATAAATAGCAATGTTGGTGACAAAGAATGGACCTTCAAATGGGCTCTGAGTTCTGTTCAATCACCCTAAGTTTCCACTGATCGTATCTGCAGCTTCACAACAAAGAAGCATAAGTTCTAGTCTGCAGGAACAGGCATTCCAGAGCCATTATGTTCATCCAAGTCAATTCCCCATTCCAGAAATAAGACAAAACTTGCCAGCAACACCAACACCCCACACATTTCAGAATTGTATCCCGCAGTCTTTGGAGATACACTATCTTAACTGGCTCATTACCACACAGATTATCCCCACAGTGGCATCTGCTCTCACCAGGTAACAATCTATTCAGAACAATAGAGTACCTGCTAAATCCCCCATCCGAAGAGTGCAATCAGCCTGCTCAGGCACTACCCCTGAAAACTTTTAAACCTGTAGATTTACAATCTCAATTTTAATCATTATTTCAGGTACTAACCCAACTGCAACCAGTTATGAGGCTGAAGTGACACTTCAAAAGGTGCCTGTTCTAGAACATCAACCTGAATCAACGAAGCAGCACTAAGGTCAAAGTAACTCATTTCCTGATATATATCCTCCATCACACTAGTTATGCGTGAAAAGTTGATTCTGCTCTGCATCAAGAGGAGCCCATATTCTAGCCCAAGAAAAAAAAAGATGCTAATAAATGATTATGCAAACGAACATTTAATTATGCAGATTTTGTTTTCTTCTAATTCAGCACATTTTTAGCTCCCAAATACAGCCAAAATTAAGAACATATAAATAATACATAACACTCAACAAAGAGCAGTTTGCAGTAAACCCATGGCAGATGCACACTTTGACACTGGAACTGTGGGAATTCTGCATCAGAGAAAACCAAAATTCTTCATTTACAATGTTGAGGAACAATATAGATATATTCTTGTTCCTTAATAATACATCCATCCCATAAATGCTCTAAATTTCACATGTGGTGTTCCTGTACAAAGTGGGATTTCCTTTTCTTTGTGGGTATTAGTTAGATAACAAGATTTGTTATCCAAACATAATATATGTACAGTTTGCAGCTGGAGTTTAACCAAAAAAATTAGCCCATTTTGAAGTGGGTAGTACATCAAGCACTTGGCTCATCATTTTAAGTGTGCCACTTGAGAACAGTGAACCACAGCTACAGATGGAATTAAATAACCTTCACTGTTCACAAACACTGAATGATTTCTGCATAAATTAAAGAGTACAATTTACATGTAGCCCTCTAGCATGATAGATACAGAACCCATATCCTCCATGTGGAAGAAAAAGATAAGATTTCTCAAACTCGTATACATGATGCAAAAATAAATATAATTTACAGTGATGAACACCTAAATGATTAAATATAAGCTCTAAAAGGGAGCTCAGAAATCTTCAGTATGTCAGAAGATTTACAGATTTGGCCCCAAATGTTTATTAACTGCCACCCATGTTATATCAATCCCAAACTAAACCAATCAAATGAACAGAACTGTAGAAGCTAGACACAAATTTGTATTTAAGGAGTTATCTTCCTGTTACAGCACAGTTTAAGGAAAAGTTTTTTAAAAACAAAATAAACTTACCCCCATTGTCTGTTCTTTTTAAAGCGCCATCCTTGTGAGGGCATAACTCACATCTCTACAAGAAGACAAAAACAGTTATAAGTAACAGACCTCAGAAAGAAGTCACAATGTGCCACTAGAACGTTTACAACTATCTACAATTTATATGAAAGGGTAAATAAAAGGGTCTTACCTTGTATTAGGGAAAACCTCTAACAAGTGTCTCCTCCTTAAATCACAATACAAACACCTCTCTTAGTTCTATTTCTGTCTAGTTCTTTGCAAAAATAGTTGTTTCTAAACTTATTCCTCAAGTAAGAGACAAGATGACCTTCAAAGTCTTTTAGTTCAATAATTATAGGCACACCAATGGAGACCAGCCAGGCAATTACAAATGCTTTTGTGCAAGACAAACTTTAATGACCTTATTGATCCATTACATTTAAGGACAATTAGTGACTGGTTATCCAAGAAACTACATTACTACAAGAAATGTTAATTATTTCTGATTCAAAAGAAGATCATTGTGAAGAGAAAAAAATTCAAACACATTCTAATCTAAAACATCACAAATTCTACACAGTGGTTGGGATCCTAAGCCTTGATTTTTTAATAGCATAGCACCCCTTTCCATTGCAGATGATAAGGACTTCCACTTACACAAGGCCAATGTCTTCCAAAGAGATACAAAGTGCTTAGAACTACGAGTGACAGCCTGCGCCAGGGCACTGCCTCCCCAATGGACAATGAGGGGTGAGTGGAAAGACTGGGATTCTAAGTCAAACAGCCTAATCCAGAGCTGTCATGTGGGTGGGGATGGCACTGCTTCAGCACTACCCTACCCGCTCCAAAGCGTTTTCCCAAAGTGCGGGAAGCCCAAAAGGTTTTTCAAAAATTCTCACCTTTAACTCTTCCTTTAAGGGGAAGTAGAGATATGCCACAAAAACCACGGCGTATATATGAGCCCTGCTCTGCAGGAGCAAGGGGGCTAAACCAGCAATGGAAGCCGACTAAGGCCTGGGAACGCCCCCACTATGCCAACACAGTTTGAGGCGACGGGGAAGCACCAGAGGAAAGCTGGGTGCCATGGCTGGGCATCCCAGGGCTCCCAAGTGACTGGGCGCCGGCGTAAGCACCCCTCCACCAGTGTAAGAGCTCCAAGGAGGGTATTTCCCTGGCATAAGCCCACACCCCATCCAGAGGGAGATCCCCCCCCAATATTGGGCTATTAATCTTCTATAATGCACTGCTACAGTATGACACAGGGTTTGAAAATATTCAGAATGTTCACAGAGACTTGAGAATGCAAAGGAGGAAGACTGGAGTAGAGAAATATTAGAAACATTGGATGTGCTGACTGCTGATAGCTCTTCTCACAACTCCCTTTATTTGCTAGGCATTCAGAAGATGCTAGTTCCTCTCGATTCCAAATACCTTTAATGGCATATAGATTGTTTAAGATTAGCTTAGCAAGATAATAACAGCCTTTACAACTTTACAATTTCTGACGTAAAAGTTAAAATAAATAACTACTTGGTAATTTAGCCAGAATCACTTCCAAACAGCTCTGTAGGCTGTGGCTGTTTAAGATATAACCTTCTGTTTATCTGTAATGCCTTCTACTTCCATGGTATGGGATTATGTGTTTCTTTTCCCACTCCATTCATAAAAGGGACAATCCAACTGCATATGAGAGATACTGCTTCACAGAACCCATTAACATCGGCATTTCTTGTGGATTCACAGGTCACAGTTGAAGTGAAGGTAGGCATTAAGCACTAGCTAAGGTGATTGCTCACACCGGGCCTTAAAACCAGATAGGTTGGAAAATTGGCTGGTAATTAGTCTATCCAGATAGGTATTCCAGAGAGATCAAATGGTCATTAGCCTCTCTCTAGTATCTGTTGAAACTCTCTTGTCAAAAAGTCTCTCTTTCTTGATATCTCCCATAGACTCCTCCTGCTCTGTTAGTATTAGTAGAGTCCCTCCTGAAGGAAATGCCCAACTCCATTAAGTTTGAGCTGATTTAACCCACCAATACTGGTTGTGGAGGATGGAGCCGCCCTGGGATGTATAGGGGTCCAGTTCATCCTCGCATTAAAACAACTCTGGCTCCAAACTTGAATGTAAATGGCACTAGGCTGAGTTCTTGTACGGGATAGTTGGCCTCAGTTTCGCTAATAGTATTTATAGGGAATGGGAACAAGTGCTTTATGATTTTATGCTGCAGAAAAGTATGACTGACCCTTTCAACCTCTTGCTCCATTCTTATCCAGATGGGGATCCTATAAAGGATTGAGTTGACTCACTTTGGTACTAATGCTCAACTGCAGGGATAACCGCCTTCCCCATAGAGGAAGCGATAATGGCTGAGGTAACTTAATTTAATGGGCAGATGGTCTGATTCCATGTAGTGTCCAGGGAGGCCCTATGATGGTAGAAGCTCCTAGGTATTTATATGACTGGTAACCTGCTCTGAACCACTGTGGCCTATCCGCCAATCTCAAGTGGCTTCTTCCACGATAAAATACCAGTACCTTTGATTTATCTAAGTTAGTTGCAATCGCTGAGTGCATTCTATACAACACTCTGTAAAGCCTCCTTATCCCATCAATTGAGCTGAAGTACAACCAAAGGCCATCAGTAAATAATACTAGAAGTAGGTATAAAGTTGAGTCCAGAGTTGGATCTATGTACTTGGGCTTCCCACTCTAGTGTAGCTTTTCTAGATCGGCACAAAGAGCTTAAAGAGTGTAGGGTTTCACACAAGAATCTTGTTTTTACCCCTTTAGTAACTTGAATTTTTTAAGCAATAATCCCTCCAGTTAAGCATCCTCATCGCGCAATAGGTGCTTGTGGATCTTACTAATCTGAAGTAACCTTGGTTTCCTACACCTTATTGCTGGAGTTTCTTCCAGAATCTCTATTAACAGAATCAAATGCCTCGGAGATCGTATAAGCAAAGGCTGGGTGATACATAATTCTTTTTCCTCTTAAGCATTTAGTTATCAAGCAACTTGAACAACTGTACAGTGGTCGATATTGACTTACCCTTGAATCCAATTTGTTCTTCCTATGACATTTTATCAACAATCCAACTGCCAGTTAATTTTAGCGAGGTATTTAGATAAAGTTTTCCCAAGACCGAGAGAAGACTGATTGGTCTATAAATTAGATGGATCATGTTAGGGTCACCTTCTTGCGATAGGGATGATAATTGAGCAGTCTTACCACTGCGGGAATTATAAGCCTGTTCTTATCAATCCCATAAGTTCAAATCGTGTCAATATAAGGGACCACCATCTCTCAAAATACCATAAACAACTCTGAAGCAGTTATAACAGAACTGTGCAAGTTGCACCTCGCTTAAGTTATTTCTATAAGTTTCCCAACTTCAAGAGAGAGTATCATCGGGAGGCCAGGCTGTCAGAAGGTAGAACATTAAACCAGGTGGAATGAGAATTCTGGCACTTCATTGTTTCCTAAAAAAACCTGGTACCATTGTGATCTTGAGATACTAGAAGGAAGGATACCTGCTATCCTATCCACCAGTGACCATTTTCCAGAATTTAGAGTCAGTCTCCCAAAATTGATTGAATCTCCGCCACCCAGCAACGGCATCAATTGTCTCTTGTTGATTAGTCCTGAGTTTAAATGTTAATTGGCTATGCTTTTAAATTTTAAAAGTAAGATGTATAGTATTATCCCATTTCTTTGGCTTTGTTTAAGCCTTTGGTAAATCTCCGCAGTGAGTGTTTTATGGCCATACCCCAGAGCAGAATTCCAACCCTGCGTAGAGATTTCCTATTGGCAAGGATACATTCTTATGCTGGGATTCTGTTGGATAAACTCAATTTTTTTTGGTGATGTCATCAAATTTTAAACCATCTCATCCTACTTTTGGAGACTTAGCATATCCAACCTCAGTTGGTTTCCAGCTCTCGAGAGCTGAGAAGCTGTGTAGAATTTTATACCCAATGCCTCAGACCATCTTAACTCTCTAGGAAGTGATCTGGCAAACTCACTTCAACTGTCGGCTGGGATGGGGAGGAGTTTACATTTTAATATAACTGAAAGAGGCAGATGGTCACCTAAAATCGGTGGAATAATACCTGAATTCACCTTGCCATATTCAAAAAAGGTTGTGTGGGATATTAAATATAATCAACCACACTACTCCTATCGGCAAGGTGACCTCTCCAGATACTAAATTGAGTAAGTCCATTTAATGCAGATTGTTCGAAAAGGGCAAAAGAAATTAGCTCTTCCAGCTATAATTTGGAGTTTTGGTTATCTTTGGAGAACCTAGGGAATGAGAAGAACCAGGAAGGTATCAAGTTCAAGTCTCTAAGGGTGCAATCAGGGCAGTCTCGCTACTCCAATTCGAAAGCATTAAGGTCACCCAGCTACCACCATTTCAGCCATAGGGGATATAGTTGTTTGTGGCTATCAAGGTAGTCTGTGATACACATCCAATGAATGGACGCTCTCACCATCCTGAAGTGTAGATGTTAAATCCACTAGGGAGGGGAGAGATCAAGCCCTCACATAGTCAATAGCCTGAGCTAAATGATAGCATTACTGGTAAACTCTTGTGATCCGAGGTTCAATTCTTGTGCTACTAAGATTGTTAGATCTACTTGGTGCTCTTCCCATCTTATTAGACTTAAGGAGCAGGAAGACAATAGGGTTTGATATCCTTTGGCTACAATAGAGAGGTCCAAAGCTCTTGAACAGAAGTATGCTAAAATCTTTAAGAAAACAAGCAAAATCGGATTATTGGCCTTATTTTTCCAACCTGCTATATTCCAAGATAGGAGGCTGAGAGATGTATTGGGGTTTAGTTCCTCTCTGAGTGAGGATTAAGTGACAGGTAAGCAGCAAATATGCAGCTCTGTTTTATCTAAACATAGACTGGGACACACACCTAAACATTTTCAAGAACCAGAAGAGTTGAGAAAAGTGCACTTGACATATTCTAGGTATATGTAAAAAAACAGACATACTTGATAAAAAATTATTTTCAAATAAATTCAGAAGTGGACTCCAAAGCATAAAGTGGTTCCACTCAGCAGTAGCCAACATTTCCAAAATACAGTTGTTCTCCTCCCTCTGGAAAAATAATTTTAGGTAGCACAGAAACCTGCAATTGTGCAGTGTACAACACTACACCCCATCTAGAATTCAGGCCTGCTGGAATACTTTTCACCCCACCAGAAATGCTGCAGTGAGAGCTTAGGAACAAGGATCCAATATATCCCCACCCTTCTCAGGAATTATTATAAACTGGAATATCCTGCAGTTATTTGAACCTGGTATCTTCCCTAGCCCTGGACAAAGTAACACTTTTAACATCTAATTTCCAAGATCAAATGGCTGAAGACTGAAGCAAGGAAGGAGGAACACACAAGCCAAAAGGCCAGCCTCCATCTCTCCACAGAGAAAATCTCAGAGAGGAAAGCAACACTCAAACACAGTGCTACACTGTGTGTCACAACAAACCTCGCTAGATCAAAAATAAACAGTCATATATTCCCTAAAAGTAATACAGAAAACTATCAAGGCCAAGGCAACTCCTGGAAGAGCACTTCTTGCCAAAGGCTAAGAGGCAAGACAACCAAAGAAGGGAAAAAAGCAGGGAAGATGGGCCACACAGACCTAGTATCAAATGCTTTAAGGCACCCTGAAGGCAAACCACCAAAGGAGCAAAATAGCCAGTCACAACATTAATCCAGAGACTAGGGGTCACTATTGTGAAAACTTCACTGAAAGGACTAATAAATAATAAACACAAAGTTAAAGGTACATGAGAGCCAGTGTGGTATAATAGTCAAGAGGTGACAGAAACGTATTGAGGGGAAATGGCAGCCAGGGGCAACACCTCCTCCAGGTGCCTGCCCACCCATGCACACACACCCCATGCTCAAGGGTGGGGCTCAGACTGAGTCCCACTGCCACCTCTCTGCAGGCCAGCTCCTGCCGTCCCCAGGGTCTGCACCGAGGTTGGGGGCGGGGATCAACCGCAGCAGGTGGCCCAGGCAGGTGCCACGACCACCCACCACTGAGCCCCACCCTGCCTTGCTATATGGGGGTGGGGCTCAGTGGCTTGCAGCTGGAGCACACACCATTTTGTCATGGGGGAGCACCTGGTGCCTGCCTGCCGCCCCCCCCCCCCAGTGATCGAAAGGTGTGCGCCCAGGGACATGGGTGACCCCATGTCCCCATAGGCCATATGCCTCTGAGAGCTGCAGACTCTATCTGGAGAACTGGGTTCGATACTCTACTCCTCCACACAAAGTCTGCTGGGTAACTTTTGACCAGTCACAGTTCTCCCAGAATTCTCTCAGCCCATATGCACACAGGCAATGGCAAACCGCCTCAAAAAATCTCTTGCCTTGAAAACCTTACTGGGTCTCCCCATTCACATGCACACATAAAGGTACACACAGTTCTGTACACTACTTACTGAAAGAGGGGATAGGGTGCAGTAAGCCATCCTTCAGTTCCATCTTTCAGGAGCAAGAAACAAACTTGCTGCATGTGGCTTCCCAGTGGCTCATCATCCTTCCTAGAGAATGGCTATTTGTCACTTTAAGAACTACCTGTATGGTGTGTGATATTTTTGCAAATATTTTTGAATTCACTATAAATATGGTTGAAAATATTGTATATGCGTAAAGTGATAGACTACATATTACATAATCACAGTGCGTTAAAAAAAAAGCTGGCACCAATGCAGAACTACTACAATTAACCCATGAAAGCCCTTGGGGACGGAAGTGCTAAGTTTCATTTAGATAAGGCCATAACAGCAGCAAGAGAGAATACCGCTTGAAAAAACAGGCGGTTCATATTGCAGGAACCTCTGATTCAGGAAAGAATAATGTGCTAGACAGGCACAGAGGGGCTGAATTTCCAGCCATCACATGCATAAGATCCTGACGCAGGCAAAAAGCCAGGTTAAGGCAGCCTTAGCAACCAACACTTAGCCACCAATCGCCAAATACACCTACCACCTGCAAAAGACATACAATTCTACATAGCCCAGGGTTCTTACTCCAACAGCCAATGAAGAAATATTCTTACCTCTTATTCGCTAGACATGCTAACTTATTTCAATATACTACCTCTTGAAAGTTTGGATATGTACAAGACCCACGGTAAGCACGTAAATGGAAAACCATTACTGGTTCTCCTTCCATAAACTGTAAATAAGGACACCACTAGAACTTTACGCCCTTGATACTGGTAAGAATGCACCGATACAACAAGAAGTCATAGAATAAGCTGTAGCTTGGAGTGAAAGCATAAGGGAAGCTTAGATGTACAAGACAAAGACAAATCTTGTTGTAATGACTGAAATGGTAAATATTTAATCAGTTACTCCAAGCAATTATAGTCTAATGCCTTACATTCAGGAGGCATTGATGTGCCACTGATGTTCAGATAGGAGCAAACAACAGCTTAGGCTTTCAACAAACTTCCCACTTGAACTTGAAATGTTTTTTTCAGCATTTCAGCACTAGCACTTCGCTTGGGAATTTCCTATAAGCTTCCCCTCCTTTACTATAGTTGCAGAAAAGAATTATTGGCATTTCGTATCACCACTTACAAAAATATAGTCTGAAATTAACAGTCCAGGTAAGTCAAAGCTGGGGAGCTCCAAACAGTATCCAGAGTCAGAGGAGTTCAAACCAGGTCTTCCTATTCAACATCTAGCATTCATCCATGGCAAGAGGTTGTTTTTGAAACAAAACCTACATCAGCCACAAAAGGCACTGAAGCATTGGCCCCACTCCATCTTTCCTAACTGGCAAACATCACACATTTCTCCAGTGCCTGCCAATCTTCTCTCTCTGGCAAAAAGAGGTGGAGGATCAGAGGCTAGCACTTCCCTATACAGTCAACCTTTTTATTTCTTTGGTAAAGAGGAGAGAGAATTGTAGAATACATAGAAGGATGCCTGGACACCCTCTAAGCAGTGACAAAGTGAGAGGGAACTGCGCCTGGGGCACAACCTGACTGCGTGCCCCCAGCCCACCCACACCCCAACCCTGGGAGGGAAGTCCAGGGGGGGCAATTTTTCCACCCCCACATGATGTCAATGGCGCATGCCCAGGGAGCAGCACCCCGTCCCATTGCAGCTTTGCCACTGCCTCTAAGCGGTGGTAGCCCGACCTGGCTCTCTCTACACTTTCCGGTTAAAAACTAGAACACAACAGGGGTGGTGGTAAAGATTTCTGACAGGTTTATGTTGATTTGGCTGTAGGGAGTTTCCTGGACTGTGTGGCAGTGGTCTGGTAGTTTTTGCTCCTAACATTTTGCTTGCATCTATGACTGGCCTCTTCAGAGATGTCATAGCAAGATGTGTTTCTCTCCCTAGCACAGCCATAGATGCAGGCAAAATGTTAAGAGGAAAAACTACCAGACCATGACCACACAGCTGGGAAAACTGAATCAACAGCCAGTTGAATCAACTGAATCAACAGCCAGTTGATTCTGGCCATGCATGAAAGCCTTTGACAACACATTTATGTTGATCGGTAGCTGGTGAAGGAGACAAACAATTTCACCCAATGCTAAGAATCTGACATTTCAAGACATGCTATTTAGTTCTGGACATTAACTAGAACATTAATACACACATTATACACTAGTTCAAACTTACCACTCTAGCTGCTCTTTCCTGAGACTCGCATTTTCTGCAAAACCAAGGTCCAGTGGGTACTTGTACAATTCCATAGCATGCTATTATTGGAGGAAAAGTACAAAATAATCAAAATTACATTATAGTGTACACAAAAGTAAGTTCTGGTATATTAATGAAAGAATCTCACAGGGTGAAGGTTAAATAATCCATGGAATACTTTACATATATGCAAATTAGAACTGGGAGCCCATTGAGCAATTATATTAAACGTTCTATTGACTTCAAAAGGCACATATGGCTGTGTGTATTCACAACTGGCACCTAAATAATTGTGGCACAAATCTACAGCTTACTGAAAGCAATAGAAAGACTACTCTTTAATTACAAGTTGTTTTTATTACAGAACAAAAATCTATAAAACAGCTTTTAAAGACAGGCTAACAAGTTTTAAACGATCAAGTAGAATTTTCCTGTGGTATTTTACTCTGGCATTAATGCCAGAAATAAAGGGGAATAGCAATTTTGCACTGAAAAGCCTCTTAATTTCTGTTCAGTTTTTTTGTTATCTACAATACAACATGACATTCACATGTTCATCATTACCACAGTGAAGCAAGAGGTGGGCATCCTCGACATTAAGGTAAGATATCAAGTCACTGGGGCTTGAAGAACTCAACCAGCACAACAAAATACCTCGTTCTCCCTTATGAGCCAACCTGAATACTATTACCAATAGCTCCTTCCTGATTTGACATTTCCATATGGATAAAGTCAGACACAAACTTTTAAATAAAGAACAGTCCATTTTCATGCTCAAGGGACTGACGTTCTCACTCTGTTTCCCTCTTGAACCATTTACAAGATGCTCTCTTCTTAACCCTCCCCCCAGTTATTTCTCAGCTCACCCAGATAGCCTAATTCAGGGGTCCCCAAACCTTTTGAGGCTGCTGGCACCTTTAGACTTTTAAAAGATGGTGAGCATCATCTCAAAATAGCTGCCCCAGGAGAGGGACCCAAATAGAATACCTCTCTCCTCACATCACCTGCAAAGTACACAATCCTGAAGAGGGGATGGAACACATACTAAGGAAAGCCAAGGTGCTTACTAGTCCTACTCATCTTCCAGTGGAAAACCTTTCCATTTAAAATAAGTCAACCAATTAACAAATCCTGACTGACAATGCCCCCAATCCACTTTCTGAAAAGCTCAGCAAGTACTAAAGTAAGTACCAGAGGGTCCTATGGAGTCCCTACGGCGTAGGAGAACTGTGTCCGACCTAGCTGTGGCCTCAGCTTCTCCCTATCCTGGCTCTACTAACTTCTTTGTTAAACGAACCTGGCTTCTAAGCACAATTGTTGTTCTCCTTTGATGGACTATTTTCAGGTTCTGAGCCTGTTTAATCCATTCTTATGAATTCCTATTGGATCTCATGTCATAGGTTCTGAAAAGGCTCTTATTTGTGAACCCTGTTGACCAACCTAGAACTTTAAGGCTGGAAGGCCTTATCTGGTATAAACCAAACAACACACACACATACCTGTAGAACTTTCCAGCCTTACAAATAAGAGCTCATCTCAGGCCCCACCCACCTGTCACAAGCACTACATTACTTCACACATTCTACTGTAGGCCACCAGACAGCGGTATACCTCTTTTGGACTACGCTGGAAACAGTACCATAGGCAGAAACTTCCAAGACTTAAAAGGCAAGGGATTCTAATTCCAAAATGCTATTTCAAACTCCAGGAAACTGAGCTGGGGAGGGAGGGTGAAATTAAGTACAGTTTTGCAGCCTTTATAATTTTTTTCCATTCAGGCATATGAGTAATGCTGAACATTTGTGTGATCCTATCAAGATCAAAGAAACTTTCAGCCTTATTTACATTAGGTTGCCTGCAGCTTGAAATAATGTGTTTGGACATATTGTGCATAATCCATTCAAACAGACTTACATGAAGGTTTGCTGCTGATGTTTAGCTTATACCTCAAAGATTTAGTTTCGTATGATTTAGCCTGAAATGTTGCACACGTATAAATCTCTTTGAAAACCAGGGGTCCCAGGCATAAATTCAACTTAGTAATGCGACCAAAACGTCCTAAAACGAATGCTACGAAACATCATGCATACAAAGCTTCTGTCCTAAAGCTTCAAAGACCAGATTTCAATCGCATGATCAACCATCGTCATATGAAACTAGCCACTGAAGCTGCAGTCTCTAGAAGTCCAGTTTGGCACTCAGTAACAGTAAAAGTCAATAATTTAAGTTTTACAGTGCGCAGTCCATTTCTGTACATAGTTAATTATAAGTTAAGCTGCACGGAATCCTTTGGGCCAACATTTATGCAAGCGTCCACAAAATGACAGCTTTAGATATATAGCGCTGTACTGACTTGTGGTCCAGTCCAGATTTTTTTTTTGGGGGGGGGGGGTAGAATAGGCCATGGGAGCAGCATGTAGTAATACCAACATTTTGCCCAACCTGCCAGTGAAATGGGCACCTAGGCCATCAGAAAGAGCAAATGCACAGGTGGGCAGCTGCTGGAAAAGCTTGCTGCTCAGAGGCTGAGAGCCATTCAGGAGCACACCAGTGCAGAAGGAGGAAGGTCAAAGGCATTCCCAGGGGCCAAAGCTGACTTTAGTGGGCTTCCGCTGGGCTTTTAGCCTGGGAATGCCCCAGCACAGCCCTCTGACTTTCACCACAGAAACACGTAGTATAATTCATTTGTTCCAATAGAGTTTTTCCAGGAAGCAGTAGGTTTTTTTCTTCCCCAGTGCTCAGAGCTCCATTGGAGGCAGCACAGTGCCACCTTCCCAGCTGCAGCAGAGTTCCTCTACCCTCAATCTGGATTGGGCTGAAAGACTCCAACGATGAACAGAGATGTGAAGGCTGAGGGGGGATCTGGGGAACAAAGTTTTTTTCCAGTGGAAAAACGGGCAAATTTGGTAAGTTCTGAAAGAATTCCCATGATTTTTTTCCGTTTGTATTTTAATAAGAATTAGGATTCCTACGTGCAGTGTTACTCTGATATATTTTTAAGGTTGCACTTTGGATAAGAATACAGTTATGGTGAGAAAAAGAGTTGAAGTTGGTGAGTCTGTGCACAACGGAAAAAAATCCAAAACACATCCTAACATTACTATTACACACCCATTCCAGATTCTTGAAATTTTGAGCACATGGTCTCTCTGCATGGTTCTAAAACTGCTGGCAGCTTACAAGATTACAAGCAAGCTTGTTTTCTGCTGCTCCAGAGACTAGGACTAGGAGTAATGGGTTCAATGTGAAGGAAAAAAGATTCCACCTAAACTTCAGGAAAAACTTCCTGACAGTAAGGGCTGTTTGACAGTGGAATGGACTACTCGTATTGTGGTGAAGTCTCCTTCTTTGAAGGTTTTTAAACAGAGGCTGGATGGCCATCTGTCAGATGTGCTTTGATTATGTGTTCCTGTATTGAGGGGGTTGGACTTGATGGCCCTTGGGGTCTCTTTTAACTCTATGGTTATTAAGATATAATTCAAAATGTCTCATGTTATGTTAATATTACAGAAATAGGATGGAAACTAGTTATGCAAGGTGAAGGCCATTACTGTCCCATAGGGGACAGCACATTACAATGTTTAATAGGTAGACTCTGTTTACAGGGTGGTTTGACATTGTCTTCCCCAGTCATCTACACTTTACCCACAGAAAGCTGGATACTCATTTTACCAACCTCAGAAGGATGGAAGGCTGAGTCAATCTTGAGCCGGTTATCTGAAACAGACTTCTGTTGGGATCTAACTCAGGTTGTAAGCAGAGCTTTGCCTACAGTACTGCAGCTTACTACTCGGCACCATGGTGGTAAGATAAATACAGTGCACAGGTACAACTTGTGACTTGTTTTCATAAAGCAAGTTTCCTTTGCAGCCATTCCTCTTTCATCCTTGCTTACATATGTACCCTATACACCCCAATTCGACACACTTAGATCCTATCCTGACCTGCATTCATACGAACAAAGAGAAGCAGATGAACTTCAGCAGGAGACATTCAGGAATGGAAGGGGGGTTGTGCGTGTCACGTTCACATGTTATGAACACGTTTCCCAAAAGGAGAACCATATTGAAGTATTCTAGCTACTTAGTAAAACCCCACAGATCAGTTGCAGAACACATATTTTGTGCACAGAGTAGGTCCCAAGTCCAGTCCCTGGCGTGTCCACTGAGGAAGACCTTTCTGTTCCTGAGAATCTGCAGCCCCACTGTCAGCCAGGGTAACAAATAATGAGCTACATGGACCAATGGTCTTTAGTATAAGCTCTGTTCAAGAGAACTTTTTTCCTTTTCACATTAAGGTGCCATTCCATACTACTTTTACAGCATCGCATGAGTTTCATCTCAAATTCCTTCATTTCAAGTGCTGTCATGGACAATTGGGTCACTACAAGAATTAATTGCAATTTATGTCACTGCTGCCTACCCTCCATCTCAGGAGAACTAGAAGCAGATCTCTACTAGTCCTCAGTACCTTCAAGCAGGACTTTCGGTACTCAGAACATACTAGATGTTGTGGAGAGAAGAGCTTTCAGAAACATAATAGATATAGTATTTTATTCTAACCCCCCCGCCCCCCCAGTTCAACTTAATTTTAGTCTCAGGAGTACTTTCACTGTTTCATAGTCCCTGTTATTCTTTTCATTCCATTAGTGGTGTTCTAGATATTGCCTAATTTCAGTATTCAACCTATATCCCAAACAATTTACAAACACCAACTTCATTATCCTAATCAACTCAACAGAAGAATGAGTTATGTTAGATACATGTGTGGGAATTTTAATAAAAGCACAGATGCTTATGTCTCTCATTTCCACACCACACTGAAATTTAAGAAAATCTCAATTTACTACTGAAAAATCCACAAACAAGACATTTTTGGATACATTTGCACCAGCAAGAATTTGTTTTGCTTCTGTGTGGGTATGAGTGAGCAATCTGACACACAGAGAGAAGAGAACAGACACAGTTGGCATCATATCTGGTATCTGGTATCTTTTGCATTCAACTCCCTGGCTGTCACACACAAAGTCTTTTACCAATATACAGAGACACATTTATAAAGCTGGTATGGATGAAAACCTTATGCTGACTTTACATTTCCTTTTTTTCTTCTGCACCAATTTAGTTATTCTTTTACTGACTGACACTGATTAATTTGCACTGTTTCCCCAGGATTTATCCACTCAATTTATTTGCTACATCTCCATCCATAGAACCTTTGACCCACAGTTCTCTTCTTCCCCCTTAATCATACTGTAACAAAGATATCAACCTGCCTTTAAAGCCCATAAGTCAACTGAAAAATCAGCACTTTAAAGCAAACCCTGGCCTGCAACTGTAGGAAGATGAACACATGAACTGTAAATATGCACAGCTTAGTTCCCACGTTAGTAAGTGATATGAAAGGTGTTGAAAAAAACCTCACCCACAGGTTTTACAAAGAGATGCATGACTTCACTTGGCGTAATACTTCATTCCAACCACAAATGTTCTCTCCAACAACTCATAAACTATGTACTCCCAGAAGGGAATCCTATACATTTCTCTCAGTAATGGGATTTAATGGGGGTGGGGGGTGGGGGGTGGGGAGAGACCAAGATATGTCTCCAAGGTCTTTCATGCCATAATGCATGCCTTCAGACACTGTTCTCGCCAAACTTCAAGACAAGCTGAAATGCACTGTGCTCACTACAGTAAGCAAAGTAATAACACAGCCACTCAGCTGGGCACCAGCCAACTGTTCCCCTCCACTAATCCAAACAAATCTACCATCAAAGGCTAAGTAATTCTTTCCTCCCCTCCTCCAAACGCTACACTACCACAAACAGGAAGTCTCTTCATCTAGCAGGCAACATCCAGCCAGATGACATTCTGGGAAAGGAGCAGTCCGAAGAGAGGGCAGGGAACAGTCACATGACAGCTACTCCTCCCTTGTACAAACACGTTTACAGGCACCTTGTCTGGGCTTAAGAAACAGAAATCTGAGAAGGGAATGCAAGGCTGTGAAAACGCAAGGGGTTCAAATTCAGCAAAGAGGTGACAAGTCAAAGAAGAACGCACGTGCAGGTGGCACGCCAGGCCCAGCCAAAATATTTTTCCTTCCCAACACTACCTACCTGTCCTTTCCTGCTCTCTCTCATTCACCACCAAGGCTGACACATACTGAATAAGGGGGGACAGGGACGTTAGAAGAGTAACTATGAAAGGTTCACACACACACAAGCCAATTTGGGGGGGGGGGGGCAGAATAAGGCATATATTATGTAAATACCTTTTCCTGTTGCACCCCAAGAGGGCAAGACGAAGGGCCAAGAGGCACATCTGAAACTGGCAACCTTCCTATGGGGCTGACTACGAAGCCAAGGGGAGGGAGGGATAAAATGCACGCTTGCAACAGAGCGGGGGAGAGGAGAGACGTGGACGGGAACCCCCCAGGGATAGCCCAAGCCAAGAGCCTGCAGAAAACAGATGTCTTATGACACACACACACACCCTTTTTATATTTGATGTGAGGGCACGCGCAGGCCCTGGGGAAGCGGAGGCAGGCCCCAGCGGGGGCGCAGCCTGGCCGACCCCGGCTCCACGACGGCGCGGACGGGCCCAAGGGCTGGCCCAGCCGCCCCTTCGCACTCACCTTGATGCACTGCGACATTGCATCCGTGTCCGTCGCAGTAAACCAGCGGGTTCTCGGTCCAGCCCCTCTCGTCGGAGCATACGCAGCAGCCGCCGATCATCTCCTTCATGCTATTGGAGAACTCGCCCTCCAGTGACACAGGCAGCAACGGCGGCTCGCTAGAGACCATCTAAGGGTTAAAACACACCGTCAGCACCGCGCACCACCGACAGAGACCCCCGCCGCCGCCGCCTCAGTCTTCCCTCACGGCACTCCGCCTTCAGGCGCTCAGCCGCCGCCGCCGCCAGTACAGTCTCCATAGCAGGGACGTGGGACCCATGGCCGCCGGTGGCGAGGTTGGAAGCAGCGGCGGCTGGGGCAGCGAAGGACGGGGCCCCTTCGGAGTCGCTCCCCAACGCCGGCTCGGCCGGGCGAGCGACCCCGCAGTCCTGCAGGCTCAAGCACTAGGGGAGGAATGGGGATTATTGGCGGCGGCAGTCCAGCAATGCAAAGCAACAGAGCAGGGCCTGCGCGCAGGCGCACTGCGCTTCCCCTCTCGGCGAAGGCCGCTATGCGGCCGCCTCCTTTCCCCGCGGTGGCTCATGGGCGGACAGTGGAACGCAAGCCGCCGTGGAGTTCTATGCCGCGTGCTGCTTGCTCGCTCCCCCTCCCCCCCAACGGATTTTTTTTAACGGATGCACCCACGGAGCGTGCGCAGGAACGGAGGAGTGGGGGGAGGGGAAGGGAGGAAGATGCAGTCGCATTGCTGGGCTTTCGCCTCAGCGGCTGGTTAGAGCCTGTTAGGCCGCGGTGCTTCTTCAACACTTCTGACCGGTGTTTAAGCCGAGACGGCACTAGTCATCCCGCTCCCGACAGAAATTGCGCTATCTCCCCCCTTTTTTCCTTTTGAACTCTTTATTTCTTTCTCTCAGGCTGTCCTGAATCTGAAGAGTGGTGTCAGTCCCGCACCTTGCTCGGTCACAAAAACATACACGTTTTCTCCCCGTGTTTTGTGAGTCCTGACAGTTCCAGTGCCTGTGAGAACAAGACAGTTAGATCACCGAGCCTTAGAAATTCAGCCCAGGGTGCTTTCCCTCATTTAAAAATTATTGTTATAGCGAGCCTCTGTGCAAGCGCCCATACCCATTTAGTTACTTATAGGGTTTGTTTGCTGTGTTGCTCGTCGCTTTACTGGCCTGGATGTGTTTCTTCCATACCGCTATCCAGAACGTTGCTTCTGGGAATTTCACTGGTATGTCCACCCCCCACCCACCCCGAAAGAATTTTTAAGGATCTCAATGGCTTGTTAAGGTTGCTAGATTTTCCTAATGTGAAAATGCCATTACTTAATTTTATTTCAAAGTTTCCTGTGGGTCACGTGTTTTAATTTATTTATACCCAACTTTTCTCCCCAAGACTCAAAAGTGGCTTACACCATTCTCAGACATTCAGCCTTCTTAATTTTCACAACCACACATCTCTGACTCCCTACATCTGCCAAATTGATACATTTACATTTTTAAGTTTTTTAAACTTTCCATTTAGAGTATTCTTGCTCCTTAAACCTGTAGACCATAATAAGCAAATCCTATTGAAATTAATGTGACATATACTTAAATATATTATTACTCATTACCTTAATCCATTTTACCAACTATCAAATATTAATAGGCTTAATTAGCTGTAGGCACAAAACAGGGAACCAAACCAGATGCCTCATCCCCTTTGCATGCACGCACATCCAATTTCCAACATTCTGTAAACTAGATTTGGCTATAAGGTCATATTCTCCAAATTTTGATCAATGGTTGATTTGCTTTTGTATATTTTAAATAGTACTGGGATAATGAGATGGCTGAGATCATCAGCACAGAGGAAAATCGCCAGATATTGATTGTAAACAGGTATGACTAACTGAAGGAACTAATTGTGGCTGCTGTTAGAACAGGGACAGTACTGTCCTAAATGGAATTACACCTCCTAAGTCCCTTTAAAGCAATGGGTTTAGAAGGATTTAGGACTGTGCTTTAGTGCAGCTTTGCAACAGTCCTACTTCTCTGCTTCCTTCACAGCTAGTACTTTTGAGAGGTGAAGGGAAGGGATGAAAACTAATACAATTGATGTATTTTCATTCTCATGCTAAATGACAAGCTGACTGGGCATAGGTTGGTTGACTGCCTTGTTGGCTGATATAGTTATTCAAATCAGCTTTATGGAATTATCTGCAGTGTCCTAAATATGCTCATATGTGGGTTAGATGTGTTTTTTAAGAAGTTGCTAAGTAATGAATAGTAATACCTTTGCAAATTAGTGTGGTTTCAACAGCTGTTACATAGAAAGAGGAGGAGGAAGATGCAGAACTGTTGTTCCTTTGAGATATCAGAGACAGCAGCGTGCAGGATATCTTGGGTCAGGCTTTGCTGTCCTTGACAGTTTGAAGTGAAATTTTGTAGATAGAGGAGGAAGGACAAGGAAAGGGAACAGTGAGTGTCATTTCCTATAGAAGGCTTAGCTACTACATACAACTAACATAACGGCCATCTGAGTGTGAGCAGTTGAACTTGCCTCAAGCATACACACATAATATCCCTGAAAGTCTTATTGAGAAAATGCACAAATTTAAACATTTAAACAGGAGGCATAAATTATACATTGATGACTTAGGAAGACAAAGAAAGAGAGAACGCATAAGTAAAGTATTATTGTAAAAGATTTTATTGCATTTAAAGTAGCTGAGAACCTGTAAAACTGGTACTTGCATTTAAATTGATTTGGTTCTATTGACTTCAGTCGTATTAAATGCAACATGTTCCTATGCAGATATACGCAGAAGTAAGTCCTACTATATTCATGGGATTACTCCACACTAAGTGTACACAGGATTGCCCTATTGAGCTGTGGATCTGGGCAGTAAAGTTCCAGTGTTGGTGCGTATGATTTTTTTAAAGTATTCCTAGAAATTCTGTTAACTACTATAAAATTGTGGCATAAATAAAACACTTGTTTATACAGAAAACAGCCATGGCACTTAAGGCTAGTAGATTAAATTGCTGATACCTTCTTTAGAAATCTTTCATGGATTCCTTCATGCACCCCACACCCCTTTTTATGGAATCAGAAAAGCACCTGACAGAAAAATTAAATAGATACTAACCAGTCAACTACATATCAGTCCCAATGTAAACTGAGGCAGTATTTTTCACATGGCTCTACTTGGTAGCATTATGGGAGGCTAGTATAGAAAATCCTATGGGTTGCCATAAGTCGGCTAAGACTTGATGACGCTTGACATACACAGTATAGATAGCTATGTGGAGACATTGATGAATTTGGATTTTATGCAGAAATGGGAGGGTATGTGTTAGGTATATTGGGAGTGGGTACTTTCAGAACTAGTAGTATAGAGCTGCAAACATCCTAACTCCCTGTCCAGTCAGCATAGTTAAGGTTCCAATGTTTTATTGAAGATGGCCAAGGGAAAAATTTGCAGTGTGATACAATTGCAGTCTGTGTTTCCTTCCAACTTGCAAACAATTCTGGATGTACATCAAATGGCTGCTAACAAGTTTTCTATAGATTTTAATTTTAAAATGGCCACAGTTCACAGGTTTCCACATTTTATATCAAGTGAATTAAATTTTGGCCCTTAAGTGTAAAACCATGTTAACTGTAGCTCATACTACAAGAGCTGTTAAAAACTAAAGATCAGAATGTTGTAAAACACCTATGTGTGAATCAAACAAAGCTACGTCCTAAACAGTTCTGTGCTGTATATAAACGTAATTACAAATCTAAAACTTACATTTTACAAACATTCCAGTATGTTGGAAACCACTATACTGTTGGCTTTATGTTTAATGTCCTATTTTTAGTTTTACTTCAATTGATGGACTTAAAATACATGAACTCAAAAACAGTCCATAATCTCTACTTCAGAGCATTGCAGAAAACTTGATGGCAAAATGTAAATAGCCTCTTGGTGGTTTTATAAAACAATGCATTTGGAAGGAACCATTGAAATGCAAAATAGGAAGAGAATAGCTGTACTACAATGTACTACACATAGTATGCCATTAACATCCATATGATATGGAAGCGCTGCAAATCTTTTACACCCTATTCCTCAGCACACTACTTGGAAGCACACTTTTGGAAGCAAGTTTGACTGAAATCAATGGAAATTACTTTCAGGTTTCATGTTTAGGGTTGGGATGTGCTTCTTGAATGTCGTCATTGTTAAAGCTTTTTAAAAAAGAACTGCAGTTTATGACAGCATTCATGCAAATGCATGTTTAGGCATAGAGTAACCAAAACAGAAGAGAAAGCAGAGGTTGGGAATTATCTTGCACTTCACAATTGTAAAGCATTTGTATTATTTAAACTATAGAATATGTAAAAATTCAGTCAGTTCCTAAGACAATATATACATAGTGCTTACCATGTTTATAATTTCAGTTTTCTCTTTTTATTTACTTTTATTCTCAATGAGAACAATAATGGTAAAATAGAAAAACTATTTAAAATGTTGCTGAAAATGTTTTACTATTTAAGGACTAGAATGAAACATGCCTAGTGAAAAATGTCTTCAGGACTTTTGACTTACTACATCACTTGAATCTTACAATTTAAACACCAGAGTGTTACCTTAAAATTGTAATTACCTAAATAGCTCTTTCCTTCCTTTATATTTTGCTAATTATTAGTACTAGTAAAACAAAAATCAACAACCCATCCTGAATTGCTTAATCATATCTTCATCAGAAACATACTATCGATTAAATCTGGTGCAATTTTCTTAATATTCACAAGGTATAAACATTTGAGGTAAAATGAACGTATATATTTTTGAGGTAAATCAAAAATAAACTCTTTGAATAAACATCCCTTTCCCTTGCTATGTTGAAAATAATTAGCAGGGGTGAAGAGGAATAGAGGAGTCATGTCAGGGCTGTTTGTTTTGAAGGAGCTGGGGTGGGAATAAATGTTTGCCTGAAGGCCATTCTTAACAACTTTTGCCATGATTTTTATAATTGAATCTGTGTTGCTTATTCAGTCCTTACCTGGGTGCAAAGAGCTATGATGTGCAAGAAAGTATGAAATGAAAAAAATGTTGAGAAATATAATTATTTGTTGGCATTAAGTATGAAAGCTCATATATGTGTTTATTTAAAGGAATCACATTTTCTATGCCTTTTTCATCCAGCTGCTGAACTTGGAACTAGTATTAATCAAAATAAATGTTAATGATGCTGTTTGCTTAATCCTAGGAAATGAAAGCATAATGGTCAGTCCACACAATGTGGAGTGTGTGTGACACTTGTGTTTTGACCCATGCACATTAATGTGTTTTAAATGCTATACTGGCTTAGATTCAACAAACTATCCATGCCCAGTTATGAGATATATAGCCTGTTAATTCATACTAAATATATGTTTGTGTATGTGCACATATGAATACACCATGTAGTTCCTGTTGTGTGTTCAGCACCTCAGTCCCTAGGAAGCCAACTTTCCAATTTATGTAAAGGGAACCCAGTTTCCAGACTAAATTACCGCAAGTTAAAATATAGTTCTTTCTTTCTCTGTGAATGTATACATAAAATCAGGAATACTTTTCAGCAGCACCAGATATATGGAGAACTCACTTTAATTATAATTTTAAATAGGTTTACACAACTTGCAATTTGTATGTAAAAGACTGTGTTAGCTGTGCGCTCTCAAATGACCTATTAATGTTAGTTTGTTTTAAAAACCGGTGATATCTCCCTTAAATTCTACATTTAAAAAGCATTAATTTCATTGAGAAGCTATTTTTAAAACATACATTATATTGTTTCAAATTGCACTGTCACCTCAGGAGGCTTTGGGAAATGCCATTAAACTAGCAGCACCAATGGCTGAAATAGTTGTTTTTCAAGTACCTTTTCTGTTAGGTAATGCTGGTATTTAATTGTTAATACCAGTCTGAGATTTACTGTAAACATGAAATAAGGGTTTTTCTTGCATGCCAAAATTCTAAATAAAGAATTTGTTGCGAGGATTTGGTTTTAAGCAGTGAGTTAACAATTCTTTACCAACAGAGTGACGATTTACATTTAGGAAATAATTTATTATGTCGATTAAAATATGCTACTTTCAGGTTGTAGGAAAAAGACAGAAAAAACATGAAACAAACTTTGGCAAGCCAAATTTAATATTAATGTGCTAATCCTTGGGGGAGAGTAACTAGGTTAGTTAATTCTAAGATTTAGGTTAAAAGTAATATAAATATCATGGACTTTTTGGGGAGAAGCCAGAAAAGATTTTAAATGTTATGGGGTTGTTACTTTGTTTTGCATCAAGTCTTTCCACTCATCCCTTCCCCTTCCCCAAAATAAAACTGCAAATGCCTGCATACATTTTGTGCACAAAAGCTAAAGTTTGTATTGCTGCATATTTTTTTGACAACAGACTCAAGTTATTTCCTCTTTTTCAGTTAGAGCTGTGTTTTTTTCTGTTAATAAAGGTGTTTTCTTCACAATCAAGCATCTGAAACACCAAACTATTTTAATCTGAATGTGTTGTAGTAAGTCATTTATAATCCGTTAAAATGTGCTTAGGAAAAAGAAATATCACTTTTGCTTGGAGGTGAAAGTAACTTGCAACGCATGAGGCATAATTGCAGTCGATATCGATTATATTAACTTGGATTAGCCTTACTTGGGCAGATTTGTGTTATTTGTTGCATGTAAAGTTTTCTCTTCAAGCAGGGGCCACTACCTCCCTATTTCAAAAACACGCCCCGGAATATGGTAATTAGTCGTATTGTGTCCATAAAAGCAAGCAAATGCAACCTGAAAAAAACCGTGTTATTCCCACTACAAGATTCTTATTTTAATCTTAGTTTTACAAACACAAAGCCACAGGTCCTGTTGTTACCACGTACCGATTTTTCCCTACTAAAAACCACCCTACAAACTTGCAGAAAAACTAACACAACCACATAGACAGGGAGTTATCTTGGGAAGCTTAACATTCCGAGTGAATTAGGGGCACAAGCTTGGGATCATTTTTTTTGTCAGTCTCACTGTGGCTCTTCAGTCAGAATGTGATTTTTTTTAAAAAATCGTGCTATTCTCATTTAAAAAAATAAAAACCACAAAACACTGACCCTTTAGAGGAGGAATATTACCATTGTTCACCATAGAGTACAATTTGGATGTGAAAGAAAAACAGCCATGATTTCTGTTGTTTCAAACATTTTTCTTCCAAAATATAATTTTTAAATACTGCAATATAGGTCCAGTTTTGAAAAATAGTCTACCATTGAATTTCTTTCTTTGTAGGCCTATGCTAAAAATTGTTCCAGTGTATGGTAAGGGGGGTAAATACATAGAAATAGTAAAATATGATAAACCCTAATTCTTTGAAATCTTCACATTGTAAACACTTAAATTACTTTTGCTCAGATACATCCTCATTGCATTTTCTGAAGGCTCTAAACACAGCAAGTTGACAAAGAGAAAAGGAAAATTTAAAAAACAAAAATGTCGGTATAAACACGGCATCTGGCTTAGCCGGCCACCAAATGTTTTCAGCGACCTGGTGCTTAGTAATTCGGCATGTTGATTTCTTTACTGCAGTTCACAGCCTAAATAGGGTCTTTTCCCCCCGGAGAACATGGAAATCCAATATGTAACGATTAATCTGTATTTTAAAATACTCTCAAGCTCTGTGAAACTAACCAAGAATACTTTCAACCTACAAAGCATTTACGCAAAAACATTTAAGCAGTTTCAAAATTATTAGAGTTTTCCCACTTTCTAAAAAATGTCGATGCTGTTCGTTTCAGGCCCTGACCGAGCTGGTCCCCAGCGACATTCCCCTCCCCGCGGGCTTTAATTCTCTTTTTTTAAAAAAAACAAATAATTGGTACTTCCTCAGTTGGAGTGAACACATTTATTTATGAGTTATTTAAATTAACAAAATCAAACCCGTGGTATAAACATAATCCCCCCACCCCCATTTTGACAAAAAGTCATTACTTGGTTTTTGGGAGGTGGGGAGCCCACCTTTCAAGCAGAACAGACACTTTCATTCGTAAAGAACTCACTACCTTTATTTTTTTTTCAAAAGCGTTTGAAACGACCAAGACAAACTTTCTCCATTTTGAGAACTCCCACTCGCCTTCTTCACCGCCATCACCCTCTCCTAAACCCAAATGTAGTACATTTGATTAGTTTAGCATTTAATGTCGTCGTCCCACCCCCCCTCCCCAATTGTTTCCGGCCAGGATTTTCTTCCCCTCCCTTGAAAATCCTGTTTCAAAAACCCACCACCGAGCAGATGTTTCCCTTCGCATCAATCCAGCGCGAGGCCTCTACTTTCCGCGGCTCACGTGAGCCCCGGTCTAGCTCCCGGCCGCCAATGAATAAAAACAAGCGAGACCCCTTCTCCTTTCCCCGGTTCGCGTGGTGGAAACCCGCGCGTAGCTGAGAGGAGAGGAGGGGAAAAGGGAAACGCGAACTCGCGCCTTTTCCCCGTCTGCTTTTCTTGGGGGGTGCCCCGACTCAATGAGTTGCTCAGTAAGTTGCCTCCCCTCAGTGCAGCGCCACAACAAGGCGAGCTTTTTCGTCTCAGAGGAGCGAAGGCGGCAGCATGAACCCGCGGCGGTGGCGGCTGCCTGGCGAATAATGGAGGAAGCCCGGGAGCTGCGGCTCCGTTTCCTCTCCCCTCAAGCAGGCTGTTCCCATGCCCGCTCGCTGCAGTTTCGGCCTGGGCCGCCTGCAAACTCTCCGCCTTCCCTGCAACGGCACTTCCTGGCCCAATGAGCCCTCAGCAGCTCGGCGGCGCCTTCCAGCCTCCCTCTCCCCGCCCGCAGTCCCCTTTTTTCTTTCCTCCTTCCTTCACTCTCGTCAGGCGCCCTCCCATCTCCCTCTGCGCTCCCTTCCCGGGCCAAGGCCTCCCTCTCTGCCCCAATCGTAGGCCGGCCCCGTGAGGCCTGGTCTGGCTCGCTCTGGCGGCGGAGTTGGGCCCTCCAAGGAGCAGCTTCTTCCGAGGCCTCCCGCCAGCCGGCTTAGTCCTCCACAAGCAGGCCTCTCAATTGACTCTCGTTTTGTAAGCGACACCCACAAATTCATTCTTTCACCTGCTCGCCCTCAACCTCTCTCATCAAGCACAATGCAAAGGGCTCCGGGCTGGGAGGGAGGCGGAGGATTATGGGCTTGGCTGCCCGCCAGCGCCGCTCCTCGTCTCCCGCCCGAGGTCCACGGTTCCAATTAGGCCGACCTGCGAGAACTCCCGTGCAAAATCCCTTTGCTGCCACTGCCCTGCCAGCTGGCCTCGGTCCTGCTCGTTATTATTATTTTCTTCTCTGGCTCTCGCACGGCCTAGACGAGAAGCCTGCATGCTTCCCTTCTGCTGTTACGGCACAGCCGCCTTCACATGAGGCACAGCGATTAAAACCAAACTGGCCACTGGGCGAAGAGCTGCATTGCTGGCAAGCCTGGGACAGGCCATCGATCAAAGCAAACCCTGGCCTGGCAATCTCCTCAGTTTCATCTAACTCAAGTGAACAAAATCCTGGCTTGTCACTGCCCACCAGCAACCCATGTAGTGCCCGAACCTAGGCACATTGGCTCTGAAGTAAATTGTAGGAAATAGGGTTTGAAGCCTGTTTATTTTTTATTGCTAAACAGGGTGAAATCCCAGCGTTTTAGTTTCCATGTGCCATGCTCACTTTCTGCAGTATATTTGACTACCCTTCTCTTCTAGCACTACTGCAAAACTAAATGCCTTTGTCCTCAAGATTTGTAGTTTACAAAGAAGCCAGTTTTTAATGCAAAAAGTTTTGTAGATGATACACAAAACCAAGAGGACCAACCAACCATTCTCTTCAAACTCCCAACAAATTCTGTTCAATACTACTTATCACTTCAACATAAACCTAAAGATGTGACTTTCTTTATTCTGTTTCCATATTTTGAAGGTGACCAAAGATGCTTTCTGCATTATTGTATTGTAAGGAGTCCTTTTGTTTTGACACTGTGTGAGACAAATTACAACTACTTCTTTCATCTTCCCACCACCACCAGGACACAATTTTTTTATTATTGCAATGGCAGGAAGTGCTACTTTTCAAAGTGGTGCATCTGTTACAAATATATTTGCATCTTTTTCTTAACTATCTTAAATTTCTGGCTGCTAAAATGTTGGTTTGAAATCTATATTGGCAGGGCCAAAATGTAGGCTGTGGAAATGGAGATATGTGAATTAAGGGAAACAAGAAGCACTTAAACGGAAACCTGATGCACAACCTGGTTATGAGGATGTTCTGCCCGCATGGAAAGAAGACCTACTGAATTTCTGGATCGCTGAAAAAAGTATGCATAAAACTTTAGTCTTACAGATAGATTTAAGATGAACAGCACTCTGGCTACTCAATCTTAGGAACATTTAAGTAGCAATAGTTCTCTGACTGTGTTGGTGTTCACTTCCAAATGAGACCCAGAAGATAGCACTCTAAAGCTGAATTGCATTGATTTGTGTGGATAGATGGAAGTAACCCTAGAGTAACTTTATAAAGAATTACATTATCACAGTGCCATCCTAAATAGAGTGCAGGATTTCTTGTGTTTAGTATTGCACTGTTTGTAGCCCATTTCTCTTCTAAGTAGTCCAAAAGGGTTGATTCAGAACAATTAGATGGGAGAGTAATCTTACATTTCAAATAATTTTTTCAAGTTGAAATAAGTTAATGGAATTTATTTCCAAGTAATGCACTTTCCAACAGTTTTAATCAATTTAAACTGAAATATTTGCCTTAATTCATATTTTGATCAAAACTCTCAGATGCTGAAGTAGGATTCTGGGGGAAGGGTGAAACTTCCTAAACACTCTCCAATAAATAAAATGCCAACTTAATTTTTAATGTTTGAAGAAATTGGTTAACAATGTCAGAACTGGATTTTTAATCTGTTTCTAGATAAACTTTCTAGTTAAAGTATAGCAATCCAACTGACAAACCAGCTAAAATGGAGCATTTAAATGGAGGGGGGGGGGCTGGTTTCTTTTCCTTTAAAAACACTTGTCAGTCACATTCAACAGGCAACAACCAGCACCAAATTTTCCTGCCACCCTTTGGAAGTGGACATGAGCACCAAAACAAAAGCCTTGATCTGGATTTGACCATCCACAGAAGGTCAGGCTTTTATTCCAATTTATTAAGGGCGAGAAGGAATTATTCTCCCCGGTGATCAAGAATCCTTCTCCCTCCCAACAGTAGAATTTATTTGTATTGATTGTATCACCAGCAAGAATTTCTCAACCATGTGGTGATGATACCTTCTGTGGCAATATTGCAATCGTTTTCTGTTAAAACTCGGCAGATCTGTAAATTGCAGAGCAATATCTCCTCTACTAAGGAGGCTTTCTGTGTATGCCGTAGGTCTCTTTCGGTTGGTCCCTTTTATACTTCTGGCTGCGATTTGGGAGGCTCCCGAAGCGCCTCTTTCTCTCCCTTCCCCCTCCCCAACTGTGGACCTCTGAGCTCAGCCCAGCGCTGCTCTTTGGCTGCACTTTATCCTTTGGTCTTGTCCTGATCTCGCAGGCTAGAAGGATTAAAAAAAAACAATCAGGCAGTGACCTGAAGATATTCCAGATGCTGTTCCCTTCACACGAGTATTTGAGAGCTGTGTGTGTTGCCTTAACCGCTGCAGCAGCATTACCTGAAGTTATAAAAATCATCCTCAGCTCTGAAATATCCAGAGAAGAGGTCGCGAGTTCCCAACCTCCGCAAAAGGAAAAAATTGACTGAGGAGAAAAAGGCCATGCTAGATCTTGGTGCCTCACATGCCTTTAGATCAACATGCACAATGAAAATCATCCTCGGGTCTCCCTCTCTACCCAATTAAAATCTTTGTTTTTTACAACGGAGGAGGTGACGAAGGGGTGTTGTTTTTTTGGGACGAGGAGAGACAGTTTCTAAAAGCTGAAGGATGAGGAAGCAAGTAACCCACTGACCTGTTTTCACTGGTTGCCACCCCCTCCCCCCACCCCACAGTCAGGAAGAAAAGCAGAAACAAAGAGTTCTGAACCTTTTGCTTCAAAGCTTGGCTTTGGGGAAATTGGGGAGGGAGGGATGACTGAAGTCTGTGAAGTGCTTAATAGGAAGTACCATGACTCATCATCATAACAGAAATAATTCCTGAGGATAATTCCCTCCAACCACATTTTCCCTGATATTAGTTGCACGATTTGGAATAAAAAGCCCCAATTTCACTCCCCCCCCCTCAAATAGCATGTCTGTTTAGGAACCTCCTGTCTTCTTCCACCGTATTAACTATTGCTGTTGGTTAATAGTACTGATTCATGACAAGCTTTATTTGGGCTCAAATTATTGCTGTCAGAAATTATCATTAATAATTACCTATAATTAATATAGACAGCCCCCCCCCCATCTTGAACACTTTATTTTAAAATTATCCCCACAAGGATAAACAGAGCAATCAAGTTATGCTTGCAACTATTCTGTCTGGAAAGCACTACTACTACTACTACTACTACTACTACTACTTCTTCTTCCTAGGAAGCTGGCCAGGCTAGTGAACAGTACCTCCCTTGTGATCGGCTGCCCCCACCGTCGGTGCAGAGAACTGCACCCTTCGACAGGTATTGCCTCGCTTGGAGCCTGGGAGCCGAGCCGGGGAAAGAGGCGAAATGGGCGGGGCCGAGGGGGGCGATTACGAGAGACTCGAGCTCGGCACGAGCGCGCCCGGCGCGGTGGATTGTGGGTAAGCAAGTGGCCGACCGGTAAAAGGAAACGCGGGGAGGGGAGGGCGAAGGAAAGGAGGCAGGGGGTGAAAGGTCAGCGGCCTGCAGGCTCCGCCCCCCGCGTCCGGGTTGAATGAATGAATGGCAGAATCCCAGACGGGAGCCCCAGGCTCGGCCGTGGTGCCGTTGGTGGTTTACTGCGGCGCTTTCGGCGCGGCTCCTTCTCAGTGCCTCCCTCCCCTCTCGGGGCGGGGGAAGGGGAAGCGGAGGGGCCGCTGCCAGGCAGCCATGCAATGCCGCCTCTGTGCGTAACTTGAAGTCAGGGGCCGCCGGGCAGTCTCAATCTCCTCCCCTCGCTGCTCCCGGACAATGTGGCCGAGGAGGAGGGTTATAAACATGGAGCTGCGCTCCGCTCTCTCACCTCCTCTCTGATGCTGCTGCTTCAGCGATAGGGGGCCAGCCGGCCCCTGGGCCTGGCTGCGGGGCCCTCTCGGCTCTCCCCACCGACTGAGCCTTTCCCTGGGTGGGTGTCTCGTGGGGGGCGGGCTGAAGCTGAATTGTACGGAGGTTCCGGAACCCCGCATGCCCCAACACAAGAGCGCCTCGTGCCGAGACCCGGCACAGCCTCTGTTAGCCCTACTCCCTGCCGATTTCTCGGTCCCGGCTTAGCCCCGAGGCTCTCCGGGGCCAAGGCAGGGCGGGTGGCGCAGCTTTGGCGGCCGAGGCGTCGGAGCCGTTCTGGTCTCAGAACCGTGAAATTCACAACTTTTGCCTGGGCGAGCGGCGGGCTCTGCGGATCTCCCTCGGCGCGCTTGGCTGGTTTCTCAAATCTGCCGCTCGCTGCCCGCTTGCTAAAAGCAGGAAAGTTACTGGAGTTCTCTCCTCCTCCCACCCCCACCCCCACCCCCCTCCCCCTCCGGTGCCTTCTCCTCGCAGAGAAATGGAGGAAGAAAATGCAGCGCCGCGGAGAGAAGTGGTTCCCTTTGTCCTTCCATTGTTTCCCCCGCGAAGTAGCAGCTAGGAAGATAAACACTTACCTTCTCTCCTGGCTGCTGCGAAATCCACACGTTCCCATCGGCTGCAAAATACACAATCCACCTCGGAAAGGGACTAGAAATGTCGGGAGAGTTTCGGTTCTATTCTTTTGCGCTCCCTGCCCTTTCGCAGGCAAGATTAAGTTGCCGAGCACGTTGTTGCAAGCTGTAGCCCCCCGCCTAAGTGAATGGTCACGTTTAGGACCCTCCAAGGCCATCCTAATTCTGCCAGAAGAATCGAGGGTATTGAAGGTCTAAACTTTCAAAAGGGAAGGGGGTCTGCAACTAACCAGCGAGCTGCACGTACACTCGGATTCCTCCCCCCCCCTTTTTTTTTTACACACTGATCGCCCCTATTGCCTTAAGGAAATAAGGGACTCTTTCTTAGCAATTTAATGTTGGGACAGGGGGAAAAAAGAAAGCGAAGTTTGCTCTGTATTTTTTTTTTAGGAACGATGTGCTAAAAGGCAAACTGCTGTGTGTTTGAAATCTACCACCCTTCTGTTTTAACTCGTGGGAGAAAAAGTTTTGAATCGTGAAATGAAAACAAACGAGCTGGTTGTAGAAACGGATGATGGAAAATGTAGCTTGAAAAATTATCGGTGGGGGTGGAAGAGAGGAAGAGTTTTCGGGGTGGGGGATTCTGCTTTCGGTGCGAATTATTGGTGTTGGTGTGTGTTTGGTCTCAGAATGTACTGTTGAAAGAAATCTGTTTGCTGTTGGTTTTTTATTCCAGTGGTTTGTTCATGCTCAGCCTTAAAGGCGCTGGTGCCCCAAACCTTACTTTAATCTGATTATGATGAGGTTTGCTGATACAATGGATACTTAAATTGATCCTCGTGTTTTAGCAAATGGGATAGATTTTCAACCTACTTCAGTTTCCAGGGCTTCCAGATACTCGGAAGGAGGGTCCTGATTGCCAACCAACACCCTCTGGGAGCTCTTAGGCATCTCTAGATTCCGGTTGTGGGTCGAAACCAGAGCAGGACTGCCCCCCCCCTCACATTTTAATATCCCCCTAGTGCTCCAAGTAGTAGATCTGATTCTTTCTTTCCGTTTGTTCTCTGACTCTGTGAGAGTCTTTCCCCCTCCCCTGAAATCTCTGCACATGTGCTGCAGGGAAAATAAAACAAATGCACTCACAAAAAAATTGAAGGAATACTGTTGACGTTTGAAGTTAGTGTCTTTCCTGTAACCCCTTCCCCTGAAAAGTTCTCTAGTTCCTCTTGCCAGCATTCTAAAGAGCTGTTCTGCTCCTTACCAAAGATTCTAATTAAAAACAAAAACTACCACGTAAATAAGAAAGAGGGGAGAAGGCCAGGGTTTTCTTTGCCAGCCTTTAATTGCGAAACATTCTAGAGTTGTAAACATTCCTTATTTATTCTGCCCAAATAGGCAGGCATTGTTGCAATCATAATGATGGTGTCCTTTAAACTGGCTGATAGCAGAAGAGATAAGGGAAAGCGCCTGTAGATTCAGATCAGATCTCTCTCTGTCTCATTCCCCCTCCCCCCTTCCTGGGTCACCAGAATCCCCACAGTCCTTGGAGATGAGGAGGGCTGGAAGACCCTGGAGCCTGACCATTCCTTGCCTCATGAAAGTGATTTGTACCACATAGATAATTTGGTAAAATCCATAATCTTCGGATCTTCTATATTTGCAATTGCCTTTTTGCTGCTGGCATCCATGGAGATGGGGAGAGGTGTGCTTTTTCTCACTGTAAGTTAGGATGGGTTTGTTTATTTGTGTTGCACTATATCTTTTGCACTCCAGTCTAGGCATTTGCCCACCTGTACCTAAGCAGCACAAACGGGTTCCCCGCCTTTGTTTGCTGCACCTTTGTGTCTAATTAAAAATGCACACTTTGAGGACCCTTGCAGAACAAAGCCTCCCCAAATCCCCTTTACGTCCAAGGATTTGCAAATTTATAAAGGCTGCATTGAATTCTGGATGGGTCAAGGGGCAGAAAAAGGGTAGAAGGTCACTGCATTTTGATTATGGGTCAGTAGGCAACATGGCTTGCAGTTTGTGTCCCCAAAAAGTCTCCTCTTTAAAAAATGAGGTTTAAAAACAACAAGGTTAAGTAAGGTTTTTTGGGGGGAGGGGAGGGAGTAATTTAAGAAAACAGCATCTTAAATATAGCAAGAACATACATCCATGTGAGAAAACAGCGCTTGGGAAGAGTGGGGGAGACCTTAACAGCGCTATAAATTGTTGCTTTGTTTACAAAGAAGCAACTCAGAAAACTAGTGCTATGCTTTCCAGCAACTCAGCTGTAGGTTTTCCGGTGTTAGGAAAGTGTCCCAAGTACTGTTTTAATTTTGAAAAGGTAGCCATGTTTGTTATTTTTTAAAGTGCATTTTTCAGGTCTATTGTCCCATTTGGTTGAATTTAAATAACTTGGAGGGGGCTTTGTGACCCTTTTTGATAGGTTTCTGGCCTCTTTGTTCCTATTCCCCAAGCCCCCTCCCCCTCTTAGTAAACCACTTCGGATGTGTTATAGCGTCAGATACCTATAACCAGTGTGCAAGCGGTGAATATCTATTTTAGATTGCAAAATGATATGTTTTTACGTCTGAAAGGGGAAATAAAAATCCTTGTTTATAATCAGGCTAACCTTGGAAGATTAAGTCAGGCCAAGCGGAAACAGGTAATAATCAAGAAGAAGATAATCAGAAGGCAGCCAAGGCAGTGTAAAAATGCACCAGGATGGGGAGAATTGGACAAGTTAGTGAAATGGAGGCTCCAAGTGCCTCCGCATTTCACAAGTAAACCTTTAAAAGGCTGTAAATGGTGCTCTGAGTGACTTGCCCCAGAAAGAAGAGGTCAACCTAGATTGCAGAGCTGTTTAAACATCATCATGATAATACAATGAAAATATATCAAAGCACAATGTAAGAGGACGTTTTCCAATACAGGCCGCTGCCACCCCTCTCTTCCACCAACGCACCTTTTCCTTCCCTCCCAAACAACAAGCTGTTTCCAGGATTTTTGATACATGTTTTAACACCATAGGGGAAAAAGAAAAGAAAAAAGAGGCCACGGTCCACATGCAATCTGAGATCAATGGGAATAGGTTTACAGCAGTCGGTGAGGAATATTATTTTTCTTCCTTATTTTCTAATGAGGTTTTGTTGTGGGCCCAGACCGCTTCAGACTGAAATATCATCTAAGGTAAAGAAATCCTAGCTACAGTAGGCGTGTAGATTTACAGTCTGTGGATACTCCATGGGAAAAAAGGAGCACATTTGACTGATATTCTGTGTGTGGGTTGGTAGGAGAGGGAGGGAGGGGGTAGGGGAGGCTCTCAGCAACGTCTCAGCAAGACTGTGCACCAATTCTGAATGAGCTCCCTTAATTTCACTAGGCCTAAGAAAGGTGTAACTGTAGACAGATTTGAAGGGAAGATCCCTTGGTCCTCCTGAAACCGGTGCCTTCCAAAACAGCTCGAATTCTAGAACTCCAGTGTTAGGAAGGAACCGGCTGCGGAAGGGTTGCAGGCCCAGGCGAGGGTGTTCAAGCTCTGGTTTCACTGCTTGGTGGATCCATGGGCAGCTGGTATTTCCCCTGAAAAGGAAGACGGCAGGCAAACTCTCCTGGCTTTGCAAAGGCAATGGCTTTCAGCACAACTCACAATGCCGTGAGCTAAGCGTGCAAGGCACAGCTTGTTATTCTCATTGATTTACACACCCAGCCAGGCCTATCACATCCGGAAGGATTCCCTCTAGTAAACCGCTTAAATAGCAGCCTAGAAACTGGAGGATCTTGGAAGCGATTCTCCCTGAGGCTCATTCCCTGTTCCTCTGCAGGCCTCGCAGTATGATCCTAAAAAGAGTGCCCCCAAATTGTCAGTGTGATTTGTTCTCAATAAAACGTGATTAAGATGGCACCGTCAATTGGTGTAAATTCTAATCAGACAACCTCAACTGCTTTGTGGAGCGGCCTTTTTGACAGTATGACCACCTTGTGCTTTTCCTTTATGAGCGCTGCCTGCATCTGTTGTTCAGGCAGAGAGGCGTAAATACTTGCATAACTTGCAAAGACACCCTAATTCTGTCCTCCCCCCCACAACCCCTCCACCTTTGCCAGCTTTCCCATTCATAATTGAAGCTATAATCGTGGGCTGCTATCGATCGCAATCCCTTATGGAACGCAAGGAAATCTTTTGGCAAGTCTCCAGCCTAGTTTTCTTTTTCTTTTAATGGGAACACCGACTTCCAAGGGCTCTGAAGGAAGAACCTGGACTCTCAAAGAAGGTGGGTGACCTCAAGGAAACGGGTCCTCCTCTCTATCATCCCGACCCCCAATGACCCCCAATCCAAATGAGGAAGTTTTGAGAAACAAAAGACTGCCTGGGTAGTTTGGTGGGAGATTTGTAACTCTCTGAGAGAGATTGGAACATGACTTTCACTTGTAGTGTAAAGCGTTTACTCCAGGTTCATTCATTCATTCATTGTCCCCCTCTCTCCCCCTTGGCTCCCCCCTCCCCACTGTAACCGTGAAGAGTCAGATCAAGAAAGCAAAGGCCTGTCCTTGGACCTGCATGGAAACCTAGGCTTGCTCAAGCCCTTTGCTTTCAACTTCGGGAGGAGAAAGCGAAGAGAGGAACAAAAACTGACAACTATAGTCATCATGTGGGTGGAACGGAAAGAGAGAGCTGAGATCCCCACACCTCATTTACTTGAGAGTCAGCCCTGGGCAGACAGGGTTAGACTCTGCTCCACAGAGCAAAAGGACTGTTAATTCTGCAGTGAAGTGAGAGAATATCAGGGCTGTACTTGGTAAAAACTAGAAGGGGGGAGAGAGAGAATAGAACATCGGAACACCTAATGCACTAAAGGAATTACCCGATTTTAGTCCCCTGACTTTATGAAGAAGATAGAGAGGGCTGGATCCAAGACTTAACAGGTTTGGGGATGGGCTGAAAGGAATTCCCTCATCTCCATACAAAGATGATTAGTAGTAAGGAAAGGGAAGTAGCAGTGGGGGTGTGGAAGATTTTCAAAGGTCTTTCCTTCCTTCCTTCTTTCCTTCTTTCTTGCTCTGTCCCACTCTCTCCCCCTCCCCTGTAAGCCCAGCAGCTGTTTCCCCTGGAAACTTTGCTTGCAGCAGCCCCAGAAGCAGAGGCGATGTCTCTCCTGGGCGAGTGGGGAAAGCGAGGCCATCCAGATGCGACTCGCCAGGGCTGCTGCAAGGAGGCATTCATTGTTCTGTCCGTGCTCTCCCTTTCTCTCCTGTCTCATCCAAATAGTCAGAGATAGGGGAAAGATGTCTAGATATCCACACACACAAGCAAAGGGGGCAGGGTAGAGCCTTCCCAAAGTTGGAGAGAGCGCATTTATAGCTGGGGGCTATAAACAACAGTATAGCTTACTTTTCTGAACCCTAACCTTTGCAGGTAGAGTTCATTCAGTGGGCTTTCTCAATTTCCGGGTGCCTTCATCCATTTCGACTCCCCCACCCTGTTCTCTGTGGAATTCCTGGGACACTCTGTGTCTTTAGATGTGTGTGTTTGTGGGAAGTTTGCATTTTACCTCATCATGCAAAAGGGCCCTGAAAATTAAATGTTCTTTCTGAAGAGTAGGGCAACTTTCATTCTTTCTTTCAACATGAACTTGCCAGTCTGGATCAGTGGAGCAGAGGGGCTGGGAGGTCTTGAATGAGAAGAGAATCCTTCCCACATATGCCATTCGCCCTCTGTTTCTTACTTTGAGGAATTCTGGATGCCTTACATCCTTGGCACTTGGCAGGAGCTACTGGAAAACCAGGAGGGTTGTGCTTCAGACCTGATTGTAGCTGAGAATCGATTCACACCTCCATCCACACAATCCAGCTAAATTGAAGAATTTGGACCCCCCCCCCCCAAAAAAAAACCACATTCGACTGGGCTCCCTTCCTAGCTCTGCTTCTGGGTGTGGCTGGGGAGAGGTGGCTGGCCAGCTTTTAACCTCAGGAACCTAAAATGTATTTGGAAAGGTTACTGTGCCAGGCTTTGGGGAGGGGGAGGGGAATATTCCCCCCTTCTGTCCATGGGGCCAACATTAGCCAGAGGTCACTAGGGAGGGGTGAAAGTTCGAGGCAGAGGAGTAATTTGCGTGGCTCTCACAGAACAGCAACCTGTATTCTGAGATTTGACTCGGGTAGGCTTCGGGAGAGCCTCCATTTCTGGCCCACACACCGGTTTCATAGAACGTCTGAACGTCCCTCCCCTCCCCCCAAAGATGTAATCTAAAATGCTCCCCACTATCGAAGTCTCCTTATTGCGGGGGGGGGGGGAGAGGGAGATAGCCAGCGAGAAACTGAACTTGCCCAGGCTACAAGAAATTCTTCCCCAGAACAATTCAGGCTCTGCAAAGCATCCTTCTGACCCACGGCAACTTCCGTCTTGGCCTCCTCCTTTTCTTCCTTTTCGTGGTTCTATCGCCTTCTCCCCCCCCCCCACGCCTCCTACCCCCCCCCTTCCTCGGTGGTAGTCAGCGACACGCAGGGCAATCCTGGCGTGGACTCGAGGAAAAGAGGGGACCCTTCTCCTGCGCCTGCACGGTGAACTGTGAAAAGTGGATACATTTCGGGCTTATCTATGCTTTGTTATGGGTCTGACGTGAGTCCACGTCCCGATCTCTCTCCCCCCCTTCTTCCAACCCCCTCCTCCTCCCCCCCTTCCCCAATATCACAGGCAGAATTTCAGTTAAAAGTGTTACAGTATTACGGGGCTGGAACTCAGGATAACCATACAAGCCCCCAAGAAATCTTAGCAGCAACAACTTAGCTATTGGCTGAAGAGAGAGAGAAAGCGAGAACGCAAGAGGAATAAGCGGGGAGGGAAGAAGGATCCAACCTAGAGAACGTGAGTAGTACTCTCATTGTCCCAGTCGTTAGCAGCAAAACGGCAACAAATAAGCACTAGTTTTTGATATATTTTTTTAAAAATAAAACAACAAGAAGGAACTTTAAAGCCTCGGTGAAGAAAAAAACAGACGAGGAAGATTCCCATAGCACACAATGCAAGGGGGAAAACCGCCCTTTTAAAATGGTTACTCGGTCCTGGCCACCCCCTTCCCCAATCATCCCTAGGTCTCGAGAATCCCCAGAGTGGGAGAAATTAGCCCCGTTTATTCTCCTAAAGAGCCCGAACGGGTTTCCAAATTCTGCCTATTTCTTAAAGCCCTCCACCCCTTTCTTTAAAAAAAAAGGCAGGAAGAAAGAAAGCAAAACCCCCTCCGCCGGGCTTCCAAATCCTTCCCTTCGGAAGCCAGCGCTGCAGAGCGAGCTCTGGGCTGGCTCCGAGCTCCGGATTGTTTAATAGAAAGATTTATATACTAACAGTATTATTTACTTTGGGAGGGGAGGTGGCGGTCTGAGGGTATGCTAATTAGCCGGAGAATTTTGAGGTGGGGGGAGAGATGGGAGGTGGGTGGAAAAAAAGGGGTGGAATATCAATTTTTATTGCATCACCTGTCAGGAGTGTCCAATCAGCGCTGGCTTTAGGGGAATTAATTGATGAAGGTGTCTCCGGACGAGCACACTACACTTTGTCATTTGATTTGGAGCAAAAACGGCGGCGGGAAGAGCGGCCCTTCGGCTCCGCTGGCCTCGCAGTCGCCCCCTTTCCGCCACATTCCTTTATCCTGGCTGGGCGAGGGGGGGAAGCGCAGCCAGCCAAAGGGCACAGGTAGCCAGCCGGCCTCAGCCCCCGTCCTGAAGCATCGGGGCCAACCCAGCCGATCCCCGCGGGGCACGTTTCCTCTCCCCCCTTTCCATCCGAAGCTCTCCCTCTCTGATTCCCCCCCCCCCCAAAGTTTGATCAGGAATAACAGGCTTTGTTCTTTTTCATTCAGCAGAATGCCTTGAGACCAAGCCAGCACCTGGCTGAGGATTTTATAGCTCTCTTTTCTCCTGCTCTGCAACCTCCCCCCCCCCCGCCCGCGCTTTGGAGGGTGGTGTAGATTTTCGCCCCCTCCCTTCCTGCCGCTGCCAGCCGTCCTCGGGGGCTGGGGACCCCCGCCGGCCTGCCTTTTTATGCTCCCCCTGGCCCAATGCTGGGACTCATTTAAGCCCCGCCATGGGAGACTTGAAGTCGGGCTTCGAGGAGGTGGACGGCGTGCGGCTGGGCTACCTGGTGATCCAGGGCAAGCAGATGTTCGCCCTCTCGCAGGTCTTCACGGATCTGCTGAAGAACATCCCGCGCACGACGGTGCACAAGCGCATGGACCACCTGAAGGTCCAGAAGCACCACTGCGACCTGGAGGAGCTGCGGAAGCTCAAAGCCATCAACTCCATCGCCTTCCACGCCGCCAAATGCACGCTCATCTCCCGCGAGGACGTGGAGGCGCTCTACACCTCGTGCAAGACCGAGCGGGTGCTGCGGGCCAAGCGGCGCGGCCCCGGGGCCGCCCCCGACCCCCCCGGGCCCGACCCCTACGCGGCCCTTTGGAAGGACGCCGGCAAACTTTGGCTGGGCTGGGACGGCGCCGTGGCGCCCAAGAGCAAAGCGTGGCGGGCGGCCGAGGCGGGCGCCTTCCTACCGGCCTCGGATCTACCTCACTTTTGGAGGCCGGCCCCCGCGCAAGGCTCCCCGGGCCTGGGCCGGGCGGCCGGCAAAGGGGCACCAGACTATGAAACCGGCCCGCTGGGGCCCCGCTACGTCTCCCTGGCCGCGGAACCGGCCTATTTCCGGAGCCTGCTCTGCTCCCGGCATCCGCACTGCTACTACCGCTCCTCCGCCGCCATGACCTGCCAGTCCAAGCTCGCCGCCGCCGCCGGCCCCGCAGGTAGCCCGCTGGCTCTGGGCTGCCGGACCAAGCGGGAGAAGGGCGGCCCGGGCCGCTGCGGGAGGCGCCTGCTGCTCCTGCCCCGCGCCTGCAAGCTGAAAGGCGGCCCGGCGCCGCGGCTGCCCGGCCTGGGCGGCTTCCTGGCGCCGCCGCCGCCGCTGCTGCATCACGCCTGCCCGGAGAGCTACAGCAGCGACTCGGACTCCAGCTCCTACTCGGACCTGGCCGCCAACGACTCCGACTTCTGCTCCAGCCTCTCCAGCACCAGCAACTCGGCTTCTTCCGAGGACGACGAGGACGAGGACGAGGAAGGCAGCTGCGCCTCGGATTCCAGCGAGCTCAGCTCCGACGAGGACGACGACGAGGAGGACGAGGACGAAGAAGAAGAAGACGAGGAGGAGGAGGAGGAGGAGGAGGAGAGCAGCTCCGAGTCGGATTCCAGCTCGGGCTCCAGCCAGGTCTCGGTGCAGAGCATCCGCTTCAGGCGCACCAGCTTCTGCCCGCCGCCCAGCCTGGCGCCGGCCGCCCTCCTGTACCACCCGCGCTGGGCCGGCCGCGAGGAGCCGCCGCGGACCATCAAAACCGAAGCCCCCGAGGACCAGCAGGAGGAGTGGACCCGCTGCTGGGCCCCCAAGGCCGAGCCCGGCGTGGGCTTTGAGGAGCTGGGGCCGGCCCGGGGGGGCTGCGAGGGACTGCTCTCGGCTGGCCGCCCCCCTTCCCCCCGACCGGACCCCGCCGCCTTCCCTTCGCCCAGCCCAAAGAGCAGCCAGGCTTTGCCCCAGCCCCGGTGCCCGCCAGAGGCCAGGAAAGGCCGGCCCGCCAGCCCCCCTCCGCTGCTTCCTCCCCCTCCGCTGCCTCCAGAGATCCCTGCCGCCGCTCTGGGGGGCTTGCCCAGGGAGCCCCCCCAAACCCCCGACCCGCCGGACTGCCGATGGTGCCCCTGCTCGGACTGCTCCTGCTCCCAAAGCCCGCCCGAGGTGGCGGCCTCGGCTGCTGCTGAATGTCCCGGCCCCCCGGCGCCCGGCCCCCTCCTGCCTCTTGTGCCCATTGCCCAGATCAAAGTCGAGGACAGCAGTGCCAGCGCCGAGTACGGAGCCCCCCCGTCGGCCAGCCCCAGTCGGACCCCTCTCAAATGGGAAGGCGGCCCGACGGAGCCCAAAGTCGAGGCGGACGGTGAGGCCTCGCCCCCGGCCAGCCCCGCGCCGCCACCCCGCGAGGACCTGCTTCTGCCCGCCAAGGAAGACCCCGGCTGCAGCGACGAGCCCCCCAGCCCTCGCTCGAGCCCCCCGCCGCCGCCCTCCACAAGCCAGATCCTCGCTGCATGCACTTTAGGCGCTGCTGCTGCTGTTGCTGCCAAACCCGAGGATGGGGAATACAAATTCGGAGCCAGGGTGAGGAAAAACTACCGGACTTTGGTGCTGGGCAAGAGAGCCATCCTCCCCAGCCCGGACCCGCTCAAACCAAATCTGAAAACGGCCCGGAGCCCCCGGCCGCCCCCGGGGAAACTCCTGGACGCCCCCGAAGGAACACTGGATGACTTGGCGGTTCTCAGCCGGCGCAAACGGGTGGCCAGCGCCGTCGCCTCGGCCGTGAAAAGGCCCTTTAACTTGATGGGCAATTTTCCCTGCCCGCCCTCCTTGGTGGTTGGCCTCGACGGGGATTTGTTGCCAGCCTACACCTTGAACACGGCCAGGGATGGCCAAGCACCTCCCAAGGCCCATCCTGTCTGGAAATGGCAGCTGGGCGGGGCAGCAATACCTCTTCCACCCAGCCACAAATTCAGGAAATTTCATTCATGAGCCAGATTGAATGGGAACATTACTTTATTCTTGATACCCACCCTTCCCAATCCTGCCTTTCCATATGCTTTTGAGAATCTGCCCTCGAGGGCTTCTCCCGCCAAGGTCTTATTTTTCACAAGATTTTTGTTTTGGAATCCTCATTTTTGGAATCCTGATTTGGAATCCTATTTTTAAGAAGACGAGAAATTGGATTACTATTTTCTTTGCCATGGAAGCAACTGGGGGGAGGGAAGGGAAGGTCTAACATTCCACAGACTACTTCAGGTGAAAGACTCAAGTTTATTAAAAAGAAAAAAAGATTTTTTTTAAAAAAAAGAAACTCAGTGAAATCTGCTAAAGCTGGAACACTTTACTGTCTCAAAATGCTAATAATGCACCCGGTACCTCAATTCAACTGCTGCGAATAAATGTTTGGAAAAGGTTGAATGATAACAATTCGAATGAGCCATTAATATGTATGCACTAGATTTCAAACCTGGAAATCTAAGCATTCAGTTCAAGTTTGGTCAGTGAGGAGGTTTGCACAGTAAGGATTCACTATAATTGGGGTGGGGAACAGTCTGCTTTGTTGTCAGGTCTAAGGTCTCTTCCTTTGCTCAATTTCCCCCCTTTCCCACAAAACCAATTCCACTCCCGCATTTATCGAATATTGGCAGCAGGATGTGTCTTTCCAGCACTGGAAAAGTTGCCTCTTTGGCCTACTCAGTACATTTTGGAAGTATATTTGAAGGTAGAAAGAAAGGTGTGATCCAGAAAAGAAAAGAAACCCAGCAACAAACCACTCTAGCCTGAGAACCAGCCACCATTTGGGAAGGAGAAGTCATGGGTGTCATATATTGGCTACAGTAGGTGCTCCAGCATGTCTTGCAGCTCAGACCTGTGCACCTTCGCTTGGGAAGCCTCTCTGAATCCCACTGGGGCCTGCTCCGAGTAAATATGCGTAGTGTCACTTCAGCCTCAAAATCAGTGGGATTGTCCTGGAATTAGGAGTAGCTGTAGTTGTATGGAAATTTGTGGGATTTCCACAAGATCTGATCCTTCCAGGGTGGAAAAGCTGGGGAAAAATCTGACTTCTCTTGTCCCATTGGTGGACATCAGAAGAAACTGCAGGGTTTTAAAAACAACAACAACAACAACAACCAGCAGGATAACTATCAACAGAGATCCCAGTAGAAAGAATATTCCCTAAGGAGAATCCTATACTCTCGGTGGCTATTTTAGCACCCAAACTCAGGCGTTTAAACCCCAGGAGATGTCACTGTTTTTCTCTTATCTCTGGAAATTTGATCTCTCCCCCCCCCCCCCCCCCACAATCTTTGTAGCAGGAACATTTTTTTACTGCACGTGACAATCAGAGGCAATTGTCTATATTTGCACTTAATCTCGACATAGTTGAAACAGGCTGACTTCTAGAGTCTAGCCTTTGGTAAGACATGCCGGTGTAATATGTTGTGATAATGGAAGCAGTAAATCAAAATGATGAAAATTTGCACTGTTGGAAAAAGCATGCTTTAGCTTTATTTTCAATTAAAACACTGTTTTGAAAGAAAAAAAGTAATGATTTCATACACTTCTTGCAGGGTTAACCATTGTTTCCTGATTGGGGTGTGTGTGCATGAGAGAAGGGGAGGGCTGGATAGAAGGAAATACTGTTCCAGGGGTTGATTAGAGATTTTCATGGAACTGTGATGCAAACAAGTAAGCCAACAAAGTTAAGGTAGTGGTCCATATTGATTGGGGGTGAGGGAGAGAGGTCGAAGGCAGAAAGGAAGCTTAGCAAAACTGTAGTAGGTACAACTCAAAACTGAAGGTTTGAGAAGAAGGGATCAGAGGAGGTGCTGAATCCACATTTAAATCCTGCCTTTTCCTTTGCCACAAAGTTCTGAATGGATCCCCATGCCTCTTCCTAAATTCCATCCATGGAGCAATTTCAGGAAGATATGTATTTTTCTTTATCATAAGCAAATAGATAAAAAACAATGAAATGTTTATTCTGGGCCTCAGAACCCACACTCCCTAGCAGAGTTCGCTTGACCTTGTGTTTAAATCCCAGTAATTTCTGCCCTATTCCTACCTTCCCCAACATACTTCTCTTTGTCTCTCAGTTGGGTCCAAACAGACATTAGTTAATTTAATAAACATACACACACAGGGTTGTTATCCTCTTTTTGTGGAAGAGTACTGCTGGGCCAAATATGTTTAGAAATAAAGGGGTTTTATGGCAAAAACCCCCCCCCCCTTCTTCTTCTTCTTGGTCTCACACAGGTTGGCCTTGTCGACTGGGTGCTGGCAGGCCCTGTTCAAGTGCCATGGTCTCCAAAGGAAATGCTGCCAGAGCCTTGCGTGTGTGTCTGGAGAGGAACCAATTACAGCCTTGTGTCATCCAAATATCCCAGCCTCAGGCGTAGCCATCCCCCTCTTTCCTTCCTAAGCAGAGGCTTGGTTGCAAAAGCTCTTCCTTGCCAAAACAGCCATAAAAGAGGCAAAGTTGCTAAGGCAGGTCCGTTTCCCCCCCCCCCCCCCCCCCAACTAGCCAAGTGGACTCTCTGTGCCTCTGTGCAATTGGCTTCGAAGCCAGGGCTCATGACAAGGCAGTTCAGCTGGGCCTTGCCTGGAAAAAGGCATGAAACACTGGCCTCATGTTTGAGAGGCCTGTGCTAATAAGTGCGTGTTCAGGCAGCTACAAGCACTTGGTGGCTTTAAAAAAAATATGGTGCCTTGTTCTAACCTCTGCTTCTGTAAATTGCAGGGACTTACTTATTGCAGTTTCCAAGATCTGCATGAAAAACATTCAGGATTGCTGGTGGAGGGGCATGAAGCAGCTTTTCGGCCTACTTCCACCTCTCCCCCCAAACCTGCACAGTGAAAAGATCTCCTCTTAACTCCCCCCCAAAAAACAACCCAATAATTTTCATAAGTGACCACCTCCACTGTAGTGCAAGTCATGAAAAAATGCATTTGATTTTGTGGGATGGGGTGGGGCAGAACTGATATTCAGTGTTGCTTTATTGGAAAGAAAATGCAGAGATAAAAAGGAACGTCTCAGATCCTGTGAGGTGTTTCTGGGTTCAAGTTAAAAATTCCTATCAGTTCCATTGATTCTTAGTTTTCTAGGGCCATTAGACTACATCTACTTTAGAGGTTATTTCACAACTCACCCTTGCTTCAGAGCAATCCCATTCATTGGCACCCTCTGGATCACAAGTTTGGGGATAGCATTATGGAGCTGTTTAGTTTAGCTATGCCTCTTTGTTCTCAACCCATCTCTTCCCAATAATATCCAGCAAAGGACATACCAGGTTTCCCCACCCCACAAAATACTTGCTGAAAATATTCCAGATCTCATTGTATAAACCACGGCAGCTTGGGGCCAAAACAAACAAACAAAAATCTGCCCTCCCACAAAACCCAAATAAACACCCAGACAATGGTGAGAGGTGTTTCAAATGTATGCCAGAGGTTTATCTGCAATTCCAGGTTACTAAGAAATATATGGAGAAGAAATGCCCCCCCCCTCCTGAAGACAAAGGAAATGTTGGACTATATATCTAGCCTTCAAAAGGGAACACATCTAAATGCCTTTCAGCAAAATCAGGTCTATTGGCTTAAACAATGTAACATTCAGTTTACAACCCTTTCTTTGAAAAGCGATTGTTTCTACCAGTCATTACTTGACCACAGTGGTATTGCCACCTCTATCTGTGGGCGTAGGTCATTAGATGTATATAGCATATATAATGTATATATAATAGATAACAGAATATATATTATGTACATAGTATATATAATCATAGATGGTTGTTTTTTCTAAGCACCACTATGCAGCAATAAAAGGAAGCTGGTGATTCCTGATCCATGAAAATTGCTGTCCAGTAATTTTCTTGGTGACTTTTGAAATGGGCTCTGGTTCCCCTCCCCCACCCCCACGTTTAAAGGCAAAAGAACTCCCCTGTGCAAGCAACCGGTTCATTACTGACCCGTGGGATGACATCACACCACTCCGTTTACTAGGTAGACTGTGTGTTTATGGGGTGGTTTGCCATTGCCTTCCCCAGTAATTTGGATGCCAATAAATTTTATCTTCCTGCAGAAAGAAGAGCCACCCGACCATGTTTTGGTTTCACTTTACATGTGTGAGCCTGTTAGAAGAGCTGTGTTCGAAAATGGCCTTTTGGAAAGTCAAGACAGTACAGGAAGCTCCGCTCGCTGTGGTTTTTTACGGTTAAGATGGCTTATGTGTGTGTGTGATTCAGCTGCAAATCAGTTGGGGTGGCAGAAACTTTCCCACTAGAGTAGAAGCTCCTGGAACCATTTTCCTTTCCAATACGGGGAGGACAAAGGGCAGGAATCTACCTTGCAAAATTTCCCTGGAAAGCATCAGGCTCGGCAAATCTTTTAAGGATTCCAGCAAAAAGCGCGTTTAAAGAAAATACGATTGAAGGGCGATTCTGAAGGTGATCACGGGCTTTATCGCTGAAGGATTTCTTTCTTTCTTTCTTTCTTTCTTTCTTTCTTTCTTTCTTTCTTTCTTTCCCTGTTTGCAAACCGGAGCGCTTCCTAAAGATTTGTACGCCAGCAAAAAGGATGCAAAATATAAATTATGGACAGCATTGTATGTTGCAATTTGTGCGCGAGGGTGTGTTTGTGTGCGCCTATTCTGATATAATTATTTGCGTTGCCCTGGCTTCCCCCTCCCCTCTCCCTCTCCTTTTCAATCTGAGGAGGCCTCACAAGCCCCAGCGTTAAAAGGCCCGAGATGTTTTGCATGAAGCTCTCACAATAGGGGTTGAGAGAATTGACAGTTTCAAAAACAAGGCGCCCTGTCCTTTCCAGATGCCGAGACCACCTCCCTCCTCCTCCTCCTCCTCCCCTTCCCTTTTCTGCACCTTCTCTCGCCGCTGGTGGCTTTAGGGTGCGTTGCAAATACACGGCAACAGCTGTGTTTGTAAACAGGGGTAGAAGCAGGGGGAGTTTGCCGGGAGCCAGCAACGCAGGATTCCCCCCACAACCGGCCCTTTGCAAAAGCGTGCATGCCGGGGGAAAGAGCAGGCCTTCGCCAGTTCACCCCAATGTTGTTTCGCAGAGAGGACGAAACAGGAAGCGGATCTCTGCGAGGCTCGCGGGCAGCCTCGGGGAGGGGGCTGGGGTCGGTGCCCCGCTTTTGGCCCACAGCAGTGGCCGAAAGCCTCCCCTCCGCCGCCATCTTGCGTGCTTGAAAACAAACTCATGGTGGCTTCTCGCCCCGCTCGGCCTCTCTTCCTCTTTCCTTTCTCCCGCGCCCTGAATGTGTCGCCAGGCGGAAGGACTGCGCCGAGGGGCCGCCCCGCAGGCCCACTCCAAGGTGGCCTCTGCGGCCTGGAGGCTGGGAACGAAGCGGCGGCCTGGGCCCACTTGAGCCTGGGCTCTCCAAGCCGGCCCTTTTGTCTCCTTCCCCCTCTCGAGCTTCCTCCAAACCGCGGCGCCTCCTTTCTCTTGACTAGGCCTCACGCCGGCGGTTTTCTTTTCCGGGTCGCGCTTCAGAGCAGGGCCGCCACACTGGGATGGCCTCTCTGCTCTTCCCCATTCCCGCTTCCTGCCTTGTTACCAGTCGACGCTCTCCCCAAATATACCCCCCCCCCCAGCCGACTCTCGAGGGCTTTGCTCTGTGCTGAACCGAAACGCAGGAGGGGCTCGCAGATAAATAAATCTCCCGCTCTGCAGGGCCAGGCTCCTGTTTCTTTCGCATCCTGCGAGCAGTGGGCAGCAAACTCCCACGGAAGCCAGCAGCGCTTCCAGGCACAGTTTCCTGCGCCATCCTATCCATTTCAGCACGAAACTGGACCGGATTGCGCGGTTAATTTGAGTTCCGGCACAGATTTCCAGAGCCAAAGTTCAGCCACCGGGCACAGAGCTGCGGGGCCTCTCCAGAGAGTATCCACCACTAGCCCTGCCTGATCTGGAATCTGGGGCTGGGTTCCCGGGTCAAAGGACAGGACTCTCAGGTGGACATTAGGATGTGAGGAAAGAGGGGTTGCTTTGCAAATTTGCAATTCCCAGTCCCCACCCCCACCCCAATACAAAGAGAGGATTTAGGAGGCCCCCCAAAAGGAGATGGTGTTCATTCCGGTTCCCGCTCTACCAATATAAAATGGTTGTAGGGAAAACAGATTTATCTGTGTGTGAGTGTGGGAGAGAGGAGGGGGAGGGAGAGAGAAGCCATCCCGGATGGCCAGTTGTGGCGACAGCTTCAGCCCAAAAACGCACCCAGGTTGTTTACTTTGGTGCTGGAGAATGCGCTGGGCGGCTGTAAAGTGTGTGAAATTACGCACCAGTCTCTTAAAGAGTGCCTAATTTCTAGTAAATAGCGGGGCCTTTGTCCGGGGCTTTATTATGTTGTTTCTTGTTAATTGTTGAGAAAATCCCCATTGTGGCGTGTGAATGGCTTTATGGGCTAACCTGGTCAGCGGTGCAATCAGAGGGCAGTAAATGGCCGCCTTGTGGAAGGCAGCCCGGAACAGGCGAGCCGGGGGTCGGCCATGGCCGAGCTGCAGCAGAAACCGGATTAACGCGCCCCGTTTTTTCTGCCCACTTTCTTAGAGGTGCGATTTCCTTCCGATTACACGCAGACTCGAGTTCCTGAGCTGAGGGGGCGTCTGCTATTTTCAGGAAATGTTTCTACAATGCTCTGTAGAATGCTGTGGATTCAGTTGGGGGGGGGGCTCCTTTCGCTTCAGCTCCACGCGCACTGAAATTGGACGTTTGGGCTGGAGGAGAGAACCAACGATTTAGACTTGGAGACCTTGAAAAAAAACTACACCTCCAGGACAAAAGAGAGAGAGAGAGTTGTTTTTCTCGGAAGTAAGCCCTGTGTATTTCCTCTGCGACTAAGCTGTCTAAAAAGCAGGAAGATTTACATTAATGTGCTTCGAATAGACGCGTGAATGGTGGAGAAAGTAATTCTGGGCCAATTCTGGCAGTCTTCAGAGGGAAAGGGAGGCTGGCGAAGAGCAAAACTCAGCTTAGACTTTTCTGAGTTCAGAATGTTTCATAGCCTAAGCAGGGGATTTAAACCAATAATATCTCGGTTCCCAGCAGCCTTTTTCCAAGGTTCCCGAAAGCGCCGGCCTCCTGCATTTCAAAGGAAGGAAACCTCAGATTTCAGCGAGAGAAACCCGAAGAACTATGAAATGGGGAAGGAGGAAAACCCACGTGTGCCTTTGATTTCTCTTCTTTGTTACGACTGGCAACAAACGCCCCTTCAGAAAGGGTGGGAGGCTCGCAAGCAAACGCCTTCGGGAGAGAGCAAAACAGAGCCGGGGGAGAAATAAAACCAGCAGATCCTTCGAAGAGCGATCGGGAGAGCGGGTCCGCTCTCGATCCAGAAGGCCGTTCCGCTTGGCCTGATGTTTCGTAAAAGTCAAGTTTCAAAGGGCGAGGGGGGGAAAGTGTCCGAAATTAAGGTTTGCACAGGGTGGCGGCCACAGGGGTTGCTTGAGAAGTGCAGCCAGAAGGACGGCCCCGGCGAGAGCTCTCGGAGAGCCTGCCTTAGTCAGACCTTTTCCCCCGCGCTGCCTTTCCGAGGAAAAGCAAAACCCGGCCGTCTCGGAGCAGCAGCAGCAGCAGCTCGACTCGGCAGGCCGTGGCGGCCGCTCTCTCGGCGCACGTGTGCCTGCATATTATAAAACGCTCGCTGCGATGAAATGTGGATTGCAGCCGCCGCTTGGGCCCGGCTCTTCCACCTGGCTGTACGGCCTTGGCTGGCTTTCCTCGGGACTCGAGCCGCCGGCAGCTGGAAGCCCCCGCTTCGCCTGGCTGCGGCTCCCTCTCTTCCGGGCTCAGCCTTATGCCCACAGGTCCCCAGCTGCTTGGGGGTGGGGGGAGAGAGAAAATACCGCTCGCTGCTAGCAGCGTTAAGCTTATTTGCTCGGCGTTGGGTTTCCCCTGGTCGGCTGCGATTCTCCAGTCGGAAAAGCACTCCAAGGTGCTTGGAAGCGGGGCGGGGTGGGGGGGGGGGGAGGCGTGCCTTCCCCGGAAGCCGTTTTGGGATCGGGGTTCCCAAACAAATTAGATCCCTAGGAAGCCACCGAGAAACGATCGTACACGAAATCCACTTTTTATTTTCCCCCTCCCCCGCACCCCCAAGGAGATACTGGGGACACTGCAGTTCATTTCCCCATTGACTTCCACACACAGGATGTTCCCAACAAGCTGTATTGGGTGTCCTCGCTCCCCCTCCCCCTGTTCGGTAGAAACTTGGAAAGCCCGTCTCAGAAGCACTAAGAGATAAACTATTCCATTTAAACTGTCGCTGGTCCCTCCCCCCCACCCTTTTCTCTTTTCTTTTTCTGCTCAAGCAAACAGGCAGGGAAAGCCCCCTATTTAGAATTCTGTCCATCCCAAAGAAAGATCTCTTCCAGGGAGCAGCAGCAGCATCGCTGGGAAGCTGGGCGGCAAACTTTTCTGCATCATTACTGGCTGGGGCTACCTCCTGGAGTTTGTTAGGACTTCTTTTTGTTTTTGTTTTAAATCCCATTTAATTACTATAGATCAGCCATTCAGCCAGAGAGTTTTTCCCCCTACGAACAATTTCCAATAATTTGGTCGTGGTGAGCCGTTGTTCACATTGCTCTGATTTTCAAGGATCTCATTTGCCTTACACCTTCCTGAGTTCTGCGTGCTCTGGGAATCTAAAATCATGATTCTGTGTCCAGTGATTTGGAGGTAAGGCACACTGTAAACTGTGAGCCTTGTTTCCAAGAAAATCTACTCAGAAAAATAGAAGAAAAGACGAGGACTAATTTAAAAAATGTGCCCAGTCCATAACTTTTTCTTTCTTTTTTAAAGCTAGCCTTCTAGTTGCACAGAACTCTTCCTCAGGAAGCATAGGCTGGTTTCCTATTCCTATTACATGACCAACCCTACTCAGTTTTACATAGGCCAAATCCAGTTCTGTTTAGAATAAATGTCCTTTTAAAAAAACTAATTTCCTTATACAGCACTAGGCCAAGATGAATTGTGACAACCTGCAGTTTAGTGTTTCAGAGTCTTTGACAAACTTAGCCTGGTTTGTTTGGGACGGTTTGAAACTGTCCGTTTCCCACAAGAATGGCTTTTAAGTTGTCTTCAATTGAGATAGCCAGACATTAACATTATTGATTGCTAATGGGGGAAATCCAAACTCTCTTTGTATACCGAAAGGGAGCACATGTTGGCGCCACAAACCCTTGGAGCAAAACTGAAAAGCAGCTCCCTATATTGTCTCACTACATTTGACTCACTGGGTCACAGGGATGATAAGACTATTTTAATCAGATAAGAGAATCACATATATACAGTGTAAAGCAGAGACTTTACATTCTTTCCTTAAATGAATGAGTTGATTGGATCCGTTTCAAATCCAGTTTGCTGCACCTTCGAAGATCTGCTTTCTGCAATTCTACAGAAGGAAAATATATCCAGAAAGTGATAGTGAGTGAGAAAGCTTCTTAACCTGCTAGTTTGTTGCTTTCTCAGGCAACAGCCTTAGCTCTTCCAGTCAGACGTTAGGAAAGGAGGCTGCAGAAATATCCCTTCCCCACTGAGCCCTTGCTCAGACTTTTTAATCTTTTGCCTTGAAGAGACTAACAGGGATGCTCCTTAAAGAAACATAATTCCAGAGTTGTATATTTATTGACAGCATAGAATAAGCTAATCCAGCCATAAAATATATATATTCAAACACAAACCAATAATCATCCTCATTAAAAGGTGTGAACTGGCAGGTTGCAAATACAAATAGAAGACCCACTGGGAACAAACAGTCTTAAGATCCAAATTATAGAAGGTTACAGGGAAAACCTTTCTATATAAGTCCTGGGTTCAATTTTGTAGTTTTTGCTGAAACTGTTTTTCTGGATCAACTTATTTGTGCAGTAAACCAAGTATGTGACCCTACACGCCTTGGTTTGGTTAGGGGGAAAATGTATTTTAAAACTCACAAGAGATATATGTTTTCTAACAAACTGAAGGATATAACCTATTAAGGGCTTTCCTGCCTATACTGAGTTTTCTTCCTACACTTGGTAGGGTTTTCATTAAAAGAAAAGCTTTCTCTTTCTCTTTCTGGATTCATACATGTTGTGGTACACATGTAATAGTAGATCTTGTTTTCAGCTTTGCTCTGCAATATAAGGTGACCCACTTATGTCCTTGGAAACTGGGCCTTCTGGCCTCTCTTTGCAATAAAACTGGTTCTGCTCTCTCCCACACACTACTGTACTGTCTACAGCTTTGCCTATTGAAAGCAATTCCATAGCCCTTAGAATACCACAAGCTTCTTAGATACTTTGGTTGCAAGAGGGGATTTGGAATTAGTTGTCTTATCAAAATAAATTTCCAGTAGCATCTCTCATTCCATTGACACAGACACACATTTGTTATTGATGGCAACTGAATGAAAGAGATCGGCAAAGGAGTGTGGGCGTCTAACAGTGAAGTGCTCCCCAAAATTACTCCAGTAAGATCATTGAAGTGAATGGGCTTGGACTGGAGTCACTCTCTTCCTGGCAGCCCTGTAACTGGGATATTCTTGGGAGATGTTTGCTGCAGAGCGTTCCTTGGCCAGTCCGGCTTCATGCCTGGGTCCAGGCGTTCATGCCCTCTCAGCGAGATTCAGAAGCCCAGCTGGGTATCAAAAGGAGGGGGTGGCTGGGGAGGGGCCCAGTGCGGCCAGCGCTGCTTTTCGTTTTCTCTCGGAGGGTTTGCAGGGTCCACATGGGCTGGCCTTGGAGGACACAAAGAAGGCTGGGGTGGGATCTCTCCCCTGAGCAATCCATAATGGCCAAGTCTTGGTCCAGCCGGCTGGAGGGAGGATTTCAAACTCCGGAGAAGGACCCCGCAGGGGGAGATCAGAAAAAAGGAGTGTGAGGTGAAGGGCGGGAGGCGGGAGGCACATTCAGTCTCCCTCCCCACCCCAAATAAAAGGACCACATTGGCTGCCGTAGGAGGTCTTAACCCCTACAAAACATGTGGGGGGATGGGCGAGAGATCCCTATCCTTTGGGGAACATTCCAGATCCTGAGAGGATCCATTTCAAATGGCATGTCCTCTGAGACCTTCCACATTTGCAGTCCTTTTACTCAGTGGAATTTTGTGAATATTTTAACAGAGGAGTGTAGGGCAGATTGTTTTCCCAGACTTTTTTCGGGATCCTTTCTTAGGCCTTTCTTTCAGTGTCCATTTACCTGTAGTGTACTGGTTAATAGCAGATGTAGTGGTATTAACATTAATAATAGCAGAATGGGGCAAGCTGGGATATCCCGATCTGAGCGCTAAACACATCACACAGAAACAATCAACAGAACTTCAGTATCGTCTGGATTTGCAATATTTATTAAAGGTAGTTTTGAAAGATGAAATGGCCACTTTTCTTGGAAATCGATCTCACCCTCTGAGGTCAACAGAATTTAACTGCAAGTTATGTGTTTGGGATCCGGGTATGAAGCCAGGAGAAATGGGAGATAATTTAGGGTTGCTAGGATAGATCCTAATTCCAGCTCTATTCCCTCACTCATTTTTACACACTTGATCATTCTGATGGCTTTCCTGGTTCAAACCCGGACTTTTGGTGCAATTCCTCTCCATTAACTACAATAAACTGAATGAAGTAAAATTAAAAGGTTAGGTTAATTTAAAAAAACGTTCTAGGAGTAGTGGAATCAAGCAAATAAAATTCCTGGCTTTCTGTGACGGCATAAACTTGAATTTTTAAAAAAGAGTTGAATTTGGCATCCATATTTCCGTGTTTCTCATAGAAAGAAATCAAGCAGTGTAGGAGAAATATCCCTTCTGCCCTCTTCAAACAACCCAAATGTAAACGCCTGGGCCTCTCTCCGTTGGAGCCTCCGAACACGGGTCCTTGTGCATTTCAGGGAAAGACCCAATAATATTTTAAAGACAAGGCATTCCCAACAGCTGGAGGAACGTTTCTAGGCTGAAAACATTTTTGGTGTGTGTGTGTGTGTGTGTATGTGTGTGTGTGTTGTAATCCAAAAAGCAAGAGGTCAACCCGCAAATACCCCACTGGATTAGGAGGTTATGAGACAGGTCATTGTCGCCTGCCCAAGGAAAAAAGGGCCAGGGAGCGGAGGGGAGGGCAGGACGGGGGAGGGGTGCGGTTGGGGCGCGTCTTCCTTGGCCAAAGGCCAAGCGAATTTCCTCGGAAGTGGGGGCTTTGCTTTTCCAGAAAAGGTGCTCAGGACCTGCCGTGGCCGACCAGTTTGCCAGAAAGCAGCCGCGTGCTTGGTGGCGAACCGTGGCCGGGGTCTGCGCTTGAGACCGGGAGAGCCCCTGCCCGGCGATCCCTCCCTGGCAGGACAGGGGCGGGGGGGGGGGGCTCGTGTGCCTGACCCTCATTTCCCTCTTAATCCCATTTGCTCGGTAAGCGGCCCGAGGCTGGCCGCGCATCTTCCGGCTCCAGGGTCCTCTCTCTCTCCAGCCTCCGCGGCCCCTCTTGGAGAAAAGGAGACGCCTAAGCCGGCAAAACCCGGCGGCTCCGAAGGAGCTGCACAGCGAAGCCCCGCCAGGCAAGCAGCATCGCATCCAAGGCCGGCGGGAGGCAGACAGCTCTTCCTGGAAAGAATGAGAAATCACCGGGATCGGAGCCCGTCTCTTCCCTGGGGGCGGGGATTCTACTCCCCCCCCCCATGAGGCGCTCCTCCGCGGGAGGGGCGGGCCAGCATCTTCAGGGTCCTGGTTTTAGACTAAGGCCTTTGCTGGGCGCTGGGAGAAAGGCGGATTAAACCCCAGGGGGAGGGAGGAGGTCATAGCCTGCCCTTTCCTCTCTCTTTGTTTCGCCCGGGGCCAAACAGATGGTTTGCGGGGCGTGTGGCTTGCCCATACCTGGCTAAAGGTCCCCCGGCAGCTGATCTGACCCCGGGGGAGGTGGCGGGATGTATCAGCTCTGGGTAAGCAGGAGCGTGCTGGCTCGTCTTCTCCCCGCAGGCCCAAGGACTCCAGCTCTTTCGATATGGCAACGGAGCATGTGCAGAGTGCAGTGCAGGCTCCTCAGCTGGCCAGGGAATCTCCCCCCCCCCCCCCCACACGTCTCGGATTAGCGGAGCCGACTGCCCAGCCGGAGAAACTGCGTGAACTTCACTCCTCTCTTTGGAAGACATCCTGCCAGTCCTTAGACCACTTCTCTTCCGCAAGAGTTTGCCCTTCCTGTACGCCGCTACTCTTCCACATCTCTTCCTCCAGGACAGCCGGAATTCTCACCGCTGTCACCCAGCCAGCGCCCCCTAACACGCCCCCTCCAAACGGCTTTTCACGGGTGAGTCTCTGCCCCAACTGAATACAAAACCCTCATACTTTGGAGGGTTTTGGAACAAGGGGACTTTTTTGTTCAGTTTTTACCCGAGATCCTTCTGGTGCTTCAAGGGGTTCACTCGAGTAATTTCTACAGTCCAACTCGCTCGGGCTAAAGTCAGCCTTTGCCTACAGATTGCTGCTCCTCCATTCTATACGTTTGAAACACAGGAAGAATGAATGTGGTCGTTCACCGGTGACAGAAACACTGTCTGCACATGCTGAGAAACGTGCTGCTATTTAATATGTTGCAAAGAATCAATCCAAGCCTCCTTCCCCCGCCCCGCCCGAAAAAGGTTCTGGCGCTTTCCCTGCTTGGCCCCTGTCGTTTGTGCCCTAACCTATCGACTGTGGTCTTCCTTCCCTGAGCATCTGTCGGAGTGGGAAGCTGCGGCCAACCAGCGACGGGACCAACCCACCCAGCAGGGAGCGTGGTTGCGATTCTGCTGTCCTTCCTTGTACTCCCCCCCCCCTTCGCCGCTTTCCACAGCACCCCCGATCCGGGAGCCCTTCCCGGGGATCGTGTTTGGGGAAGCAGCAGCAGCAGTAGCAGCAGCAGCAGCAGGCGAAGAGGATGGATCGGGCCACCCTTTCCCGCAGGAGCGAAGCTGGGGCAATGAAAAGGGGCCGGCAAAGCCCCTCGGAGCTCCCATCGTCCTAACATCGACTGCAGAGCAGCGCTGTTCGAAGCAGGGAGTGGGGGGGGCGAGGGGGTGTCAGCGCGGAAGAGAGAGAGAGAGAGAGAGAGAGAGAGAGAGAGGAGGAACGGGAGGCAAGGGGTGGGGCAGAAGGGGTTCATATGAGGCCTGCCTACCTTGCAGTCCCTCCCACCACCCCCTCTCTCTCCCTCCCGGCAAGCCCGTGCCCCACTGGACCCCTGCCTCAGCCCCAAAGAGCGAGAGTAGAGTAGACTTCCAGCCAACCTGCTCTACGGCTCTCCCCACAAACGTGGTCCCTAATCCTCATTAAGGGATTCCGCTCTGGACAGCGTCAGAATTCCAGCCGAACCAGCTGCTGACCCTGGGGGCACGTGGGGGGGGGGAAGCGGGCTAGCCGCGCCGGGGTGCTTCCCCGGTCACTGAGCGGGCCGGTTGCCTCGGCTCCAAGTCCGGCGCTTTGCCGCCTCTTTCCCTGCCGACCCGCGAGCTGCTTCACTGGGTGGCAGGCGGGGAGGGGGCGCCCGAGCAAGCAGTCCCTCCAGGCTGTTCCAGCGCCTTCGTACTACCGTACAGTAAGCTGATACTGTCGCTGAGACCAGCTGAAGACAAGAGATGCCCCCCTGTGATCTAAGTGGGGGAATTCAAAACATCTCCATCCCTAACCCCCCCCCCCCAGTAGATCGGTCCCCAAAGAAATCTCCACAGTATGAACACTATCAGTGCATAGAAATATAACAACCTGTACACAGGGCCAAACTTGGGCCTGGTGTAAACTTGAGACTGGCTCACCCCTGCCTCATCTAATTGGTCGTGGGAAAAAAGTACTTTATTTGTGAAACGACATGAGTATAGAATGGGGCAGTCTGCAACAGAGGGCCTTGTCCCGAATCCTCTGCATAGCGCCCCTGGTATCCCTTGGTGGTCTGGTCTCCCAAGTGCTAACCGAGACCTACCTGCGCCCCCTCCCCCGCAGGCAGGCCTTGGTTAGCACTTGGAGACCACCAAGGAATACCAGGGGCTCTATGCAGAGGCAGGCAAAGGCAAACCACCTCTGTTAGCCTGAGCCTCTTGCCTTGGAAACCCTACCGAGTCACCACTAATCGGCTGTGACTTGACGGCACTTACACACACGCACGTGTGCCTGCTTACAGAGAACACGTCGAGCATTTGATGACGTGGATCTAGTCCGCAAAAGTTATGCCACAATTAATCTGTCAGTCTCAAAGTCTCACAACCGCCTCCTTCCCCGCTCCCCCCTTCCGAGGTGCCTCTGGAATTTGCTGCGTTATTGACGTTTATTTCGAGATGGCCATCAGAGAGCCGGCTGAGTGATGAGGTTATAAAACACCCCCCCCCTCCACCGCCAACAGCTGACAGGCCGAGCTGGAAGAGCCTGGTATCCGAGGCCACGATTCTGTCCACACGCGAAACTCCATGGGATGAAAGCCCAGGATAACCTCCTGATGAGCTGCCCCATTTCACCCACGCAGCGAGCAAGCGAGAAGATCCGATCTCTCTGTGCAAATGTCGTGAATCGCTGCTTGAAAAAGAATCAATTACCGCGCAATACCTCGCTCGGAAGGCGCTTTATGAGCACTGAAAACCAATGATCCTGTGCACCAGGATCGAACCATAGCTGCGTTGGAAGCCCCATTTCTCACTACATCATGCCTGGAATGGCCTCCCTCTCGGGGTTGTTGTAGAGCTAAGAGAATCCGACCCTCTCTTTCCACAGGAAGCTGACCAGTCTGCGTCACTCTTCGAGCCCGGAGGCCATCTGTCCCAGGGCTCCGCGCCAGCCCCGCAGTGCAGTGCTAGGCGCTGTATCCTGTTCCTCGAGTACAAACCCGGCAAGAGGACCCGGAGGAGGAGGCAAAAGGCCAGAGCCTGGCTTGGTGAAGGGAAGGCGAAGAGCGGAAGGGAGGAAATGGAAGAGTCGAGGAAAGGCTCCTCGATGGCCAGAGGGGCCAACCCATCAAGGGGGGGCCAGGCGCGGGTCAGAGGGTCTCCCACCCTCCTCCTCCTCCTCCTCCTCCTCCTCCTCCTCCTCCATATTGCCTTTCTCCCACCCCCACCCCCACTCTCCCCGGGTTCGAGCACAGTCCTTAGCAGCCGGGCTTGCCTCGGGGCTTGCCTGGGAACGAAATCCCTCCCCCGGCGGCGCGATCCTTCTCAGCACGCTCGAATCGACGCTGCTTTTGGGTCACCTGGGATGAGGATTCGAATCAGATCAGAGAATCACATCTCCTCCCGTGCAAAACACAGATTTCCCGTTCTTCCATAACGGAACGAACGGCTTGATTCGGACCCCTTTCAAGTCCAGTTCGAGCCCATTTGCAGTCGGGGGTGGGTGGGGCTGCGGGACTGCCAGTGGAGTCCCCCCACCATGTCCTTGGGGAGGGGTGGCGCCGCGGCGGCCCTGGATTCACCTGCCAGGACGATGCGAGGCCGGCCGCCGGGACAAAGGGCCGCGCTCGAGGCCCCGCGAGGGGCGCTTCAGGTTCACTGCCTCGGCTGCCGACCGGGGAGAAGCCGCAAATAAGCGCGAAAAGCGGTCCATTCTTGCCCGGGGCGAGACAAGGCGGCGCGGCGGAGGGTTCGGGGCCCGCCAGGCCGGCCGCGCTCCACCAGGCAGACATCGCGCGTAATCTCCAGAACAATTTCATTTCCTCCCCGCCCGCTTGGCGAGCGAGGCCGGCTGGCCCGAGCGAGGCCGGCCATCTAATCCGTCCACCCCAGCAGGGAGGGAGAGCAAAGGACACCCCCCGCCGCCCAGGGAACCGGGCCCAAAGAGGGGGGACTCGAGGGGGACCCCCCTGCAGAATTGCACTGCCTGGGGGAAAGCGTGGAGGCAGGCCTTCTCGTGAGTAGGTTCCCCCGCATTGCCTGGTAAGGAAACTGGCCAGCCTAGGCTGGGACAGTTTGCGCTCGGGATGCAGTCGCCAAGGAAATCAGAGGAGGAAACCCTTGGGCGGGGGTGGGGGTGGGGGTGGGGGTGGCCTCTTACACTCGACCAGGCTGAAGGAGAGAGCGGGGAATCTAAGAAAGGCAGGCCGGAGCAACAGGAGAGGGAAAAAATAAGGGCCCCAGGACACGAAGCGCCTTGGAGCTCTGTCGATTTCAGTGGGGCACAGATGCAATTCCAGCCTCTGTATATTTACTCCCACTGAATTTAAGCTTAACCATTCTTCCGCTTTAAGGACTTAGATGCTCCTCCTGAAATCAACGTGCTTTAGGACGGACTAACATTTGGCCCCATCTTTTCAAAGGGTGATGGGTGGGAAAGGGAATTATTTCCTTCTAAGAGAGCCTTCCAGCTTTTGGTGGTGGTGGTGGTGGGGACAAGACCCGCCAAATGTAGAGACTGATTTAATGCTAAACTAGGCCTCAACATCCTGGTGTTCGCTTGAGGAAAAGAAAAGGGAAAAACAGTTCCCCGATTTCTCCCCTCCCCTCCATTAATAGAACTTGGCAACGAGCAACAAATTCAGGGCGTTAGTGGAATGAAGGGACAAAACTCGTTTGCAGCTTTTGGGGAGGGGGCGAGAGAGAAATTAGCAATATGTTAATTCCCATTTATTATTATTACTTATTTGATTTGGTATACCCTTTTACCCCCAAGGGCTCTGAGCTGTGTACAACAGAACCAACAAAACAAACAATTTAAGGGAATGCTTCTCTCCAGGTCCCATTAAAGGTTAACTGTGTGTCATTTCACTCCGGTTTGCAAACTTTAAAGGGAAAGGGGGGGATTCAGTTAAACCTTTCTGCTCTTTCCTTCCTTCCTTTGGCTGTTATCCACAATCAACCTGGACATTTAACAACAAAGTAGCATCTCAGATCATAACTGTGGCCTGCAGGAATGATTTCATGTGGTGGGCCTATAGAAAGGCAGAATTCTTTATTTCCTCGAACAAAGATCCAGTCCTTAAGGTCCAGTCCTTAAATCCGGAATGTGGCTTTTCATTTACTCTGGTTTGGTATGTTGATACTACTCGCAGTTATTTTTGAATTTAGGAGCACTTGAATCTACGAGGTTTAATTGTGGTCATTTATGGCATTTATGGTCTGCCTGAACTGTTCTCCTGAAAGTTATAAGCATAATTAGGTGTGATCAACCCGAATTCTAGAGTCAGGGAAACGGAAATCAGCCTTTGGGTTTTCCTTGAAAGAAGGGTGTCATATTGGAATGGATCCTTGCCATCTGGAAATGGATTCCAGAAGTTCTTGCTGTCATTTGTGCTTGAAAATGTGTCCTATCCTCTGTATATAAAAGTCATGATTTCCAAATTTACTGGAGCTGAAAGTTATATTGGTCAATTTTTCGAGAAGCTCCATTGAAATCAACATAGATTCTCTAATTCAACTTTGGACTAGACAGTTTGTGGAACCTTGACACCCTTTAGGCCCGACCATAGCCCGGTTTACTGTAAACAAGTCCTAATTATTTCTGATTTGAAAGCTCTATTGCAATAGAATGAGGCTTAATATCTAGGAGGGGGGAGAGCTTTTTGGAAAAAAACCTAACCGAGGTCGAATCTCCCCCCACAATCAAAGGCAGCATTAGGGGAAAATTAGAAGTAATACAAACAACTTCGATAACACAATGTAGACGTTAACTGGATTAGATTAATGCATTATTAGCATTGCTTTTATACTGTTACTCCTATTACAATCATGCCATTCGTGGCAACAGAACTATGCTACCAGTACTGTGACCCCCTCTTCTTTTGCTTGTGCCCTTATGTTTGCATTCTGCCAACTGAATGGGCTGCTTCATGCATCTGGGCCTTGCTCCGGAAATCTTCTGCCATAATACATGTGCTAAGATTTTGCTACTCTCAGTTACTATTGATATTACTGTTTTGCTACTGGTGCACTCCTACTAAGTTGCCGTTGGCATTTGCGACATGCTACTGTGATTCCATTGTTAGAAATACTGTGAGGCTACTTATTAGCACTGGGACCAACTTTTTTTTTTAAAGACCACAGAGTAGAAAATTCACACCACAGAGTTGGAAAATTCGCTTCCTACTTGGCGACTTCGTGCAGCTGCTGATGTTTCCACCTCGCAAAGGGAGAAGGGAATGCGAAGGCAATAAGCCAGGAGGTGAAAGAGGTGACATAAGGACATGGAGGAAGGGAAGAATCGCAGAGGCGAAGCTGACTGAAATTGACCAGAACGTTGTCCTGTTCACATTTGACGAAGGGACAGCGAGAGCGAACGAGCGAGAAGCTTTGGGGTCGCTTTCCCCACGGCTTGCAATATTTGCAAAACTCATGGGTTACATCTGGTGCTGTTTCGAAAGCCCCCCCCCCCCCAATCCCCTCCGGGGTGCGGCCAGCGCGTCAGCGAGGGGAGTGCTGGTTTTCCAGCGACAAATCCGAGGAAGGTCTTTCGCAGGGATCTACTTTCATCGCGGAAACAGACACGTAACATCTCTCTGGACAAATTAATTTTCGGACGGATTTATGGCAGGCTCGCCTTTCAAAGATATGCACGGGGCTCTCCCGAGCTGTAATAAAGTCCAGAGACAGACGATGAAGTAGGGGAGAAAAACCACCCGCCAGGTTCGCTGGCTAAGCGGAAAGCCCTCTGCGGAATATTATCGGTCCAGCTAGAGCCCAGGGCGCTGGGCGCATTTCTCGAGATAATGCCCATATTCCGAATGAGCGATCAGAGGACTCCGGTATTGTTGGGGAAAATGAGAGGAAGGAGAATGACGTGGGAGGCGAACAATGGCATTTCTGAATCGGTTTGGGTGATTGACGTTTAGGGGGCTTCGTGACTCTGGGGAATAGGACTCATTACCGTGAATACACCAAAACATCAAGCCAGATTAGAACCGTGGTGCGCTCCAAAATCCCATTTCACTCTACACGATTCTTTACAGAGCAGCCACCTTCAGAAAAATAAAATTCCTTGGCAAACATTCTGGGCTGAATTGCACCAAAAGCAACAATGGAGATAAGATCTTTCTTTCTTTCTTTCTTTCTTTCTTTCTTTCTTTCTTTCTTTCTTTCTTTCTTTCTTTCTTTCTTTCTTTCTTTCCCTGTAACTGCTGCTGAACTTTCCACCCTGATCCTGAAATACTGTTCTATCAAGACAAAATACTGAAATTCATGGACTCACATCCCCATCCTAAATAGATTACGTAGACCATCTGAAAATGGGATTTGTGGCCGCGAAAGACCATGGGTGGTAAAAAGTCCCATTATTTACAATAAAATTAAAAATTTGATTGAGTGAGCAAACGCCTGCCCTATGGAGGAGCAGATTTCGGAGTTAATGCAGGAATCACACATTTTCAGAACTGGCCTGGCCTGTAATTAGAGCTTGATTTCTAGGCAGCTTGGAAGGACAAATCCATTCAGCCTGACTGACATTTTGTAATTTGCAAAGCTCACTTCTTTCTGGCAAGAGAAGACGATTTGTTTTGAGGGGCCGAGGAAGGAACTGTCAAAGAAAGAGCCGATGCTGCATTTTTTTTTTTAAATCTGGGGGCAGAACTTCTTCGGAATTGGTGGCATAAAACAACATTGGGAACTGCATCAGAGTTGGGGGGAGGTGCAAAAAATACTCTTACTGCGAGCAGGGAACTTCATCCCCTCCACGTGGAATGCATCCAAAGACTTGTTAACTTGCTGCAACATTTTGGATCCAAGTCAACATCCCATGGAGTCAAGGGGCAGGGGGGAAATGATGGGTTGGTGTTGGAACCGTGCTTTTAAACGGGGTTTCATTTGGAACCGGTTCGTTTCCACGGAACTGAAGGGAGAGGAAACAAACACATCCGGGTTCCCAACCAGCTGCCTTCTTGCTCCTGTGCAGCCCTGCAGGGGCCGTGACGAACCCGGCGGATGTTTCCAAGGCGCATCGGAGATCATCTTCATTGGGAGAATCTTCTTGTTAATTAATCTGCTTTCTTGTCATTATTCGCCAAAAATATGCATCTACAGGGGTCGTGTCATTAGAAAATTAAGATTATCGGTATCTGTCTGAGCTCTTTCTCTTACCCGCCCACACAGACAATCGTGGAGTCTAATTACTTTCTGAATTAACGCAGAAGGGCTATTTAACTCAGCATTAAAGTGTTGGAACAAAGGGAACACTTTCCCCCCTCCACCCATAGAATGGCCGGTTGGGGGGTAGGGTGAGAGAGAGATCTTGCGGGCTCAACGAAGACCTGCACCCTTCCCGCTTTTTGTTGGCTGCTTTCTGAGGATAGGAAGAGAGATCCGAATTAGGAAAAACTAAACGTCTTATGCAAAGTAGACCACAGATATAGGGCTGCTTAGAAAACATGAAACAAAGGAGACGGGAGAGAAGGAAGGAAACTCCTTCTGATTCATATTCTCTAGTAGATCCACTTTCTGTGGTTTAACAGAGCAGTGGCCATTGAAATGAATCCAATCAGGAATGTAACCCGAAACAGAGGCAGGGAAGGTCTCTTCGGGACTCAGGTGCCCGCCGAAACGGGGTCTGCAGGCATTCTTGAAGACTTTCACTGCTACCCCTCCCCCCAAAAAAACTTTTTAAAGTTTTGTTTCCTCCGGGTTGCTCCGGTCAGCCGCTCCCAAGGCTTCCTCCTCATGCTGGAAACTGCCTTGTCCTTTTTGGACATCCCCCCCCCCCCCGATTTACCAAGTAAACGCTTTTAGGGACCTCTTTCCCCCAAGAACTGCCCCATCTGAATCCTCTTCGTTACAAAACGGTTAGTGAAAAGGCACTGAATTGCTGTGGGAGGAGGCTCCCCCCACTGCTGCTCTCTCTAGATTCAGAGCATTCCTGTAAGCCCCCCAGTTTCACAAAAGCTCCCCCCCCCCAGACCTTTTAAAGAAAAGGAAGGTTGTCCACCCGCTTTTCTCCCGGAGTCCCCAGGCTATTTTACCAGCCATGTGGAGAAGTACGTTAAAGTATGCCGGGTCGGGAGCCCCTTCTTGGGATCCCTTCAAGGTACACTTGAGGTCAGAGACAGATCAAAGAGAAGGAAAGCAACTTCTGAAAGGACAAGGCTTTCCAAAATCGGGGCTGGGGATTTGCCCTCCTGTCCTAGAAGAACAGCCTTTCCCATATGCTGGGAAACCTGCAGGTGCACTCTAATCTGAAGAACCGGGTTTGATTCCCAGCTCTGCCATTTGAGCTGTGGAGGCTTATCTGGTGAACTAGATTAGCTTGTGCACTCCAGCACATGCCAGCTGGGTGACCTTGGGCTAGTCACAGCTCTCTTAGCCCCACCCACCTCACAGGGTGTTTTTTGTGGAAAGGAGATTGTAAAGCCCTTTGAGTCTTCTTACAGGAGAGAAAGGGGAGTATAAATCCAACTTCTTCTTCTTCTTCTTCTTCTTCTTCTTCTTCTTCTTCTTCTTCTTCTTCTTCTTCTTCTTCTTCTTCTTCTTCTTCTTCTTCTTCTTCTTCTTCTTCTTCTTCTTCTTCTTCTGCCTCTGCCTCTGCCTCTGCCTCTGCCTCTGCCTCCTCTTCACCACCTCCTACTGGTTGGTACTCCAGTATTATAGACATTCCGCCTGTCAGCAGGAGGTTCAAGGATGGTCTCTGGTGGACAGTCGGTAAGCACGATCCGAACCTCTGAATTGTGCGCCATCCATCCTAGCAAGGAAGAGGGTCTTTCAAGGAAACCACCCCCCCCCCCCTTCAGGCGCTACTGCCCTTGGGAGCGAGCGGCCGAAAGGGGCAAAACTCCCTTCTTTGTGAGCCCCACGAGAAGCAGCCAACTGGGTTTCCGTAGAAGGCGGAGTTTTTCTGCAAGTTGCCCAGAACGGAGATCTGCCCCCCCCCCCGCAGCCCCTTTCTCACGAGTCAACCCAAACCAATTGCTCGAAAAATTTCCTCCACTCCGCGTAGAACAGCCGCGCCTAGGTAGGATAACCACGTATTAAGGAGCGAGGAAGTGTGCGTGCCTGCAGTAGGGGATGTCCCTGTCTATCCCCCTTTTACACCAGTATCTTGACCCCCGCCACCTCCAAGCAAGAAAACAGTCCCCACGGACCTCATTTTCGAGCAACTGGGTTGGGAAGACTGGCGAGCAGGGACTGCAGGAGGCAAGATCCACGAGATCAGTCTCCGGCCAGATTTGAACGGGATTTCAACGGGATAGGTGTCTAGTTCGATCCCAAGCACGCTTAGGCGGAATACAACAGCACGTCTACTCGGAAGTCAGCTCCACTACGTTTGGCGGCGCTGACTGCCAGGTGGTCCGTGAGCATGAGGGCGCTGTCTCGCAGCGCAATCCTAAACAACCCTAAATCCATTGAAGTCGAAGGGTGTGACTCTATTTAGGACTGCACGCTGTAGAGTCTGCCTCGATGTGCGTTGATAAGATTGCTGCGGCTGCCCTAGGCAAGGGTTTAAATTCGGCGGGATCCTGCCCTTCTGTTTAAAAGAAGGCGTTTCTGAGTGGGCATCGTTGACAGCGCTCTGGATAAATCAGGCTTCATCGATGTTGCACCCAGAGCTTAAACGGAACTAAGGATCGTATAACCGAGGAAGGGAGTCCTTCTAACAGGTCTTTTTGCGACAAGAAGACAGAGAGTTGCACAGCCGTGAGCTGCCGTTCAGAACAACCGCACAGACCCCCTCCAAAAGCACAGCCTTGGTTAGGATTTACTGCCAGTGGCTTCAAGCGGGTTTAGGACCGCGGCTTGGGGGAGAGCAACATCCAAACGACTCGTTGCCAGCGATCAGTTTCTTGGCAGCGCTGCAAGATCCCACAAGCACCAGGAAAAGAAACCCAGGCGACGCGGAGCTGAGCTCTGCTGGCAGCGCGTGCGCAATGTAGGCGCTCCGTCTCCGAGGCACAGCGGAGGAGAAACGCGGACCTACACTGCCCCCTGCAGGCGGCCCGGCTCATTGGGACAAAAGGCTGTCTCTTAAAGGGGAAGGCCTCTCTTAAGGTGGACTGGCTCCAGAAGCTGCGCTCTACCTTTGGGTTTCTTTTACGTCTTCTTTTAAAATTTCCTGATCTCCCTGCAGATCGTTTTCATTGTAGCTCAGTCGCAATATTAATCCTCCTGCGGGAATCTACCCGCGTATTTTTGATAGGAACGGGGTTTCCCCTCCCCGCTCACAGCTAAATATTTGCGCTGTTTACTTTCCCATCATTTTTATTGCTTTGATACAGCACGCCCAGTTTTGTTTTGGCTGTTGATTTTATTAACGCGGCTCAGCCAATTGCTTCCCTCCCGCTTTCTCCCTTATTGATGCGAATCAATAAGAGCAGATACAGCAATAACAGCAGATACTGCCTCGAGAGGAGGAGGGCGGGGGTGGGGGCTGCGCGAAGATACCTACAGACCGGCAGGCAGAGACTCATCCCTGGATGAAAAGGGCTCATGGAAAATTATCGGAGATGGTGGGCTATACAACTGGGTATAGTCTGTTAAAACGAGGATCCTGCTTTGGAATTTGGCATCATTTAATGTGTCCGTGTTAACACCTAGACTTCGCTTCATTCCCTTTTTTCACATCTCCGGTTAGTCGGACAAGCAACCCTAAACCTATAGCAATATTTATTGACCACATCAACTCGTTCTGTGTAATCCGCCTGGAGTCCAAGTGAAAAAGGCCGACTACAAGCAATGTAGATTATTAATTCGACAAAGCGCCTTGCGATTATTGCCCGTGAGACAGGCGGACTACAAGCAATGTAGATTATTAATTCGACAAAGCACCTTGCGATTATTGCCCGTGAGCAGGGGACAGAATAAACCAGTCTGGGTTTGCTGCCATCTCCTTCGCCGCGGCGCCTGCTCCCCTTACCGATGGCTCAGTACATAGACCGTTCAGTTCAGTGGGGTCCAGACGGTTTCGAGGGGACCGAGGCCGAGCGCGCCTGTGTTTAAGGCAGCTGGAATGGGGCTGGTCCGAGACTGGTGTCCAAGGGGAGTCTCGGATAAAGAAGAAGAAGCGTTTGGATTTATAGCCCACCTCTCTCTCCTATAAGCTGGTTTACAAGCTCCTTTCCCTTCCTCTCCCCAGGACAGACACCTTGTGAGGTAGGTGCGGCTGAGAGAGTTCTGAGAGAACTGTGACTAGCCCAAAGTCACCCAGCAGGAATGTAGGAGTGCGAAAACGCATCTGGTTCACCAGATAAGCCTCTGCCACTCAGGTGGAGGAGTGGGGAATCAAACCCGGTTCTCCAGATTACAATCCACCACTACACCATGCTGGACTCCCGGAAAGTGGGGGGGGGGGGGGCAAGAAGCGAACTCCGGAGCCAGCCAGCCAGCCACCCTATCCCATTTCGAGACGCCCTGCAGACCCAGCCGGCATCCCAGCGCCCTTCCCCCGCTCCGCTGGCCCCCCCGCCAGGGAGAGCTCCTGCGGGACCGGACTCAAGTCCCGATGGAGCGCAGCCTTCGGAGCAGCGCCAGCCCTTCGCCCGCCTGCCTTGACCCAGCTGGCCTGGCCGTTGGCGGCGCTCCCGGAGGCGCTTAACCCTCTCCCGGCTCCCTGGCACCCAGCCAGGCGCTCTTGCCCACACACCGCCCCGCTCCCTCCTTCCCTCCCTCCCTCCCTCCCTCCCTCCCTCCCGAGCCGGCTGGATTCCTGCCAGCTCCTGGCGGCTTGGGACGGAGCCTGGTCTCGGACTCCAGCAGCCGCCTCGGATTGTGTCCCGGCAGACACCTGCTTTAAGAAGGCTCCCCCGGGAAGCGTGGCTCAGGTCGACCGGGCCAAACTCGGGTTTTCTTGCCCCGAGGCTTCGCCCGCTTCCAGGGTCCAACCCCATTCCCTCGGAGCTTCGCCGAACAGCCTCCGGGCCGGCACGTACCCAGTCCTCCGAAAGCTAACAGTGCCTCTGACACTATGCAAAGCGCCTTCCCCATCTTACCGGAACAACTAGCAGGTGAGGTCCACGACCATAGGGGCCTTCCCGGCAGACACCTGCTTTAAGAAGGCTCCCCCGGGCTCGTCTGCAGGGCGAAAGCGACAGATTCTGTGCAAGGCATAAGTCGACTTCCTAAGCAAAAGAAGGTGTGGGACAATGGGGCTGGACTCAGATCACACCAGCAGGAAAACGGAGGAGGGAGGAGAGAAAGAATCGTTCCGAGGCCTGTTGAAAATTTCTACTTGAGATATTACTGGCTCCTGCAACCTGCAATTATTAGTAAACAGTACTTGATAGTTATACACCACTTGGTGGTTTTCAAGGCACTCCCCCTACCTTATATTATTGTAGGACTCACAACAGTCTGGTAAGGTAGGCCAATATTACCTCCACCTTGCAGATGGGGGTGACTAGGGGGTTTCTAAGGCGGTTCCAGGAGTTGTTTATAACCAATAAATATTTTAATAGCGCTTAGGAGGACTGGCTCTGTTTTATTAATTGGCCAAGACACACCTCCAATTGTGGTAAATTTTCATCAGGGGTGATCAGAACATCTTGTTAACCTAGCAAGACAGTGAAAAGAAACCTTCTTTTCTTAGCCACAACACACCATCAATTGACTACTGTTGTTATTGCATAATCCCAAATATTTATTTAGCACTTTTTAGTCAAAGAGTTCAGGGCAGCACACTTCATCTTTATTTTATCCTCACCCCAGCCTTAAGATGTAGCTCTGCCTGAGAGAGAGAGTGACTGGCTCAAGATCACTCAGCAAGCTTCATGGCAGACTGGAGATTTGAACCCAGGTCTTCTGGATCCTAGTTCAGCACTAAGTTAACTGCTACACCTGGCCAAACAGGAAGTGGCAACAACAGCCTTGTGTCTGGGCCATGTAGACATTTCCTTGCAGTTTCTATCTCTGCCCAGGACAGCACTTAGTTTGCAGCTGCCTTGGGGCAGCACCATTGACTAGCTTCAGCTGCATTTACAAAGTCCCTGGGGCAGTGATGTAAGTAACCCTACCATTGTGATATTGCCAACAGCTTGGGTATGAAAGCTGAGCAATGGAGAAAGCTGAGAGGAAGAAAATTGATTCATTTGAAATGTGGTTCTGGAGGAGAGTTTTACGAATTCTGAGGACCACCCAAAAAACTGAAGTGGACTGTAGACCAAATCAAGCCTGAACACTCCCTAGAAGTTAAATGACTATTCTGAAGCCATGGCCCTTGGTTCGCAAGACCCCAGGAAGTCTGTCAATGAGAGGATGTTTCAGAAGACATTAATTTATAAGATCACCGTAAGTCAGAAGAGACTTGATGACACTTAACATGCACAATATTATTTACCTGCATGCGATTTTAAGCTTCAGCTGTGCCTTTCCACACAGTAGGCTTCTATTAGAATAACAGCCCCTTCCCCCGCAGATAGCTGGCAACTGTAAGATCAGTAATAAAAATGATGACAGTGCGATCAATCTACCTAGTTTCACCCAGATATTTTCCTCTTTAGGAAAGAAGCAAGCATAAGAGAGGCTTAGGAAGTTGGGGATGTTTAGTCTGGAGAAGTGAAGGGGGGGGATTATAGCTATGTTTAAATATTTGAAGGGATGCCATGTCCAAGAGGGAGCAAGGTTGTTTTCTGCTGGCTCAGAGACTAGGACAGGAGTGATGGATCCAAGGTGCAGGAAAAGAGATTCCACCTAAACATTAGGAAGAATTTTCTGTCAGGGCTGTTTGATGATGGAATTCACTACCTTGGAGTGTGGTGGAGTCTCCTTCTTTGGAGACTTTCAAACAGAGGCTGGATGAACATAAGTTGGGAGTGCTTTGATTGTATATACCTGCATGGCAGGGGGTTGGACTTGATGGCACTTGTGGCACTGGCGTAAGGCCGTTGGGCAAGGTGGGCAGCTGCCCAGGGCACCACCTTGTGGGGGGCATCAAAATGCTGGGTTCGTTACAGTGACCCCCAGCAAGGGGCTTTCAGGACAAGTGAGAAACAGACATGGTTTGTTGTAGAGTCTTCTTTGGTGGTCTTCCTTCCAAGTACTGACCCTGCTTACTTTTCTGGACCTGGTGCAACCATACTGGTTGGCTATTTTACCCTTTGCGCCAAGACTGGACAAAATCTTATTGGATATAGGGCATGGACTCAAACTGTAACATGTTGGTTGTGCCTTCATTACCTATCTTGTCCTCATAGTCTGATGCTTGCTGACCCATACTGGGGCAGATGGCCTTGTCCCATGTGTCAAAAAATCACCACAATTGGCATAGACCTAAATATATATGCCAATTCTGAAGAAAATCACCTGTTCTACATGTTGAAGAGATAAGGACATAGAAAGACAGACAATAGACTTGGATGGACAAAAAAATTGCTTTATAGGGGGACCCATGACTCATTATTTGGATTTAAGAAGAAGTTTGGATTTATATCCTCCCTTTATCTCCTGTAAGGAGACTCAAAGAGGCTTATATGGTTTCCCTCCCCGCCCAACAAATATCCTGCGAGATGGGTGGAACTGAGGGAGCTCGGTAGAGCTGTGACTAGCCCAAGGTCAGCCAGCTGGCATGTGCTGGAGTGCACAAGGTAATCTAGTTCACCAGATAACCCTCCACAGCTCAAGTGGCAGAGCAGGGAATCAAACTTGGTTTCCAGATTAGAGTGCACCTGCTCTTAACCACTATACCACACATTTCCTTAACAAGCCCAGCCCACCAATGAGCCTTTATGCAGGCAAGGCTGAATATTTTTCCCTCTGCAATGACAACTGGCAGTTATAGGCAAGTCCCACATAAAGACAGAATATGTTCATGTCAGCTAAGGTGCCTGAAACCATAAAGCATATATTAGTGCATTGTCCAAGATACGACAGGAGGTGAGTCCAACACATTCTGCCAATGTTACAAGAAATGCACTGGTCAGATGAAAGAACAATCAGATTTCTCCTATCAGATAAGAACCTTGAAACAACAATGAAAGTGGCAGAGTTTTTATCATAAGTTGCTGTAGAATGGAACCCGAATCAGTGTAGAGTGCCACTTTTGTATTTTATTCTTTGTTTCTCTGTTATGTCATGAAAGGTATTTGTTGTTGGCTGTTTCTGTTAGCCCATACCACTTTTCCTCCTTGGCTCTAATATTCAATGGTTTGAAACAGAAACTTATACTCAGAGAAGGAAAATATAGTAGTAGTACAATATAGGGAATTAGTAAATAAGTTTAATGTTTTAGGCACTTTATTGTACATAAATAGAGCACATGCACTTTCCTTCCCTGAGTATATGTTTCTGTTTCAAGCCACTGGGCATAGTGTAAATAGTAGGTTTCTTTATACAGTAATCACACTGCCTAAGATATATTGTAAGTTGTAGCATTCTCCTCTAATACTCCCCCAAAAGCTATTCTGAGAATCGTGGAACCAGCAAGGACAAAAATCCTGAAGGGAACTGAGTGAGGCTGAGGGTTTTTGTGCACTTATTGCTTGCCTCAAGAGCGTTTTTCTGTTTACACAAGAGATTGGGCCGCAGTTCTCACACAGTTTTTAGGCCCAGTCAGCAGACAAGCTGGTCCCAAACAACAGGTTTTTGTTTTGTTTTGTTTTTTTGCAATGAAGGCACCATTTACAGCCATCAGCATTAGCTACCAGAAAACTAGAAACTGAAAGCAAGAGCTTCACCCAATAGGACAAAACTAAGTTGACTAGATCCAAGCCTTTGTTATCTCACCCCTCTTCCTGCTTGATGGGCATTAAGGTGCTCAGATCTTTCATCCAGAAGCTAACTGGCAGGACCCTGGTTGCTCTCCTCACTTGAGTCAGGGTTGTCTACAGTCCCACTTAGGAAGGACTGGAAAAAGTGTTTAGTGAGGTAATATTTTTCAAGACTTTCACCAGCCTCTATCAGTGGGGAGGAGATATAGGAAGAGCCTCCCCCCTCCCCCAGCATATTTCACCTTCCTGCCTTTTCCTTGGCTGGATTAATGGGGATTAGGGGCTGGGGAAGAGTCTCAGTGCCAAACTGGACCCAGGAGAGGCCCCTTCTAAGGGCAGCCACCCAACAGGGGTTCTCCTTTTCCTTTGCCCCATAGAACACTCATTGGGGAAGGCAAACTAGTAGGTCCTGGATTTGCTGTGGTTAGGGACCCACTGCTTCTCAGGGCTGTGCTCCTGAGTAGGATGTTTCAGTCCAAATGATAGAGGACAGAATTTTTCAAGGGAATTCATGATCCGGACTTAAATGCATTCCCAGTCCATGCTGCACTAACACATCAACATTTTTTCTCAAAACTCCCCCCCCCCCAAATGTTCAGCCAATAAGACAGTTGCAGGCCTAGTTAAAATGTCTCTTATGCTTTTCTTTTCTGATGGTGTGTGATAGGTTGTAATCAAACAAGTTTTATTCCTTCTTGTCTTCTAAGAAGCCCCTTTGTGTGTATATGTGTGTGCGGCCAGAGTTTGTTTTGCTGCCTTTTGCAGAGGATTTCCTGACAGCCACTTGGGCGCCACCAAAAGATAATGCAGAGCGGTTACTCTTCAGGAACATCTATACCTCCTTTCTGTTGAGTCAAATTCGATGGAGATACCAGCTAGCAGGCAGACTTCCAGATGATTATTTGACCTTGAGATCAAATGGTGCTCCACCAGTTATGTCTATGATTTGACTAGGTGCTCAAGACAACGGAATCACATTGGTGCTGAAAAATGAGACAGGAGAGATTTTCATTGGTTGAAATCATATTTATTCTTAAAACGCCATTCAGCTCTGCAATCTTTCCTTCTGAGTAAGCGAGCAGGGAGCTGAGCTACATATCTGATCAGGAAAATGCTTTCTACACCAGAATCTTAGCTCAAGCTGAATATCTGAAAACACTTATTAGGGAGTCAAATCCCCATGAAATAAGAGAATCTGTGTATTGTCGAAGGCTTTCATGGCTGAACTCAACTGGTTCTGGTGGGTTTTCTGGACTGTGTGGCCATGGTCTGGTGGATCTTGTTCCTAACGTTTCGCCTGCATCTGTGGCTGGCATCACAGAGAAAAGTGTGTTACACAGTGTGTAACACACTTCTGGACTCAGTGTGTAACACACTTCTCTCTGTGCTACACCTCTGAAGATGCCAGCCGCAAGATCTGCCAGACCACAGCTACACAGCTCAGAAAGCCCACAACAACCAGAAGAGAATCTTTCTTCGCAGTAAACTTGGGCAGTGTGGGTTGGAGATGGTTGGGGCTCATCAGCATCTCAAGCTGAACTGCAAGAAATGAAAGAACAAGGCAAGACAAGACATTCTAGAAGTTTCAACGAAATCTTCCGAAGTCATCTCGTTTTGCATAGGGGCGCCCGATGGAAAGATGAACCTGCATTTCCGAGCCCCCGAAACTCCCGCAGTTGCTTGTCTGCTTTCCTGGAACTATTCAATCCGGAGTGGGAGGGCGTGCGAAGACGACCACCGCAATCTTATCTCCGGGAAAACCCTTCCTTCTGGTCTTGGAGGAACAGGAAAGTGTCGGAGGCGGACCCAGCCCCAGCCCCTTGGCTCCTTGCCCCGTTCCCGGGGTGGGGAGCGACAGCCCAAGAACTCTCTAGGTAGGAAGAAGTCAGCCTGGCGCCTTCTTCAGACAGTCCCGAGAGCTGGGAAGGGGCCAACTTCCTGGTCCCGTCACGAGCCAGGCCAGGGTTCCGGTCCATTTTCTAAGTGCTGCACAACGAGGCGGACGAGCTTTTCCCGGGCTGCGCCGGGTCAGGGCCGTGGAGAGAGGCGACGTGTTGGGGACGGTCCCCCAGCAGCGGTTTGAAGCGCCCCAAGGACGGATCCGGATCCTCGCTTGCCTGGGCGTTTGGCGGGGCCACAGTAGGTCCCTTGGGAGTGGGAGGAGGAGGAGGAGGAGGAGGAGGAGGAAGAACTTGGATTTATGAGTCCCCTCTAAGGATTTACTTGGATTTATGAGTCCCCTCTAAGGAGACTCAGAGCGGCTGACAATCTCCTTTCCCTCCACCCCCACAACAAACGCCCTGTGGGACCCACCAGCCCAAGAGAATGGGAGAGGGTTTCAGAGGGGACTGGGAGAGGTGAGGTTTGAACCACCTCTTCTGGACCGGGCCGTCGTAGGAGTAGTCCATGAAGGAGTGGCAGTCCCAGAACTAGGTCAGGATGAACACGTCCCAAAAGAAAAAGACGAAGAAAAAGCCCATTCCCTCCGTCCACACAGAACAGCCTTCTCTAACACGAGCGCCTTCCTTTGCGTGGCCGGGGCTCGACGTTCCCAAAAGCAGACCCCGGTTGTTCTCGGCCCTACGAGGGCGCGCCCGCACACCTGTGCTCTCGGCTGACACTTTGCCTGGGTGGCAACACGAACGAAAAAAGGTCGCCCCGACCTACTGCCAGAGGACAAAGCCCTTCCTCCGCCATCGAGTCTGTTGGCAGTGCTCGCTGCTGGCCACGGCCACGCAAGATCAGATCTCTCAGGTGGAGACCCCTCCAGCTCTCTAACATCTGGGGGCGGGGGGGGGCGACCTCCGCCGTTCCCAGCGTGGTTCGCCTCTGGGTCCCCTCAGTAAGATTTAGGCTGATTCCGCCTGGGCCAAAAACAGCGGTGTGAAAACGGTGTGAAAACAGTATAAACCCTTTTACACCGTTTTAAACCCTCTTACATCATTTTCACACCGCTTTCACACTGCTCTTTTTGGCCCATGCGGATTCCCAGTCAAGCCGCTGCTGAGCGACTTCTGTAACGGAAGGCAGGGTGAACTCCTGCTGGGCAAATGGGAGCACCCCTGGGGAACTGCCCTTCTTTTCCAACACGTGGTCCTAAGCCCAGGTAAGTCCTATTGAATCCAATGGACTTGGAAGGGTGCAAGCAACAGTGGGAGCCGCTGTGTTTTTCCACCACGGTCCCTCCTGGCAAATAGCCACCTCTGAGTCCGTACCAAAGCTTGTAAGGCAAGTGAGAATCTCCCCATCTCTCCTCCATCCGCTTCCAGCCGTTTGGATTTACAAACCTTTCTTTGTGCCTTAGTGAAAAAAGGTGACAGCGGGAGAATTGGGGCGGGGGGGGGGGGAGGGCTATTTCCAGTCTACATCCCAGTGAGGCGGATGGGTGCCTTTTATACCCAAATCCGGGAAGCTGGAAATAACAGACGCTGCTGCCGACGAAAGGGCGAGGTTAGGCGCCTTTTAAGTCCCGCTGATCCAAAGGGAGAATTTTCAGGACGTGTTTCATCGTCTGAAATCAATGGCATTTGAGAGCGCGTAATCCTGGCTGGATCCGCTCCTCAGAGAGCCATTTTCAGACCGTGTAGCGCGCGCGCACACATCGGCGCGACCTCCTGATCTTTCCTCTCACAACCTTCTTGCGAGGCAGGCTTCGACCGCGCAGCAACACTGTGAAACCCATTTTACAGACCGCAGAAGCGAGGCTGACACTGTAGCGACCTGCTCCTTTGGCTGAAGCGGAATTCGAAGCGTGGCGTTCCTGTTCTGTCCAGTGTGGCACCGGACTCGCCCACGCAGAGTAACTAACTTGGGGAGGGGGGCCTCTGGGCACAATGCTCAGTGGGTGGCATTAAACTAGATTGCATCTGGGGCTTCTTTGGGGTTTTGGAGCCAGAGGCCACATTTCTTTTGCAGCCGTGGCGAAAAATAATTGCACCTTGCAAAGCGAACCGTTCGTTTATTTATTAGCTGCGTAAATAGACAGGGCGTTATAAACTAGTGCCCTTGAGGTTTGTTTTCCCGGGATAACAATAAAAAAAGTTAGGAGACAATGCGCGTTTCCGCGGGGTAGTCTTAAAATTCTTGCGAAGCGACGCCCTTTGTGAAGTTTGTTTATTTTTCAAATTTATATTGAAAAGTTGGCTTCTGACAAAGGAGGAGGAAAGAAAGCAACTTTGACCTAGTTTGATCAATCGGCTGTGGAGACATTGCCCAGAAAGCTGGTGACTCACTAATTGTCAGATTTAGGGAGCAATCCTGATCACATCTGATTGGCATTAAATCCCATTTTATTCACCAGGGCTCATTCCCGGGAGACAGTTCTTAGGATTGCAGCCTTAGTTACATCTTCATCTGCATCATAATGTTACAGCATCGCCTGTTACATGACATCCCCTTCAGTCTTATTTTAAAGAGCCAGCACCTTTTTCTCTTGCCATACTCTGTTTTAAAGTGAGTTCTCTTTTACATGTTCTCTTCTACAGGAGAGTTTCAAAATGATTTTATGTCACTTATTTCTGAGCACATGTGTTTATAATTGCATCCATCCTATTTTTGGAATCTCCCTGGGGCTTTGACAAGCTGTAGCCCATCAGAATAGGCAAGACTTGTTCAACTTGATATGAGTTACATTTATGGGTTCGCCTGAGAAAATATGGCACATATATCCAAAGGGCAATTTTCATGGACCAGCATGCAAATTATTATCACATCCACAAATTGGAATGTAAGCTGCTGAATTGTACTGTCATGAACCAGTAGACAACAAGGGCCTTAAAGACATGTGTGCAACTTAAAGTTTGGAGCACTGGAGAAATCCTCAAGGAAGGAAGGAGTTTGCAGAGGGATATGGGCTAATTTATTTTTATTTTATTTTATTACATTTTTATCCCGCCCTTTCCCAGAGGGCTCAGGGCAGGTTACATCAACTTAAAAACACAGATGGTCCATCCAATAAGAGAAAAGACAAAAGGAAAGTCTAGCAGTGGACATATTTATGCATACCCCCAAGACTGACCTGACTGTTTGCTGAAATAGGCAGCCACCTATTTCCAGACTTTAAGGATGCCAGGAGTTATGAGGTACCAGAGTGGACAGAAGGGAATGTTGATGAAAATTAAAATGTTACTTTTAAAATGTTTATGCTGGCCATTTCAAATGTCAAGAAAATAAATGCAAAAGTTCATTCTAGTCTTCTAATTTTTCTCTCCACTGAATGTGGGGGTGCCAAAAATATCTTGCAAGTCCCACAAATTATTCCACCTGAGGTTGTAAAAGATGATTCTGAGTTGGAGACAGTGCTGGGAAAAGGTTTGGGATGAAATTTGTTCCGAAAGAATGCTCAGAAGGCTTTTGAAGTAAATGCCTCATCTGTCTTGCCCAAGCAGGTACAAGAAGTTCAACACAAAACAATCACATGAAAATCAATAGTCTGGTGTGGTTGCCCAGTAAACTGCTTGTGGGTTGCACACATAGACTGTAAAGAGTCACAAATCATGTGGTCTCCAAGATCCAAACTATTGTGTATTTAAAGTTCTGTAACTAAAGTCAGCAACTTTATTGCAGAGGCCTACGCTCTGAAGTACCTCTTTGCCACTGTCTGAAATAGAACAAAAAAAAAGGTTGCCGGTAAAGTGATTCCTTGGAAGTTAGCCGTTAGGTGCCAAAGAATGCCTACCTGGATTTACCACCTGAATCTTAGCCAAGAAGAAAGCAGTGGTGTTACAGGAGGAGGAAATGAAACTTGTGCCAAGATCGGGACACACCTGGCCTCTTTCCCCAACAGGCTGCCAAAACAGCGCGTTAAACACCCCGTTTCCCTTCGTGTCCATTGAGGAGACACAGGTAATTCTTTGCAAAGCATCTAAGGACAGGCTTAGCAGCTCTGATGCTTGCAAGATAATGCTCTGGGATCGCTTTAGGGCCATTGAAAAGATAATTCTGAGGACTGTAAAGAGATCTTTTGAGAATGCCTTTTAATAAAGTAAGAATGAGAGGTAGGGTTTCCTTTGAATGACAGATGGGATGAATCGAAAATGGGAACAATGGGAGCTATTGACACACCATTGCTACTTGATAACCCCTTGCACCTCTCCAGGGATTTCCCTGGGCCTGGTATGGGGGGTGGTGCCCCAGATGGGGATGCTGTGTTCCAGGGGGTGCATGGGGGAGGAGACTTTGACGAGAACTGGCTCTAGATGGTTAAAGTTTATCGTACCAGGATAAAGAACAGCTACATGGCACATGGCACATTCAAGACTGTTAGAAAGCTTTAAAATGTTTTACTGTCACTCAGACAGCACCAGGGTTTTGGAGTTTTTTTGCATTTACCATTACATTAGTTAGCCACATTATTGTATTTCCCCCACAGAAATTGAGTCCATCAGCTCTAAAATCTGTGTGAGACCGGCCACTAGATCAAGACAGTTAGTGTTTTACTAACTAGAAAGTTAGAAAGTTACAGGAAGATACTTTTGGAGGCTCATCTACTGAGTTTGGTACAAATTATAGCTAAGGCAGTAAATCAAGCCTGTAAAGACAAGTGTGATCTGTTTACACAGATAACATTCTTGGCTGAGAACAATAGCAGTCCCAAATCTAGGGAGAAATCCAACCTCTTCCACTTTGACTGCTTGTTGGAGAAAGCAAGGATGGTCCGGAGGGACGTTCTCTGATATAATTTGCCTTCAGGTACAGCCTCCAAGTCCAGGTATTGATAGCCTTCTATTGCCTGAATCTGCTTTGCGATCGAGATAACGACCAAGCAGGCGGCACTCAAACAGTGGAAAGAGACAAGTAACAGATGGCTAGCAAGTTAGTCGAGGAGTTTGGTTTCTATCTGGTTGTTACCTTTCCTGTTTATGAACAGAATAGGGTTTTCTTTAAATCTCTTATTCTTGCTGGCAAGACATGCTCAGTAGATAATGTAATATAGAGAGCTATCCTAAGCAGATTACTTAAAATCCTACTTGGTTCTATACAATAGGACATACTCCCAGGGAAATGTTCTTAGGGCCACACTGTTTATTGCATCAGCATCTATTACTGAAAAAGAATTTCTGTCAGGCAGATGATGAGTTCAGTGTAACTCTAAAGGATATCTATTTCTTTGGCTGATTTGTAATTTTCTTTTCGTGCCATGTAAAAGAAGAGTTGGAAGAAAAGTTGGATTTATATCCCTCCTTTCTCTCCTGTAAGGAGACTCAAAGGGGCTTACAAACTCCTTTTCCTTCCCCCCCTCACAACAAACACCCCATGAGGTAGGTGGGGCTGAGAGAGCTCAGAAGAACTGTGACTGGCTCAAGGTCACCCAGCTGGCATGTGTTGGTGTACACAGGCTAATCTGAATTCCTCCGATAAGCCTCCACAGCTCAAATGGCAGAGCGGGGAATCAAACCTCCAGATTAGAGTACACCTGCTCTTAACCACTACACCACTGCTAGTGGATTTAGCGGATTTAGCAGCATTCTCTTTTTCTGCTTGGAATTTAGTAGCTGTAGTCTTTTCAGTTTAAGTATCATGCAGACCTTTCTGGAAAAAAAACAATTACTTGTATAGGTGATGCATGAAGCTGGCAGGAAGTTTTTAAAGGCCCCTGTCTGGTTCATATATATATGCTACATTCATTTCAAGTATATGTAAGTGGCCCCACTGCAAAGGACTGGAGCCTTTAAATGTTGGACTTTAAATGTTGGACCTTTAACATACTATCTTGTCCGTTGTCTGCTGCTTAAGGTGATACACACAAGCTTTAGCCTGTCTACAGTGTAATCCTATGTAAATGCAACAGGGGCGTACCTAGGCGAACTTGAGCCCTGGGCAAAACCTGAGTTTGATGCCCCCCCCCCCCCATGGGTGGCTACCCTCCCCCCCCATGACCAAACAATGATTTTTTCCACCAGGTCGTTTCAAAGTCACCATCACATTATAGAACATCCCCCAACTCACAAATCTGAACATAGCAATGGGCCATGCCACACAGCTGAAATAATATTTGGAAAACATTTTCAAAATGCTTTCAAAATGTTTTATTACTGCTATGAAAACATTTTATGGTGTTGTATCCAGTCCCCCCAATTGGGGGAAACAGCATCACTTTCAATGTTATTTAAACTGGGGGGGGCCCAGATTCTCCCTTTAAGGTGGATTTAAAAGGAGAATCTGGGCTCCCTAGTTTAAACAAGTGATGCTGGAATCCACCCCCAAACAGCAGCATTTTAAATGGTGTTTAAACTGGGGACCTCAGATTCTCCCTTTAAATCCATGCCGAAGGGGGGAGATTTAATAACAACAACAACAACAACAACAACAACAACCTTTATTAGGCACTGAGAGAATAAAAGAAAACAAGAAAACAAGCATTGGTGGGAAGGGAGGTGAATTTAAAAAGAGAATCTGGGGAAATTTAGGGGGTGCCTGTTGTCAGGGGTGCAATTATTAAGATAGCAGCACCAAAATTTCAGAGTATCTTCATTGAGACCCTACTGATGATACCACTCAGATTTGGTGAAGTCTGGTTCAGGGGGTCCAAAGTTATGGACCCTCAAAGGTGTAGCCCCCATCTCCTATTAGCTCCCATTGGAAACAATGGGGGATAGGGGCACTCCCTTTGGGAGTCCATAACTTTGGACTCCCTGAACCAAACCTCACCAAACCTGGGTGATATCATCAGGAGAGTCTCCCAAAAACTCCCTGAAATTTTGGTGCTGCTAGCCTAAAATCTGCGCCCCCTGCAGGCCAAAAACGGAAAAACACTGAAAATACAAAATCCCTCACAAACCTGCAATTTTGTCGCCCACCACAAGGTGGCGCCCAGGGCAGCTGCCCACTTTGCCCAATGGGAGGTACGCCTCTGAAATGCAATCTAAACCATAACTTTAGATTGAAGTAATTCTGCATAGGATTCCTGATGGCCTAATGACATGTTTTGTGCATGTGCAGAATTTGCTATCAGATAACTTTTTTTAAAATAAGGCAACTCTTTTCCTTTGCAGGTACAGAAAAATAGACTTGAGAGTATTGGTAACGCTCTGGGGTGTGTGTGTGTGTGTGTGTGTGAAAAGGTCTACCAGCAATTAATGGATGCTTTAAGTTTTTCTTTCTAATACACTCAAGGCAGAATCCCAGACTTTGGTCCCGATTCAAAGACATGAGTTCAAAGCTATTCTTTGCTCAAAGTCTATATACCTCTCAGTGTCTTCTCGCCAACTAAGATCTTCCTTCGGGGCCTACTTTGCATGCCAGCTTTGCACTTGCATGCCAGCTTTTCGGCAGTATTCCCAAAGCTATGGAAAAGTCAGTGGTGACTTATTGGATCCCATTCAGAAAAGGCAACACAATTCACCAAAACAATATGGTCCAAAAACAGTCTGGTCCAAAATGCATTTAGTTCCATAGAAGACTGCATGAACACGAGCAAAAAAACAGTAGAAATACACAAAAGTACAAGATTTATATTGCACCCAAAAATAAAAATGTTCCAATGTGAGGGTGGTATATTGCACCAATGTGAGGGTGGTATATTGCACCAAAAAATAATCGTTGAACTAGGCCTGGAGATACCCAGGTCCAAATCTCCATTATTTCAGAATGTTCATCAGGATAACTTTGGCTTATTCCTTTTCCCTCTCGCTCACACCTAGCCCACCTCAAAGGGTTGTTGTGGGGATTAAATGGAGCAGAAAAAATGATGCATGCTGTCCTGGGTAGGGTGAAAATATGATTGATATACGTTGATATTTTCTTATGGAATAAATATTCTTGTACCTTTTGAAGTTTCTGTTCCTTTTTTAAAAAAACCACTACTATTAGCCTTAAACAATATCAGTCCCATTAATTTAAGAATAAGCCCATTTCTGTGTATGCACATAAGTGCAAATGGCGAGTGCACTTCGCAGTCCTTTATGTTTGAAAAGAAAGGCAAAACGGCATTAATGACTCCAGCTTCAGGTTGTGAGCATTCTGAACTCTGCTTGTTAGGCAGCTGCAAGGATCTGCTCATATCTTGTGACCTCCCCCCCTCCCCCCACTAAAACCCTGTCATTATATTAGCAGTGCACAAAGCTCTTAAAACCCCGCTCCCTGCCTGCCGCTGATGCACACTGCTCATTTTTAACAGAATGAAACGTGTTGATCTACCTTTGACTGAGCACTTATGACAAAATCATGAGCTCTTATGGTTTTAATCCATACAACTTTTATGCTGCTCTCCAGAAGCCATTTGTGCCCTGTAAAAAACACCCCCTCTCTTCAGTTCATAATCTTCTAGATGAACCTCTACATATATTAACTCCCAAGGGGTACGGTTATAAAATTACCTATTATTCCGGCTTTTATCTGAAGCATCCCTCATGAGGGGTTTTGCTCTTCTGAAAAAGAGGTTAGTGGTTTGGGAATTTTGATTTTATAAAATTTGCTTAGGCTTTTCTGTATGCAACACAGTTCGGAAATAAATACAAGTCCTCTGATTCTGTGACCTCGTTAGAAATTAATACTACCAATGTATAATGTTTACACTGAAGAAACTGATTAAAACAAAGGAAGGCCCTACCCTAATACTGTTGTGAACAACTACTTTGGGGCAGTGTGGTGTAGTGATTAGCATGTTGGACTAGGATCTGGGTGACATGAGTTCAAATTCTAACTCCGTCATGGAATCTTGCTGAATGACCTCAGACAAGTCACTGTGCTTCGGTTTAGTTTACTTCATAGAGTTGTGGTTACTAGGCTAAATTGGTCCCCAGCATGCTTGGGATCATTAGTTCTCTGTTGTCAAGTGTGTCTGCAATTTGGGCTGGGGCATCCTTGCTCTGATTTGTCACAGGAATCATTCAGTTTGGCCCCCAGTCCTGGAATGCAACAGCAGATTTGTTGTGGAGGCTGATAAAGTAAGACCCCAAGGATTTAAGCTGCATCCAACTCTGGCTTAATGTGGAAAAATCAGAACCCAAAACTAAACAAGTCTGATATAGTTCTGCGCTGTATACAGCTGTCTCTTCTACATCTCGACTTTTCTGATTGTGGAATCAGTATATTGCAGGTCAGCATGAGAAAGCACTGTAAATGGGAATTTTAATGACATAACTGTTTAATAAAAAAATGAGCAGCTACACATCCCCCCCTAAAATTAAATTTGTAGTAAAAGAAGTGCGATTCAAAGTGTGTTTGCAGCAATCTCTCATATGACATCTCATGGTGATCTGGTAGTGATCTTTGTGCATCAAAGCCTTGAGTTTTATGCATTTTTCAGATTGTTTTATGCATTTTTCAGATTTTGGGGGACACTGGGCCCCTAACCCCTGTGATGTGGAAGAGAAAACTGTTTACTTTTGCATTCACTTCCCTGTGGAAGAGCTGGATGCAGTTCAAAATACCTTGTATACCTTTTAATACTGTTCCCTGCAACAAAATTGCTACTGTACCTGTTGCTGACTGTAACTTTTATATACATAGTGTTATGAAAAGCCAAAGCAATACAGGCAAACGAGTACTTTGCACCCTCTGCCTTTATCACTTTGGAAGTGGGGGAATAGGAGACAGGCCAACAGCAGTATATCAGTGTGGGAGGTGATTTTTAATCAGAATTTAACTGCCTTAAAGAGATAGCACCATGGGGTAAGCAGCATATCCATTATGATTCTAAACAGATAGCATTAAATTAATTCACCATGTTCAAAGTGTCTTCTTCCAGCTTAATGGAAGTTTAAAAGGATGATATTTACCAGGTGACGTTATTTACCTCCTTCCCATGAAAATTTTCATCTGTCCATTTCTACATATCCCACCTGTATTAAGGGGACAGGACATTTTTGTTAGGACCCTGTTGGCAACTGCATTTTTTGAGAGTATAGCATTAATGCTGAATCTTCCAAGTGCCATTGTATGGCTCACACAATAAATAATTTTAGCCTTATAAATGGAACTAAAAGTAAGAACACAGAAACTTTGCCACACTAAGTTTATTAATGATCTGTGTTTGTTTGGAAGAATGACTGTAAACGAATGCCATCACATTTTCCAATTGATCCAAGTCTTTTCAATTTTACAGCCGGATTTTCAATATCATTTTGCGTCCCACATTAAACATTCCCACATAGCCAACCCAATGATCTTTCCTCAGCTTTGTAATTGGAGATGCAGATGTCCTTTGAAGCCTACTGTCAGAGTTCATCTTTTATCACTCATTTACTATAATTCAAATGTCTATTTGGTTTTCTTTTGATAACATTGATCATAGTAGTTCAGGAAACAATTACTTTAAAAGAAGAATTCTGCTAAGAGAATTGCTAGGAAAAAATAGAGAGTTAGGTAGTATCCATGTGTAAGTAGCACTAGCGTAACGTCCATTGGGCAGGATGGGCGGCTGCCCAGGGCATGAGACCGTTTAGTCACGTGGGGGGCATGCGAGGGATGTAGTCACGTGCAGAGGTGGGATGCATCCGGCTCCCGAGAGGTGGTTACTCATTTTTTTTTAGTGCCGAGAAGGGGTTGCTAAGGGCTAGCCTGGCCCCTCCCCCTTCCCCCCTCAGCGGCCGCTGCATCCCTGCCCTGCCAGGCAAACAGACTTGCAGCCAGCAGCACCTTCAGAGTTCAGGCTGTGAAGGAAGTTGAAGGTAAACAAAAGGAGGAGGTGGGGCGGCCAGCCAGCAGTCGACTCTCAGCAGTCGACTCTCAGCTCTCTCCGCCCCCTCCCTTCACACACACAGAGACTTTCTGGAGCCAGGAGGCGAGGCCAGCTGCAGGCAACACGTGGGTCAAAAAACGCAGCAGAGGAGAGACTCCGTCTGGAGTCTGGAGAGAAGCGATTAAAAAAAGGGAAGAGACAAGGTAACTAGCTTCAAGACTCAGTGGGTCAGAGGCAGCCGGGACCTTTCCTCAGCTAAAGTTTGCTCCTCTCCCTCTGGGATGCAAAGCAAATCCCCCCCCCTTTCTCTTTCCCTCTCTTCTGTCTGCAAAACGGGCTTTGCATTTGCTATGGGGATGAAAAGGAGGAGCAGCAGGTCTGAACTCAGTGGTTGGCACACACAGGGGCAGGCATTCCTCCCAGTGACCTGCAATACTAGCTCCTGCAAGTTTCCCTGAAAATTGCAGCATTAGCCCTCTTTGGAAAAGATCCTCCCCTTCCTGCTTTGTTTATCAGATAGACTCTGTCTTTTGAGTCAGAAAGGATTAATGACATCAACCCTCTGGATTTTTGTGATCCATCATCCTTGGGATTCTGGGTTCCATTCAATTCCCACTGGCTCTACAACCCTGTACACAATCATTGAATTGCTTACTTTGTACTCAAAACAAATTTTTAAAAATATCCATTTTATTTACACTGTAAGACCCCTTGAGTTCTGCAAAATGGAAAGGAGGTTAAGAAACATTTAAAATAAATAAGTAAAATTAATAAAGAGCTTCCTTGACATTCTAAAACTTTATGTTGCTATTCATTTTCCATTGGTCTAATTACAGAAGGGGCCTACACCTCTGATTGGGTGGGGACTTGCTGCCACTTGGAGCCTTTACTTAATGGCGAGGGGTGGGTGGGGATGCTGGCAGCTTTGCTTTTGTTCAGAGCCCTTGCAGCCCTTAGGTGGGTGCAGAGCTGCCAGGTATGAGTTCTGGGCAGGTTGGAGTCCAGCATCTTTTGACTGGATGGTGTTTTGGGGAGGATGGTGGGAGGGGGGCTGAAGGATTTCTCCTGCTTCCTGAGACTTAGAGCTCTTTTCAGTGGTTTCTGTTGGTGAGGAAAATAACAGTTCATTTGGGGGGACTTTTGTACCTGGATTTCTGTTAATGTAATGGGTCATTCACTCTTTAATTGTTGTCCTTGCAGTGGGTATTCACAAGGTGATGGCCTCACCTAAACATTCCCCCTACTTCTGGTTGTGGTGGGTTTTCCAGACTGTGTGGCCTTGGTCTGGTAGATCTTGTTCCTAACATTTCACCAGCATCTGTGGCTGGCATCTTCAGAGGTGTATCCCAGAGAAACTGGTTGTTGTGGGTTTTCTGGGCTGTGTGGCCGTGGTCTGGTAGATCTTGTTCCTAATGTTTCGCCTGCATCTGTGGCTGGCATCTTCAGAGGTGTATCACAGAGAAACTGGTTGTGGTAGGTTTCCAGGCTGTGTGGCCGTGGTCTGGTAGATCTAGTGAATGAGCCTATAATTGTTATAGTGAATGAGCCTAATGACTTTGTCATTAATATCCTTTGATGTATCTGTGCCTGAGACCTGTGTGTGGTGCCGGTGCGTTTTCCTGTTTGTCACTGCTTCACATCGCACACCATTGTTTGTTTGTTGGTATTATTGAACAATTGTAAACAGCTTTTGGTTTCTCTCCTTACTTAAGAACATAAGAACTAGCCTGCTGGATCAGACCAGAGTCCATCTAGTCCAGCACTCTGCTACTCGCAGTGGCCCACCAGGTGCCTTTGGGGCTCTCATGCAGGAGGTGAAAGCAATGGCCTTCTCGCGGCTGCTGCTCCTGAGCACCCTGGTCTGCTAAGGCATTTGCAATCTGAGATCAAGGAGGATCAAGATTGGTAGCCATAAATCGACTTCTCCTCCATAAATCTGTCCAAGCCCTGTTTAAAGCTATCCAGGTTAGTGGCCATCACCACCTCCTGTGGCAGCATATTCCAAACACCAATCACACGTTGCATGAAGAAGTGTTTCCTTTTATTAGTTCTAATTCTTCCCCCCAGCATTTTCAATGTATGCCCCCCTGGTTCTAGTATTGTGAGAAAGAGAGAAAAATTTATCTCTGTCAACATTTTCTACCCCATGCATAATTTTGTAGACTTCGATCATATCCCCTCAGGCCTTCCTCTCCAAACTAAAGAGTCCCAAAGCGCTGCAGCCTTTCCTCATAAGGAAGTTGCTGCAGTCCCTCAATCATCCTCGTTGCCCTTCTCTGCACTTTTTCTGTCTCTTAGATATCCTTTTTTTTGAGATGTGGCGACCAGAACTGAACACAATTACTCCAAGTGCGGTGCTTCCACTGACTTTATATAAGGGCATGACAATCCTTGTAGTTTTATTATCAACTCCTTTCCTAATGATCCCCAGCATAGAGTTTGCCTTTTTCAAAGCTGCCATACATTGAGTTGACAATCCCATGGAACTATCAACTAAGACGCCCAAATCCCTTTCCTGGTCTGTGACCAGTAGCACTGACCCTTATGTATGTGAAGTTTGGATTTTTTGCCCCTATGTGCATCACTTTGCATTTTGCTACATTGAACTGCCATTTCTTAGCCCTCACCTAATTTATCAAGGTCCGGCTTGGAGCTCTTAGCAATCCTTTGTGGTTCTCACCACCCTACATAATTTGGTATCATCTGCAAACTTAGGACACCACACTACCCACCCCTACTTCCAGGTCATTTATGAATAGGTTAAAGAGCACTGGTCCCATAACGGATCCTTGGAGGACACCACTCCCTATATCTCTTCATTGTGAGGAACTTCCCATTTATACCCACCCTTTGTTTCCCTGTTCCTCAACCAGTTTTTTAATCCATAGGAGGACTTCCCCTCTTATTCCTTCATTGCAAGTTTTTCTCAACAGTCTCTGGTGAGGAACTTTGTCAAAAGCGTAGGCAGGACATATGTTTCACTTTTTAATATAGTCAAAGTTCTCAGTTGGGTTCTGTCTTTTTCTTTATGGTTGTTGTGCAGCTCAAAAGGAACTGCAAACAAGGTTGATGCTGTATTGTCGAAGGCTTTCATGGCTGGATTCAACTGGTTGTGGTGGGTTTTCTGGGCTGTGTGGCTGTGGTCTGGTAGACCTTGTTCCTAACGTTTCGCCTGCATCTGTGGCTGGCATCTTCAGAGGTGTATCACAGAGAGAAGTCTGTTACACACCATGTCTAGTGAGAAGGGAATGTTTAGCGAGGTATATATTGTCAATCTCCTAAGGTGGGGAACCAATCAGTAAGTGTTTGGGTGGAACTTGCTATGCAAAGGTGTGATTGAGTACACTGTATTGTGGGTGGGGTTGATGCTGGTTTCTCCACTGTCAGACCTAATCTGACAGCCTGAAAAGCCAGACCTAATCTGACAGCCTGAAAAATTCCCAGTAGATGTAATATTTTATTTATCTCAGCTACACTACAGTGCTATCCTAAGCAGAGTTACAAACTTATAGGGCCACTGAAGTCCCTTGACTTAAGCAGGGTATAACTGTACTTAGGATGGCACAGGTAAGTATGCAACTTTGGAGGATCCTGGCATCAGTTAGCTAGGAGTGAAATCACTGTACTCCTTGCAAGTTTTATGAGCACTATTTATCTTGCTTTGTTGACTCATCATCAGTTGGGTGTAGTCTAAATGTCTATTTTTTAAATTTTACTTTATTTATGGTTTGCCTTTCCCACTTGGACCCATGGGGTCAATAGTACTGATGGATGGGGCATTCAATCAACAATGCAATAGGACTAGGGTTGTAGAGCCAACCAGAAACCTAAAAAACAGAACTGAAGCAAAACAGAAGTCTTAACACAACAACTTAAATGATGTAAAATTCCATAGTAGGATCATAGTCTCAACAAACTATACACAGCAGCATGGATCACTATCTCTAATAATTTTCCTAAGTAACTTTGTGAATCATTTGGTGCAATGCAAGTCTACTGCTTGTGTAGAAAAGCCCTCTTGAATAAGTACGTTTTGCATCGTTTTCAGAAAGCCAGGAAAGTCGGAAGCTTCCTGACTTCCTCTGGCAGGCCGTTCCATAAGGTGGGGCCACAGCAGAGAAGGCCCATGTGCAGAGAGTTGATTGGCACCTCCAGAATACACTGCTCCAATGAGCAAAGCTGTTGTGGGTCTGATTTTTATAGATCTTGTTTTCATATATGTTCTGTGTAGTAATTTCATGTGTCAGTCAGTTGAATTTCTGCTTAGCCTGATTAGTAATGACTTCTGTCCTTTTCTCCACCATTTGTCTGTGTGCATGCATGTGTATTTTAAGTGTGTATTTAACGTTTGTGTGCTTTGACCTCCATAGCCCACACTAGCCTGATCTCATCAGATCTCTGAAGCTAAGCAGGGTCAGCCCCCCCCCCGCCCCCGTTAGTATTTGCATGGGAGACCACCAAGGAAAGCTTGTCTCAGTTCACAGAGCTAGGCAATGGCAAATCACCTCCAAACATCTCCTGCCTTGAAAATCCTACAGGGTTGCTGCAAATCAGCTGTGAGTATGACTTGACAATTTTTGTTTTTTTCCGCTATGTATGTATAGTTGCATGAGTTATCAGGAGCCTGTTTGTTTAAATGATGTTGCAGGGGCATCATAGCTCCTCCCTGAATGTACTTTGCTTTAATTATCCTGAATGTCTGGGGACACCACACTGGGGCTATGTTTATTTTCCTGCCAAAGAACTGTTGTTTCAGCTGCAGTTTTATGAAGAAGAAGGGGGGGGGATCACATTTCTAGCAGTGTTTCAGATTAGTCACAGGTGTGTAATCACTATGCATACCCTAAAGGGTATATCATTTCTTCTGCTCTTATGTCAAAAGAGGGGCAGTCTGAATGAGAACCAGAGTGGAATGAAATTTTGTTCATATAGTTCACATTGTTTGTGTTTCGGGACAATGTGTGTAATAGAAGCAGTGTTGTACACAATCCCGTTGCCTGCAGGAGAAGTCCACTGAATCGCCCACTTGCAAAAATAGCTTTGCAGGTTTCATCGGGAAGAGATGGAGTGAAGACAGCTGGAAATAAAAACAGTGAACAATTAAGTGTTAAAACAACAGCAGTACCATGCATTGCCACACTGTGCCACTGACAAAAGCATTTCAGTTATTATGTCTGATAGGATGTGACTGCCTTTCAAGAGCAGCAGGTCGATTTATGTCATCACTGGATGTGCACTGATTCCACCATGAATGAGGTGCCTTTAAGAGTCTGACAGTTTAGAATGAGAACTGCAACCAGTGGGGATCAGCAAGGTTCATGTGCGGGAGCGGTTTCTCCCAGCCTTTATTCACGTGTACAGATGGGGTTGGATCTGATGCTCTGATGGCTGATCACACAGAGGTTGAAATCCTGGCAGACACTAACATTTTCTACTCTCTGATTCATGGGCTATCAGGGGATTTGTCATGGCTACTGGGCCAGAAGCCCAGGTGGCCCAGGAACAGAAGCTAAGCTCAGAGAATGGGAGCTCTGTGGAACCCATTGAAGAGGTTTGCCTATTGCTGGGGACCTGCGATCACCCCCAGAACCACAAGAATGGAAAAGAAAGCACATTGATGGATGATTCTTTTCTTCAATGTGCCATCCTCCTGATAATAATTGCTCCCCAGACCTGTTGTTAGCTATGGCATGGTAATAGGGAACATGCACGTGTTTTGCCTTTTCCCTTTGTTTCATTGACTGCTCCACCCACAGACTACAACACTGATAGGTTTGGGGATTTAAAATGGTTTTATTTACCTACAGCTCTTTAAGAATAGCTGTCTTTGTCTCTGAAATAATAGCTACTGGGGCTCACGTGTTCCATACTTGAGGGATTGCAATGCAAGCATGTTCAAAGGTTCTTTTTTCTTGTTCCTTCCCAGACCTGGACTCCAGCACACGGTAAACTCTCCTCCGCTGATTCGTGCGTTGGCCTGACATATTTCCACAGTATGTAAATGACGGCTGTTATATGCACTCTTATGGAGGTCTAACAGCAGGACTGGAGAAGCGCTTCCCTTCCACATGGAGGCCAGAGACAACTCCCTTGCAGCATATTCCACTGCCTTGCCGTTCAAAGAGCCTGGGTGTGTCACTGCAGCTGCTGCATCAAACAGATTAGATTAATATGAACGTCAAAACCAGCCCTGTCCTCCCATTCACAAAACACTTCAAACGCTGCGAGATATGTCATAGCCCAGATGATTGAGGCTAATCCACTTAATCCCCTCCCTCCCCTGAATCTTGAGTGCAAACTACCAGGACATACCCAATTACTTCCCCACAGTCAAAATAAACTCTTCATTCCAAATACTTCTGTCAAGTTTTTAATAAGAGCTTTCCCATCGCTCTTGACAGTGTCAACCAGACTTTGTAACCCACCAAAATAGCTTAAGGAACATTACAGGAAAGGGGAACGGTGCTCTCATTACTGTCAAAGTACCATCAGCACTGGCCAATTAAAAGACACCAGGCCAAATGTCTTTCAGACTTTTCTGCCTGTACTTAACAGGGGTCTTGAAACCCAGGCATCAGCTTGATGAGACAATTATTTTGTCCTCTGTGATCATCTCAAAGATGCTTCCCTTTTTGGAAAATCCTAGATCTTTAGGTTCCAGCAGTTGATTTGCTCTGCATCTTTCCTTGTTTTCCAACGCAGTTGCACAAATATATAATTAAAAGGGTGGAAATATGTCCCGCCCTGTCTAGCCACGAAACAGCTGCAGACATGCAAATGTTTCATTTCGTAATCCATCTAGGATTGTCTGGATTTAGTTTTGTAAGGCTTTCAATGTTTTGAACTGTGGTTGCCAAGAAGCTCAAACACATGACTGTCACTCTGAAGGACGAGGCTTCAGGGTTCCTTCTGTTCTTCAGGGTTCCTTTTGCCCGACAATACATACTTCCAGTTAAGGCCTAGGTTAAAAAAAATGGAACAAGAACACATGGGAACTCAGTCCCTGCTTGGTTCTTTCCATTCTTCTTTCCCCTCTCTTCAGTTCTCATTTCTTGCTCCTTCGATGGACTGACTCATGACTTTGACAACCTTAAGTCTGACTTGATTCTCTTTAGTTCTGATTGCTGTATTTGGGGCCTGTCTGTTTGGCTGCAATTGGCTCTTCCTGATTACCACTCCTGTTCTTTCTATACCTTTATCGACTCCCTTACCTAGTTCAAGACCCTAACGTGCAAATACCTCTCTGTAGGTGTGCTCAGGGGTCCTCTCGCTCTGATCCCTACCCAGCCAAAGTTTGTGGTCCACGTCTGGTGTGCTCAGGTGTTCACCAGGTACTGACAGTATTTAAACAATCATCTTAGTGTGGCATAATGCCTCAAGTGGATTTAGATCAGGGAGATTCAAGTTCAAGCCTTCACAAAGGTGGATTCAACACAGGCCAAGTATAATGGGTGTAGGATGTTATCTAAACAGTTTGTGGGTGGTGGGATGAGGGACTTAGCACAGATCCTGTTCCCAAAAGAAGTTTGGCCTGTTTTATTCCCCTCAATTTGAGATTTTTGAAAATCGCTTAACCAGCGATCCTTTTGCACAATTCTGAGTTGAAGGTACTCCTGTGTGAACACAACAGGCAGGAGACACAGCAGGCAGGAGATCCTTTATTTCCCTCCCTTCTACCCATTCACTTTGGGTTGCGCATCACTCACTGTCAGGGAGAATCCGTCCACCCACCATTCTGTGCAGGTCGCCAAGCAGGTTGTGAGCAGATTCCCTGAGCTCCTGATTTCATCAGTCCATCATCATACATGAGCACAGGAGGAAGCAGGAGCCAGTAGCGGGGGCTGGTTCCTGCTTTTGGGGTCCTTCGAGCAGACAGTGTCCGGGGGCCTCCATCTGCCCACCAGGGCTCCGCACATGCCTTCCTTTCCCCGCCTACACCTGCACGCCTCTCACCTACTTGTGCATCCTTTTCCCACTTGCATACCCTCCCACCACTCATGCTCCATTTCCTGCACCACCTGCACACTCTTTTCTTGACAGCGCTGGCTGGTGTATGGAGCTGGGAGTGCTGTTGCCATGGCCACTTGGAGGATCACCACTGTGCACCACCCACATGCTCATCCTGAATGATTCTGGGCAGTTGGGAGCATGGATACAGACAAGTGCCGGGGGACACATGTGAATGGGAGGCAGTGTGCCCCACCAGAACTGCTGGGCCCTGGTAGCTGCCCCACCTCAGGGTATGCTAGTGCCAACCCTGGCCAGTAGGTTGGTAAAGGGAATGTTTCACCCATTCTACCAAAGTAGCTTGTACCATTACACCTTTATGGTGTGGCCGCTTTCTTTGTCAATTCACTTTAAAGAATAGCAGAGCATATATGTTTCTTTCGAAGTGTTTTCAACAACCAGGTTCAATTAAGAGAGCTACCATCAGCCAGAGAGGAAATCAGCCCCTGATGATAATCCCAAAGTTGTTCAATGTTAGTACTTCCTTTGAAATCAAAGGGGGATTTTCAGCACGGGACAATTGTGGGATCAGAAAGCATTCTCTGATTGACTGATGTCTCTGATGTGATCATTAAGGGATCAGTTAGGAGTTCTGAAAAAAAGTGTTCCGGATTCTGAACAGACAGGGAGAAGAGAGGCTCACTTTGAAAAGCCAGGTGTCAGGGCTGAATACACAAGAGAGAAAGATGAGGCAAAACACTTATCAAAGGCTGAGTTTGATATTATGTGGTTTACTATAAAGCAAACTTCAGATGATAGCAGAAAAGGCTTACGATACAATCAGGTCCCAAGACCCAGAAACTACACAACAAGCTGCAATTGAATTCAGTGTCAAAAACTAAGAGGTGCCGACCTGCTAGACTTACCTTTTGCTCTTCCATGGCTTACACATGGCAAGCCATGGTTGTTCTTTTGAACAACCGCTATGCTACTGCATGTTGTTATTTCCTTGCGGGATGCCCTAGGATGCAATGGTGAGTATGCTGGAATACTCCTGGGGAGACCTTGGATCAAATCCTCACTCAGTCATGAAACTCACTGACCAATCACTCTCTATCTGAGGATAAAATAGAGGGGGCAAGCCATGCATATTTTCTGAGCTCTCTGGACAAACAGTGGGTGGTTACCTATAAGGTGCCAAAATACGTTTAGCCAATTTTCATGCTGCATCCTTTCCACGGGAGACTGTTTGAAATGTTATGCATTGCTTCAAAAATCATTTAAACTAGCAAAATGGCCATCGTTATGACCAGTTTTACTGTGATCCTTGCAAAAAAAAGGGCAAGTACTCTACTCACAGTTTCTGTTTTCCTCTTGCATTATGTACCCTATTCATTTGTAGTTTTAAACAAGAAGTATTTCAAAGAGTATTGGCATTTGTGCAGTTAGCACACATATCAGAACTTACTGGAAGCCTAGAACTGGTGTGAATGGCAGTTTTCTTATTCTTATTCCAGTTCAGGAAGTTGTGAAAACTTCAGTTCTACCAACCTGGCAAGAAGTCATGGAAGGATGGTGTGGAAGGCTAGGAAGAGTAGAGGATAGGAAAGTGAGGTGCCATTTGTGACCCATTCTTTGTTTAAAGAGCCATTCTCCCTGGCTGGTTACTCCTCCCCTTCAGAACAATGTGTGTAGGCTGAGGAATGGAGGGAACTGTTGTGATGGGAGCTGGCAGGAAGGGAAAAAAACTGCCTGGAGATAAAAAAAATAAATACCAGTAAATCTTGTCTCTTTACTAGAGGCTAATTTATCAGGTGGAGATATTAATGATTTGTGACTGAACCGGCTTCCTATCCTTAGTCATCTCATGGCTACAACAGACGTTTCTGACTCCTTCATTCCCAGTTCCTTTTTTTTTCTGTTGTGTTTTGTATTATGGGCATCGATTCGAGTTGTAAGCTGCCTTGGGTCACGGTATATAAATGTATACCAAAGAAGCAAACAAATTTAAAAAAAAAACAACAACATTAAGAGGACCCAAAGGGGCTATGACATTTTCTCCCCTGTTCCATTTTATCCTCACAACAATAACCTTTGGGGGTTGGCTTAGGCTGAGAGAGAGTGTCTGTTCCCAGGTCACCCAGTGAGGAACTGAGCCTGGATCTTCTAGGACAGGGGTGTCAAACTCGTGGCCCTCCAGATGTTCATGAACTACAATTCCCATCAGTCCCTCCCAACTTGAGCATTGGCTATAATGGCAAGGTCTGATGGGAATCGTAGTTCATGAACATCTGGAGGGCCATGAGTTTGACACCTGTGTTCTAGGAGGTCCTACTCCAGCAACTACTCTATAGGAGCTTTCTGTTTCTTGATGATTTTGCAGTTTAGTTTCTTAATACTGCAGCACAGGGAAAGTCTGTTGGGACAGAGGTACCTCATCCAATTACAGAAATGACCAGAACAAGATTTCAGAACTATAAATAATTCTGAAATGTCTTTCAAATCATGGGTGGGGTTTTTTTTTTTGGTTGGGTTGCATGCTTATTCTTTATATCCACCAGATGGTGCCACTAATCAGCTAAATTGCTTTTTAAAAAAGAGGAAGCCTCATAGTTCAAATGCTGCATTTCCTGTAGGGATAGCTTTGAAAGCTCTTTGAATCTTGGAAGTATTACAGATTTTAGGCTTCCTTTGATCTGTAACATACAGGCTAACTATGACATGGGAATAAACTACGACATGTGGTGTTCTTTCCTTGTTAGGCAAGTTAATTGTTCCTTTCCATTTATTCTGGATGAAAATCATCACAAAGGAACCTCTGTTACATAACCATCCTCCATTAAGCTGAAGCTGAATTATTATATCTTCCTCCAATGTTAAACAGAGTTTTCTGCTGATACAATGAATATAATAAAAAAACCCCAATTTGATACTACTGTGGAATCCCCCCTTTAATTCAGAATGTATTTATAGAGAACATACTTGCTCCAGTGTTGTTTATTTAGTTCAATTATACCGTGTCTTTCTCCTCTCCTCTTTTTTATCCTCACAGCAGCCCTGTGAAGTAGGCTAAGGTAAGAGACTGGGGCAAGGTCACCCAGAGAGCTTCCGTCGCAGAGTGGGGATTCAAACCGGGAACGCTGAGATCCCCAGTCTGATATTCTAACAACTACCTCACACTGGCAGCCCATTAGGGTTTGATGAGGTGCCCTACCGGCTGGCTGAAGTAAGTGGGGAAGTCTGTATCTCTGTGAAAAAAGAAAATGCAGTTTTGATGGGAGACAAGACAGAGAAAAACAGGCAGATCTTGCAAGGGTGAAGCACCCTGGTGGAGCCAAGATCTCTCTCTATGTGGGGTAGCGGATCTGTTTAAGAATGCCTTTGTGCTGTACCTGTATTTTCAAATCAAGCCAATACTACAAGTATGGCAGAAGTCACTAACGTTCCGTCATGCCCCCAGAGACACCCTCACTATTTTCCTTACTTAAACCTCAGTTTTACCCTTAGTCAGAATGGGTTTAGTTGCCTTTTGTACAGCATTCTTTGGGCGGGCGGGCGGCGGGACCTTAGACCCTGTCCCTTTAAGAAGCCCTCTAGAGGCAAAGCACTATAGCAGTCTTATTGGTAAGCAGTTCCTGCTTTACAGTTTGTTTTAGTTTAGGTGTCTGGAGAAGCAATATCTTGGATGTTTAAGGTGTAAAAGATCCATGATACTTTAAGTAATCCAGTTCCAACAGAATTGCAAGAAAACAGATTCCAGTTAGAGGACACTGAGAGATCTCAGAAGAAGCAGCAAGCATCACAGATTTCCTTAGAAGCAGTTAAGGAAAGAGTTGGTGTCTGCCAATTCTTCAAACCATCTCCAAACATTTCCAGCATTCCAAGTAATCTTTATTTAGGTAGACTTCACGGGAAGAGTCAGAGTCCTAAATTTTCAATATTATTAAACTGTTTTTGAACTGTTACTTATTTGTCTGTGGGTTTTACATTCTGTTCTGGCCAAGTGAAAGGCACCTGATTTTTAGTGTGCTTGGGAAAACAGAACATGTTCCATGGAAACCATAAAGGGTTTTTTTTTTGTGATTGCTAGAGCGTTCCCTGGTGCAATGCTAGTACATCCACATAAATCAGAAGTGAAGTCATTGCATAGATCAGGGGTCTGCAACCTGCGGCTCTTCAGATGTTAATGGACTACAAATCCCACCAATTGGCCATTGCTGGCATTGCTGGCAGGGGGCTGATGGGAATTGTAGTCCATGAACATCTGGAAGATTGCTGACTCCTAACATAGATGATACAGAATTGATGCCCCTGAAAGCCCTGCTTACGAGGAAACCTCCACATGGAGTTTGCTTGAGGGAGGAACCTGGCAACCCCACCCTGCTTAATTTACATCTGGGCTTTTGAGTAGATCAGTGTTGTTGGATGTCATCTCCACCCATCAAGCTGCTGAGAAAGCTCCCAGATGGTCTGGCATCCTTACCAAGTCGGTTCATCTTCCTTTTTCTCATGTAAGAGAGAGAGAATGGCACTACTGACCTGGCTCCAGTACCATTTTTCCTAGCAGTGTGAGTATGGTAGTATAATCACAATCGTGTGAAAGTTTGCCATTGGGATAATATTTATGATGAACTTTTATGTACTCTCTAATAACAACACAATCCTAAATGGGCCTGGTCAGAATTTGACTCATAGGCTAGTCAGTGGGGCTGACTCTCACAAAAGTGTTCTTCACCTGGCCCTGGAGTCATTTCCCTCCCTGTGACCCAAATTAGTACTTAATTAATTTGCTGAGGAATACCTGAGATGGTTACTTGCTTGCAGGAACTACAAGGCAGCTTACCCTGATGACTACTTCAAGGATCAGGTCTAAAAGATGTACATGTGAACAGTGAAGGCAACTGTTATTGAGTTTGGGAAACCCAGAATGTTGTCATTAAAAAAACAGGTTGCTTATTTGGAGCTTTTTCTTTCCATGTTGCACCAGGAACGCAACCTCCTGCCAAAAATCTAACTTCTGGCGGTTAGTACTCTGTGCCAGTGGTTCTGATTTGCCTAAGAAAGAGGCATAGTTTATGATTCTCTTCCCCACACCACGAAAAATACATGGTGCTCTCAGACTGTAATGACCTAGTGAGAAATTATCATGAATTTACCCCTGAACCTTCCAGATCTCAGGCCTGCTTGCTCAAGCTCAAACCATGCATTTTTAACATTAAAAAATGTGTTTACTGCACTGTTCCTCCCTCTCAGATGTTTCCACTGAGTCTGCTCTTTCATACTTTTGTTCATTTGATTAGTTTCCATAGAGACACTCATTTGTGGAGTTTAGAGTTCCTTCCCAGCAGGTTCTCATAAATGCCAGCTACTGATCACTGGGCTTGTGTGCCAGGTTAGCAAGACAAAGTCTTGTTAACTTTCATTTGCATATATGTGTGTTCTGTTATGGGGGGGGGGCATTCCTTAGGGAAAGTTCTTTAGCATTTCAAAGCCATTATTTTACAATTAAAAAACCCACATACAGTCCTGCCTGAATTTTGCTTGCTGAGCACTGTGGTACTACATAAGCTGGAGGAATTTCTCTCCAATTTCTGCAGGGCATTGTTGGCTCTCTTGCCTTTATTTCAAGTGCACAATAAGTGATTCTGTTTCCTGACTCATCTTCAGTATTCAGTAATGTTCCCAGTTCAGCTGTTTATACTCCTAAGCAGCCATATGTAAGAACTGGGGATCGGGAATGTAAATTACGTTGCTTTCGCACCAAACTGGATTGCTTCTTTCTGAGTAGCCACGAAATGTTGTATTCCAATGCAATGTCACTTGTCCTTTACCTGCTTTGCTACCACCTTTTGGGGAATAGTGCACTCCAAGCAAGTTAACACAGACTCTGGATGGAAATGTGCACTTTTCTGAGGTTTTGCCCATGCTGGCAGCATTTTCCTTGTGCCCCCTCCCCTACAGTTGCCATTTTCCCTGCTGCAGCACAGTATTTGCTCTAGTGCTGTAATATCATAGCAAACATCAATTAAAAAAGATTTCAAAAAGCCTTCTGGTGGCTTAGGTAGGGGGACCTGGAGGGATGTTGGGAGAGGGGCAGAGATCTACCTGTTCTAGCATTGCATCATCACTTTCAATTCATGCTGAAAGTGATGTTGTATCACCTGGGGGAACACAGATTTCCCCACCATCTCTTCAGGCCTATTGAGTGACAGCAGGGAAGGGGGAGGGGAGAGGAGGAGAGGAGGATCCTAAGAGAAGGATGTGAAACTGGTAGTCCTCCCCTGAGGGAAATAGCTTCAAGGAAAAGGGAGTGATCTCTATGAAATATTAAAGAAGGAAAATTGGACCCTGTGTATGGCCCCTTCTGCACATCCAGAATAATGCACTTTCAATCCACTTTCACAATGGTTTGCAAGTGGATTTTGCTATTCCGCACAGTAAAATCCAGCTGCAAAGTGCATGGAAAGTGGATTGAAAGGGCATTATTCTGCATGTGCGGAAGGGACCTATATGTTCCTGCCTCAACAAACTTCAGAAATTTTGTGTCATTCATTCATTCATTCATTCATTCATTCATTCATTCATTCATTCATTCATTCATTCATTCATTCATTCATTCATTCATTCATTCATCCATCCATTCATTCATTCATTCATTCATTCATTTTATTAAATACAGTCATAGACCAGCAAACATATAAAAATTACAACAATAAGATTAACGAATAGTTAACAAGCAATTTCACATGACACCAACGATTTCCGTATTCTGCTAGCAGTGTAACAAAACTTTGACACTGCATATGAAATAGTGGAATACTTATCTTCAAATAAAATTTCAAGTAAAAACTTAATGTGTAAGTCACGAAGGTTGGCTAAAAAACTAGAATATCCAAAAAGCCCTAGTTAGCATGGGCAATATTGATTTGTAGCATCCTTGTAAGATTCACAATGACATAGAACATGGGCGATCACCTCAACTTCATTTGCATTACAAGGACATAAGTATGTCTCCATAGGCCCTTGCTGGAATCTCCCGCTAAGCAGGCCGATGGAAAAGCATTAAATCAAGCTCTTCAGAAATCCCTTCAGAATTTGAAAAAAAGTAATAGCTGTTAAATATGGTGCAGCAGCAATTCCCATCCATGACTTTAGTGTCCTATATAGATTTGGGAGGAGAACTGTCTTATTCTGCAGCTTGATGTCAATAGACATTGATGAGCCAAGTTCTTTGCCCTCCTAAGACCAGACTCCAGTAACTGGTCCAGAGCTAGGCATAGCATAAGTAACTTTATGGTTATTGTCATGCTCCAATCAGGTTGTGGGCAGTGGTGGGATCCAAAAATTTTAGTAACAGGTTCCCATGGTGGTGGGATTCAAACTGTGGCATAGCGCCAATGGGGCTGGGCGGGGCACGACGGGGGCATGGCCGGGCATTCCAGGGGCAGAGCATTAATAATTTCTCTGTTACTGTAAAAAACTCTTACTCTAAAAAAAAGGTCCTAATATCCAGCTGGTATCTTTCTGTCCATAATTTAAACTCATTATAGCAAGTCCTATCATCTACTGCCAACAGAAACAACTACTTCTCCTCTAATTGACTGCCTGTCAAATACTTAATACTTTCAAATGCTTAGTTTTGTTTCTAGAAATTAAAAAGAAGGATACTTTCTCATAAACAAAGAGGAACTTTTACCATATTTCTAAAACATGTTTTTAAAACAATGCCCAACAAGGGAGAATTATCCCGTTTTTCTACCTTAAGCTAACCAGCCACGCATAAGGAAACAAACAGGACTTTATGCCAACTGTGAAATCATGAGTGAGTTGGTCACTACAGTTTAGTGAAGATTCCACCATCCACCACACTGTTAAGTTAACTATATTCTGAGAAGAGCTAATACATTCCAATACTCAAAATAATTTGCACTTTTAGATTAAAGACTACAAATTCATTAAAACATGGATCCGATGGACCATTCCTACTGCATAAGAGCATATTCAAGGAGCTAGATATCAAGGCTACTGCCAGGATACGCATAGGCCATGGCCCAGATTGCACCTCCTGCTAGACTGGCTTCAGAGTTCCTCGCGGCGCTACTGCTGAGGGAGGAGGGGGGGGCGTAACTAAAGGCAAAAATCACGATAGGCAAAATCAAGAGTAGTGACTCCATTGTTCCCATGCCCCACCACGTGACTCCAAAGTACTCATGCCCTGGGCAGTCACCCAATCCGTCCAACAGAGGTTACGAGAAAGAAGAGAGAGGGGGAGGTAGAGGGGCATGAAGAGATGGAAAAAAGCGGGACCCAGTGAAAGTAACCCCCCCTCTCGGCATACACAAATAATTAGTAACCCACTCTAGGGAACTGGTGAGAACCTGCTGGATCCCACCTCTGGTTGTGGGTCAACTGAAAGGAAAAAAGGTATTAGCCATCCAGGCTCTAGTCTCCACTTTTAGTAGCCCAGCTTCCCTGGCAGAGCATTGCATTGGCAGTACATTTTGGGGGGCATTAAATGGGGAGCTCTGAGGGGAAGCCTGGTTTGTAATTCTCTCCCTAGTGCCGCATGGTTGTTATAGAGGCCCAAAATAGAAGCTTATGCCTCTTTATCTAAGAAGTGACAACCAAGTGACACCCATGGAACAAACTGACAAACTATCTATTGGTATATAGCCGTGGTGTGGGGCGAACCTTTGCAGCACTCAAAATGCTATGGACTACAGTTCCCACTTCCAGCCCCCCTGCCAGCATAGTCAATTGGCCATGCTGGCAGCGGGGGGCCTGATAATTGTAATCCAACAATCCATCTGGATGCCAAGGTCCGCCACTACTATTCTCTAGTTATGTGAAGTTTCCCTCAGTCCGGTAGCCTTTTCCCCTGCCAAGTTTAAACCTGAAATCTCCCTGATAATCTGACTTGACCATTTCCCTGTAAGATTAAAATAAAATAGTTTACGTGTTGAGAATTCATATCAGCCCCTCTTATGCCATATTCAGACATAAACCTAATGAGAGTTTTTTCACTTCCTCCACTTACTAGGCTGGGTCAGAACACATCTATATACATTTTACACTTTGGGGGTGGGAGGAGGCTAACGGAGCTTTCTCCTCTTCCCATATTGAGCTGCTTTCAATGGGATTTGTATTCTTAGTGCATTTTCCTTCAACTACTTTTTGCTGAGTAAGGTTACCAACCTAAAGGTGGGGTCTGGAGTTGTCCAGGAATTATAACTGATCTCCAGACTAGAGATATGCAGGAAATGCCTGAGCTCCTTCATTGTCCCAAGCTCTACCTTCTCCAGGCACCATCTCTAAATTTCCAGGAATTCCTCAAGCTGAAATTGGAAATCTTAAGTGTTGGGACTAAGAACTGGAAATGAATTAACTCTCAGGGGAAAAAACTATCTGGTAACAGGAAGGTTTGTAATAAAAGGGGAAGATGCCATATACGGTACCAATGAACACAAAGTACACTCGCCTATGAAAGTTGGAGAAAGTATACTTTGAACTGTATTGCATGCATAAATACAGGCTGAAGACCACCTGTCTTTTATGACAGCCACGGGTTTCTTCTAAACTATGGCGTGAGTCCTTAGCGTCAGCAAATCTAAGTTCAGCTGCTGCTTGTTTTCACAATATTGCATGTGAATCTATGACCATAATAAAGACTGAGACAGATGCTGATAAGCCTTTCTTCCCTTACATTCAGCTTTTCTTGGCATTTTGAAAATGGTGCACGCTCATTTTGAAAGTGCGGCGTACTTTGCACCAATTAGCTTGCATTCTTCTATTTTGGGCATAAACCTCCAAACAGAATTTTCTTTCGGGCGGTATGCATAATATGAACTGCTGCTGACTTTGGCACAGTGGTTGGAGCTGAGCTTGAATAAAAAACAAGACTCTGTCCCAAAGATGTAACTTTTTTCCTCATAACCTTCAGCATTTGGGACCATTTTTACCTATTCATATAAATAACTATCCATACAAAAGCCATGTAGAGGAGCAGACTGGAACAACCACATAGTAAACATTCACTGAATTCCATGATCATTCTGGAAAAGTTGCTTTTAAGGCTCAAAGCAAGTATGCTTAGGTGATTTTTCATGATCCCCTTGTTTATTGTCTGAATTATGATGTGGGTTGCCCTGAACATGACTACAGTCAAGAAAAGGCACGAATATCCACATACACACAGTGAGACATGACTCTATCACGCTAAGTTATAATGATTTGGAGATGGGGATGTTTTTCTGCTGCAGCTTACCCTATTACATAAATATGAAGGAAATCCTCTGAATATGGTGTTGATACATTAGTCAACATTACATTAGTTGTTTTTAAATTATGTTTCTCTTGATTATATTTTGGGCTGCTGCATAGATTTGTTAGGGTGATTGATCCCTGAATGTGCAAATGCACAAATGAAAGGAAGAACCTAGAATATAGACAGTGATTCATGAACCAAATGTGACTTGAAAGTTACCAGCCAGCTCACCAATTGCTCAAGAACTATTGTCTACCTTCTACAGCAGCTCAGCTATAGTATTACAGCCAACTGCAGTTGCTTGAGGACAATTCTAGGGAAGGACAGGGGAATGGTTTGTGTGTAGTTGCTAGGTAACATGGAATGGGCCTTAAGGCAGCCTGAAGCTGGGTATGAGTCTGTGAAGTGTGTTGTCCTTTCTGACATCGTGAAAAAAATCTTGAATACATATGTACATTGAATGTCTGTAAGTAATTGCTTAACTCACTGCATTAACATTATAGAAAGGGGCAGGGAGTGTTTAATGCTGACTTACAAAATTCCAGATGTGTGTTCCCCTATATTTTCTTTTCCCCCCATTATGGATATTATTTGGCTTAGGATCTTACAGAAAGCAAGTGTATTGAATCTGGCAAGTTAGTTGTACACAGGTCCCCCCCCCCCCAAAAAAAAAAAATCACTAGGAGGAATTGCTTTTTACAAGAAACTATGCATGGTCTGGACATTTAGACTGGAGAGTTGCCTACTGTAAAATACATTTGAACTCTACTACATATATATGCACAAAAGAGTCCTGCTGTATAAGAATTTACATACTTCAAGAAGATTTCTTAGGACCGTTTTTTACAGTCAAGATAAGCCAGAATGACTCAAGATGGGAAGGGGGAAAATATTCCTGAGGAGTCTGACTCTTCTCAAAGTAAGAGAAACATTTAGAAGATATCTGAAACATTGTTGTGGGAAGAATCATTAGAACAGCATCAGGCAGACATTTTGAAGATAGTGAATGTAGCGCTTTGCAGAAGGCTAACTTGGAGGTTAAGAGCCTGGGTAATTGTGACCATAAGTGACCATGTCTTGCATGCCAAGCTAAACTGGTAAAATGTATTTTGCATAGGTGGATCCAGAACTTGATGCCCTGGGCAAGATGCCTTCCAGTGGCCTCCTACCTGGCAACACCTTGCATCATTGTCCTTGGTTTAACATGGATGCCCCCTTTAAAACTCTTCAGGGTTGGAGAGGCAAGGTACTAGACAGCCAGGCAATTGCTATTCAACTCTCTCCAGTGTGTCTCTGACCTAAAGGTGGGAGATTGCCCCTGAGGCCATTGTGAATTACATGGGCCTCTGAGGGTAATTTTCCATTTACTCGTGGAAGTGGATGGGCCATGGGTCTCGGGTCAACAGTGGACGCTCTGAGCAGAGTCCCATCATGCTTATTCCTAGGGACAACTGTGGGGCTCATGCCTCAAGCACCACTTGGGCAACCAAAGGAAGGGCTTTTTAGAAACCTGAATGCAGTTCAGACTACCATGCTGGATGTAACTACCATAGCCAAGATCAGACTGAGGGCCAATAATGTTACACAAAAGCCACAGTATAAGACTGTTTCCACATGGCACAATCATACCTGGTTACAACTGGTTTCTTACAATCTAGGTCTGTTTTATCCCTTCACATGGCTGTCCATTTCTGTAAAGGAATCAAGTTTGTTTTGCATGAGGCCAGATATTTTGTATTTACACCACAAGCATATCTGAGCATGTCCAGTGTCCCGCATTCTGATTGGTTGTTGTTTTTTAGTGGCAGCTTGAATGAATGTCAGGTGGGGAAATGGGGGGGGGGAGGTGAGCAGCAGGGAGGGGAGATCAGGTGGCTGGGCGAGAAAAATAAACTGGTTCTTCTTCTCCTGTGGTGTTTGCATGGTAGTGGCTCACCCCTGGATTTTTGAAAAGAATCGCAAACATTTGGCGATTTTTGAATACCCACGGATGAGGGAAATATCAAAAGGCAAACACACTTTAGGACTGGGAGCTGTGTGAACTTCTGGGCTAGACCAGGATATTTCCCTCACTCAACCCAGGATATTTGGATTGTGCAGAGATGACCTAACTTTACCTTTCCATTCCTGTACACTCCTGTTAGATAGGTTGGGCTGTACAGACAGAGTGTTAAGGTCATTTCCACATGGATATTTTGCTCCTTGGCCTCAAACTGGAAACTGCTGTTATCCTCTTGCATCTGCAATTTCCTCTGCCATATCATAGCAGCTAGTGGAGGTGATGGTGATTCCTGTGAGGGGATAACTGAGGACAGAGGACAGTTAAGAGGGAACATCCATGAGGATTCTACTGTTGCTTCAGGAGTCGACAACAGACAATTGTCATTACGTGGATGCAGCCTAAGATTAACACCAGTTGGCAAGTTACTTACATAATGGTAAAAAAAAAGAGTTGTCCATAAGCCAAGGCTGTTCATGGGAAATACATATAGTTTAATAATGGAGCAACACTGACCCATACAGAAACCAAAAAGCAACACACTCAAATCTCTTGGTTTGTTAAATAATATTGGAGGGGCATTTTTGAGGGTTTCAGCATTGGCTGAAAGAATTCCAGGCTACAAAGACTGTCTCAATTGAAAGAGATTTATAAAAAAAGATGACAATCAGGGATGCCCCCCTCCCCAATAACATTATACCATCAAAAGTAAGTAATGCTGTGCCTACATGCCAGAGTTGCCCTATATATTTTCCAGGGAATAATTACAGCTCCTCAACAATTCTGGCCAGACTACATATGATACTGGAGACCTGTGAATGGATCCATGATTAAATCCCCAGATATGTAATTTAGCTTCAAAAAACAATGGGAAAGTCTGTATTAAACAGGACTGTAGTTCTGGGATTTAACTCTCCACACACAAAGTTTGCCTGATCAGAAACGCCTCCCAAAGCTGCCTTGATCTAATGGAGGGGGAAAGAGCGACAAAATAGGAGTGGGGAGCAAAAACGCAGATGGAGCATTTCTAATTGTGGAAATAGAAGAATTATGTATGGTGTAATGGCTATGAATGGTGGACCACTCATTGGACTCTAATCTGGAGAACCAGGTTTGAGACCCACTTAATGGTGTCTCGGGGGGGTGGGGGCAGAGGGGGCAGATAATCCAGGCACCATTTGCCGGGGTCACATGAGAGGCACATTTCGGTCATTTGCCCCATCCTTCTCTCCCCCCTGCACCCAACCCCGGACAAACTCCCCCTGCTGCACCCCCTTCTTTGGAACGCATGCCGGAGAAGTCGAGGGTCAAGCCTGAAGTCAAGCGAGGATCCTGGCTGCTCTGACTGGGAGTCTCCAGCAGGTGGCTCTTGTCTTGACCCCCTGGCACCCTTGCTGCTGAACACCAGTCAGCTAAGCATTCAGTCACACCACAACCCACCAAGGAAAGCCTTTCTCCACCAGCTGCCAGACTGGGAGGCCAGAGTGGCTATGCTGCAGCAGCCCATGGGTTTCCCACCTGCTGGCAGCATGGACTGCACTCAAGAGGATGTGGGGCCTTTGATAGGCCTAGTGGCCCCCAGGCCTCACTGTCCCCATCCTGGTCCTATCTTGACTCCTCTTCTAGTAGCCTGGGAAGGGGATGGAAATGATCTCTGGGATGGGGCAAAGGCTTGGCCCCACTTCCGCCCACTGCCCAGCAAGCCTGGTTTGGGACGGTGGAGGAAAAAGGTCACAATCTGGCCTTTGCCAAGATTCTGCAAAAGAGCACTCTGGGATAGGATATGTGTTTCCCTTTGCTAGCAAATCCCCATGTACTGAGCATCCCTTCAGCCCTGCCTGCTCAACATGTTTAGAGAGAAGGAGGAGCATGCTCTCCAGGGCAGGTACTGGGCTTTGGCAAAGTTCCCACACTCCTCTCACTAGGAAGCAGCTGGCTGCAGTTCCTGGAGGCCCACTCTTTGACCATGGGGGTGGGGGAGGGTCTGGGGGAAGCAGGAGCTTAGAAACTCTGCCACCACAGAGGCATCTTCCTCGTGACCTCGCCAAGGGAAAGGAAGTTGGGAGCTGGGGGAGCGAAGAGGAAGGGAGGCAGTTGTAGATGCCGGGAAGATGAGAAGGAGGGATGCTGCCACACTCTCAGCCCTGGTAGATTCAGTGGTGGTGGTGGTGGAGGAGGAGCTTGACTGGACAGAAATAATACGGGTTTTTTAAAAATAGAAAATGGTGATTTTGCAAAGGGATACGCTGAAACGGCTCCAAACAAATTAAATATCACATTCCACCTTTATCTATATTTCTTCTGAGTTTAAAGGGAGTCAGCAAGTATTGACTGAGACAGAGAAGCAAAGAAAGACCATGGGGCAAAAGTTCAACATGGGGAGGGTACAATTTCAGTTCTTGCCCTGGGTGCCATTTTATGTAGATAGGCCCCTGTCCCCACTCCTTCACACGAGCAGTGGACTCTTATCTGATGAGGTGGATTTGATTTCCCTGATCCTGCACATGAAGCCTGCTGGGTGACTTTGGCCTAGTCACAGTTCTTCAGAACCCTCTCAGCCCCAACAACCTCACAAGGTGTCTATTGTGGAGAGGGGTGGGGAAGGAGTTTGTAAGCCACTTTGAGACTCCATACAGGAGAGGACTGCGGGGTATAAATCTAAGCTCATCTTCTTCTTAAATTCCCCCCTTCCACTGCCATGTCACTTATCCATGGCTGCTTTTTGTAGTTTACTTCTCTATCTATTTATCTCTATGTAATTCCAGTACTTGTCTGTGACATTAGTGAGTCTTGCAGTCTGACAAAATTTAATTTACCAGTGGTTGCACAAATTATAGGTAACTACCAACCACCCTTTCAAACTGGTCAACAAAAGCTTGTGTTCAGTGGAAAAAGGATACTAGCCTGCCTGATAAATATTTTAGGCTTAAAATACAGTTTTAACTTCTGTAAACTATCCTTACTTGGTTGCTTGGAGAAAATAACTGCTGGGTGGCAGCCAAGTGGCTGTTTACAAGCTTGCTATTGACTGGGGGACAGATGGATATATTAAGATCTCAGGGAGTCAGATGCAGATACTTTGTTTTACACAGGGGATAAGAAGTGCAAAGTAACTGTTATGATCCAGAACCAAACAGGTTCTTCCATCACTTAAGTACATTTATTATACCAATTTTGTCTCATGAAGGCATAGCAAGGTGGATACCTGCAATGATCCATCAGCATAATGGCGACTTGGACTGATAACTGGGTTGTTTCATATGCACACTGCCACTTGATTTTATTGGATATGTGTTAAAATACCACTTTCTAGCTAAATGGATGCCATGCATAATAGGATGATGCTTGTGGCTTTTCTAAAAGAGGAAAAATTACAGTTCAGGTAAGTGGCTCCAAGGAGACACTGCAATTAATGCTTGGAAGGGAATCAGCTCGTTAGAAAATGAGGACATCATGCCACACTAGGCATTAATAAGCTGACCATCTTGACACAACAAATATTTATCTCTCTAAACGTAAGCATGTAACGAGGATTTATTTTATATAAAGCACACTAATTACTGGGGAACAATTCAGATTCTGCAATGCAGAACCAAACAATCAACCAGGCTTTGTTCTACACGTTTTCTCCTTGGGAGTTACTAGTATTTTACCTTTGTTTGCTTTGTCAAACCCTTTCAGAAATGTTAATCTCATCATATATTATGCAGCATTCAGAGCTAGTTCAAGGCCCGGGGGCTGAACTTCTGATAGGAAAAAAAATGGAAAGAAAAGTTTTCTTTCCACCTACATGGAAAAAATTCTTGTTGTTGTTGCCAGAAAAGGCTTGAGGTAAGTTGAAAATATTGGGTTTGCTGTGGCATAGTGATTAAGAGCAGGTGCATTCTAATCTGGAGGAACCGGGTTTGATTCCCCGCTCTGCCGCCTGAGCTGTGGAGGCTTATCTGGGGAATTCAGATTAGCCTGTGCACTCCCACACACACCAGCTGGGTGACTTTGGGCTAGTCACAGTTTTTCAGAGCTCTCTCAGCCCCATCTACCTCACAGGGTGTTTGTCGTGAGGGGGGAAGGGAAAGGAGATTGTAAACCCCTTTGAGTCTCCTACAGGAGAGAAAGGGGGGATATAAATCCAAAACTCTTCTTCTTCAGAACCCAACTTGCTGCCTTGCTTGAGTAACTAATCTTAAATCAACAAGAAGTGCGTATATTGGATTTCTGCTCAAATCATGCAGTGGTCTAAAAATGTGTAGGATGTTCTTGGAGGACTGGTAGATGAATGTTCTTCTCTCTTAAAAGAAGTTTGGCTAGATGGCCTTGCTGGATCTCTGCCAGCTGTGTGATTCTGTGCGGCCAAGATATGATAAAAGCGTGGTTCAGTATACAAGCTTTGATGGTCCAGTTTTGTGCCAACTTAGTGCTTAGACTGGAAGACTAACTCTCTATGAGAATTCACTGTTAGAAATAGCATTCTTGGGTTTGTTTTATAAGTAATTCAAGGTTTGCCAACCAATACCCAGGGAGCATAATTGTAACTAAACTGCTTGTTAATAAGACCCACTGAAATAAGGCAGAGAGCTGATTCCTATGTTTACCTTTCCTATGGCTTGACTTAGATGTTGTGGGATTTTATTTACACATGAATTTAATATGTGCATGGCTAAATTAATTTGAGTTCCACCTAAAAACTAGTTTGCCACATGCAAAGGCAATGTCGGTTAAAGAAACTAGTTTGCCACATGAAAAGGCAATGTTGGTCAAAATGTTGGTCAAAAAAACATCATGGACTGAAAAATGTCTTAGGACTACTCAAGTGTACTGAATTGTCCCTCTGTTCTAAAGTGAGTAGTAACATACTCTTGGTGGCCCTTTCCACACGGGCCATTAACGACGGATTGGGGACGGCAAAAACGCCGTCCCCAGGCCGCCCTCGCACCAGCCGCCCGTCCCCACACCGGCGTTTCCCCAGTGCGCTCGGAAGCGCACTTGTTCGGGAAACGCCGGCTGGAAGCCGCTGCCGTGCAAACAGCAGCGGCTTCCCAGCGCTTCCCCCCCTCTCGCTCCCTGTACTTACCTTGTCCCCGGGCCTCTGGCGTGTCGCCGAGGCCTGGGGACACGCCCCCCTGCCCTGCACCGCTGGAGCAGGCGCGCAGGGCCAGAGGGGCGTGTCCCCAGGCCTCGGCGATGCACCGGAGGCCCGGGGACACGCCGAGTCGGCCGGGCGCCGGCGCTGTGCAGCGCCGGCTGCCTGGCTCTTTCTAGGACCATCCGTTTGGCGGTCCTAGCGTCATCGGGTCGGCGTCAAGTACGCCAACCCGGCCGCTTCCGCATTCGTGCGGAAACGGCCGGCCTTAACAGAGTGCCATAGTATTTTAACCCCACAAATGCTGGAAATATTGAGAACCCTTAAGCGACTGGTTGTTCTTGTAGAGAAAATGAAACATTACAATAGGTAGTATGCAAATACCACTCAACCAACAATTATTTAATTTCTGTATTATCACAAATGGAAACATAGCAGGCAATTTAATCTTCAAACTCCATTGCTTCAGTGACTTGGAAAATTGGGAAATGCTTTAAACAGGACTACCGTATGCTTTCTGCCAGACTAATAGGATTTTACGCTAATGTAACATTTAGACTTGTGGTATTCACTGTGCAGCTCACAGGCTGAATACCAATAATTACAGCTGTTTCTTTCACACTAGGAAACTACTTTTAGTCCCTTGAAATCATATCCTGTATGATTGTCTGTGATAAACTAGTTTAAGCCTGCTCTGCATTATGTAATCTTGTGGTATACTTTTAGTTTGTGGTGTACTTTTAAAATATTATAGATGATGCTGCCCCAAGCAAGACACAACAAGATGGAAGTGCTGGTCTAAGCAGAGATGCATCTTTCTAACACCACTGACTTCAATAAAATTAGATCAATATAAAGTCTGTTTAGGACTGCACCATAGATAAGGTCCACAACTCACAAGAAGAGAAAAAGGCTTTGTGAACTGGGATCATTACAAAGTTTATTGTGGTTAAAATACAAAGCATTCTCAACTGTTTCATTAATTTTATTACCTTTATGTGCATTATTCAGTCACTTTATTTTCACAGAAAGTGAGATGTGCTTGGAGAGCCAGTGTGGTGTAGCGGTTCAGGGAGGCACACTCTAATCTGGAGAACTGGGTCTGCTTCCTTGCTCCTCCACACAAAGCTTTCTGGGTGTCCTTGGGCCAGTCACAGTTCTTTCAGAACTCTCTCAGCCCCACCTACCTCACAAGGTGCCTGATGAGGGAACAGGAAGGAAGGTGAATTGTAAGCCACTTTGAGACTCCTTAAGAGTAGAGAAAAGCAGGGTATAAAAACCAACTCTTCTTTTGATTGTGCACATCATTTGGGGTAGCTTTCCGACAAAAAAGGCAATTAGTGGGTGGCATCCAGTGAAGGATTTCTGCAGATGGAAGGAGGAACAATTTTTGCCCCTTTTCTTCCCACTTCAGACCTACATGCTCTCCTCATTGTTATTCCTGGGGATCCCCTGGCCACTGAACCTGTTTTGTGATGTGACTCAGCAGTGAGAAGGAAAGGAAGAGAAAAGAGTGGGACTCTCATCATAGGAGGACTCTGAAAACTCCATCATGCTTGTGTTTTTGTGTAGATATGATGGAGAATAGGGGGAGGAGAAGGGGTAGAGGTGGCAGTACAGCCAGCACAGTGGGAATGACATACTTACCTGATGCTTCCCCACTTGTGGCTGTTGTGGAAGAATGTGTTTTCATGTCTCAGGAACAGTCACATAAGCAGCATCCAAAAGTGCGGCAGACACACAAAGAAGAAGAAGAAGAGTTTGGATTCATACCCCACTTTTCTTAAGGAGCCTCAAAGCAGCTTACAAACTCCTTCCTTCCCTCTCCCCACAACAGACACTTTGTGAGATAGGTGGGACTGAGAGAGTTTTGAAAGAAGTGCGACTTGGCTAAGGCCACCCAGCAAGTTTCATGTGTAGAAGTGGGGAAACAAACTTGGTTCACCAGATTAGAATCTGCCGCTCATGTGGAAGAGAGGGGAATAAAACCCAGTTCTCCAGCTTGGAGTCCACCAGCTCTTAACTGCTACACCAGCCACCCTCTTGATTATCCCACCCTTGTAGCAATGCAAAAACAAACCATTCCCCTAGATTGTATGGAAACAGTAAAGATAAGCAGAGGTGCGAGAAGCAGAGGTGGTTTGCCATTGCCTTTCTCTGCAGTCATCCTTGGTGGTGTACCATCGAAGTATTCATCCTACTTACCTTCTGAGATCTGACAAGATTGGTCCTTCCAACAAGCTAAACTGAAGGTTTAATAATCCTCCTTTAAAACAGCTTTTTATTTGTTTACAAGTCAAGCCTTTAAATGAAATGACACGAGAAGCTGTGCGCTGCAGAAAATATTCCTTACAAAATAAAAACTTGACGGAACCTCAAATTAACAGAACAGAGAAGTGTCTAGGAATGGAGCTCAGGAGTAGTAAATGATAACAATTAAGATTTTGAATCAGTCCACTGGCATGTCAGCAAACAGTGATACTTTCTTAAATTACCCGATTGCTTTCAGTACTGTTGCCTGCGTGGAAGAGATCTACAATGGTGTGCAAAATGTCAATTTCATCTTGGTGCCAATGAATCAGATGATTTCAGCTGCCGTAAATTACAGGCCACTGTCCCAAGCACAATAAAAAACCCTCCTTCGGAAACTGGCACCACACAAGCATAGCCCCATCGAGCTTGGTAATGCAGACAGCGGGATGAAGGACTTTATAAGGGGGGAGGGGTGCATGACCCCTACTTCACACCAAAAGTAGTAGTAGTAGTAGAAGAAGAAGAGTTTGGATTTATATCCCCCCCTTTCTCTCCTGCAGGAGACTCAAAGGGGCTGACAATCTCCTGGCCCTTCCCCCCTCACAACAAACACCCTGTGAGGTAGGTGGGGCTGAGAGAAGCAGACCAAACATAAGAACAATTGCCTAAAAGTAAGCTCTGTAGGCCTTTATAGGACATCTGGGTAAACACGCAGAGGAGGTCCTTTATTATTTGTAATCACCAGGGGTAAACTGAAGGATCTAGTAGCACGTCATGTTTTTCCTCACTATATTCTTTGATTGCATCCCAGATACATGATAAGAGCCCTGTGCAGCCTAGGCACACGGGGATCATTTGGATCAAAAACACAGAACATGAAGGGAGGGGCCTGAGACCTTCCCTCTGAATCATTTTACCTCACAGGAACAGGCCCCCGAAGAGTTGCTTCACCGAGACATAGCTATATTTTATTTATTTATTTTTTATTAATTTTATATACTGCCCTCCCCCTGAGGGCTCAGGGTGGTTCACAAGGTTAAAACATACATTAAAACATAATTTAAATATCAATTACATAAAAAACAGAACCCATTTAAAAATGTGGATGGCATCTGGCTACCCCCCTCCCTCCCTTGTTTCCACAGGAGGCCAGATGACATGGTAGATATATTTTTAACCAGGCTGGCCAAACGCCTGGCGGAACAGGTCCGTCTTGCAGGCCCTGAGGAAACTCTGGAACTCGGGTACATGTGTGGCCTCCAGTGAGGAAAGTCAGGTCAGGAAAATAGCACAAGTCAGAAAAATGCGGCTGTTTTAGGCCAGGGAAATGGCACAAGGGAGAGATCTAAGCCCCTTCCCTTAAGTGTAAATTGGGCCCCAGTGTGCCTGAGAAGCATGGAAATGCTAGAACATGTTGATTCAACCTGGGGATGTACGTGGGAAAAAATGTGTTGTTAGGCTCATATTGGGGCATAAGCTACCCTATTTTAAAATATTTTAAAAAATGGGGTAATCATCAAGCATCCCTAGATAATAGAGAAACAAGATGGCCTTTTAGGGTCAAAGTCAATGAGAGACCACTGTACATGTGGTGATTTTGTAACATATTGCATGTAGTGATAGATGCTTGCCATCAGTAGCTCACTGTTGATGGTAGCTAGAGGTGGCTTCACATGCTGCTCCTGTCCTGTTAAGATGGGATTGGGTTAATGTAGTGGCTAAGCAAATAAGCTGTGATCTGGATGGTCCCCAGTTTTCTCCCATGAATTTACTACATGGCTAGGTTTGCCACTCTGGATAATAATCACACTGGGCTACCTTGCAAGACTGTTTTTAAAATTCCTTCATTATCTAGCTTGTGGCACTTCGCTAAATCCCTGTCAGCTTCCTGTCCCCACCCAGATTTGGCAGACAATCCTCACCCTTACCTCCACGACCTTGCCCCCTCCCCTTATGTCTTCATTTCCCAGTCCTGATACGTCCTCGTTTTTGGTCTTCACTATTTCCACTCTACCACCCTCAGCTATTTAAATGTCTCCTTCTCCCTCAAATAATTCCACCCTTTCTCCCTCGCTGTCCCTTATGCCCGGAAGCCTCTTGCAAAATGCCACCTATTTCAAATCTGTCTTCAACCTCTATCTTTTCTGTGATGCCTTTGGCACCACTCTATGCTCCTACCATGCAACTAATTCCTGGTTCACACTTGCAAAAGATTGAGTTGGTAATGATGTGTCAAAGTACGGGAGAGGGGGAGGAATAGACTGTTCTATTTCAGATTTCAAGCAATGAATTTGAATAGTGTTCCACAGAAAAACTCTACGCCAATAGAAAACTATCCCCACCGTATGCTGACTGTATTGCTTTTCTATTTGCAGGGAGTTGTGAATATAAGGAAACATTCCAAAACATGATCATGATTCTACACCTGCAGTTTGAAGTGATGAACTCTGTTCTGTCACCTTCTTACTTCACTTCCCTGCATGTCTCAACTGAAACGAACACATTTATTATCTCTCTTATGCCAAATTTTGGATTATATACTCTTCAGAGAAGACACCTGTCTTCCACTTTGTAAAATGCCATGCTGTTTAATGGAGATATGCAATTAAACAGAGAAGCTGGAGGCACCTCACTCCAGAGGGGGCAGAAATGAACCGGGCAGCTTGAGTTTCCCAGGGCTCTCTGTGACATGAACATGCCGCTGGATCGTTTACCTCTGTCGCATCTTTTCTCAGCTGCTGTGTATTTTGCAGAGGAAATGAGACGGTAGGGAATGCATGCTGTGTGAATATGAAAAACCAAAGCTCAACCCCCCCCCCAGCAGAAGCAGTCAGAGCTCCTTTACACATACTGCTTGCAGCCATCTTCTATCCATTTCCCACCCACTGATTTCAAAGAAGGTTATTTTGAAGTGTAGGGTACTCCTCAGGCAATAGTGTTGATATAATAGCACTGAGGAGACTCAGGGTAAATGTGGAGGGGGTAGAGATCAGAGAGGAGGGAACCCTACACCTTTAAAATTGGGCCCGGTGTGAGAGGCACCTGTTATATGTCTTATTTCTTAATGTTTGAGGATGGTAAGGGAATATTTCCATAGGACATGGCAGTCACATTACACCCAGGCACTCTCTTGATGTGAGATGACATAAAGTGCTATGGTGGGAGGGTGTGTAGGAGAAGGCTAGTGGAGTTCTGAACAAAGCACAAAAACCTTTGAAGCAAAGAACTGGCAAGAAAATTACTAATCATATGAGAAAGTGATGAAATGTGAAACTCCCTCACACAGTCTAAGAACAGGAGGAATTATCCGCTGTGGGAGACAGGGGGACAAAAGTACAAAATGATGCTCCTCATATATAGTGTACATATTTTTCTTTATACATATGAATATAACCAACATATATAAAATAAATATATAATCAACAACTCTTCTACTGCAATAAAGCATTCTACTACTAATTAACGATTCTTTTAAATTACAGAATAAATTGGGTTGACTTCTATGAAGTGTTAATGAATCATTACACTTTTACATTATCTTATCTATATATTATTTATGAATAATTGCACTGTTGACACTTGTCAAAAATGTAAGCTGCTGTAAGGGAAGATTACCTTTGACAGCCGTCTCCTCACAACAGCAACCAATCACCTTCTGGTAGGGTGGGCGAAAAATGATGCTGAGAAAAGAGCAGGGTTGAATATTTGCAAATATACACAACTTATCAGAGTTTCCAGTTTTGCCATGTAAATGGTGAATGTACAACTTTAATATTCGGACATCTAACTTGCAATTTTAAAGTGTGAAACTTATTTAGCAGCCATTATTTCCAGAAATGTCTTCTTCGAAGATAATCATGTAAACAGCTCTGCCAGATCAGATCAAAGATCTTTATTGTCCTGTACTCAAACCAGCAACAGTCTTCAAAGCATATCAACTAGTAGTTACTAGCCAGGACAGCTAAATGGAGCTTCCAGGTTTAGAGGCAATCTACCTCCAAATATCATATTTGTGCTCTTCCGGGGGGGGGGGGGGGCACCCCAGAGCAACATAAACAACAACCACAAACTAAGCAAGTCAGCATACTATAACCATCATCTCTATTAGCTGGAGATGAATCACAGCTCGCCTCATCCACTGACTTGCCTCCCCAAGCCAGGGTGGTGAAAAAGAGCCACCCATCCTCCCCCACCCTGCAGGTTCCAAGCGACTAGCCACCCTGCAGGTACCTAGTGACCAGGTACCCCAAAGTCCAGTGTGGCTTGCTCCCCCTGGCTTCCCTCCATGAGGACAGGAGGCAAAGCTGTGCCACCAGTTCTCACCAACCTCCCCACCTGAACCCCATTCTGTGGTCCCTACCTGTGGTGGCTGGGACCATGGGGATCAGCACTTTGGAGACTGGCCTCTGGAAGGAAGGTGACACCACCTCATCCCTTCCTGCCACTGTGAGAACAGCAACCACTGCCCCAGGCCAAAATGCCAGTGCCATAGCAGATGCACAAGCCACTAGCTTCGGGCCTGGGAAAGTGGGGGAGCACCCAGAGGCAAAAAGTGGGGAGGTTGCAGTTTCCACCTCCAGCAGATCCCTGGGCCGAGTGAGGAATCTGACCCTGCCCTGTAACAGAGGGAAGAAGGAAGGGGAGGGGCAGATTCCCTCAGACCTCCTGGGAGTAAGTCAGGGGCCTGGAGAGAGGGCAGAGAGCTTCCCTAAAGGGCAGAGCTGCAGTGCAAATCAGTGCAGTCAGATACTTGCCACTGACCTTGGGATTTTCCCTTGTTATGTAGGGACGCCCCTCTCCCCAACTTGCACAGCGGCCAGCCTCTGAGCTGGCTCCCACTACCCCCTCTCTGCCCACCGCCCGGGACAGCTGTCCTCCTCACCCCCCAAGATCCAGCCCTGGTTGGAGATAAATGTTTTCAGGAGATTTTTTTTTCAAATAATTTTTATTTTATCAACAAAAAGTTACAGAAAAATGAAAGAATGTTAAAAAATAAACAAACATGAGCAAACATAACAATCACAGTTCTTATACAAAGAACTAACTGATTATATTAAATGAATCTGCATTAATAATCGTGTTCACTTAATGCAGATCCAGATAGGAGGAAAAAAGATAAAGTAAAAGAAATAGAAACATAGAAAAGGAAAAATAAATATATTTTAAAAATGGAGGGAGGGAAGGAAGGAAGGGTGGGATGGCTACTTCTGAAAGCTCATGGCTCACACAGACTTGCTGATCCTAGGTTTTCTCAGAGCTATTGGGTCTATATGAAACCCTTTCTAGTTCACCTGTTGAATTTAAGGTCTCCAGTACTTGAGAAGGTGAGAGCTGAGGAGAAACTTGCTCGCAAGTGTCCTGGCTAGTAACTACATTCCATGAGAATGGTTAGGAGCATTCAGAGGCTCAGCTGGAGGAAAGTGCCATTTTCCTGGAAGTCCTTTTCAGGAGATTTGGTAGCTCAAGAGGGGGCTGTAGCTGGAGAAGACTGAATTCCACATATTGCTTGACTTCATCAGTCAAATCTTTGGCTGCTGGCCCAAGGGAGGGATGAATTAATGCCCACTTTAGTGAGGGGGGCGGGCTTAAATGATTATAAAACTGATTATAACGGATCTTAATGTGACTTTCTCCACCCCGGATTAGTACATGAAAACTGTCTGGTCTTATACTCACACATAAGGAAGTAATTTTTGCTTCACATACAGATGACCATACAGAGAATGCTAGCCACCACAGTAAACTATTGCAATCCCTCCCAGAACTATGTTTGAGCAAAGCAGAGGTGGTTTAATTATGCCCCTGAAGCCACATGAACAAACTTCAACTGGCTATCTAGATCCAGAAATAGCAGCCTGCCAGAATGTAGTATTGCTCCTAACCATATTAATCTGCTCAAGGTCTGAGAACTGTCCCTCAGTCCCAAATCTGCCCACTCTAGATAGTGGTAGCGCAAGGAATCTGTCACCAGGTCACAACTGCTCTGCCTTGTACCTCACTGGCTCCTTATTCACCCCATGTGCTGTCACAACTGCTCTGCCTTGTACCTCACTGGCTCCTTATTCACAACTGCTCTGCCTTGTACCTCACTGGCTCCTTATTCACCCCATGTGCTGTCACTCATGCAAGCCTTTCTAAAACCAGAATGGCAAGATGCAGTGGCCTAAAGGGCTTTCAAGTTTCTTGTGAGGTTCCCTTGTCTCATGAGTTCAGTCATCAGTCTGGTTGACCTGGGAACGAATCTCAGGAAAGACTTGGCATCCCTATAGGGCCGTGGTGGCGAACCTTTGGCACTCCAGATGTTATGGACTACAATTCCCATCAACCCCTGCCAGCATGGCCAATTGGAATTGTAGTCCATAACATCTGGAGTGCCAAAGGTTCGCCACCACTGCTATAGGGTACCGTGCCTTGTTTTGTTGGTTTTATGAGGGGCTTCAGGAAAAGGCACATAGAAGAGCTATTTGCAACTCTCAGGTCAGGGCAGGGAAAGTGAGAAAGGACATGCTGCTGTCAAAAACCTGCTTCAATTTGCCTCAGCCATGAATGGTCCTGAATTGGGATGTCCAGGATGAAAAACAGAACAACAAAAGAGAGAAAAGATTTCAGGGCATGATAGAGAAGTCTGTAGTCTGCAGTTTTTATAGTCTTAAAATGGGATACAAGGATGTATTACGAACTCAGCTGGATTAGGTAGTGTTGGATGCATACTGAAGGATACTGGGACAGCAGAAAATGGCAGCTCTCCCTTTGAGAATCCTCTAGCTCTAACTGGAACACACAATTCTCTTACAAGGCAAAGAACTAAAGAAAACCCTAGTAGTCCTTACCACCACAAAGCTGCATATTAATTTAGGCCTGTTTTGGCAAATTTAAAAGTGACTCCTTGGTATGCAAGGATTAACATTGTTGGAAATTATTCCACCAATCTGAGCAAATTTCCATTGAGTACAGCATTCACCCTTCCAAGGGCTCAGCAAACACCTTCAGCAATTCTATGTGGGCTTTACGGCAATGCTCCCTTTTAATCTTTCCACTGTATTTGTGGTGAAAAGGCACTTGATGGTAATCTATGGTTGCTGTTTATTACAATGTTCGCCCACTGGAAACATGAAAACTTAAATCTTATCTTACCTCCTGCTATTTTTTAAAAAAGTCAAAATTTTGCTTGAAAATGCCAACTAAGTTTTGATTCCCTCCAATCAGTTTTGGCAGGTCAGAACGGGAGCCGATATAATAGTTAATGCGGCTCGTCGCGACATAATGGAACACTACCTGGGCTGCCTGAGTGACCTGGGTCTCAAGTGACAGTGTTGGGTCCAAAGTCACTCCCAGGCTTCTGACAGTTTCCCACGCTGCTCTGCAGTCCCCAGACTTCCTCCTCCACGCCGCTTTCTGAGCTCGCTTTGTCAGCTCGCCTGCTTATTTTCATCATTTAAAAAAATATGTCTTTTTGGGAAGGGGGGGATCTTTGAAGCCTCATCTACACAAGCTAAGAGAATTGTGCACAAGATTTCGAAGCGACGTAGTATCGAATTCACAGAGAATTGTTAAAGAAAACCCTGGAACAATCACAACATTGTTTTGAAGGGGTGAGTGTGCCCAAACTGAGGGGGGGGGGGTATAGAAAACATTTTGCAAACTTTTTGGGAATCTGTACAGAAATGGCCTGTGAGTAGCCCAAGATCAAACGTGGCATAGTGGTTAAGAGCAGGTGGATTCTAATCTGGAGAACCGGGTTTGATTCCCCACTTTCACCTGACTGGCAGAGGCTTATCTGGTGAACCAGATGTGTTTCTGTACTCCTACATTCCTGCTGGGTGACCTTGGGCTAGTCACAGTTCTTCGGAACTCTCTCAGCCCCACCTACTTCACAAGGTGTCTGTTGTGGGGAGAGGAGGGGAAAGGAGTTTGTAAGCCACCTTGAGTCGCCTTACAGGAGAGTATAAATCCAAAAGTCTTCTTCTTCATATGGACAGGTGGGGAATAGAACCCGCCTCTCCAGATTAGTGTCCACCGCTTCACCACTACACCCTCCACGGTGGCACTCTTTGGGCCTCCCCCCTAAGAACACGTCACTTGGTGATGAGACCCAAGTTGCCCTTTCTCCCCCCGCCTTCCCTGTTGAGCTGCCCGCATTTCTCTCCCGGGCGTAGGCTTTAGGGCCGGTCTCCCCCGCGGCTCCGATAGGCTCGGCTTTGCAAGGCTGGCGGCGCGACTCGAGCAGCCCGCCCTTCCGCGCGCGCGGGGCGGGCTCTGCCGGGGAACGGAGCGCGCAGGCACGAGGAGGAGGCAGAGCCGGGCGGAGGCTGCAGGCAGCGCTTACCCTCCCACTCGCTCGCACATGCTGTCCAGCTTCTGTCGCAGCAGCAGCCGCCGCCGCCGCCAGCCGGAGCCGCGCTCCCTCCGCCGCTGACCTTCCTCCCTGCCTTCCTCCCTGCCTGCCTGCAGTGCCCGGGAAAGTCGCGCTCGCTCCGCGGGGTGGGCAGGGAATGCCCCAGCGACTCCGCGGGGGTCCTGGGCCGGCGGCTTGACCATGAACCCTCAGTGCGCCCGCTGTGCCAAAGTCGTCTATCCCACCGAGAAAGTCAACTGCCTGGATAAGGTGCGCGCCTGAGGAGGGTGGGGGTCGGATGCGGGAGGGGCATTGCCTCCTGCGTCGGGGGCTTCACCTGCTTGAGGAAGTCGATGCCTTCGGGTACGGGGAGGGGGGGGGGGTGCGTTGCATCGGAGGTCGCGACGCAGGGGGTGGGGGCCGGCATCGCGCTCTCCTCTCTGCAGCCGCTTGAACTTAGCAAAGGTCTCTTGCGAGGGGCAGGAAAACGGACTGCGAAGTCAGAGGCCGCCCGGCCGCCCCTTTCATCTCCCCCCGGCCTCGGAGATGCCTGCAAATGAGGCGCTCGCTCCACGCTGGCCTCGAGCTCTTCCGAGACGACCTGCCCGGGAGTTGGGGGAGGCTGCAGGCAGGCAGGATTCGCGGCGTGGAGGGGCGGTCTGGCGCTGGTTGAGCCGCCGCCTGCGTGGGGGGCTGGGCTGGGCTGCGGCTGCAGGGCTTGGAGGGGAGAAGCGACCGGCGCAGCCCTCGCAAGGGCCAAGCCAGAGGCTTCTGCCTTCCAGCTTCCTCTGCCTCCAGCCTGGGCAGAGTCTCCCCATGACTGACGCATTGCCCGGCCCACTAGCGTAACGTCCATTGGGCAGGATGGGCGGCTGCCCAGGGCATGAGACCGTTTAGTCACGTGGGGGGCATGCGAGGGATGTAGTCACGTGCAGAGGTGGGATGCATCCGGCTCCCGAGAGGTGGTTACTCATTTTTTTTTAGTGCCGAGAAGGGGTTGCTAAGGGCTAGCCTGGCCCCTCCTTCCCCTCAGCGGCCACCTCGCCCTGCCAGGCAAACAGACTTGCAGCCAGCAGCACCTTCAGAAAGTTCAGCTGTGAAGGAAGTTGAAGGTAAACAAAAGGAGGAGGTGGGCGGTTAGCCAGCAGTCGACTCTCAGCAGTCGACTCTCGAAGCCTTCCGCCCTCCCTTCACACACACAGAGACTTCTGGACAGGGAGGCGAGGCCAGCTGCAGGCAACACGTGGGTCAAAAAACGCAGTAGAGGAGAGACTCCGTCTGGAGTCTGAGAAGGATGAAAGGGATGAGACAAGTTAACTAGCTTCAAGACTCCGCGGGTCAGGAGGCAGCCGACCTTCTCAGCCAAAGCTTCTTGCTCCTCTCCCTCTGGGATGCAAAGCAACTCTCTTTCCCTCTTCTGTCTGCAAAACGGGCTTTGCATCTGCTATGGGGATGGAAAGGAGGAGCAGCAGGTCTGAACTCCGTGGTTGGCACACACAGGGGCAGGCATTCCTCCCAGTGACTGCAATACTAGTCTCCTGCAAGTTCCTTGAAAATTGCAGCATTAGCCCTCTTTGGAAAAGATCCTCCCTTCCTGCTTTGTTTATCAGATAGACTCTGGTCTTTGAGTCGAAAAAAGGATTAATGACATCAACCCTCTGATTTTTTTTGTGATCCATCATCCTTAGATTCTGTTCCATTCAATTCCCACTGGCTCTATACAACCGTACACAATCATTGAATTGCTTTACTTTGTACTCAAACAAATTTTTAAAAAAATATCCATTTTATTTCTACACTGTAAGACCCTTGAGTTCTGCAAAATGGAAAGGAGGTTAAGAAACATTTAAAATAAATAAGTAAAATTAATAAAGAGCTTCCTTGACATTCTAAAACTTTATGTTGCTATTCATTTCCATTGGTCTATCTACAAAAGGAGAGGCCTACACCTCTGATTGGGTGGGGACTTGCTGCCAGAGCCTTGCCAATGGCTTAGGGGTGGGTGGGGATGCTGGCAGCTTTGCTTTGTTCAGAGCCCTTGCAGCCCTTAGGTGCAGAGCCGCCAGGCATGAGTTCTGGCAGGTTGGAGTCCAGCATCTTTGACTGGGATGGTGTTTGGGGAGTGATGGTGAGAGGCCAGCTGACTTCCTCCCTGCCTCCCTGAGACTTAGAGCTTTCAGTGGTTTCTGGTGAGGAAAATAACAGTTCATTTGGGGACTTTGTACCTGGATTTCTGAGCAATGTAATGGGGTCATTCACTCTTGTTCTGTTGTCCTGCGGTATTCACATGATGGCCTCACCTAAACATTCCCCACTCTGGCTATTGTGGTGGGGTTTTCCAGACTGTGTGCCCCTTGGTCTGGTAGATCTTGTTCCTAACATTTCACCAGCATCTGTGGCTGCATCTTCAGAGGTGTATCCCAGAGAAACTGGCTGTTGTGGGTTTCTGGGCTGTGTACCGGCCCTGGCAGATTCTGCCCTAATGCTCGCCTGCATCTGTGGCTGGCATCTTCTGTGAGGTGTATCACAGAGAAACTACAGGGTAGGTTTTCCAGGCTGTGTGGCCGCGGGTCTGGCAGATCTAGTGAATGAGCCTATAATTGTTATATAGTGAATGAGCCTTAATGACTTTGGTTTACACATCCTTGATGTATCTGTGCCTGAGCCTGTGTGTGTGTGGTGCGCTTCCTGTTTGTCACTGCTTCACATCAAGACACCATTGTTTGTTTATATTATTGAACAATTGTAAACAGCTTTTGGTTTCTCTCTTACTTAAGAACATAAGAACTAGCCTGCTGGATCGTAGACCAGAGTCCATCTAGTCCAGCACTCTACCGCAGGGCCCACCAGGTGCCTTTGGGAGCTCTCATGCAGGAGGTGAAAGCAATGGCTCCTCTCTGCTGCTGCTGCTCCTGAGCACCTGGTCTAAGGCATTTGCAATCTGGCATCAAGGAGGATCACAGATTGTAGCCATAAATCGCATTCTCCTCCATAAATTCAAGTCCAAGCCCGTTTAAAGTTAATATCCAGGTTAGTGGCCATCACCACCTCCTGTGGTAGCATATTCCAAACACCAATCACACGTTGCATGAAGAAGTGTTTCCTTTACAAGTTCTAATTCTTCCCCCCAGCATTTTCAAATGGTTCTGGTTCTAGTATTGTGAGAAAGAGAAAAATTTATCTCTGTCAACATTTTCTACCCCATGCATAATTTTGTAGACTTCGGGACATATCCCCTCAGACGCTTCCTTCCAAACTAAAAGAGTTCCAAACGCTGCAGCCTTTCTCATAAGGAAGGTGCTGCAGTCCTCAATCATCCTCGTTGCCCTCTTCTGCACTTTTTCTGTCTCTTCGATATCCTTTTTGAGATGTATAATCAGAACTGAACACAGTACTTCCGCGCGGTCACACTAACGGCTTTATATAAGGGCATGACAACTTTGTAGTTTTATTATCAACTCTTTCCTAATGATCCCCAGCATAGAGTTTGCCTTTTTTTCTGTGCCATACATTGAGTTGACAATCCCATGGAACTTATCAACTAAAGTCCTTCTTCCTGGTCTGTGACTGATAGCACTGACCCTTATGTATGTGAAGCTTGGATTTTTGCCCTATGTGCATCACTTTGCATTTTGCTACTGGAACTGTACTTCTAGCCCACTCACCTAATTTATCAAGGTCCTAGCTTTGGAGCTCTTCAAGAATCCTTTGTGGTCTCACCACCCTACATAATTTGGTATCATCTGCAAAATCCACAATTACACTACCCAAGTAATCTCTACTTCCAGGTCATTTATGAATAGGGTTAAAGAGCACTGGTCCTGCTAACGGGATGTCCCTTGAGGACACCACTCCCTATATCTCTTCTATTGCAGAACTTCCCATTTATACCCACTCCTTTGTTTCCTGTTCCTCAACCAGTTTTAATCCATAGGAGGACTTCCCCTCTTATTCCTTCATTGCTGGTTTCAACAGTTCTGGTGAGAACTTCAAAAGCCTTTTTGAAATCCAAGCAAGTAGACAATGTCCACTGGTTCCCCATTATCCACATGCCTGTTTCACACCCTCAAAGAACTCTCTAGTAAGTTTGTAAGACAGGACTTGTTCTCTGTAGCCATAGTTGACTTTCCTCAGCAGGTCTTGCTTTTCTACATGTTTAATACCTCATTTGTACGATAGATTCTACTAATTTACCAGGAACAGATGTCAAACCTGACTGGCCTGTAATTTCCTGGGTCCTCCCCTAGACCTTTCTTAAAGATTGGTGTGACATTGGCCATCTTCCAGTCTTCTGCATGGAGGCTGGATTGTGGGATAAGTTGCATAGCATAAAAGTGAGAAGATCAGCAATTTCAGTGCTTGAGCCTTTTAAGAAACCTTGACGAATGCAATTCAAATAGGATTTGGTAGCATTTAGCTTATCAATGGCTGCCAGAACTTCTTCCTTGTCTACCACTATCTTCGCTAGTTCCTCTGATTCACCTCCTACAGTTTGGGTTCAGGTGCAGGAATTTCTTCTCACCTCTTTCTTGGTACACAGATGCAAAGAATTTGTTCAGCTTCTCTGCAATCTCCTGTCATCTTTTAGCACACCTTTTATTCTCCTTTTGTCATCTAACGGCCTATCGGCTTCCCTAGCTGGCTTCCCTGCTTTGATGTACTTGAAGAACTGTTTGTTACTGGTCTTGATGCTGTTCGCAGCCATGCTCCTCATAATTCTTTTTTTTTTGTCTCCCTTTACAGCTAACCTCTTGCTTCTCTTTGCCACCATTTGTGTTCTCTGGTATTCTTCATCAGTTAAGTTGGACTTCCATTTTCTAAAAGACATCTTTTTTTCCTCCCTAATACTTCTCAACCTCCCCTTTGTTAACCATGCGGTGGCTTTTTTGACTGGACGCTGCCTTTCCTAACCTTAAGTGGAACACATTCCAGCTGAGCTTGAAGACTGTGTTTTTAAATAACCTCCAAGCATCTTTGGACAGTTTTGACTCTCTTGATTTTCCCTTTCAGCTTCCTAAGCACACTATCCCCCTCATCTTTTAGTAGCCTTTCTAGCGGCAATGTAACTACATTAGTTGTCACTTTAGTTCTCACATGCAGAGATACTGAATCTGACAGCATTGTGGTCGCTGTTCCTATCGCTTCAACAACACTGGACACTCGCTAATTCAGGTCCTGGGTACCACATCGAATTAGATCTAGATCACCTCTCCCCCCCTGGTTGGTTCCACAACCATTCGCTCTAAGTCACAGTCATTTAGCATATCAAGGAATGTTCTCTCCTTACTATGACCCGAGGACGCATTTTTCTCGCTATATGGGATAGTTAAACCTTCCATTACCACTACATTTTGCTTTATTGGCCTCTCTTGATTTTTTTTTTCCATCTCAGAATCCTCTTGTGCACTTTGGTCAGGGACGATAATATATTCCTAATGTTAAACTATGCTACACCCCTGGTATTGATATTCACAAAGTTTCTGTAGAGGAATCAGCTCCCCTGCACAGTCTATTTTATGTGACACTATGCTCTCTTTTGATGTAGAGGGCCACCCCACCCCCCAATACCTGTCCTATCCTTCCTGTAGAAAGCCTGTAACCTGGGATAAATACATCCCACTGTTCTCTCCTCTATTCCACCTCATGTTCTGTGATGCCCACTATATCAATGTCCTCCTTCAAAAACTCTGTACCCAGCTCCCCATTTTGTGGGTCGAAGGCTTTACTATTAGCATAGAGACACTTGTCTATTCTGTCTCTGTCTCAACCTGGGATTTATGTGTTTCCCTCTAGCCTTTGTAGACACTACTACTATCACATTGTTAAGCACCTGTTTGTATGTGGTTGATTTAGGAAAAACCTCTCTGTTCAAAAAATTCCATAGATACGCCTTCGTATTCTGAACCGTAAGTCACCTCGTTCTGTCGCTTTCCCCCCCCAGGGATCAGTTTAAAAGCTGCTCCCCGCCACCTTTCACGTGTTGAGCCTGGTTCCTTTGGTTAAGATGAAGCCCGGCCCCGGCTGTACAGGCCTGCCTTGTCCCAAAAAGGTTCCCCAGTTCCTGACAAATCTGAAACCCTGCCTTACACCAATCTTCTCATCCACACATTGGAGACCCTGTATCTCCGCTTGCTCTTACGTTCTGCGCTATGGAACAGGTAGCATTTCGAGAATGCCACCTTGGGGGTCCTGGATTTTAACCTGTTTCCTAGCAGCCCACCACTCTGTGAACCTCCGCTGCATTTCCAGTGTCATTGATGCTAATGTGGACCACAACTGCTGACTGTAGCCCCAGCACTGTCTAACAGCCTATCTAGACGGTTGCACATCCGCGAACCTTCGGCACTGGTGGCAGGCAAGTCACCATGCGTCATCATGCTCTCACAAACCCAACTCTCTATATTCCTAATGATCAAATCACCCACTACAAGGAGCCCCCACCTTCGAAAATCACCCAGAGGATATCTGATCACTAGCTAAGGAAGGGGTCCCATCTATGTGAGCTTCTTCCACCACCTCAGACTGGTACCCTCTGTCTCACTGCACTTATTTCCAGAGGCTAAGTTATTGTTGTTGTATTTTTTAAAGTTATTTTCTAAAGCACTTTTCACAGTAAAAAATTTTTTTTTAAGCATTTTTTTATTTCTGCTGTGTGGCATGGCCCATTGCTGTGCTCAGATTTGTGAGTTGGGGCATATTCTATAATGTGATGATTTAGAAATGACCTGGTGCAAAAAAAAAATTTGGTCGCGGGTGGGGTGGCCGGTGGGGCGGGGGCATACAACTCCGTTTTGCCCAGGGGCTACAGTTTGCCTCGTTACTCTGGTCTCGCCGACTGGAGTTGCTGGAGCCTCAGAGGGCCTTGAGGGGCAGCTAGGTCCCCTTTGGGCCCCCACTCGCCGGCTCTGGTTGCCCTCACGGCTGCTTCCCTGGACGAGCTGCATTCCCGGGCCCCAGTTAGCTCGGCAGGCGAGGCCCCTGGGAGAGCTCAAGCAGGGCTGCAGTGCAGGAGAGATGCTTCCTTACGCAACAGCGGCAGGCAGCCCGCTGGCCCGGCGTGACTGACAGGCGAGGCAGGGGGAGGCCCATCAGCAGCCAGAGCTTGCCCTTCCCTTCGAAATTCCTTCGCCCTCGCCCCGCCGGGATCACAGAGCACGATTGTCTGGAGGGAAACCACAAATGCTGAGGCTGTGACAGAGAGGTCCTAGTACTCCTCACCCTGAAAAGGGGATTAGTGGCTCTGTGGGAGACCTCAGAGTTTGTGTGGTGTGTCCCAGAAACAGGTTTCATGGGCTGGGCTTGCTGTGCATGGGATGAGTCTTGTCCGAGGCATTAAATAAAGAAAAACCCTTTCCTGCTAGCACTTAATGTGTCAAAGACATGTTTGTTTGTTTTCGGGTGTGTGTGTACTCCTGAAGAAGTCAACCCAGGGCCCAGAAAGGGTGCGTGGCAGGAGGAGGTGATGTGAAGTATCATTTAAGGGGCCTGAGACCCAACTGGTGAAACTCTTTCTAGGGCAGGGTCTACATTGTAACAAAAATGCCTGATCTGCACTTACTCATTAAAAAGGCAACATCAATTAAAGAACACTCACATTTCTTCATAGGATGCATTTGTCTAGTTAATGGAAGGTGGGTAAAAGAATTGTGGAGGTCACTTTTGGGTGAAGTCATTAAGGATTATTCTGTAAGCTGAATGAAACACCTGCAGTTTGGGCAAATTTCACCCCCTCCGCTCTGAGATATTTTTATTTTTTTCTGTAAGATGAAGTGGGGGTGCCACAATAAACAAGTTCAATAATTTCATTTACTACTTCCCTACCCTCCTAAAGTCTTGAGACAATTTACAGCTTCACAAAAGCATAACATAGTCTACCGTGGTGGTGAACTTATGGCACTCCAGATGTTCATGGACTATAATTGGCCATGCTGGCAGGGGCTGATGGGAATTGTAGTCCATGAATATCTGGAGTGCCATAGGTTCGCCACCACTGAATAGTAGATGTGTGCATTATGGAAAATACTTACGATGAAACATGTGGCATACATAGGTTTAAAAGGTTTTAACTTGTGCCCTGAAGTAACATTCCTCTGTTGTGCCAGTGGATTTGATGGGACTAATAGCAAATGTTGGCAGTGTAATAATGTGTAATCATAAAAATTATTTTCCAGTACTGGCACAAAGGATGTTTCCACTGCGAAGTCTGCAAAATGGCTCTGAACATGAACAACTACAAAGGGTATGAGAAGAAACCGTACTGCAATGCGTAAGTATTGCAAATATCAGATTTTGCGGAGCTGGACTGAATCTTATGGGGTGCGATTGAGAGGACAGGTAGACCTTTGCATTGTGAACATATTGATTTAGATCCACTACAAGGTTTTAGCAGACAGAAGGGGTTTCTATCTGTGCAACACAACTTCCCTGCCTCGCCCTTCCAGACACAGTCTAGAATCCTCCTGAATGGACATGTCTGAAAATTGGGTCTGGCTAAATATTGAGAGGGTGTGTCTGGGCAGAGCCTCCCTGGGCTATGAGACCCCTTGCCCGGCCCCTTCTGATGAACCAAGCAGGCATTGATAATAGGTCCCTGTGGCCCCACCTCCCACTTTGCCCTATCCTACCACTGTTCCTGCCTACCCCATCACCTTACCCTTCTGCTCGCTCCCAGCCCCCACCACAAATGTGGACCCTGTTGATACTTGGGGACTAGGCTTCTGGCTGAAGGGGATCCTTAGGAGCAGCATGGGGACAGACAAGACATTGGAAATTTGAAGCAGGAGGGGAAAATTGGCAAAAATTGTCCCCCTTTGCACACAACAATAGTTATCTGGTGAATCCAAGCCATTAATTGAACCATGCATGTGTTTGATATAGAAGGATGACTTCAGAATATAAAATTGGTATGTATGTTGTGAAAAATTATAATTTATCCTGAAAGGCATGAGAGGAAACAAAGGCCTGTGTGTGTTTGGCATCCCAGTCAAGCCTGATATCTATGACGTGTATATAACGTGTCAATGTTTAAAAAATCAACTTCCCTCAGTTGCATATTATAGTGCAGGGGTGTCCAACTCTGGTGCTTCAGATGTTCATGACTACAATTCCCATCATCCACTACAATTGGCCATGCCAGCAGGGACTGATGGGAATTGTCGTCCATTAACATCTGAAGCGCCAGAGTTGGACACCTCTGTGATAATGTATGCTGTTGATGCATCTGGTATAGTCCCTAATTTCCCAAGTGCTGTAAGTATTAGCAGTCCACGTTGTGATAATGCACCTTGATGGCTATGCTGAATTAAGATGATGGTTCATCTCCTTGGTTGTTCTCTTTAATGGAAATGCAGCAGCAATAAAAATGCCGTTGGTGTGTCATTGAGTGAGGATTGACTTTCTGATTTCAAAATGATATCAATAGCTGGATTTCTATTTGAGTGTGGGAGGAACTGAAAGAGCAATATCCTGTCTATTTTATGGCAGCTTTTGAAGGGTCAATACGCATGCTGGGAGCTTGTCTGTTTCAGTTGTTTAATTTGGCTATTACAGGTAATACTTGCGTTGACATCAAAACTTGGTTCGTGTTATTGTGCTGGTGGGAGCAATTTTTCCATAATGTTTAAAATAGTATTATTTCATGTTAAGTTCATTTTCTGTGCGTTAAATAATGCATGTTTGGTATTAACATAACCTAAAACACTCTACTGGAACATTTTGTGGAAAAATAATTGCTTTTAAAAAAGATGAGAGCTGAGTTCAGCTTAGTTAGCTAAAGGGTGGAGCTGCAGATCAGTGGAAGAGCATCTATTTTGCACGTAGAAAGTCCCAAGTTTCGTGCAGTTAAAAGGATCAGATAGTAGGTGAGACAAAAGACCTCTGCCTGGGGCACTTCAGAACCTCTGCCAATCAGAGAAGGTAGTATTGTGTTTGATAGACCAATAGGTTGATTTGGTATAAGGGCCAAACTACATGTTACAACAACCAGTTGATTGCCATGTGGACTTATAGCTCTTTAATATATTACTTTGCTTCCAAATGGCCTGTTGGGCCATAAGAAAAGACTGACTGACTGATATTGGGGACTCAATTTATAAATGCCAATTCTGTTTGGGTATTGAGCACAAGGGAGGAAGAGATATTGCTTTCCTGATCTTAAATAGTATTAGAGGACAGAACACCCCTAGCGTTCTTCTGGGTAGGGAAAATGACATGGCGGGGCCCTTTCTCCCTCAAAGTGTCCTGGCCAGAATTAGGACTCTGCAGCTATTTCAAATTGAGGTCTTATAGGGAACTCATCTAGTGTCCTGGTATGACAGATGTAACGTATAATTTGGGTCACAGTTTAAAGTCCACACATGTAGTTTGTTCATATCAATAGGACTACAATAGCTGAATCCTATGCTGAGTTGGCTTATATCTGATCCCACAATGGCCTTACTTACAACATGAGATCAGGCTAAAAACCAAATAGTTTATAGCAAGCAAAACAATTTAGCAATAGGTGACCAGTTGCTAGTGCTATAAATGTTTAACACTGTTCTAAAATATTATTCTGTGTAAATACTTCATCTGCGAATATTCTGAATGGGTTGCCAAACACTCATCTGATCAAAGGATGGCATGCTCTGTTATCTATTATGCCAAATTATTAAATGAATGACATTAAAGCAAAAAAAATATGTGTAGAGTATGGTATGGGATTGCTGGTATGGTATAGTATGGGATTGCTGTTTGCTGGTATGGGATAAAATGACAATAAATCTCTGTAGTTTATAATTATATTATGGCAGTGTTCTTACCTGAATAGTGAAAAAAATGTGGAGTTTTTGGAAACTTGATGCTTGGCTATCTTAAACATTTTATAAGATGTTTTATGCTTGTTGCTCCAAAATTTTAATTCTTGGACAGCTCCATTAGGTAGGTCAAAAAAGACTCATTGCTCAAACTCTTCCAACTTGGTCCATCTCCTGGCATGAATTTATTAACTGTTCTGATGTTGACTGATAATATTGAAGATTGTGTCCTTAACATCTAGCACCGTGGTGGCGAACCTTTGGCACTCCAGATGTTATGGACTACAATTCCCATCAGCCCCTTCGGCAGGGGCTGGTAGGAATTGTAGTCCATAACATCTGGAGTGCCAAAGGTTCGCCACCACTGATCTTGCACGTAGAACCCTAGTTTCCAACTATATTTCCATGTTGAAAGTGGAGTATTCTTGTCTAGATCAATCTCTCATTCTGTCTGAAATTTAGATATTAAAAATGATTTTAACATGCCATGGAGACAAATCCTTCTTAATACTGGTAGTTTTGATTTCTAAAATCCTTCCTATTGAAACAAATACGATTTTAAAAGCCTATTCTTAGACTGTGGTATTCCCAGGTGGTTTTTTGTTTTTGTTTTTACAAATGGGGAGTTCCTGTCAAAGAGAAAAATAATTATGTTTTGATTCGTTGGCAACTACTTGTTAGAATAAGCAATCCACTTTCCAGATTTATTTAACTTTTAATAATTGACTTTTGTTTAGTTGGTTAAACACAATAAAGTTGCTTTTTGTATTAATGATTTATTTTAATATGCATTTGTTGAAAGGTGAGGTTCAGTTTTCTAATGGGCAACCAGGCTATTTGGGAACTGATACACTGTATGGACAAAAAAAGCCACCTGAAAATGTGAGATGATGGTCAGCTCTTCAAAATCACTCTGTAAAAAAACCCAAAACCTAAAAACCTGAGATGAGAGGCCAAGTAGTCAAATTTCCCTTGCAGAAATTCATAACATGTGCTATCTCAACAATCCCAATGGATTAATGTTGGAATCAAAACATTGATATTTTGTGATTTGATCAGGTGTTAACATTTTCCTTTTATACTTTGTATTGATTTTAATTAGAAATGGAAGCCACTGATATGATTTAGACTTAAAAGCAAATGATGGTTTTATGCTGTGTGATGGGGGCATCCCTGGACTTGCATCCTTTTGCCCGCATGCAGAGTCAACAAATTAGTTATTTCTGAGTGGAAAATCATAGTTTGCCATTACATGTTCACTGGTAAACCCTGGTTTATTATTGAAATGCAAACCAGAATGAATACAAACAATTTTTTCTGTTATATCTTCCGCTGGCAAGTTATGATTTGCCATAAAAATAGAAACTGGTTACCTGGCTGCACATGAAGGGATGGAGGAAGGATCACACAAACCCATGGGTTCTTCACTTAGCAGGGATTTCTGTTGGTGTCAAGGAGTTGATACTCTCAGATTGCGTGTGCAAGAACTACAAAATACATTGTTTTTAATATAAACATGTTCTTTTTAAAGCCCCCTGTTAGTATATTCAGAAGTAGACATTTGGAATCCAAACACTCAGGAAATATAGTATAACATTTTGAATGGCCTGAAGCAGATGAATTTTTCCACTATTATGAACAGATAGGATCTTTAGATATGCATTCTTGCTCACTGTAATACATAGCTGTACAGCTCTTTTCCTGTTCGTTTGGCCTTAATAGTGCTGGAAAATGATGACTACTGGTATAGTGTTCACAACATTTAAATATGAACCTTCGGACATGTGTAATGATGTGATGATGTCTTTATGCATAGGTAGCAAACTTTCAACTTGAGACTTCCGTTCTCTTAGACATGGAAGTGCTAATTAGTAAACAGTGCATATGTTGGATTCAGGCATGAGCTTCAGAAAAGGAACAGAAAGGAAGAGATTCAAGTGGGAAAGAGAAAGGCCTCTTCACAAGCTTGTTACAGCATCAAGGAGACAAAAATGCCCAGCCCGTGTGAATCCCAGGTGCTTCAGCTTATGCTGAGTTCATTTTGTATACATATTCCTCAATTGCCTGAATCTAGTTTTTGGCATGTTACAACAAACTACCCAAATAAGTAAGATGGAAAATGTAGGTAAGAAGGTGGGGAGGCCAGCAAGGATGGAAACCATCATGATTCTCTAATGTAGGCCTGACAGAACATTTCAGTCTTGCAGGGCCTGCAGAACTGCATGAAGTCCTGCAGGGCCCAAGTCTCACGGCAGAAAGTTCCACCAGTTGGCGCACAGGGACATTTAAATAAAATTTAGGTGATCAAGGCATGGTGAAAAAGTGGCCAAGGATGCCTGTTTGCCAGAATGAGGTTCTCTCCTGCTCCTTGATCTGACATTGTGGGCTTGGGCTGGTTGCTTCAGAGTTGAGCATTTTATATTAGAAGCTTTTTGGTCACTGCTCCTGGGAGTGGAGGCTTTTCTCAACCACTTTGCACTGCGTTGTTTGAAGGCCTCTAGTAGGTTTGATATTTTTTTGCGATCACAACTGCTAGCTAGGGTAGAAGCTAATTACAGCACCATGTCAGACTAGATGGCTGCCCTATTGTACCTGTGGAAGAACATGGCCAGTGCAGAGCATGTTCCATGAGGCTGACACAGTATGGAATGGCGTCAAGGACAGTTAACATGGTTCCTGTCTAGAGTGTGAGCCCTTGCAATGTAACGTTTTAGCTACCCAGAGTGGTAAATTCAGTGAAATAAAATGCACTTGAGCCTCATTGATTGAACAATTGCATCCCAGCCTGAAGGAGACAAACTCCTTTTCCTGACTGCTGTGGGCCTCCTGAGCTGCGTAGCCATGGTCCAGCAGCTCTTGTTCCCAACGTTTCACCTGAATCTGTAGCCAGCATTTTCAGAGGTGTATCACAGATGAGTGATAGACCTCTGAAGATGCCGGCCACGGATGCAGGCAACACATTGGGAACAAGATCTGCCGGACCATGGCCATGCAGCCCGGAACACCCACAGCAACCAGTTGAGTCCGGCCGTGAAAGCCATCCTTTTCCTGAGGTTTAGCAGTAGACTGGAAGTTCATATTAGGCACCCTGCATTTGTACGATAAAATGGTCACCTTTTTATAAAACTTGAAGTCATGTGTCATGCGGCCTTTTCAGGATTCCAAGAAGCGAGAATGAAGTAATAGGGCTGAAAATCCAATTAATTCATTTTGTTTATGGATGAATAATCACAGAAGCAAAAATGATCCGGCTACTAAAGCATGGTAGTAAGAAGGGCTGAAGGCAAGAAATGTAAGAAGGGCAGATTGCAAGAAAATGATGGCAACTGCGAACACTTGGTGCATTCATTTGACAAGCATAGTTTGGTCAAGTATGGAATTCTTTCATCTTTTCTGTATCACATTGTGGTTCATTAGGATTTTTTCTGTCAGGCAAGAAGACAGCACTTTGACAAATGTTGTGCTTATAGATCATATAGCACATACCCTCTCTGATGATTTAGTGAGATGTAAATGAACTCTGTTTAGTAACAGCAGGGTAAAAAAAATGTGGTTTGACAATATCCACTGTATTTTTTTCCCAGACTTAGAGACCTACAAACCAAAACTTGACTGGATGTTCCAAAACCCTTCCAAAATTCCACATTTTCCCTATCTTTTCTCTATTATTTCTCCTACCTTTTGTGATGTCCCATTTCCCTCCCCCAATTCCCAAATCTTCTGCCTGCTTTAGCCACCGAATCCTGTTTTTCAGCATCCATGTTAACTTCTACCAGTAGGACCTTTTGTTTTCGATTGAATGGTAGCCATAGATTCTCTGCTTACCTCGTCTTTCTATGATAGCAGCTCAGCCAATGGACTATCATCCCAGATTCCTTGGTCCTTTAGAACACAAAAGAAACAACAGGCTGTATGAGAAATTTTTATATGCTGTAAGTGGAGGCAGAGAAGTCTTCCAGAACTGCTGATAGTCTCCAAGTCTTTTGAAGTCTCCAAGTCATGGATTCCTCCTTTGGCCAAGTCTTTCTTGATTTCTTTATTTCTACACGTAAAGGATTTTTAACCTGTATTTAAAATGCTTGGGTCCTTGGGGACTTGACTGAATGCAGTGGATATTGTGCTGGAAGCCAGTTTCTGTGATTCATAGCATGGTTGCTGCTCTCCAGTAAACTAATATCTCTGCTTGTACATGAGCCAACAGGACTTCTTTTTTTCAGGCTGCAGCCAGGTTCCATTAGCATCATATACCTGATACTTTGATAAAAACAGTGGTTTTTTTAAAATATTCCCTGCCTTGTGAGCCATATTTCTCTCTCATAGACCCTCTGCCATGCTGGCTGTGAGATGGGCCGGGGCTGGGGAGTGATGAAACCCCTGGAGAAGGTAGACAGCAGCAGGTTACTCAGCAAGTGCCTGTCAGTAGCAATACAGGTAGGAGTTTGGGCAGCAGGACAGGCAGACTTGATGCGGCCAGCAGCACCCGGCTCAGGGGAAGTGGGAGTCTTCTGTCCTGCCATCATGGATTCCTCCTTTGGCCATACTGTGAAGCTGGGTCGGATGGGGAAATTGTGGGTGGGTGGAAGGAGGCATTCCCCAACAGGAGGGAAGAGGCAGCTGCAATGGCAGCACTGGGCTGTTAGTGACTCAACACTCAAGGAAAGCAGTGGCGGCAATCTGGGGCAGCCCTGGTGGCTGGTGTGATGGGAGTGGGTACCTATCCCCAGATAAGGAGGCAGTGGTATGAGTAATGGTGGGCAGCAACATGCTGACTGGTGCCATCGCAGTTAGGGTGGGCCAGCCAGGGATGCAAATATTCAGTAGGATGGGCTCAGCTTGTGCCCTGAATTGTGACATCTGTGTTGGGAGGTAAGGGGCTGCAGCTGCTCAACTTTGACAGGCTCTGACCCACAGCTGGTGGGGAGCAGGGAAGGGAGAGAGAAAGAGCGCCACTGCCAGAACTGGAACAGGCTTGGTAGATGAGGATGAGGAATCTACCTGCTAGTCCTCTACCACCCACTATGTATTTGGTCATTCATCATAAATAAAGGCTGCTGCTGCTACTACTACTACTACTAGTACTACTACTGGTGCCAACTCTGAATGGAAGTGGGTAGAACACCACAGAAAGACAATGCTCTGTATTGGCCTCCATAGTTTCCTTGAGGTTGGTGGAGAAGGCCGGGATGGTGGGCTTTACAAAAGGCAGCAGGCTGGGAAAGAGATGCCATTGCAGCCAATATACACCATTGTGCCTGCTGATGTCATCAGTGGGTGTGACTTTGGGCTGCAGGTTGTGCTGCTTTTCAATTGGCCTGACCTGGCCCCAGCACAGCCAATCCAAGCTCTGATGGGCAAAAGAGGTGCTGGTACGCTGTGCCAGCTCTACCGGCCCACAAAAGCTCTGGATAAGATGATTTCTAATGAAACGGGTGGAAATGCTTTGTTGCAATTTTGCCACACCAAGACAAGGTTCAGAAAATTCTTTATTTGGAAAACAGCATGATGTTAAGGTTGAGGCACAGTTAGATGATTGTAGGTTGGATTTGATTACCATGGTCAAACTTTTATTTTGAGTATGTTAGACTTTGTCCTGACCTCTTTTGAAAGTTGCTGTCACAATAACATTTAATTTTTCTCCACTTCAGTGTTCCAGTTGCAAAAGGGTTACATTTATTCTATAGGCTGTATTTGTATCAAACAATTTATGGAGCTTTTTAGCTCTTGCAAAGGGCAAGAGTGTTAGTACTCTTTAAGAGAGAAGTGAAAGCAAAAATATGAGGACTCGACTTGTTCAGAACTGGGTAAATAACTGGTTATTCTCTCCTTTCAAATAGTTGAAATACACACATAGTTTTAGTTTGCCTGAAGTCAGTTCCCTAAGGACCTTTCTCTTTTCGTCTTGTTGTCTGTATATAGTTGTTTATACAGTTATATGTGTCTTGATGTTTGGTTTTCCTTTGGGGCTGAGGTGCCTGACCTAAGCCTCTTGGAAATAAAGCATATAGTTAGGAGCCTTCAAGCAAGGATTCATTGCTCACATGAATAAGGGTTTGATGAATGCATTGCCTCTCTGGTTGAGGCACTTCTAAATGCAAATTATAGTTTCAACATTCATACCTTGGCAGAGAACTGTTGCTCAGCTGGCATTGCAACTGTGCTCTATGCAGGGTAAGTCAGCAAGGAGTTCATCTTCAGGTGTTACATAAGTAAACACCCTAGAAGACAGTGAACCACCTGCCTAGGTTACTTACAGTTCATTCCTAAGCAGAGTTATATCTTTTTAATTCTTTTGTCTGCAGTTAGCTTAGAATGAAGCAACCGGTAAGTGTTGTTTTTAATGGTAATTAATGAATTTTGCTGTATTTATCATGAAACAGGATTAACTGAAAGTTTAATCTCTGAAAAATATTGAGCATTTTTTTCGGTAGTGGTGACTTTTGCGAAATAATTGACGTGCAGTTTTTTTGGAATTTCCAGTTAAGCCAGGTGTTTTCGGTTATTCTATTCTTAGTACCTAATTAATATGGCAAAGGTATGTTAATACTGGTCGTCTTTGACATTTATAAATTTAGTAACTCTAGATGCAATTTTTGTATTTCTGTACAAAGCAGGAATGTACAAATGCATGGAGTTATGCCATCAGTGGGGTTCTTTTGCTAAGTGCTTTTTAAATCTACAGCAATCCTGTAAGCCTACATAGCATTGTGCTGTCTGATATTGAAGTGTGGAATGGTTCGGTATATGTTAATCTTTTCAGTACTTGAACTGTACCTGTTGATAAAAGAAAGCTTCCTGTTGGGAAAATGGATACAACAAAGAGATGTTTGTTAGCTTGTATCAGACCTTGCAACTGAACTCGCTGCATTTCAGAGCTGCCCTTTTTCTAGAGCCGGCTAACCTTGTTGCCAGGAGAAATCTCTTCAAGACAGCCAGAATCTTTTGAAAAGTACCTGCCAAGCCCTGTAGAGTAAGAGTTGCTTCCTGAATTCTTAAATTGATTTGTACTGAGAGGCAGCACAGAAGTTAGAGCTATACAGCGATAATATTTTCAGAAAATCAACTAAACCAAGACAATTAACAAAACAGTAGTTTATGGAGGGATGTTTTAGAAACAAAGTGGGAATGATTTGGAGTTTGGAAATGAGGTAAATTGGAAAGGAAGCAATTTGGTAGGAAATTCCAGTTACATATAACACTATTGAATGCTCTACAATAATTTTCAGTTAAGTCTTGATTATACGAAAATACATTAGGTGCATTAAAAGTTACATCTGATGAAGTTGGCTTTAGTCCATGACTCCAGCTGTCCTTGATCAGAGCCAAGGCCATTTTGGCTCTGGCCCTGGCATGATGAAACTCTGTTAAGCAAGGCCCACACCCTGTGGGACTGGATGCAGTTCCACAGGGCCTGTAAAATGGAGATGTTCTACCAGGGAACCAATTTAGTAAACTTAGCAGTCATAGGATGAGAGGACAGGGTTTCTTATGGATCAATAATTGGTTAAATGGTAGGAACCAAAGAGTAGGAATAAATGGACAGTTTTCACAATGGAAAGGGGTAAGTAGTGAGGTTGCTCAAGGATTAGTATTGGGGCTGGTACTATTTACTGATACTGTAACCTTTATTTTGTTTCATTTATTAGACTTGTACCCTGCCCTCCTCCATAGGGCTCAGGGCAGCTAACAACAAAACAGGTAACAACAGAATAACAAACTAATAAATATGCACTGCTACAACAACACTAAAAAGCATAATCCCAATTATCAGTTATCAAAACATCACCAACCATAACAACAATATTAACATTTCTTAACGTAATAGCAAATAGCAAAGCGTCATACCATAACAACAGCATCATATATATAATAATGAAATTACAGCTTTAATAGGCCTAATTCAAGTACACAAAATGAGTATAACATTTGCAATGAATAACAAAATAATTTCAATAAATAACAACCAGTTATGGTATTCCACATAATAAAAGAAAATGCATCATTCAAATATTAAAATACAACATAGATAAAATAACTAGGCCAATTAAAATAGCAAATAATCAATTAATACGTTTGACTAGAATGTAGATAGAACTCTTATTTATTTAAAGTTAACAGTGTTAATAAAAATGTTAATAATAAAAATTTAGTTACTAAAATAGAGATCTCCTTATTAGAGCCTGCCAATAGGAACAAGGTACTATTTAATTTGTTCATAAGTGATCTGGAGCTAGGAGTGAGTAATGAAGTGGCCAAATTTGCAGATGACGCAAAATTATTCATGGTAGTGAAAGCCAAGGATGACTGTGAAGAGCTCCAGGAGGATGCGTACAACTTGGATGAGTGGGCAACAGTGTGGCAAATGAGCTTCAGTGCTGGTAAGTATAAGATGATGCACATTGGGCCACCTCCTTTCCCATCTTCAAGTGTACACTAATGGGATCCAAACTTGTTGAGATAGAAAGGGAAAAAGATCTTGAGGTCAAACCATGACTTGTCATTAATGGGAAGGAGTACTGAGAGGTCCCCAGCTCAAGTGCTTTCCTCTCTCTCCCTTCTTTCCCACTCTTGTATGTGCTTTAGAAATTAAAGTTCTGCATGATTAGCAGAATGACCCTGGCCAAAGGATAAAACCAAAATTATGAAAGGCTAATAAGCATCAAACTGAAAACTATTTATAAATATTCTACATATATAATCCACATCATCAAAATGAGAGTCCAGTTTGGATGGTCTAAAAGACAAAACATGTAGCTACAAGTAATATTGGTGGGTTCCAGAAATAGTCTGGAAGTCCAAGTCTAACAGCTGATTTACTGTAAAATATTCAGTCTCCAGCTCTCAGGTTGAAGGACGCATAGCACAATCCTAAACATGTTGACTTCAGTGGACTTAAAGCAGTGTAAATATTTTTAGGATTGCATTGATTGGCAATCAGCAAATCAGCAGACTTGTACTAGTTTTTTTTAGAAGGTTTTCAATTCATCACTGTTTTGTGTGTGTGTGTGTGTGTGTGCCATAATATTAATGTGGGTGTTTACTGTTGTTAAACCCAAAGGTTACGTATTGTCTTTGTGTGAGAAACTTTCAACACAATCTGTATGCAAGTGCAGTCTCTCCTCTGTGGGGGAGAAGTGGGAAAATAGAGCTGCAAGTAATTTAAGTTGGGAGGGAAAAGTTCACTTCCAGCAAAACAGGACTTAAAGGATAGCTTCGGTATGTCTGGACTGAGACTTTTTCAGATATAGATGTGCACTTGGGGAAAAATGGTATGTTTAAAGTTAGAATATCAGGAAGAGTATCCATACTTTTTAAAAAAAAACTGAATTATTCATTTCCCCAATTTTGTTTGGGGTTTTAGATTTTTTTCCTGAATCCTGAAATAGTTTGGGTCCAATTCTCCCTCAAAGCTAAAGTGACAGAGTCAACAAGTCCATCAGAACCAATGGGAAACCGGAGAAACCCAGCAGAAGCCCAATACAACAAATGTCAAACAAGAGAATCCAAGCCAACCAAAATCAAACCACAAGCAGAATGCACGGCCAGTGGGGCAAACCTAACAGAACCAATGTCAAACCAGAGAATCTACTTGTCTTGCGAAGGTAGACAGTTTTTGTGCTCCCCCTAAAATCTGATCATGTTGCCTGGGACTGCTGCCTCCCTTCACACTCATACCCCTTGCCTGGGAATCCTGAGAAATCATGTCTTAAAACGCTGGCCTTGAATATTTCTGGCCTTGAATATTTCTGGAATTTTCCAAGACCCAATTTTTGGTATTACAAGGAGCCAAAATGGTACAGCAAAAAAAAAAAAAGTTGTATTTCTGGTGGGGGTCAGATGTCACCCGTGACATGGCAGGTGACAGCACAAGATAATCTCCCCTTTTTTCTTTTTGTGCAGATGCTTCAGTGTTGCTGCATAGTCACATCAAACTTTCAACTCAGAGTGGATGCTCAAATATAGAGCACCAACCAGCATACATTGAGGAACACCAAGACATATTCAACAACCTCCCAGCATTAAAATATTGATACACATTGTTGTTCCAAGTCTGCTTTGCTTTGTCCTAACATATAAAAAGTGGCCATCAGTTGCTGGTATCATCAGTGAACTCACACATTTGAACAGCATTAGCAATTTTCTCATTTTTTAAAAAAATTTTTGGTTTTTTGTGGGAAACCTGAATTGATGCTTTGGGTGGGTAGAGGCAAAAATGGGTAGTTGATCACTCTGTATTTGGACTGCCCAGATTGTTGTCCTGTAATAAACCACAATATGTTTACATATGTTTACAGAACTTGTAGCAGTTTATTTTTTCTTTATATATATATATATTTCTTGATTTATATCATTGTGGTTAAAGACACAATTATCCTATCATTTCCAACTTTGTAATAGGGATGGGTATGACTTGATTGAGCCGGGCCCCTGCTGGGGGTGGGGTGGTGGTGGCTCCCTTGGCTGGCCCTAGAATGGCAGTGGGGCGGGGAGGGTGCCTGGACTGGCAAACCCACAGCAGGGTGGGGTGACAAGGAGACTTAACAGACCTGCAAGCTAGCTGAAGGGGGGCTTATTAAGCCCTCTCAAGGGACCTAATCCATCCCTCTTTCACATCCCCCATTCACATGTTTGAACCCCTGCTCTAAAACATACATACTAAGAAACACACGCACACACACACACACACACTGACTCGTGCAGTTTTGAGTAGATATCCACTTCATTACCCATAAGAAAACACCAAGTACCACTTCCACTTCCTAGTCCTTGGCAACACTAACCCAGGCAATGAATGTTGGATGATTTATCCATTCTAGCCTAACTTATTCCATCATTTTATCACTAATTCTATCATTTAATAAAATAGCGTGGTAAATGCGTGGATAGGTGGGAGGGCAACAACAACAACAACAATCTGTGCTGGAAGAGGGGCTGGCTCCTTTTCCATCTCCTCTTCAGTGCAGCAAACATGTAGAGGAGGGAGGGAGCAAGAGCTGCTGAACCAAATCCTTCAAGTCTGCTTTGTCTTCTCCTTTCTGCCTTGCCACCACTGGCGCCGACTTTATTCACACCAACATCCTACCAACAGACCAAGGAGGGGAGGAAGGAAAGGGAGCCAGCAAAGGGAACGAAGGGGAGAGGGAGAAGGATAACGACAGGGTTGTGGAGGGGAGCGGGTTTCTCGTCTATGGCAGCTTTTTCCTTCTCTCTTGTCATCGCCTCCACTTGGGCTAGGTGAGCTGGTACTGGGAGGGGTGAAATGAGGAGAGAAGGAAGAAGAAGAAGGGGAAAAGTGAGTGGAGAAGAAAGACAGGGGAAGCTTTTTCTCCCTCACAGGGCAGAACCAAAAACTGGGGCCTAGACAAGAGCTGGTCATTTGGTGAGGTGGAGGATTTTGCATGCGTAGTTCTGAAACATAAAAAAAACCCCGTTGTGGTTAAAGTGTTTTGAGAAAACATGGAGGAACAAAAAGAAACAAAAAGAAAATGTTTCAAAAATCAAATGGAGGAAAACGTGTGGAAATAAAAAATAACATGAGATACTTGACAGCATGAAACTACGTAAACCCCTTGTGACGAAAAGACCTAGTAACAATTTGGTGTAAAATCAAGCTCCCAAGGTAAAGAAGCCCTGAGGTTGTTTTTACTTCCAAAGGAAAAAGCCATGAAAATAACTTGTAAGAACTGCACAGCAGGGTTATCAGTTGACCTTTGGTTAGATTTTTGCCGACTTTTCAACAGGCAATTGTTAGAATTCCTTTCATGGAAAAATACTGTTTGTTCTTCAGAGGTTTGTTTTATTAAAAGAATAATTATCATTGTTAATAGTTTGCTTGAAGCAAGGGTGTGTTTGAAGTACATTAAAAAACTCCCCTGATCTTTAAGTGTCTAAAATTCCTGCCATTCCCTTTTTCTTGACAAAAAGATATACTGTCGTATACCAATTTTCAGTTGCCATGTATTTTGCACATAGCTGCACTGGCCTGGGGACAACTCCACAAAATAAACATTTTCCTGGCGTTCATTGTAGCCTTAACATTTATCTTAAAGGGAAAAAATTGTAAGTGTAACGGTTAAAACAGGAGGAAACTAAATGCTGATTACCTCATGTCTGCCAAATTTTGAGAACTATAAATAGGAATATTTGGAAAGGACTGAAACACAGAAACTGCTTTTACTTCAACTTGAATTCTGGACGTTGAAAAATTGTTCAAATACTTTTACATTTATAGCAACAAATTTATTATTTTTACATGTATTGCCATTCAATTCAGAGTAATATTCCTTCACGTATCCTTTGAAAATGCAGTAATTTTCCCTGTACTTCTAATAAGTATTCATCATGTCCAAGTTTTACAAAGATAAATGAACTCAACTAAAATACTCTTTCAAGGGTTCACTGTGTCCTAAAAGACATTGTGCCATTATCATTTTCCTCATATCAGTTCTAAGTGTTTGGGGACTGTCATATGCTTTGGGGCAGGGCTTACTCCCAAGATCCCCCAGTGAGCAACCTGGCCTCTGACGGCACTCCACCTCCTCTCTGGAAACAGAGAGGCTGGGGCAAAAGAGGCAGGATTTATGGGGGAGGGAACAGGAAAGGCCACGTCAAGGAGGTGGGGCCAGGGGTGGAGACGAAATCTAGCATAGGGGAGTAGACCGCAGCCTCACTGAGGGCTAGCCACTCACCAGGCAACTAGCTAATGGGTAGTTGCTATTCACCCACAGCCAGCTCTGAGACCCTGGGAAAAAAAATCTGACTCCGGGAAAAATCTGAGTAGGAGGGGTTGCGCTGATCCATGGCACAACACTAAGAACATACACATTCATGGTGGTCACAACCACAAAAAATTAAGAGACTTTCCAGGCAAACATTTTAAATTCAGTTTACAGCATTTACTCTAGTTGTAGTGATCTGGATTAGAGCAGTAGTATTTTTGCGTGGGACCCACTTTCCAATGATAAATTGCAACGATAAATGGCCTACCACTCCTACTGCATTTTTAATTGCTATATGGACTATAGTTTGGAAAATGTCACTACTAACAGTTTTCATGACATTACTATAGAAAAGCAACACTTCATATGCTGGCGACAATTGTAGAACTGTCCCCCAGCATTATTCAGGGTTCTACTGTAGACCTAATACTCATATCCTTCATCATAAGTACTAGATCTACAGGGCAATCCTGAATTATGTGACCACACACTTTTAAATTCATTGACGTTAGATAGGGCTGCCACTTGCCCACCCGTGGTGAGCACCTTCTGCCCCCACCCACTCAGGAAATTGAATAGTGGGAGAAAATTGGAGGTGGGGGGTGGCAATGATTTCACAGACACGGTGATGTCAGCTCATGTCTGTGATACTCTATGATTAAAGCTTCAAAATTATTCCAGTTAAACCAACCTAGTATTCAACCGCAAGAAAATAAATAGAACTTTTTCTGCTGTTTTCGCCTTCAGCCCTGATCCTGTGGTGACTCAAGCTCACAGGCCTTGAGGTTGACTGGTGCTGAGCTGCCAACCATGTGCTACGGCACTGCTCCTGCACCTCCTCTGGGGCCATCTTCTCCAGTGTTCCAAAGGGTCTGGTGACTCAGGGAATGAGACTGGGCCCGTAGCGCTGCTTCTTCAGCTTTATAGCCCATGATGTGAGGCTGAGCGTGTGGCATGCTTTGGTCTGAGACTTCCCCTCTGCACCTGGTGGAGTCTCTGTCTTGTCCAGGGGATCTTCTTGTGGCATCCAGTGGCTGGGCTTGGCTTCCTTCATCTCTTCTTCATCCAAGGAGGCATTGGCAGGCAGACCCATGACACCTGATTGCCAACACTGCAAGGTTTGTTATGGTGTAGGAGGATACACCATAACTTGGACATTGATCCTCGTTGATCTGAGATTGCAAATGCCTTAGCAGACCAGGTGCTCGAGAGCAGCAGCAGCAGAAGGCCATTTCTTTCACATCCTGTGAGCTCCCAAAGATATCTGGTGGGCCACTGCGAGTAGCAGAGGGCTGGACTAGATGGACTCTGGTCTGATCCAGCAGGCTCTTTCTTATGTTCTTATGATAAAATGATATCTATTTTACCATATAGTTTGTGATGTTGAATATTGTGCATCTGATGTCCTTGTGAGCAGTCATCACTAAAGAGGACAGCATCCTGGAACGAAGTTACTATGACAATTTCACAAGCAATCATGGATTCCTGGGGCCTTTACTTTAGATATGACACTGCTCACTACTTGCTCATTACATTTGATGTGCTGTTCAGTTAATATTACTTTGGGATTCACACTTCAATTACAGAAGCTCCTAGTAACAGTTGCTTAGTAACACACATTTTTGAAATAAGCTGGTTTGTGGTGATGGAGTATACAAAATTGTTAACAATGAAGTTGAAAGGTTATCAAAAATATTTTTGAAGGTTTTCTATGGACGGCTTGTTTTGTTTTGTTGTGTTTTTGTACTTTCAGGCTGTGCTGCTGGATTGCCAGCGATGAGCAATGTCCATAGTAGCATTTTCATAGTGCCTGAACATGGAGGTATCACTGTTGGAGTCAATAGAATGGTGCATTAATTTACATTAACTTAAAAGAGTGAGCTAGGGGAGACTTTGGGAGATACACATTGACTTCCCGATTTCTGAAATAGTTCAGTACATTTTGTTCATGCCAAGGAAGGTGGAGCAGGACTCTGTACAGTCCTGTGCCCATAGTAATACAGATTACATCCATAATGTATATATAAGTTGTATATAATGTATGTAAGTTGTGGCTCGTTGGTGCGCAGTTTTAACTAAGGGTTTCGACAACTATCTTGTACAACAAAAGATGTATGGGACTGTAAGAGAAAATAAAACTTTTGGACTCCCTGTTCCCAGTTTTTCTGCTGCCAATTAGACTTGAGCTTGTACCCAAGAGAGCTAAATGGCCACTCCCTAGGAAAAAGTCAACAGAACACTGAAGCAGCAAGTCAGAGACGACTTCTTCCTACAGCTAAACTATTATCTGATTTTCAGCAACCCTAATTTATTCTGCTGCTAATCTAATGTTATCTTCCATTATGCATTAAGTCCTTCACTGTTATTTCTGTACGAGTTCCCTTCTGCTTTGAAACGAAAGTACTGAATCTGCTATGGGAAGTTGGCGTTTGCACCTCCTGGGAAGGCAAGAAACACAAACAGCTATTGTCTGTTTGGAATTGTTGATTGCTCTGGGCAGCAACGAGTAGCAGTCTCAGAGAACTGGATAACTGCCATTTGTAGGTGGGGTACATGTGATGCATTTGCTTCATGTTTTGAGAAGTGATCATCTTGATGTCATGCAGGTTCCCTGTGGATTACTTTCTAAAAATATGCTGTTTTAGGAAATGAATAGCTTAACAAGAAATGTGAGAGATTTATGCTTGATGTTTGTTTCTGAGATTAGTGTTCCTTAATCTACTGCCAAGCTCACCACTGAATTTTTTAAAAAGAAAAAGAAAAAAGGAAGCAGTTGCTACCAGAAAGGGCTGTAAATACAACTCTTGCTGGTAATGTACAGTTTTGCATTCCTTTCTGCATTAAAAATAAAACTATTCTGAAGCCAACTCTAAAAAAAAAAGAATCTTGTAACTGTAGTTGATGAAAACAGCAGGGCTATATTTCTTCTCTGGAGGAGGATCAAAAAATACTATGAGTACAAGTAATTTTTAAAGGTGTACTTCTCTTTATAATATTCCATAAACAGGCAGCAGGAGAAACATCTGCCTAAGGTAGCAGTCTTCAAGCCATTGATTGGGACCTTTTGTTGGGTTGTAGAGACTCACCAACTGGTTTGCCTATGTATGAAACGTGCTGTCCAGTCATAGCTGACTTAAGACAATCCCACAGATGTTTGAAGGCAAGAGATGCAGAAGGGGTCTACCATTGCAACCCTCTTCATAGCATCCTCAGACTGCCTAAGTGGTCTCCCATCCAAATACTAACTAGGATCAACTCTGTTTTGCTTCTGAGCTCCAATAAGATTTGAGTAGCCTGGGCCATCTAGGGCAGGGCACCAACTGGTTTACAAGCCCATGTATAGAGTCACCATTTTTGGGGCTGTTTTTAGGAGGGACCTGCTGAATGAGAGATATAGAGGGCAAGGATTCTATACCTTCTGTCTCATTGTGCAGGAAAGCCGAGAGGAGCATCTGGATAGCAATAAAGAGATTTCCTCCACGGTTCTTGTCTGACCAGTAGTTTGTTGATTTACCCCCTGTTGATTGGCTTGTGTTTCCTGTCTTTCTTGATCTGTTGTCCACTGGCCTGACTTGAAATGGGTGAGATCATAAGTCTGGCTCTCCCTTTTCCTGTTCAGGTGACTGGATGCTTCATGCTTCTAGCTTAGTGGGCTCCTAGTGCTACCTAGTGGATAAATCTGGATTCTGATTCTGAAAAGGTTGAAAACAGCTGGTCTAAACTGGTCAAAGATTTCACAGGTATGCTTTGTGTTTAATCTTAGTATAAATTGGCATGACCATGTGGAATGTGAAGAGGAATTGAGAGAGTATTGCATAATATAGCGTGGAATGCTTTTTGGTTCTGTTTTTCTTCTACTGCAGTTCACCAGTAATTGGGATGCTGGGCAGTACTCAAAAAGCTGGGTCTTCTACAAAGCAACACACTGTTCCTAGATAGGTTTCACTGCCTTAAATGCTTTAATCCTGAATGAGGTTAATAGTTTCTTTCTCCCTCCTGGTAAGGGGGTCTATGTCTGGGTCATCAGTGTGAGGATTACAATCTGTGTTGCGTTTAAGGGTCTGGTGTTTGCCTCCAGAATTACATGATGAGCTACAGTGAGCCTTTCTATTATATTTCCTTCAAGCACACATGCAAATTCCAAAGAGAATAAGTATCGTCAAATGGTTATAAAGTGTTGTACCGGGACAGTTGAAACCCATCTATGTTCAAATCTCCATTTGGGTATAAAGTTCACTAGATAACTTTAAACCACGCTTTGTCTATCAGCCTCACAGGGTGACTCTGTGGATAAAATGGGGGGTAGAGAACCATGTGCTCCTTGTTGAAAGTGTGTGTATAGTTGAGGGGGAAGGTAATAAACACATGACTTAAATGTTGACGCCTATTGAGATCATTTTAATTAGAACTTCTATTATAAGACTGATAATGTTGTTCTTTTCATGGGGTAGCATGATGTAGCCCTGGTCTCTCCTCCTATTTCTTCTGTTGCAGCTTTGCAATCAGCAGTTGGGAAAACAGGTGTGTCTCATTCAAAGCAAGCTATCTTTCTGGTATGATACCTCTTGAACTTTCCACTCCCCAGCTTAGGGACCACAGAGGAATATAGATACTTTGATAAGTACCTAGAAGTTGAATGTTGATTATAGATAACTGTGTCTGTACAAATGATATGTTGGGTGCATGTCTTCATTGTGCCTGATTCTTCTGGTCCAAATGCAATACCGTAAACAGTAATTTGTGCTATACTTTGACTACATTTGCTTTGAATTGTAACTAATAACTTCCTTGTTGATTTTTCCCTTAAAAATTGAAAGGGCAGAAATAATTTGAACATAATGCGCAGTCTGCACTGGCTCCCAGTTGAGTTCCGAATCATCTTCAAGGTGTGGGTGTTAACCTTTAAGGCCTGGGACCCTCGTATCTTCGGGACCGCATTACCCCATATGTCCCTACTCGGCCCCTGCGTTCAGCAGAGGCCAATTTACTGGTGGTTCCTGGCCCCTCAATGATGCGGCTGGCCTCCACTCGGGCCAGGGCCTTTTCTGCCTTGGCCCCTGCCTGGTGGAACATTCTCCCTCCAGCTGTCCGAGCCCTGCGGGATCTTGGTGAATTCCGCAGGGCCTGTAAGACTGAGTTGTTCCACCGGGCTTTTGGAGTGCCCAGCCGCTGATTAGGTGCCCCTTCTACTCTATTCCTCCGGTTTTCGGAGTCCCCCTGTCATCTAGGGGACCCACTTTTGTTACTGTCTTGTTCCCCCTTTTTTGGGAGGGTTTAATCTGGGGTATTGCTGACTCCATTTTACTGAATTACTGCTGCGTTTTAAATATTTAAACTTTTAAACTTACATTTTAATTTAATGGGGTTTTGTTTATATACTGTATATGGAATCCATGTTGTACACCGCCCAGAGCCCTTTGGGGATTGGGCGGTATAGAAATCCCATAAAATAAATAAATAAATAAATAAAATGAGATACTTGTTTCCCATAAATGTTATTGGTTTTTGTTGAGGTGTAGTCATGTGATATCTAGAAGTTCTAGGTGACTTAGCAGAAGGTCTGATGACCTAGACAAAGCACTATGCAATTTGCAGTGCTGTCCTAAGAGTTATATCCTTCTAAGCCTTTTGACTTCAGTAGACTTCAAGTGTATCTCTACTCAGAATTGCATCATTGATCATGCATTAATTGTGAACTTTTTAGCACAGCTGAGGGTCAAACCTGAGTGGAGAATTACGGTAACAAAAGAAGCCACACTCATATGAAAACTTTTTTGGGTCGGGGAGGAATTTCAGTCTTGGCTGCTACACTTAAGCCTCCAGTCAGTGGTGAAACTGGACTCCTCTCTCGAGTGCTTTTGCCAACTTCATTGGAAACAAAATAGGTGAATGGAGAAAGACGTCCTTCTCTCATTAGGATAATTTTTGTCATTGTAGCAACAGAAGGTTGTATGTCCCGTAATTCAGCATGATAGGCTGCTGCATCAGAACAGATATGCAGGATGTGTCTTCTTTTCTGTGCCAGTTACTAAAGGTTGCTTAGCAACTTAATTCTGCCAGCTATAATGACTGTTCTAGCACCTTGAAAGTGGTTGGGAAACAGAGTGTAAAAGTGAACATTTTGATAACCCTTTCCTGTGATGGTATTATTATTTTATGAAATCAGAACTGCTAGATCTTCATCCAGTGTTGGCCTTCAGGCACATTGGGTTCTTACCAAGAACCTAGGGTGTCGTAATGTATCAGCGCAATATATGTGTGGATCCAAGCAATGTGGCCTTTTGTATTTGACAGATGGAGATTTTTTCAATATGTAGTTGGTTCAAATGCCATCCAGGGCTTTTTGGTATGGTACCCAGTGTGCCAATCAGAGACTTAACTAGGGAAAATGGAGCCTGGGGCAAAATCTGAGCCCCCCCCCCGGTATGGGCAGCCACACCTGCACAACAAAAGAATGATTTTTTTGCACCAGGTCATCTCAAAGTCACCATCACATTATAGAACATGCCCCAACTCACAAATCTGCACACCCAAAGCCCCCTAGTTTAAACAGCATTGAAAGTGATGCTGTTGGGAGGGGAATCCACCCCAAAACAGCATAATTTTCAATGTTGTTTAAACTAGGGAGCCCAGATTCTCCTTTTAAATCCTCCATAAAGGGAGAATCCACCCTGAAACAGCATCACTTTCAATGTTGTTTAGACTAGAGAGCCCAGATTCTCCTTTTACATCCACCTTAAAGGAAGACTCTGGGCTCCCTAGTTTAAATGACATTGGCCGATTCCCCATGGTCAATTAATCACATGATACTCTTGCGAAATAACCCTGCTGCCTGATTGACGAACAAGGATTCATCCCGGTTCTGGCGCTCATTCTCCCCCTTATCCTGCATCTTTGCCGAACCTGCTTGAAAGTACTACATTTAAAAAAAACATGTCTTCGATCCAGTTCCAAGGGGAGGATCGGGGGCCTAATCCTGGTTCAAATTTCCTGCCGTGGAGCGTGACACAAATGCCTTACAAGCAATCAATGCGCGCAGTACTGTTCTCATGAGAGCACGAGAGAGCAATAACCAACCAGAAACTTGGGCGGGGGAGACTTGCTGACGTAATTATGTGCTGACATCATTTTGTGAGCACGTTTTTGCAGGAGAAAAAAGGTCCCACCCCAACACGGCACAGCAGCCAATCAGGAGAGACCTGCCAAGCTGACAGCGTGGTAGTAGGGATTGTTACATTTCTTGAATCTGAGATAGGCCTAGATGTCTTCACTGGAAACATGCTGTGGTGGGGAGGTTGACATCTCGATGAAAAGGTGCAGTTTATTTTCAAATTTGGTCTGATCTAGATTTAATTTCCCGGAGGGGATTTAGCCATTGAAAGTGATGCTGTTTCAGGGTGGATTCCCCCCATCCTACCCCCCAAACAGCATCACTTTTAATGTTGTTTAGACTAGAGAACCCAGATTCTCCTTTTAAATCCACCTTAATGGGAGAATCTGGGCTCCCTAGATTAAACAACATTGAAAGTGATGCTGTTTCAGGGTAGATTCCCTCCCCCCACCACCTGTATCGCTTTCAATGTTGGTTGTTGTGGGTTTTCCGGGCTGCGTGGCTGTGGTCTGGTAGATCTTGTTCCTAACGTTTCGCCTGCATCTGTGACTGGCATCTTCAGAGATATATCACAGAGAAAAGTCTGTTATACACTATGTCCAGACTTCTTTTTTAACAGACTTCAAATTACATACATAACATTGCTAAAAGGAAACACCAAAATAAGCTTATATCATACCTTAGATACTAGCTGCTCTTAATGATTATGGTAACACTCAAGTTACTATTTTCCTTCCTTCATTTAAGTGTCAATAAGTACAATAAAACTACATTCAGAATGATTATTTGTGTTAGAAGGAACAAAATTGAGAGGTGAGGGATCTGTGAATGGATCCACCATGTGCTGGCAGCTGCAGGAAACACCCTTTTGGATCGTGGCCATGTTGTATATATGATAAATAAAATGGGATGGTACAGACATTGTATGTCTGAGCTCTGTTGTATTGTCAGAGTAGCAGCTCAGTCTGAGGCAGAGTTACACCTTTCTAAGTCTGTTGAAATCAGTGGGTGTAGAAGGGTGGTGCTCTGTTTAGGATTAACCAACCTGTTTGTTATGTTTGTTTGGGTTTTGTGTTTTCATAGCTACAAGGTGAATTTGCTTTTTTTTTTTTTTAGGTAAAATATTCTTGCAATTATTTTTGGTCTGCCTGGAAATGTTAGAGAGATATGTTACCTAATTTCAGGAACAAGTTACAAAAAAAGGAATGGAAATTTCCAATGTCCCATTTTATCTAGCAATGAAATGTTTCACTTCCCACATACTACAGTAGTATTTTATGTTCACAGTCCTACGCAGGGTATGCCTGACGGTGTCTTGCTGAGGCACAGAGCCGAGATGCTGCTAAAAAAAAAAAATCCCCTTGCATGTATGGGTGGGATCTTGAATTTTCTCACTTTCTGTCACCAGATAGTGTTGTGCTTTCTTGAGAGCGCATTCTCACTGCTTTTGCATTGCATAAAATACTTTTCAGATAATGAGTGAGTGCATTCTTGAACCAAATTTAACCTGTTGAAAGGTGTTAGTGTTATATTCAGTCAACATGTAATGAATAATTATCTGAGAAGGCCCTAAGTGGGGAGGGACCTTTCTATGTATTCATTCCAAGAATGTTTAAAATGTGTTTTCTTTCAAAAACTCATTACTGAAGAACAACAATGTGCTTGTGAGGGAGATTTCGATTGGATAACATTTTATTCCCAAATGTTAGTTGGTTGCCTTATGTCAGTTAGCATTAGTTTCTCTTCAGTTTCAGATTGTCTTAAAAAGCAAACAGTACATTATAACTAGCTGATCTCTCTCTCTTTTTGCCATCAAGTTGCAGCTATTTTTCATTGACTCTGTGGGGTTTTTAAGGCTAGAGATGTTGTGAGGTGGTTTGCCACCGCCTGCCGCTGCATAGTAACCCTGGATTTCCTTGGTGGTTTACCATCCAAATAGTAGCCAGGGCCAACCTTGCTTAGCTTCTGAGATCTGATTTGATCAGGTTAGCCTGGGCCAGGGGTCCCCAAACTTTTTAAACAGGGGGCCAGTTCACGCATGGCCAGAGCCCAGCCGGGGGCCGGACCAAGTGCCGCCCGCAGGGGGGGCGCCATTCATCCACCCTCGACCCGCCCCTGGCCGAGCCCCCCACCCTCGCGGTCCCCTTCCAATCCAGCCCTGAAGCTCCGCTGCCTTTCTCTCTCCCCCCTTTGCCACATTGGTATGGTCCCCTCCAGCCGCTTGGAATGAGCAGCGAGTCGCCCGCGCTTAATGCTGTTTGTAAACCTGGGGAAAAGGAGATAGAGAAGGGGGAGATCTTCCGGGGGCCTGATTTAGCCCCCGGGCCGTAGTTTGGGGACCCCTGGCCTGGGCTGTCGAGGCCAGGGCATTCCGGGGGTCGGGCATTGCTGGGCGGGGCTGTGGCAAGGATGCAGCCGCTGCGCCGGTCCTTGGGCAGGAAATGAATGCACACAGGCGCAGGCTGCCACACACACCGGTGCACCTCCTGCTAGACTGCTTCAAGTTCTGCACGCTACTGCTGAGGAGCAGAGGAGGGGCGTAACTAAGGCAAAAATCATGTGGCAAAATCACCAATTAGTAACCCCCTCTTGGCACACACAAATAATTAGTAACCTACTCTCGGGAACCTGTGAGAACCTGCTGGATCCCACCTCTGCGCATGACTACAAGGGAATATTCAAGAAAGTGCTTGATGACCATCTCTGAGCTGGGAAGGGATATTGAGAATCTGGGTGTGGTAAAACCAAATAACATTTAATGAGCACACTACAAATAACCTGAACTGGTGAACTGCCAAACAATCAAAATAATACAGAGCATTTCACATAATGCACAATACTAGAAAGCCAGCTATAGAGGACTGGTACTCCAAGCATGCAAACACTGTACAAGTTAGTCCATTAAAGTGGGGGAGGCCAGAGGTTAGGAGGGTGGCCTTGCTGATTAATCCTTGGCGGTGGGAAAAGGTGCCTTGAGTGTGGAAGCAGCATTGAGTGGGGTGGAGGTGGATGCAGATGGCCTCCTCTCCTCCTTGTGATCCATTCATGTTAGTACAGGCAAACTAAGGTGTTAAAAAGTTTTGGGGGGCCCTGTTTCCTTTTCATTTTGAGGATTTATCAGGAAAACAGACCGTGCAGTGCAAGAGACCAGGTGGGTCTGAACCTTTGTCTACAGGGTATGCTTCCCTTAAAAATCTGCACGAAAGCCAAAATTTGAGGAGAAATTTTCACTTTTATTAAGTAATTTGGAATAATAAAAATAAACACATAAGATTGGTAAACACCCACAGAGAGTTTCAAGGAGTCTAGGATGTAGAGCAGCAGTGGCGTAGTGGTTAAGAGCAGGTGCTCTTAACCACTCTAACCTGGAGGAACCGGGTTTGATTCCCTGCTCTGCTGCTTGAGCTGTGGAATCTTATCTGGGGAATTCAGATTAGCCTGTGCACTCCAACACACGCCAGCTGGTTGACCTTGGGTTAGTCACAGTTCTTTAGAGCTCTCTCAGCCCCACCTACCTCACAGGGTGTTTGTTGTGAGGGGGGAAGGGCAAGGATTTTGTAAGCCCCTTTGAGTGTCCTTACAGGAGAGAAAGGGGGGATATAAATCCAACTCTTCTTGTTCTTAGAGAAGTGGTCTAGAGAGGGGAATAGAGAAGGGTGTTGAGGGAAGGATGATATTTACAGATCTAGAAGATATCCGAGGAAGCGGGAACCAGTGCCAGTGCTGTTTACAGGAAAATTATGTTGGGTGCAGTGGAACAAGATCCAAGGATTGAACAAGGCCCGAAGGTGAACAGCCTTCATTTGTGGGGTGTAGTTATAGGAAAAGTTAACCCTCTGGCTATTTTCCAGAAACAAAGCAGAGTTCTGTTCCCAGGTTGGAACAATGCTATGGAAAAAGGCTTGATTGGATTAAGGCCTGGGAACACCCAACTCTTTCCAAGGCTTGGGCTGCATTAATGAAATAAAGACAAGAGGTATTCCAAGTTTGGATGAGCCTAGAATGTTGAAACAGAGAAACTCTGGAAGGTTGATGGTTCTTTGATAGTTGCCCAGGAGTTTTGAGATTAAATTAACGTTTGGGAGAAAGGATTCAGGTGATCTAGTTGATTCGCTGATCTATTTACATGTTTGTTGTGAGGGAGCAGAGCTTTTTGATCTAGCTCAAAGGGGAAAAGTTCAGGAAATCCTTAACACCATGCTTAGAATAAGCATGATGTTGTGTGGAAACTCTACAACGAGATGGAGGAAAAACTCCTGCGTGGAAGCAGCCACGGACATCTTTGATTAAGACTGATGGCCAGATATGGGGTACATAAGCTTCTCTTCAAGGTAGCCTATTTAACTGAGGGAATTAAACTGAGAGAATTACAGATAATGGCATTGCAAGGATGCACCATCAGGGAAAGTCTCAGCCTATGTGCCCGGTTGTTGACTCCTTGGAGGAGTAAACTGTGGATGATCGTGTGAGACAGAATGTTGGACTAGATGAGCCAGTGGTCTGATCTGGCAGAGCTCATCTTAGGTTCTTAGTGTGATCAAGATACATGTTCCTAGTTGTTATGCTTTCTCTCTGTTTTAATGTTTTGACATTGCCCAGAAACCATGCTTAATGGCCTGATGCGGCATGCATAGAGGAGCTGGTTGTGGCCTCAAAGTGGGAGGAAGCTCATGTAAGGCATTTAGGCAACCTATTTGGTGTATGGTGGGAGTGAATGTCAGTCACTTTCCCTTTCCATTTTGTCCCCACTTTCACTTTCCATTTTGTCTGCAGCAAACAAGATCTCTTCTAGCATGATTTTAATTTTTTGCTTTGCCATTAGAGTGGGGAGACTTACCAGTGGGCACAGTTTTGCCCCAGACATGTTCTCTCCGCCACTGGCCAGCCTTCCTACTCCCTCACACCACTTTGCGGGCTTTCCCTCTTGCCCTCCCTTCATGCTGTCGGCTCCTTTCTGCTTCCCTAAGTGCTGTAGTGATGTAGAAATTGATAGATTTATCTCTCATATGTATAATGGCGATTGAGTGGGGGAGAGGAGGAGGAAGAGGGATGGATTTGGGAGGCCAGCAAAGCTCAAAAGAAAATTGTCTCTGCTTTCAGCCAAAAGCAAGGTGGGTCATGTCTATCTTGCAGACCCTGTGGAACTGAATCAAGTCCCACAGGTCCCTGGTCTCAGCTGACAGAGAGCTCCCCCAGGTTGGGGCCAGGGCCAAAAAAGCCCTGCACCTGGTTGTGGTCAGTTGGACATTCTTGGGACCAAGGACCACTAAGAGGTATGAATTTAACTTAAAAAGAAGCTTCTTAATCACAGGCTAAAGCAGGATCTTTTAAGCATTTTCTAATTAGCCACTTGTAGGTTAAATCTAGAGGTGTGAAAAAATGCTTAGTAAAGTTTCAGTGACAAAAAGTGTGTTTCCCCATGTGTTTTCCCCCCAGGATGGAAGAAATAATAATAATAAAATATCTACCTGAACTAACTATTCTTCACTGTTTTTTTCTAGTCCCTTCCATCTGTGAACCTTGTATATAAAGCATATGTGCTATCACTAAGCATTGCCTCTCCTCCACATTTTGTGATGATGAAGCCTTAGTGTTACTTCATGCATTAAAATTGTTATTAAAACCAGATCCTTGGTTTTCTTGCTTCTGTGGTTTATGAGATTTTAATAGTTTACAGAATGACTGTTGATTTCTTTTTGTAGCATTAGCAAAAGAATGAGAGGCATACTCAATTTGGCATATGTGTGCAGTTTAGTTACTTAAGTTAAATGGGAATGTGCACTTAATTTTTTTTGCATTTAAGTGGTTCATTAAAACAGCTGTAATCTGCAAAGTGCAAGTTCCAGTGCGAGCTTGCATTAATTTTATACAGATGTGTACTGTTGGGGACTGGGCTCATGTGGTTTTTGAAAATGTGGTTTTATTTTAAAAGGAACTATGTAATCAAAGTTGTAAATTTTTATTGGATATCTAGCTAAAGGATTTTGATATATTAAGTTCAGTTGCTTGTTAATATTGAGGGTAGCCATGATTTTAACCATGCACTCATGGTGATACAGGTTGCTGGATCTGAAGCCCACACCTTCGGTCAGCATATAATAGTTATTTAAACGGTAACTGTGAAGTGGTCTTAGCCCTTATCTTGGTCACCTTTCAGGCCACCCCAACAATGTTGCTTGTTAGGTAACTTAATGTTTCCGGCAGGTGGCAGTAAAGGCAACATGGAGGAAGGTGACATAAGAAAATAAGGCCCCTTCCGCACATGGAGAATAATGCACTTTCAATCCACTTTCAATGCACTTTGAAGCTGGATTTTATTGTGCGGAATAGCAGAATCTTTGCTTTTACAATATAACAGGTCTTTGCTTTTACAATACAACAATATCATGCATGTAAACAATGCAACAGAGTTGGATTTCAAAATAGTTTAACAATGCAATAAAAACAGTGTAGTATATAAAAAGAACTGAGAAATTTTAGGCAGTTTTTATGACTCTGATGTTGACTGTAACTTAGTTTCCTATTCTTAAAAATGCATGTGGAATTATAAAAGCATAGGAGCTTTTTTGGTGTCATCAGTCAGGCCATTATACCAACAGAGAATTCTTGGCTACAGGCAGCTGTCAACCTTATACATTTGCAGGATGTCACCTTCAAAAGGTAGCAGTATTCATGGTGATTGACACTGCTGTTTGGCTGGTTAACTAAACAAGCAACATTCTTGGGACTTGACATTGGAAAAGTGTTATTGAAAGTGTTGCACGGTATAGAACTTCTTCAGGTATTTGGTGCAGGAATGCAGCCTCCTTATCTCTTGGCAAGATATTGTGGCCAGGCCTTTATAGAGAACAATTTCTGACTAGGGAGGATGATGAACTCTGAGTACTTTTTTCCCCTATACATTTTCAAGTTGGGTGCAAATCCCTTCATATCTAAGCCTGCCTTGAAATGACTTGCAAAATACCAGAGGCTGTTCCTTCTCCTTCCTCCCTATTCTTTCCTTGCAAGGGGATAAGATAATCAGTTTTGAAACAGATGCCGCCTGGTATCTATCTGTCTTGTAAATTAATATTTCCAAATGTTCCCAGCTTGATTTCCTGCTGTGTGTGGGGTGGAGTAGTTAAGAGCGTCAGACTAGTTTCTTAGAGACCCAGGTTCGAATCCTCACTCATGCCATGAAAGTTCACTGGGTGGTCCTGGGTCAATCATACTCAATCATACTCTCTCAGTCTAACCTCTCTCCCAGGGTTGTTGTGAGAATAAAAGAGGAGATTAATGTAAGCCACTTTGCGTCCACGCTAAGAACAAAGGTGGGATATAAATGAATTAAATAAATCAAATAGTGGTAGTTTTGGAACTGGAGCTGTAGTTTTCAAAGCCTCCCAAAGTCTGTTGGAAAGTGAGAAATTATACTTCACCGGCTTTCTCCCTTATGTCTCCTGCCTTGTGGGATGGCCTGTTCAAGGAAGTTAGGGAAGCTCCCAGTCTCCTGGCCTTCCTCAAAATATGCAAAACTGAACTATTCTGAAGGGCTTTTCTGCTTGGGTAATAAGACTGCGCTGCACAAAAAGGTCGCAAACTTATTTCGATAAATGATTGATCTATACAGCTGCATATAGCTTATCATTAAGTAGGATTCTGTTCGGTAGTATCAATACTGCTTAATGTGTCATGTTAATGCTTATGCTACGCTTCATTTCTTTCTGGTAGTTCCAGACTTCTAAAATTGTAATGAACTGGTTACTGAGTCTCGCATTTTGTTGACACTCACTTTGTAATCTGCCTTGAGTTCGTGTGAGAAAAGCGGATTATCAGTAACATGAATAAATAACTTCCTGTCCGTCTCATCAGAAAGTTATTTTGATGAAGTGTGGGAGCTATCCTCCACACATGACTGGTTACTCCTCCCCATTTTCAGAAAGTGAGATTTGTGTCATGGAAACGAAGGGGCAGGGACCATTGTTTGTATTTCTGAGTATGCCCCACTGAGCACTTGCAAATGCCTTCAAGAATTTTTTAGTATTCATGGAGGTTTGTTAAATAGGCGATATGCTTAAAAACAAATGTGAGTGATGCTGTTTTGGAAAATAGATTATTTATAGGGAGAGAGCAAGATATGAAATCAATGAGTGAGAAAGTCTGATGTTTATAATTACTGAAACATAGCTCTCGTGGCCCCCCCCCCCAAATTTCAGAAATTCTGCATCTTTAAGGGAGATGCAAATTTTATCCCAGCAGCACTGTAGTATACTTTCCCCAGCATTTCTGTCCAGTGTGTCTGACAGAAGCATGTCTTGGCATAAAAAATATATGTTAAAAGGGCTTGTATTTTTGCCTATGATGGGGGTGGGGTGAAGGGGGAAAGGATAGATGTATATAAGGCATCAGTGGTAAATCTTTCAAGCTTTTATTTTTACTGGTTAGTATTAGCTGTTACACCATAACTAGTATTAAAATTTTTAAATTACTATAAACCCACAGCAAGAAATGATAATATATAAGAAATGGGGATGCTTTTAAAAACAAGTCTTTCTTTATAGAAAGAGTCTAATAGCAGTACATTGTCTACTTTGATTGCATAGCTATTGGGAGAAATTATTCCTTTTTATTACATCTACACCTTTTTAAATAACCCCTTTTGCTGTTTAATCAAGGAAAACTTTGGTGGAACAAAATTTAAAAGGGCACTCACTTTCTCCTGGAAATTACTAAATGCCAGTAGATTTCCCTCCACTTAACATTTATTTCCTGTACTGTATATGTTTTCTAATCAGTTTTATACTATTGTTGTACTGTTGTCTATGTCAATAAAGGCTTGCTTCCAAAAGGGCACTTGGGTGAATCAGATAAATTCTGTATTTATTCCTCCCAAATGGTAACCCTCGAGCCCTCTATAAATGTAAATTCAGAACCACTGTCTTCTAAAATATTTAGTCTTTGAAATCTTTAATTTTACTCTATAATATAATACATTAATGTGAATTTATTTTCAAGGCACATAATTTAGCTTTGAAATCAATGAGCAATGTGTGTGTATGTTAAATAGAATGCAACTTTGAAAATAAATATTACAGTTTTCATTGAGCAGTTCTTATGACCCTGGGAAGCAAGCACAATTTTCTTTACCTGATAGGCAGACAACATCAAAATTTGAAAGATAAGAGAATAGTTGAGCTTCCAAGCTCCCTAACATAATTGCGGGGGCAGCAGAATGACAGTAAGTAGCTAAGGATAAATTTGGAATGTGAGAGAAACAATGAAACCAGGAGAGAAATATCGAAAAGCTGCTTTACTAAATTGGGCTATCTAGTAGTATTGTATATGGGAGCAGGCTTCAGATATTGAGAACCCAAAGAAGAATCCCATTTACTGCTTTGCTGGCAGTGATGCTTTGATTTTACCTGACAGCTTTCATGATGTAGTGGTTGGCCTAGTGGGATTGTGGTAACTGAGAAAATCACTTCTTTTTTGGATTGGGTGGGTGGAAAACAGCGTGAAATTATGCAGACAAATAATATTTGCAGTCCCCAGCGTGGTATCTGGGAACAGCAGAGCACCCAACAAATTACTTCTGGAAAGATTTGGATTTATTCCCTACCAGCTACTTAACTAGGAAAGAAGTTAGTGTATCATAGCTGTATACCCTTGGCTTGGCCACATACATGTTATGCTTGGGATTGGAAACTTCTTTCTGTCTGACAGGAAACAAAACCTTCCACTTCCTTTGTGAACTGACACCAACATCTTCCCCAAAGCAAATAGCTCCCCTTCACATTCTTGATGCAGAAAATTCATTAGAAAAGTCCAGAAGAAGTCAGCTTTCCATGTGCACCTTGTGCTCATTTGGAAGTAGGATGATTGTTAGCTTGGAATCCCCCTAGGGCAGGATGACCCTCAACTTGGACCATCCCAGCATTTTGTAATCAACAGCCATTTTGTGGCAATGCCCATATTTTTCTGGTTGTCAAGTCACAGATAACTTACAGTGACCCCTGGTGGGTTTTTCAAGGTAAGAGATATTCAGGGATAGTTTGCCATTGCCTGCCTCTGCATCATGACCCTGGTATTCCTTGGAGGTGTCCCGTACATGTACTTGCTGGAGTCAATACTGTCAAAATTCCCAAAGTGCCTCCTCTCTATGGAATGTTTTTCTGATCTATAAAAAAATTGGAATCTGATTAAAAGTAAACATTAAAAAAACTAGGGCTTCTGTATTTTCCAATTCACTGCAATTGAAAAGATAGGGTTCAGCCACCATTGCTGCTGTTCAATATCCTTTTAAATGGAGGTGCTGATTTTCAAGATAATTTTAATGAAAAGTATGAAAGCATGCAGCCCACACATTGCGAGCCACAATTCATTGCGAGCAAGGCCATTGAGCAGTTACATTTTCTTGATTTGTAGGTGTGAATGATTAAGCACAGATGAAATACCATGGGCAGCTTTTGTGTCATCACCTCAAATGCAACATTTTTCAATGAAGAGAGTTAGTGAGTTCAGTTCTCATTTGTTGCATGACAGGCCATGAAATGAGATACATCCCTATGAGAATACAAGACTCCAATTGGCAGCATGTAGTCTCATCCCAGATCTGTCACATTGAAAGAGGGAGAGAAGAACCATCTGGTCCCAAGGTGAAAGGAACAGAAAAGCCAAGGACAGCATGCTCCCTCCCCTTGATTTTTAGCACTTTTAGTTAGTACTTGCAGAGTGCTGTAGCTCCACTTCCCAGTTGAATTGCAAATTCAAGCACTTGGGCTGGAGATTTTCAACCTCCACAAGCCATTCTCAATATGCTGGGGGCTGCTTGTTTTCTACATTGAGAACTATGACTTTGACTTTAGAACTGAAGCTGAAATTTTTAAGTTCTCCTTACAATCCCTAACATGCCATTTGAGTTAATATCTGTTGCGTCGCTAGCCGATTAAGCCCCCCCCCCCTTGGCTCAGGCCCTTCCTGGGGCCTCATAGAATCACCCCAGCCACTTGCCGGGCAATTAACTGGCCTTTAGTTGGGCTACAATCTGCCAATCTTTTCTCTTCCCCGAACTTCCAGGCACTGAGCCTTAAATCCCCTCCCTTTGGCTTGACATCCCACCCTGGGGCCTGCCTCTTTGGCCTAGTCCTTCCTGCCTGGTCCCCTTTAAATCCTGCCCTGTCACCTCCGGCCTCTCTTCCATGAGGGAGGGGCTCCAGCAGAGTCTTTCAAGCCAGTTTGGGATTACCCCAGGGAGGCGTCACCCTGGGAGGTTCCGCTTCAGGCGAGCTATGACCTTGCTGCCTACTGACACCCTCTAGTGTCATCTGCTTTCCACCAGCTGGGCTCCTCTTTGTCTTTCTGGCTGCAGATGGCCACTTCCTGGAGGGCTGTGCACCTCTCCGGCCTTGCCAGTCGTCCAGTGGCAATGAGTTGCTTTTCAGTACAGTTGCTGCTGTTACTTTCAATTGTTTGTGGGCCTGTCAGCATTCGTCTTCCCCGCACCAGTCTGGGGCAGAGGTGTATGGGGGAAAATGGCACCCGGAGACAAGCCTTCTCCAGGCACCCCCAGTGCCTGGGGGTAGGGCTCGGGGGTGGGACCCCCACAGGCACCCCATGCCTGGCTTCTACCCTTCCCAGAGCCTGGGGAGAGCAGAAGTCACTGCCAACATCAGGAGACGTGCTTTAAAAGCATGGAGGCTGGGGTAGGGCTTGGGTGGGGCCACACCCTGAGCCCCGCCCCAGCCTTTGTGCTTTTAAAAGCACATCTCTGGAGACTGACAGTGGCTTCTGCTCTCCCCAGGCTCTGGGGAGGGCAGAGGCCATACTGCGGGAGGCCCAGAGCGGGGATGGGGGGGCAAGAGGAGCAGGGACCCATGGGTCCCTGGAGACCTGCTCCTGCTCCCCTGGGGTCTGAGAAGGGCAGAAGCTGGCTCGTTGTCTTTGAGCTCTTTTGGCCCCACCCATGTCGTTGTTCCCACAATGTGGGTGGGGCCAAGGGAGTTTAAAGACAATGTTGTCTTCAGGCTTCCTTGACCCTTCCCACATTGATGATGACATGTGTGGGGCCAAGGGAGCTGAAGATGACGAGACAGCAGTCTTCCTGAAGGCATCGGGTCACATGGGGGGCTGATTTTGCAACCCCATGTGACCAGATTAGTTGCGCCCGGGGACAGGGTTTTACTCCTTGTCCCCAGGCAGATATGCCACTGGTCTGGGGTCGCCTCTTCGTTGCCGTTGTTGGCCTCCTGGCAGGTTCTGCCTCTGCTGGTGATGTCTCTGGCCCCCTCCCTGGCAGATAAGGACACCTTCTGGGCCTCTGGGCCATGGTTGATGCTGTGAGTGGTGGGAAACTCTGGGGAGCTGATGTTGATCCCTGGACAATATCTTTATAAATTATTGGTTTGTAGCTATAAGCAGCTAGCTTAAAAATAGCATAAACATGCCTATTGGTGTTCTTAGAAACAAGGACATCTTTGGAAAAAATAATTCATCTAGCTTTTATATAAAATGATTAGTCTTTAAAAAGCTGAAAGGAAAACCTCATTTTAAAAATAGTTTGTTCATTGAGTTGATGCCGTTATTGTGGCCTTTGACCTTCATTGTTTTGCTAGGGAAGAAACACCCTTCCAGGAGGAAAGGTCACAACTACTTATTGTTGCATTGCATTTTATCGCCCGCATGCAAAACACAAATCATACTTGTGTCCAGGGTGTATTTGTAAATGCTGTAGTTATACATTTGAGGCACATTTGAGGTACTAATTTAAAGGATTCCTATTAATTGAAAAAAGAAAGAAAAATAAAATAAAAATTGAGGTGTTAAAATTAAGATGACAAATTTGAACTTGTCTAAAATAACTGAAAAATATGCTGACATGATTTTCTTTGAATGACATAATTTTGCTTTCCATTCTCTCTTCTCTGTAATTTTTTCCCCCAGGAGAGGAAAAACTGCGGACTCTGTGAGCTCAGGAACATATGAGAAAAATCTTGATCACAAGATAAACATGAGTACACGTCTTTCTGCCTCACCACCCTATTTGCATAACAATGAGGGTTGTGTTCTCTTTCACAAAAAAGAACCCTTAGTCTTCAGTTCTTTGACTGTGAGGAGAGTTTGAAATTTGACAGTAACATTTTCCCTCATCCATATCCTTCCACCAGTCCTGTTCAGTGAAATAAAGATTTTTGATAAGAATTCCTCTAAACTTGTAAATGATGTCTTTCCACAACTGAAACCCTTTAGCACATGCGGCCCACTGAGTGAATCAGCCCCTTAAGAGGGCTGATAGGTTTATGAGCCAGCTGAGGCAACCTGCCCCCTGTCCTATTAACTCCTGATCTGGCCTGGTGTGGCTGCTGTAGGCTCACCAGTCCAGGCAGCCTTTCACTCCCAATCTGGCCTGGTGAACCTGAAGCAGCTTGCCAGTCCAAACACCCACTCCACCCTGCTGCAGGCTCACCAGCCCAGGTACCCACCCACCCCACTCCTGATCTGACCAGGTAAGCTACCCCCCCTGCCAATATGGGCTGGCAAGGCTGCTGTGGGCTGGCCAGCTGAGGCAGCCCCCCTCAGTGTTGATCTAGGCTGGCAACCTGCTGGGAGCTCACCAGCTGAGGCAGCCACCCATTCCCAGGGCCCAGCCTGATCTGACCAAGTCACATTTATATCATATCCAGCCCTCGTAACAAGTGAGCTTGACATCCCTGCTGTAGCACGTCTTCCCACTTGCTTCTTCTACTGATGTTCAAATTCTAATGATAAGTAAGGCTCTGCAGGGAGGCAGAGTCAAAAAAGAATAGAGGTTGCATGGATTTCTTGAGTTTACTAATAGTGGTACCTATTTGCTAGTGAAAATTGCTGGAAGGTGACAGGACTCTCAAACTGATAACTCTGGCTTTAGACGGAAGGACCTTCCACTTCATACTACCGCAGAAGTTTACCAGAGAGGGAATTGCTGGTTCCTGGAGATGGTATTCGAACTGCCATACCAGCAAAGCACAGGTGGCACTACAAGGGGAGAAGGGTATAAAGTTGCTTGGTGTCTCAGTCTAAGCAACTGATTTCTTTGACACAGATAGATTTGCTGCCTTGCTTCCAAGCTTCATTGCCATCTCAGAAGCAGTTGTTCGTAATGTAATGCTGTTTTCCTTACAAGCTGGTTAACTGAAATTCTTGAACTAATAAAAGAAATCATGAAACAGACAGTATTAGAGATAATAGCAGTCAACAAAACAAATTGACTGGGGACAATCCAATTACTGCTGTGGTAGAGTTCCATTAATTTCAGGTGGCCCAGCAAAAGTCTGCTAGACAAGCCCCTAGATGTGTTCTCAGCATCTCCAGTTATCTAAATGCTAAATTATACTGAGTAGGCTTTCCTCAAATCTCAACTGTTTGTCATATCACCTCCTCTGTCTAAGGATTTTTCTCTTCAGCTTATTCCAAGAAGCACTGGAATGTAAAGGAATCGCTATGGAAACAGAATACTTATCAGAACTGATTACACTTTAAAGCTTGTAGAATTGGGGGTTTAGGAATGATTTGATAGTGATAGGATTGCTAACAAGATGCAGAAAATGAAAAAATGGTTTGTAAGGTTCTTGAAGTATGGTATAATATTGGACCAATGATGTATCTTCATAGGAACCATGGATGGTAGCGATGAGCAGGATAGATGGTCGAAGTATACAGAAGTGGGTCACAGTGCTTGTTTTTTTCAAAGGGTAATGGCAGCTGCAGGGTCTTCTTGATTGGGATGAGGGAATGGTGTTGTTGGGGGAGGAGAAGGGAGGACTTAACCCTTTCTCTTCTGCTGTTTCTGTGATGTAAATCATTCCCCTCTCCAAAGCTGCTACTTGTGCCATGAATGAAAACATGCAGATTCCTATACATCATCTAGTCAGCCAGTGTCTGGTTCATTGAAGCCTGTGGAGATGTTTGTGGAAGAAGGGCACACGTTCTATAAGAAGAGCCCTGTTGAATCAGATCAATTGATCATTTTGTGTAGCTTCTTGTTTCACACAGTTATCAACCATTTGCTCTATAGGATCAATAAACAAAGCTCTTCCCTTACGCTGCCTCCTAGTACTGGTATTTAGGGATTTGCTGCCTTTGTACATGGAGGTTTCCTTTACTCACCATCACTTGTAGCTAATGATTGACCTGTCCATAAATTTGTCTCATTCTCTCTTAAAGCCATGGGCAGTGAATCCCACAAGTTAATTACTCACTAAGTGAAGAAGCCTTTCTTTTTGTCTGTCCTGAACTTGTTTTCCAACAACTTCATTAAGTGCTCTTGAATTCTAGTATTATGGGAGACAGAGAAAAATATTCTGTTCATTTTCTCTGACCCATGTATAATTAGCAGAATTTTTATCATGTCCTTCCTTACATGTCTTCTTTCTAAACTCAAAATCTGAAAGCAAGATACATCATATGCAGTAGCATGTGAAATGTGAAATGTATCCATCTGTCTTGCTTCTTAATAGCAGGGGTCCCCAATCTTTTTGAGCCTGTGGGCACATTTGGAATTCTGACATGGTGAGTATAGCAATAAAATGGCTGCCACAAAATAGCTGCCATGAGAAGCAGAGCCAGGCACAATATGGCTGCCTCAGCTTAACTTCAGTAGCACAGTGCTGTGAAGGCAGATGTTGCCAAAGGACAGATTTTTTAAAAAATTGTATAGCCAATCAAATCTCCAATAGTCAATCAGAAACCTTGTTGGGCAGAAGCTCTGTCTCCACACACTTCCTAAAAATGCTTGTCAGATGACACAAAAACTGTCAGTTGGCCTTGTGGCACCCACAGGTTCCATGTTGGATTACAAGTTTGGTTGGTACGTGAAAATATTGCTACTGTCTCTACTTAAAGAATCTGGCATTCAGCCTCAAAACTCTATTGAATTTTAGACATACATTCACACACCTGGCAGCTGGCTCATAAATAAATAGATAGTTCAGCTAGGCCAGTTGCCCCCACCCCCAGCTGGAATTATACTGTGAACACCATCGTTTGTGAAAGATTGCATTTAAACTAGCATTGGCTTCTGACCAAATTGAAAAAGTAATGGGCCAAAACATTGTTCGTCTTGTATGATGAACTGAGTGAATATTATTCTGCTGAATAAGGGCTTGTAGCACCATGGCTGAAGAAAAAAAACCTGATTGAGTTTTATAACAAACATGAGCAAAGCAGTGTTCACTTTCCATGTAAATAGTTCCAATGGTTACTTGCCTTTTTAAAAAAATGCTGCCTACTACAAAATTCATATCATAAAAGAGGAAGAAGGAACTGTAAGAATACATGGCAGATTCTAGAGAGCATAAACAAAATGTGTGTTTTCACATGGAATTATAAATGATGATGATTCCCCCCCCCACAGGATTATCAAGGTACACAACATTTAGCTTTCTGTCCCAAAGGAATGTATGATCTAAAACTGGCAATAGTGGCAGAGAGGAAATTTGTGAATGTTAAAAGAAGCTTATCTATTAAGAACATGAGCACTGATATGATGGACAAGACTAAGCTTCATCTAACCTAATATTCTGTCTCCAAAAGTAGATAACTGCATTCTCTGAACAGATGCAAAACATGAAGGAGAAGATCAACATTTGGTTGGTTATGAAATAAGTATACTTAGGAGACAGACTTTTGATCATTTAAATTTCCTCTATGCTAAAAAGAGAAACAGTTCAGCTTTATTGAGCCATAAGTCTTGTAGGGAGTTCCTGAAATAATACTGAGGTTCAGAACATTGAGGTTCTGAAAGAATAAATTATAGAGGTACTGAGGTTCATGGATCAGAACTAAGAAAATACACAAAAGTTGCTTGAAATTTGTTGTTAGTAATCATAGCCCGGGCAAGTGCAAATATAGGCTTCAGGGGCTCTTCTGTGCACAGCGGTCTTGCAGATGGGTCTCCTAATGTTTTTCTGTTTATATATACAAAGAGTCATTCTCCGCTTGCCCTGAAGCTAGCTTGCTAGTCTCAGTGGACCTCTGGAGCTGTTCCTGGTTTTCTTAACTACACCCATCAAACTCCTCTTAAAGGAACAGATCTCATCACACTCTTGCTGCAAAATAAAGGGCACCGTAAAAGCCCTTTAAATTGCATTTATATTGATATGCCTATTGTAGCAGGTATGGCAATATAACCTCTCCCCCCAGAAGAAAGAGGCAAAGCCATTCCCTGGACCCCACACCCTCGAAGAAGGGGACTATGAACTAGATCCCCTCTCTCTCTTCCTGCTGCTGCTGCAGCCAGGAAAATTGTTTCAAAATACAATATTGTTTGGAAATAAAGTTGTAAAAAGTCCTCGCAACCATCAGGTAGGGCAGAAGCAGAGTGGGGGAGGTGGGGTGGAGACAAAAAGAGGCACTGTTTATATTGTTCTGGTATGAGCATTTAGAGAAGGATCCAGCAATGAAGAACAAGGGGTTAGGGGGAAGGCATGGACGTCATTGTGAGGGAACGGGGGAGGTGGGGTGGAGCCAGAAAAAGACCCTGCTTGTGTCGTTCCTTTGCTGAAGCCAGAGAGTCTTGTTTTTAATATAGAAGTTTTTCTGAAATAAAGTTTTAAAAATGTCCTCCCGGTCCTCGTAGAGGGCAGGAGCAGAGTGCGGGAACTGGGGTGGAGCCAGAAAGAGACTCTGCTTGCATTGTTCCTATTGATATATTGATACAAGCATTTAGAGATGGAGGGGGAAATGTGCAAAGCAGCGCAAGGGAGTGGTGGTGGTGGGGGGTGAGACTTGGCTATGGGTGGAGGGAAGAGGTCCGGGGCAAAGCTCACTGGCAACTCTGCCCGCTCTAGCTGCGAAGCAAAATTAAATTTGTGCTAGAAGTAGTCTCACTTGTTGTGGGGAGAATAAAAAGTGAAAGCAGGGCTCGAGGAGGTTGGTCTGTGCAAGAAATCTTGCGGTGATGCACATTTGCCCCCAAGGACAAACTACCTAAATCCTCAGATACAAACAAAAGCTGCAGATAAACACACCATTATTTCATTATAGTAACAATGCTTAATAGTATAATTGTCTTAACACATCTCACCTAGTAATTACCAAACAGATACAACAGGATGTGAATTACATTGTACAGGTTGAATTATGGTTTCCACAAATGAAACATGGTTAAAATAAGAATATGAACATGAAACTTAGTCCTTACTATATTTAATGAAATATGTGATGACAAAAATGAAATTTTCAACTGGCACCCTAAAGGTTAACCAATCATGCATCTGTGGGGATGGCATTCCAGACACTACAGGAGCATACTGAAAAGTGAAAATGGCCCGAATAAGCCCAGCTGGATAGCCCCATCAGTCAGTACTTCTGGGGCCAGCAGAGAGAACCACTGGCTCACTCTCATCCCATAAAATGCAGCAGCAGAAGTAGAGACAGTGGGCAACCTGACCCTGATTTCCAGTGAAGGTTCTGAGCCAGTTGGTCCCTGAGGCTTTAGCTGAGTTACTGGAACTTAGCCATGAAAAGCCCTCTAGGGCAGTGGTTGACCAGTAAATTTTCCTGTAAGTTAAATTGCCAATTTGCCCCGAGGTGCTATAACATCAAAGATCCCTTTTCTAACTGCCACCCATCTTACTTCAGAAGGTGAGAGGTACATAGAAGAAGACTTTTGATGCTGATCTTTATAGGCAGATTCATATGGGAGCAGGAAAGCTCAGATGTTTTGGTCCAGGGATATTTTGGGCTTTGAAGTAAGAATCAGCACCTTGAATTAAACATGAGTGTACGATTCAGAACACCCATGCAGCAGAAACATTTTGTGCTCTAGTGATACTTCTGTGGATGAGTTCAGTTGCTTCCTCATTTATTTTGTTTACACTTTTAGCAGCTGGAGACAAACCTATTGTATTTTTGTAGAAAGAAGGTTGCTGGTGATGTAGTGATAGGTTATCTTTTTGATTCAACAGCAAAAGCATTTCAGTGGGTTTGAAGAATATCAAACTTTGTTCCACTACAGAATGAGCACAGATGTTTAGCTGAATTCTGAAAAGTAATGATCCTTTACTCTGAAGGCAATAAACAGACATGAACACTCTTTTTAATATATAAAAATAATAATATATAATAATTAATTGAATAATTAATTAAAACAATACTAGTAAATGTAGGAACCTAAACTGTTAATATTTATGTATTTTATGTAGAAATATTTGATATTTTTCTTTCCTTGGAGTAGAAAATCTGCTCAACTTCCTGCATAGTCCTTTTCTGAGCAACTGTGCACGTTATACTACTACTACCACCACCACCGCTGCTGCCGCTGCCACCACCACCACCACCACCACCGCCGCCGCCGCCGCCGCCGCTGCCCCTCCCCTAGCTTCGTAGTGTCTTTCACAAGGTGTTAATTGGCTTAACATAAGAGAACCTTGAATGGGCTTAGCCCTGTAGAAACTGGCACATGCTTTATTTATATCCTGCTATACATTCTCAGACCAAGCAAAACATACTACTGAGTTTCCCCGAAAATAAGACAGTGTCTTATATTAATTTTTGCTCCCAAAGATGGGCTATGTCTTATTTTCAAGGGGTGTCTTATTTTTCTGTGTTCTGTTAGTCGGGCATGCTTCCAAACAAAAACTTTGCTACATCTTACTTTCGGGGGATGCCTTATATTTCGCACTTCAGCAAAACCTCTACTACGTCTTATTTTCAGGGGATGTCTTATATTTGGGGAAACAGGCAGTGGTGGGATCCAAAAATTTTAGTAACGGGTTCCCATGGTGGTGGGATTCAAACTGTGGCGTAGCGCCAATGGGGCTGGGTGGGGCACGACGGGGGCGTGGCCGGGCATTCTGGGGGCGGGGCATTAATAATTTCTCTGTTACTGTAAAAAACTCTTACTGTAAAATTTTTTCCTAATTTCCAGCTGGTATCTTTCTGTCCATAATTTAAACTCATTATAGCAAGTCCTATCGTCTACTGCCAACAGAAACAACTGCTTCTCCTCTAGTTGACTGCCTGTCAAATGCTCAATACTTTCAAATACTTAATTTTGTTTCTAGAAATCAAAAGAAGGATACTTTCCTTAAACAAGGAACTTTACCATATTTCTAAAACATGTTTTTAAAACAGCCCAACAGGGAGAATTATCCCGTTTTCTGCCTTCGCTAACCAGCCACATAGGAAGCAACAGGACTTTATGATTTTTGGACCTAATGGGATTTCTAACGGAAAAGCAGACCCAATTAGTAACCCCCTCTCGGCACACACAGATAATTAGTAACCCACTCTCGGGAACTGGTGAGAACCTGCTGGATCCCACCTCTGGAAACGGTACGTTGAATGTTCCATCTACAAAACAAATGAAATTAACAGGAACACACAAACATTTATCATGGCTCTAGGGTATTTTTAGAGAGGGTTTAAGTCAACATGGTTTTACGAAGGTTGTCTTTTTTTGGAATGAACTGTCCCTTTATATGTCATACCCATGCCATATATTTTACTTCATAGGTGGCTGGGACTTCCTGATGAGAATGTGAAAGAAAGGCAACGTATGCTTCCAGTATGGAGCTGGAGAGAAAGCTCCTTGAAAAAGTATCGGAGTCTTATCCAAGAGTTTGCATGCTGCTTTTATGCTGTGGGATTCGATACTCGCTTTCTCTTCAAAAACTAATGAGTTTGCGGTGGTGTTTCCTTTTTGTACTCATTAGCGGAAAAGCTTTTTAGTGCTTATGGAATTCATTTTGTCAGGGGCTCTAGATGAAACTATTTCTGGATTTGGGAGAATTCTGTTACTGAGCATCAGTCTGAAAATCTCTAGTGTAACCAACTGTATGTTCTTGTTTGTTTCTTTGTACTTAATCTCAGCTTCAGAATCAGAGTATTTGGGCCACATGAATTGGATCATGGGAGTAAAATACCTGTTTCTGTATTGTTATCTGAAAAAGGAACATTGCTAGAGGAAACTCATTGCATTTAAATTGGGAAAAATGTGACTAGAAGAAATAACAATTTTGAAAAGGCCAAATACACATGCAGATTGAACTCTTGGGTATCAGAGTTGAGGCACTTCCCTGAGGGGACTCATGAAGTATAAATCAACAAATGACGTATGTGTACCGATCTATAAATCTATTCTTGCCCATACTGTCAGGGGGAGATTGTGTGTTTGATGTGATGAACTGCGTAAGAGCACAGTGCACGAGAGAATTGCTTTATGCTAAATAGAGTCTGATACTTGATTGTACTGGGGATGCTACTCTGAGGTAATCACAGTGTAGAAGAGTTGTCTGTTCTTTTCAACTTTTTACAAAGTAATATGTGTGGTTAGATTTGCTTTGGTGGCTAACTTAACAATAGATCACTTTATGACAGCAGGTCTTCAAACAAAAGAACCATGATAGGGAATTATCTTTTTCTGAATTTGTTTTTCTGATTTCTTTCTTGTTGTGAACAAATCATGATGCTCATGTATAGAAAATTTACCTCAGCATGCATCACCAATGTTGAACATTGATGCTCTTCCCTAATCTTTATTCATTCTTCTTCCAGCTAATTAAGCGGTAGTTTATGAGAAAATACAAGCTCCCATTTTGATTTGTTAGAGTGAGAAGAGAGAGCTAGGCGAAATGAGTCATAAGGCAGCTGAGGCTGACGAGGCCACACATCTCCAAATTCCATTCATCATCGAATCTCTAATCATGCTGAGGTGAGAAATGGGAAAAAGAAGAAAAGGTGCTGTTTTCTCTCCAGAGGACTGTGCAGACATTATTTTATTTATTAATTGAATTATATTTAATATATCTTCCCTCCCCTTTTGGGCTCGGAGCAGCTTACAACATTTCATATAATGGTTTAAGAACGTTTAAAACATTTAAAATGTTCCAATTATATTTATAATTATTTCCAAGATGGCAGTAAAGCAGTACTCAGATCCATTGAGGGTTGACAGCAGAGTTGATAGAAAAAGGGAGGGGAGGAGGAGGCCACATGGCACCGTAGTTGCCTAAACCATATGCCTGGTGGAACAGCTTTGTCTTACAGGCCCTGTGGAATTGCATAAGATTCCACAAAGCCCTGCTCTCATTGGACAGAGTGTTCCAGCAGACTGGGACTAGGACCGAGAAGGCCCTGGTCAAGACTAGCTGAACCCCAAATTATAAGCGTGTCTGTGCTAAATATGCATAGCAGGGGAGCATGAACATGCCCAATGCCCCTCTATATGAGCAAGGTCTCTTCTTGCAGGAATGCAATAATTCAGAGAGGCTATATTTATATACTTTATGCATACAAGTCTTTATTTAACTTCTGCATGTTAGGGGAGACCTGTGACTTAATCTAACTCCCCTGACATGCATTTAGTCTATGAATCTGTAATATTTATGTATTTAGTTTTATAAACCCAATTTTCTCCCCAGTGGGGACACACAGTTGCTTTCAACATCATTCTTCCCTTGTCCATTTTATCCGCACAGCAACAGCTCAGTGAGGTAGGCTGGACTGACAGAGTATAATTTGTACAAGGTCACTCAGTAAGCTTCCATGGCAGAATATAGATTCGAGACTGGGTCTTCCAAATCCTAGTCTGACACTGTAACCACTACGCTATCTCTCAATACATCCATAGTCATTAGAATTGCTTTAGAGATTGTAAATTTTATATTGTGAGGTATTGTGTTAACTGCCCCAAGCCCTTGAGAAGAGGGGCAGTATAGAAATTTAATTTCTCTGAGTCGAACGATCAGATTAATTAGTATATTTGAGAAGACCCTGGGGGCAGTACAGAGGCCAAACAGAAGGGCCTGAAACGGAAAGTGTTGTTTTCCTATGCAAAATCAGAGGAAACGTTAGTGGCCTATGAAAATAAGTACATGAAGATATGCTTCAGTGAGGTCAAGGGGTGTCAAGAAGTCCCAGGGCTGGAGTGCTTTGGCAATTGACCTCAAAGTTTCCAAATGAAAGTGTTGTACTCTGATGAACTGATTCATAAACTTCAGATTGAAAATGACATACCACTCTCCATTTCTCTTAGTATGGTAAACTTCTATTCCTCATTTGGTGGGGTGGTGGGGGGCGGGGAGGAGAGAGGAAACAGCTTCTGTGGCATTTGTTTTCAACAGGTGGTTGATAGAGAGTTTTTGCTCTTTTTTAACAAATTGTTGGATGGCGGGAGTGCTATTTAGGTGCTCCAGAGGAATAGAAATTCTATCATGTAGCCAGAAGAACGACCCATATTGCTTGCCACCTGCCTTGATTCTGGACTGCCTGACCATGCCTTAGCTAACACCTGCCAACAGCACACTTATGCAAGGTGACTGCAAAGAAATTGATTGAAAAGGAGATAATGGAGGGAGACAGGAACTGGCTTGAGGAGTGGGGGCAAAGTATGTGAGATATCCTTCTACAACCCTGCAGCCCATGAGAGTGTGGGAAAGAAGGGATTAGAATACATAGTCCCGAGAGTGACAGTGGATGGGAGAGGGAATTTGTTTCCACCAGTACTTTGACTGTAGGCCAGGAGCTTTCCTCCTCTTTGAAGCCAACTCTTGACTTGCTACTGGTAGAGTAGGTAATGCATTGACTTTTGTCAGTGTATAGTCAGTGTATTGCCTGGCATGACACAAATAGACCAGTCATTGCATTTCTACCCAAGCCTTCCTGTGAGCCGTAGGTTTTTCCTAGGAGGATGGGTGTGTCACTGAAAATACCTGCCTTATAAAACTTTGTAATCTTGGTAATCAGAATTTATTGCCTCTTCAAGAAGCCATTCCTGGAGCCCAGGAGCTATTAAGTAAAAGCATATCCCCTGTGTCTCTGCAACTACTTTGTCTCTGCAACTACTGTGTCTCTGCAACTACTCTGCAACTACTCCAACTACTCCATTCCTGGAGCCCAGGAGCTATTAAGTAAAAGCATATCCCCTGTGTTTCTGCAACTACTGCAATGTGGAAAATTGTGGACTTCTTTCAAGGTTTTATGTGAATTTTGTGCCAGTGTGAGAATTTCATATGTCATAACATTTAGAATAGAACTCCTTGAAGCTTCCAGAAGACTGCCATACTCTGCAATGGATACTGGGTAGAAGGGAACAACAAAGAACCATGCAAAAGGAAGCATTTCTTACTTTGTAAAACTAAGGCCCCTTCCGCACACGCAGAATAATGCATTTTCAAACCACTTTCACAACTGTTTGCAAGTGGATTTTGTCATTCCGCACAGCTTCAAAGAGCACTGAAAGCAGTTTGAAAGTGCATTATTCTGCATGTGCGGAATGAGCCTAAGAGAATAGCTCCAAGCCCAGCTTTTCTGTGGCATCTTTGGGTTTGCTCTGTGATAAAAACTGCGTTTAGAAGGGAATTCCCGCTACATCTTTTTCATAATTACATTTAGCTCCTTAATGGTGTATTTGCCAGTGGTTAGAGGAAATATGTAACAATATGATTTACAACAGCCAGAGGATGCATTTCCCCTGTTCAGCATGTGTTCTCAATCCAAATTGTCTCCTTGACTCTCTTTAGATAATTTTAAAGAGAACCAGTGCTTATATGAACTTGTGTTTTAGGTATGCATGTAATTGTGTGTGTAAAGTGCTGTCAAGTCCCATGGATGTAACTAGCTACCTTTTATTAATCTTATATTTTCCCGGGGACATAGAAATGTTTAGTTTGTTTGACATGTTACACATTGTTGTAGTTTTTAAGGTTTGTTGGACATTTGTAAATGGGTTTTACTGTATTTATGGCTGGCTTTTAAGAAGAACATAAGAACATAAGAACAAGCCAGCTGGATCAGACCAAAGTCCATCTAGTCCAGCTCTCTGCTACTCGCAGTGGCCCACCAGGTGCCTTTGGGAACTCACATGTAGGATGTGAACGCAATGGCCTTCTGCGGCTGTTGCTCCCGAGCACCTGGTCTGTTAAGGCATTTGCAATCTCAGATCAAGGAGGATCAAGATTGGTAGCCATAAATGGACTTCTCCTCCATAAATCTGTCCAAGCTCCCTTTTAAAGAAGCTATCCAGGTTAGTGGCCATCACCACCTCCTGTGGCAGCATTATCTCCCAAACACCAATCACATCGCTAGCGATGAAGAAGTAAGTTTCCTTTTATTGGTCCTAATTCCTTCCCCAGCATTTTCATAATGAATGCCCCCTTGGTTCCTGAAGTATTGTGCCCAGAAAGAGCAGAAAAATTTTCTCTCTGTCAACATTTTTCTACCCCATGCATAATTTTGTAGATCTTCAATCCATATCCCCCTCAATAGCCTCATCTGCTCCAAACTAAAGAGTCCCCAAAGCGGCTGCAGCCTCTCCTCATAGGAAGGTGCTCCAGATCCCTCAATCATCCTTGTTGCCCTTCTCTGCACTTTTTCTATCTCCTCAATATCCTTTTTTTGGTGGAGATCGCGTGGGAGCAGGAACTGGACACAGTACTCAAGGAGTGCTTGGCTCGCACTCCACTGCTATATATAGAGGGTATGACAATCTTTGCAGTTTTATTCTCGAATTCGCTTTCCTAATTATCCCCAGCATAGAGTTTGCCTTTTTTACAGCTGCCATGCATTGAGTTGACATTCCCATGGAACTATCAACTAAGACAGTTTCTAAATCCCTTTCCTGGTCTGTGACTGATAGCGCCTGACCCCTGTAGCGTGTATGTGAAGTTTGGATTTTTGCCCCTATGTGCATCACTCTTTACATTTTGCTACATTGAACTGCATTTGCCATTTCTTGGAGCCCACTCACCCTAATCTCTTATCAAGGTCCGCTTTGGAGCTCTTCGCAATCCTTTGTGGTTCACCACCCTACATAATTTGGTATCATCTGCAAACTTGGCCACCACGCTACCCACCCCTACTTCCAGGTCATTTTATGAATAGGTTAAAGAGCACTGGTCCCAAAACGGATCCTTGGGGGACACCACTCCCGACATCTCTCCATTGTGAGAACTTCCCATTTACACCCACTCTTTGTTTCCTGGTTCTCAACCAGTTTTTAATCCATAGGAGGACTTCCCTCTTATTCCTTCATTGCTTGAGTTTTTCTCAACAGTCTCTGGTGAGGAACTTTGTCAAAAGCCTTTTGGAAATCCAAGTAGACAATGTCCACCGGTTCACTCCCTGTCCACATGCCTGTTTACACCCTCAAAGAACTCCTAGTAAGTTTTGTAAAGACAGTGATTTGCCTCTGCAAAAGCCACATGCTGACTCTTTTCTCAGCAGGTCTTGCTTTTCTACATGTTTTTTATAATTTTATCTTTAATGATAGATTCTACTAATTTACCAGGGAAATACAGATGTGTCAAAACCTGACTGGCCTTGTAATTTCCCGGGACCCCTAGATCCTTTCTTAAAAGATTGGTGTGACATTGGCCCATCTTCCAGTCTCTCAGGGATGGAGCCTGATTTCAGGGATAAGTTGCATATTAAAAGTGAGAAGATCAGCAATTTCATGCTTGAGCTCTTCCCAAGAACTCTTGGGTGAATGCAATCTGGGCCAGGGGATTTGCAGTAACATTTAGTTTATCAATGGCTGCCAGAACTTCTTCCCTTTGTCTACCACTATCTTCGCTAGTTCCTCGGATTCGCCTCCTAAGAAGCTTGGTTCAGGTGCAGGGAATGTTCCTCACCTCCTCTTGGAGTGAAGACAGATGCAAAGAATCTTCATTCAGCTTCTCTGCAATCTCCCCTGCCATCTTTAGCACACCCTTTGTCTCCTTTGTCATCTAACTGGGCCTACTCTGGCTTCCCTTGCTGGCTTCCCTGCTTTTGATGTACTTGAAGAAACCTGTTTGTTGCTGGTCTTGATGTTGCAAGGCCATCGCGTTCCTCATAATCCTTTTTGCCTCCCTTACAGCTGCCAACTTGCTTCTCTTTTGCCAACACCATTTGTGTGTTCTCTCTGGTATTCTTCTATCAGTTAAGTTGGACTTCCATTTTCTAAAAGACATCTTTTTTTCCCTAATAATTTCCTCAACCTCCCTTGTTAACCATAGGTGGCTTTCTTTTGGACTGGGTGCTGCCTTTTTCTAACCTGTGGAACCTTACATTCCAGCCTGAGCTTTTATTACTGTGTTTTTTAAATAACCTCCAAGCATCTTGGACCAGTTTTGACTTCTCTTGATTTCTTCCTTTCAGCTTCCTGCGCATCTATCATCCCCTCATCTTTGAAATTTCCCTTTCTGAAGGCGAATGTAACTACATTAGTAGTTGCCACTTGTTCAAGATGCTGGAGACATACTGAATCTGGACAGCATTGTGGTCGCTGTTCCCTCATCGGCTCAACAACACTGACGCTTCCTGCACCAGGTCCTGGGTCCCCTACATAGAATTAGATCTAGGATCACCTCTCCCCCCTGGTTGGTTCCATAACCATCTGCTCTAAGTTACAGTCATTTAGCATATCCAGGGAATGCCTCTCCCTACTATGACCTGAACATGCATTTTTCCAGTTTATATGGGGATAGTTAAAATCACCCATTACCACTACATTTTGTTTTTTTGTTGGCCTCTCTAATTTCTTTTTTTTTCCATCTCAGAATCCTCTTGTGCACTTCTTTTGGTCTGGGGGACGATAATATATTCCTAATATTAGAAGCTGTCCTTCACACCTGGTATTGATATCCACTAGTGATTCTGTAGGGGAACCAGCTCCCCTTGCATTGTCTATTTTATGTGTGTGATGCTATGCTTCCTTTGATGTAAAGGGCAACTCCACCCCCAATAAAGCCTCCTGTCCTATCCTTCCTATAGAGCCTGTAGCCTGGTATAACAGCATCCCACTGGCTTCTCCCTCATTCCACCATGTCTCTGTAATGCCCACTCATATCAAAGTCCTCCCTTCTCAAACTCTGTACTTCTAGCTCACCCATTTTAGGTCGAAGGCTTCTACTATTAGCATAGAGCAGGACACTGTGTATACTCTGTCTCTGTCCCTAACCTGGGATTTTATGTGTGTTTTTTTGCCCTCCTAGCCTTTTGTAGACACTATCACTTATCATATTAGCTGTGCTTCCTCACTTGTATGTGGATTTGATTTTAAGAAAAACCTCCTTCCTTCTGTCTGCATCCCCATGGACTCTGTATTCCAACCGAAGTCACCTCCAGCTCCCTGTCGGCTTTCCCCCAGGGATCACTTTAAAAGCTGTCCTGCCCCCTTTTTAATGTTGAGCGCCAGCAGCCTGGTTCCCTCTTTTTGGTTAAGATGAAGCCCGTCCCTTTTGTACAGGCCTCGCCTTGTCCCAAAAGGTTCCCAGTTCCTGACAAATCCTGAAACCCTCTGCGCTTACACCACCTTCTCATCCACGATTGAGACCCTGTATCTCCACTTTGCCTAGCTCGCCCTCTTGGCGTGGAACAGGTAGGATTTCTGTGAATGCCACTTTAGGGGTCCTGGACTTCAACCTGTTTTCCTAGCAGCCTAAATTTAGCTTCCAGAACTTGGCGGCTACAGTTCCTAATGTCGTTGGTGCCAATATGGACCAAAACTGCTGACTCCACCCCAGCACTGTCTAAAAGCCTATCTAGACGAGGCATTGACATCCATGACAACCTCCTCGCACCAGGCAGGCAAGTCACCATCGCAAGGTCATCACGCCTGTCACAAAACCCAACTCTCTACATTTCTAATGATCCCGAATCATCCCACTACAAAGGCAGTTTCCCACCTCCCCGAGGGTATCCCTCAGTCGCGTAGAGGATAGCTGGATCACCAGTTAAGGAAGGGATCCCATCTAAGGGAGCATCTTCTCCCCACCTCAGACTGGCACCCTCCGTCCTCAAGACCTTCATTCTCCATGACATCCTGAAGAGATGTAACCTTGGGAGTGGGACCCGGCTATTAAGTCCCCTGAAAGCCTCGGCTCTGTCACCCTCTCTGCCTCTTTCAGCTTCTCTCCAGGTCTGCCACCTTGGCTTCAAGGAGAACGCACACGTTCCTTGAGTGCCAGGAGCTCATTACCCAGCTGGAGGAGCACACCCACGACTTCTGTCCTAGTAGGCAGATAGTCATACATGTGACACTCAGTGCAAAACACTGGAAAGCCCCTCCCCCTGCTGGCTTTCTGCTCTTCATATCTGATTTGTTTTAGATATTTAAAATATTAAGCTTTTAGTCGAGTGCGTTACCCTGGAGCTATCTGCCACGTGCACTATCTGTCAAATATGTCGCTTATTAATTTAAAAAACAAAAAAATTAAGAATTAAAATGTACCAAACGCCAGCCACTTCAAAGGCGCGCCGCTGGTTCCAGAGACTGAACTAAAGCCCCACCACTCAGGACAAAAGCCCCACCTCTTAGGACAAAGAGGAACAAGAGATGAACTCTGTTAACCCCTGTTAAGCCCCACCTTCCAGATTCAGCAGCCTTAGCTCACAGCAGCCTTAATTTTCATAACTGACCTTGAGTTCTGAAAAAGGCAGACAATAAATTAAATAAATCAAATAAAGCAATATATATGTAATTGCAAAGGGTAGCATATAAAAAACCCCTCTTAGTGAATGGTTGTTCATACTGGCATCAAATATTGTGCCAGAATTGCAAAATCTAGTTTGCATTGCTATTTGGAGAACAGCAACCAACATTTAACATTCTGCTCTTAACCAATACTGTAGCTGTGAATAATAATGTCTGTATTCCTTCAGAAATTCCATCAGGAATTTCAAAATATCAAATGTTAATTACAAAGAAAGTCTGTCTATAAGCTGTGAAAGTATTCTTCACCCCCAAGGGTGATCTAATAAAGGCACTGAGTTGACTTTAAAGCTGGACATGTTAGGGTAGGTGTTAAACCACATGAACAGGTGGAGACTGGAAAACTTATCAGACATGGACGGTCCCGGGAGGGCGGTAGGCAGCTGCGCAGCCTTCGCAAAGGCTGCGCTGTTCCTGAACGCTTATCTCGTCTCCTGGCTTCCAGCTCATCGCAGAGGCCAGGGGACACGCCCCTGCAGGCTGGAGTGATGGTTCTGGAGTCACAGGCCAGGGGGGCGTGTCCCCTGGCCTCTGTGACAAGCCGCAAGCCAAGGGACGAGGTAAGCGTTCAGGGACGGAGCGGGGGACATGGCGCCTTCCAGCCGCTGCTGTTCGCATGGCAGCGGTTGGAAGACGCTGCTTCTGAAAAACCTCACTGGGAGAAACCTGTGCGGAAAGGGCCTATGAGTAATTGTATGATGCAGCTGTTGGCTTTCAAGTTTTAAGGTAATATGCCTATGAAGATGTTTTCTCTGGTACACCATTTGACCAAGGATACTTGTATCCCACTATTGTTCACAGTGTTAATGGTGAAGCATATAACACAAAATGCTAGTGATATTTATAATCCCTGCTAGTTACTCTAAAATCCCCATTTCAGTTTTGCTTTTCCCTTGCACAAATCAAAACTGTGAGTCTAATTGTGTTCTGTTTATGTGCTAGGTTGTTTTTTTAAAAATCAATTGTAAATAAATAGCATAAAAATAATGTGTAATGAATTAGGAACAACTCCAACAAAAAAGGGGGAACACTGAAAGGCTTACAAAATTGTATGTTAAGAAACCACCCACCCACCCACCCACAGAGAGAGAGAGAGCGAGAGAGCGAGAGAGAGAGCGAGAGAGAGAGCGAGAGAGAGAGAGTGCACGCGCTAATGGGTGCAAAAACATCTATTTCAATAGAGATATGTCCCCCCTTTTTTGTTTTACTTAATTTGTCTTGTTCTGTGAGTGATTTTTGTTCAACTCTTTTTTGTGGTTTGTCTTTATTATACTACTGCAAATAAATATTTTTTTAAAATCTATAAACCTGGGTTTACATTTGTAATCTCTGCAAAACAGATGTATTTGTTTCCTTGATTCTGATTAGTTGAAGCTCCTTCCTTGTGTTTGAATCAGTTTTGGAATGTGAATGAAATGTGAATCTTCTGCTCTTTTTCACTTGTTCCAAAGTTGGATAATTTGCTTCTAGTCTTCTAGCATTAGATACAGTGCTGGACTCCACCCCTCCCCGAAACTCATTTTATATGGTGTCTGCTATCAGATGTATTCTGATAGTGAACTTCAAAGAGCAAAATGCACAGCAGAAAGCACATCTCCAGCAGAACTTCAAAGAGAAACCCTAACTTTGAAGAGAACTTCATGCTCTGCACACAGCAAAACCAAAACTCTCCATGCTTTCTTGTATAACCAGAGGATGATAGAGTATGATCTTGCTGATTCCCACTGATGCACGGGATGCCTAGTGCCAAATGCTGTTGATATGATTTCCCAATTAATAATTAATATATCAAATTTGAAATCAATGGGCATGAAGACGAAGCTCCCACTTGCATTTTCTTTCTTTTGCATGTCTGTATTTTAGTATAGGAATAACTCCATATGTTCTCATTCAAGCAGCTCGATCGAATGATTCCAGAGGCTTTTGACGCCTAGTCACCAATGGAATGTGTGCATCTGTCCCTTTTGTCTCCAACATTGACTCCCAAACCTGGCACAAGTTTGGTGACCTGTTGGTAATGAGACAGACATCACCAGTAGGGATGTTTTCCCTTTCACTAGTGATGTTCCCTGCTGGCCTCCAGTCACAGAAGATGAAATAAGGTTATTCATTAATGATCTTAAATCTAGCAAAGCACCTGGTCCCGATGGTATCCCAGCTGAAATTTACAAATCGTTCATTGATTGGTGGTCTCCCCTATTAGCCACCCTATTCACTATGGTGAATAACTCGGGTCAGGTCCGGACAAATGCCACTATTATCCCCTTGTTTAAAAAAGGTGATCACAATCTGCCAGGTAACTATAGACCAATCAGCCTTTGGTGTCATCAGCAGACTAACTTATGGGGGAGGAGAAGAGCAAAGCAGAAAATAAATGTTATGCTCTTGTTAACAACAGTGTCTCCCCAAGAATTTCCTTCTAGGAGCCAGAATCACATTGAAACCTCCAGGACCTGGGGATGGGGGAAAGAAAGCATTACTGGTGTATCACTGGACACCTGGATGGTTAGTGAGAAAGAAAAGTGCAGTCACTGAACGGAGTCATCCAAATATTCTTCCAGTCATATGGGAGGTTGCTCATTGATAAGCAGCTTTCGTATAGCTGAGAGAATGTCTAAAAGCTGCCTAAGAAGAAATTGTAGTTAGTCTTTTAACTATTATTTGTGGAAGAATTTTTGACTTAATTCCGTTGTAAATACCATTGTGGTAAAAGGAGTGGCAAATTAAAAGTAATTATGAAATTGGAGGGGAGATTTACATATTCACAACCTTATTTTAATTATGAACATTTCTGTTGCAGATGTTTCCTCTAAAGTAAGTTGTTTTTCAGGAACCTTTGTGGCCAGAGTGTAGTTTTTTTATGTGCTGGTTGAGTAGTTTCATCCGGTATGGGTTCATCAGGGAAACGTCACCTTTTAGTGGGAGTTAATAAGGCCGAAAGTGAAACTACCCTCTGAAGGTAAATAATTAATGTTTTGTTTCCTGAAGGAATGACTGAAGAAACAAAATATTGGATTACTGAAGTCAGTTACTAATTAACACAAACAGCGAAGAAAGTACCCTCTTGTTTTTCTGGTAGTTACAGTGTCTGAGTACCAGTCCATCTACTACATTGCCACATAATTGTTTTGAAGCTATCTGATATTGCTTACCCCCTTTTGCTTTATTCTCCAGTATATCTACTTGATGTGAAGCCTAGTTTTTGTGTGGCTTTCAGATATGGAGTGTATGCTCATACCTGAGTAATGTGTGAAATGGTCAGTGGTTCAGTCAGGGATGGAGTGGATTGGTCAAGAGTTGCCATGGTTGGCTATTTGAAGTTACAGTACTGAGGAAGGAAAACTGCAACAAAGAATAGCATTGCTGTTGATTTATTTGATATGCCTGGTCTCTGTGCCCCTTCTTTTGCAAAGGCAAGGAGGGAAAATGACAAAAGTTAGAGCACTAATGTCATGGTTTGTGCAGTGTCTTGGGAGAGGGTAAGGTTATGTATGATCCTCCCTTTCTAGTCACTGCCACAAAAGTCCTACCCAAAGTTGTTATAAATACTCTCAGTCACCCGCTCTATCAGGCTCTCAAGAGACTCTCTGCAGCCTGCCCTGTGAGGTTCAGGAGAAACAAATAATTGAACCCAGTGATCAGAATTCAAAGCAGCTTTCTTAATGAAGGGAGCAGAGCAGCTGGTGTTTCCTGTTCTACTTGAAGCAACATAGAGATACAACAGTTTATATTTCCCTTATCTCCTATGATGCAGTGGTCCCGTTCCCTCTTTCCATTTGGCGAGGAAATCAGGAGGTACAACTTTCCGGAATGCCTATTATATATCAAGACCCCTACCCCACATGTAGCAAGCCCCCTCCCCACTTACATACAATCCCATGATCATTATCAGCACCCTTTATTCATACCGGGACGTAAAAGTTAATATGCATTAGCTAATTACGCATTCCTCTTTTACGCGACCTCCTGCCCTCTACTTGTGGTTTACGTCTACTCAGCTTTGTGGCTTTCGTTATAACTCATACACTTGTTTTTGCCTATAAACTTCTTTTTTATCATCTGTTCTTATCTTGCGGTTGGAAACTTCTGAACAAACATTAGTCTGTTAAAAAAATCTTTGCCCCTTTTATAACAAAGTGAGTCTCAGTTCTGCCCTACCTCTTCAACTAGCAGATGCAAGAAATTGTCTCTCTCTCCATGATTGTGTGTATTTGCTTGCACCAAATATCCAATGACTAACTGGGAAATCTAGGAGAGAAAAAGAAGAAGCATAAGCCATGAGACTTAAATGTCACAGGTTTTTACATTAGCAAATTAAGTCGCTGTTCTTTCAGGCTGGGGTTTTAAGAGAGGTTTTTGTAAATACATTTCCCTCAGTGTTTCTGCCATGATAAGTAGTTTATGTGGTATACTGTTTTTTCCCCAGCTTTTAATGTAGATAGTTCAGAAAAAAAGTAAGGATCAAACCAATAAAAATTGTCAGTTTACAGTTTTGTAAATGAGTCATGCTCTACGACAAGTACGTGACTCACTATTTTAAAATTTTATTAGGAATAACAGTGTATGACAGCAGTATAATATTTCAAATGGAAGAAGAGATATTGAGTAGGCTGCTGTTCTTTGTGGTGTATCCTTTGCTAAGGGCATTTTACATTTATGTAGAATAATGTTCTGACATGATTAGTGCTAATAGGATTGACCTTTTGGTAGGTGGGATCTCAGTGTAATGTCAGGAGTCCTTTATGTACAGTAATGACTCAGTGCACATGTAAAATAAGGTTGTGATCAGAGTTACTGAACTCTAAAGTGTGTGTTCACCAGCCATAAAATATTCGCTCCCTTATCACCAACAATACAGTCAGTTCCTAGCAGGAGTCCAGTGGCTGTCTATATAAACAGCTAGGGTGGAGACCTTTGATCCACAGCCACATGGAACTTTTGCCTGGCTCCCTCACCATCATACCAGGTAGGTGCAGGTCCCGGACCACTGTGTCCTGTCTCCCCACGCAGTCCCTCCCCACCAGTTGTGTACTGGTCTGAGGCCCCCTTCTCTCCACTCATTCCCTGGTCCTTTGTTGGAGATATGGCCCCAGGTAAGCCCAGAGGGTCAGGACTTTTTGAAGCAACTCCTCTAGTGCAAGCAACTCTTCTAGTACAAGGACATCTTTATGTATTTTTCTCCTAAATCCATACAGCAGTAGCTGTATGCAAGACTATGACAATGGTGTTAGGTTTCCTTTTCTTTGTCCTTCCTTTTCCTTATTTTCATTTTTTACTTTGTTTCTACTGTCTACATTCTCCCCATGTACAGTGTACACTCAATCTACAGCCCCATGTACAGTGTACACACTTTTCAGCCCCAGTCCCTCAGAGTCCTTATCATTTTCTAGTTAGCTCCTGGCATAAAACCTATGGGTGCAGATACATTAAATCAGTTCATTGAAATGAGTCATCCATGCAAAATGTTTTTAGATGTGTCTGACAAACAGAATTGTTACATAAGGTTGTGATAGTATGGTAAGGGACATGAGCAACCTTTGCCACACAGAATTAATTTCTGCTAGATCAATTCCAGGATCAAATCATAACTCAGAGCAAGTAATCAATATTTTATTCCTGATCTGAAAGGGAGAGCTCATAGAATAACTGAAATCCAAAGGTTCCAGGTTCTAGCTCATGAGCTTAATCCAGCTTCAAGGATGAAAGTATTTGAAAGGCTGTATCACAAGAAGTTGGTCCATAATTGGAGACCAATTAGAAGTTGGTGAAAGCAGTTAATTCCTTCTCTTTTAATTTCTAGACATTACCCAAAGCAGTCCTTTACTACTGTGGCTGACACGCCTGAAAACCTCCGACTGAAACAACAAAGTGAATTGCAAAGTCAGGTAATATGTGAATTAATTTATATATGTTTCGAATGACTGACACAGCTTCTCGCTAGTACTTATACTGCTTCCCATTATATGTAATTGTTTCCCATTACATGCAGTCACATGTGGCCTGGATCAGTTTGCATTATCAGGGTAGCTGGGGGGAAAAAAACACTGCACCAATTGCAATAATTGCTGTCAGTTGGCTTGTCTATTTGTGTTTCATATATTTTATTGATTATAAAATTTGAATGCAAGAAAGAACCTCACCATGGTCATGCATCATTCCTTGCTCACCTTGATACAGGTTACTGATGCTTTGGGGCATAGGGTTGCCAGGAAAGAACTGAACAGAATTACAGGATGTTCACACAGATCTCTTATTCTCTGCCATGGATTCTACTGGGATGTACAAAAATAAGGTTCTGTTGAGTTTATGGAAATCTGAATATAGGTGTTGTACCTACAGTAGACTGGATTATACCCTATATGAGAAAATAATAAACAGATTAAAATATTCTTTTGACACTGGAAATTTAGCAAATAAAATATTTGCTTGTTCATGATTGAAAGCATTTTGTTACTGTCACTACAGGTATTTGGAGAACCCTACTTCTTTCTATCTATCTATCTATCTATCTATCTATCTATCTATCTATCTATCTATCTATCTATCTATCTATCTATCTATCTATCTATCTATCTATCTATCTATCTATCTATCTATCTATCTATCTATCTATCTATCTATCTATCTATCTATCTATCTATCTATCTATCTATCTATCTATCTATCTATCTATCTATCTATCTATCTATGTTTGTTTGTTTGTTTGTTTGTTTGTTTGTTTGTTTGTTTGTTTGTTTGTTTGTTTGTTTGTTTGGTCAGTAGCACCATCTTGGATTACACTGATCTGTTTCAAGTATGGCTATTTTCTTTTTAATTTTCACATCAGGATTGTACACAACATCTCAGTATTTTCATACCAGTAAGGTTGACACCTCCAGTGAAGATTAAATGCAGGCATTTTTATTTTTGTCTCTGACTCTCAATGGACCACTGACTCATCAAGCTGTGACTCCTGAAACCAAAGTGTGTTAAAACATCAAGCCTACAATGAGGAAAAAAATCCTCATGTAGTGCAAACAGCAGGAAGAGAACACTGTACACAAGGCTAAACTACAAACATAAGGGAAATGGGCATGCAGGCCCTATTTCCCCCAGAAAATGATCTGCTCCCATTTTTGTACTACCACAAGAGGCAGGTGAGCACCAACCTGGCTCCTGCCACAGTTTCTTCAACTGCAATCAAACCTGCAGTTCATGATAAATCCTTTGTAGCCAAGTGTCCTGGCCAAGTGTCCTCTGAGAAGCGGACTTGTCGGGTCAAGGCAGCACTTCCTTCCAGAAGGAGGTGTCTGTCCATGTGGCAGATAATGGCTGCATAAACCTAGCCCACTGTGTCAGTGACCTTCCTTCTGGCCACATCCACCCTGTCTGGGCAGCTGGCCTTACTCTTAGCAAGTCAGTCAAAAATAGTTATGTATCAGGAAGCTGGGATGACAGACATTGCAGGACTTTGGTTAGATCCAGACCCTAGTGGCCTGCACAGTTATTCTCATTCATTGAATAACCATGGTATTAGGTGGTCTGCTCCAGTGAAAATGGTGCAGGGCTGTGAGCACAAGCAAATTCCAAAGCATACCTTTAATCAGCAAAGGATCTCCATTCCAACTTGTATCTGATGAAGGGAGTGTTGGCTCCACAGCTTACACCCTGAAAACTTATTGGTCTCAAAGGTGCTACTAGACTTGAATTTAGGTATTTTAATGTGATGTGACTTATTTTCAAAACTGGTAGTCGGAGAAGAATACCTGGTCTTTTAATTCCAGCTTTTGTTCAGTGTTCCCTACATTAATTTTTAACTGTTTATATGAAGGTTTGAAGTTTTATGGTGTGCATATATCTCCTTTTGCCAGAGAAGAAACTCCATCTTTTATTTGTTCACATTATTCCATTTGTGTGACAAGGCATTCTCCCAAGTGGAGCGCTGTGTGGATTCCGGGCTGCACAGCCATGTTCTAGTAGCTAAAAACTACATAAATTAGTCACATAGAACATGAGCTGCTTTTGATTGGAATGCAATACATTCCAGAAAGCAAATAATTTCCCCTTGTTTTCAGGGAAACATCCTAATGTGAGATCAGCCCTGTAGCTACGGAATACAGGCTAAAAGACTATTAGAGGTTCTTCCAAAATCTGAGAGGCATTAGATGCTCATGAAAATGTGCAAATTTAGGAAGTATGGCTCGTGAAGCCTGTTTTTGTGCATTTCATTAATATCAGGCACTGCTGTCAGGATTTCGATTAAAGCCATCTGTGTTGGAATGGCAGACCATAGTTTTATGCAAGGTAGAGGAGCGTGATTGAAAATTAATGTTCTGTTACCTATGCTGGCAAACAGACTGAGTCTTTCAAAGACTCTCATGGAGCTGAGAGAAGTCACTTTGCCCCATCCCCTGTAATGTCCTACAGCCAGAGACTAGAAGGCGGGGTGGAGACATGGGGGGTACAACAGGACCTTCAATTAAGAGCTGCTGAGAGATAGAACTGCCCTGCATCCTCTTCTCTAACTCCCACCCCACTCCAAAAGTTGCTCCTGTCTAATGGCAGTGAATATATCCTGGTTTGTCTAAATATTAGCTTGACCAAAATAAGCAAGCTGGGTTTTGTGATGTCTAGTGAACACAGGCTATATATTCTAAGCGTAGACTTGAAGGTGTGTCTTTTTATAAAAGGCTCCTGGTTTCCAAATTATTGTTTTCAAGCGAGTTTCAGTGAGGAATAGGAAACTGAGAATGTAGGTATTAAACCATGAGAGTATAGAAAGTACACTTTATGCTGAAAGCATCTTGGATTGGAATATATCAACTGCTTATCTAAGGAAGCCTTAAATAAAACTGTTTATTTTAAAATGTGTATCGTGCCTTTCCAAAGCTCAAGCATCAACATAGAACTGTAATGTAATCAACAATATCATCCTTTATGTCAAGAGTTGCTATAAACTCTGGTAGGATTTATAAGGGTATTCCAAGGAATATTTTACAACCAGATGTGAATTGATATGTGTACTCATACAGGAAAAGACAGTCCTTCAGAGCAACTTTTGGAGCAACTGGACTGGGCGATGTGCTGGAATGGTCCTGGGGTGTGTGTGTGTATACGCCGACGCACCCCCGAGTGTGGCTGTGCGGAAACGGCCTCGGGGAACGAGGTTGGGTAACAGCGGCTTCGCGCCGCTGGGGAGGAGCGAGGGTGGCGCTGCTGCGATGCAGCTGCGCCCCCCATGCGAACAGCTCCCTAGGGACGGTGTTTTTGCCGTCCCTAGGGCGCTGTTATTGGCCCGTGCGGAAAGGGCCTCCGATACCAAAGCAAGAGTTTACTCATTCCTTTGGTAGTAACAGTGGATCCAATGGGCAGCCTCATTCAAAGCAGCGAATGTGCCACCAGTGCTGGAAGCAGCGAGATGTGCCATCAGTGCGGCACCATACCACCACAACCAAGGGGACTTTGTGGTGGAACGGGGAGCTCAAAACAGGCACGACAACCCCCCCCCCCCACTGAAAAATCCCATAAGGTTTACAGGATTTATGCCACCAAAAGCATTGTGTAAGTCCAAGGGGTGGGGTGCCATGTTCCCAGCCCTCAACCCCAGCAGGGAGCTAGCTAATGTCAGCTCTGCCCCTTGGAATGCCCCATCCTGCCCCACCAAGCTGACATCCAAATGGGATGCTAGTACAGCCTTGTCACAGTCTGGAGTTCCAGGTTCTGCTGCAGTGGGATTCAGGTTGTGTATCTGCCCCCTCCATCAGGGTAAGTACCCCAGGAGGAGCAAACATGCTGGCACAAGGCTGCACTACTTTCTAGAGCCCTTTTGCCCTCCCCCCGTATGGGGCTGTATCAGGGCAGCACAGGAGCATTTTTAAATCAAAAGGCAGCAGTACATTAACTAATGAGTATTTGCTCTCAGGGTTTTTCTTCTTCTGACAAAGACATCTTACATCAACTCTTCTGTCAGGATATTTTAAATGCACTTTATGTAATTTTAATATATGTGTATATATTAAAAGGAAGGTTAAGGTTGTTGATTGTACTGCTGGTTCTAACAATTTACCCTCAGTGAGGAAAATTATGGGAACCTGTGAGAAAGCTCATTTCTATGCAGGGTGAAAGGCTTTTTGTGTCAGTTTGCACTGCCGAAAGCTGGAAATCCACATTTATCTGTATGGTACATATAATGGGATCTAATCTATTCCTGGTTTCCAACTGCTCTAATATAAATGGAATTCCATGTTAAGGTTCTCATGTGCATCTTCTTTTATTCATTTTGCTTAGAAACCAAGTGTACCATTTCAGGATTTGGTGTGAGGTTTTGGACTTAATCAGAATTCAGTTGCAACAAAGCAATGTGTATTAAAGATATTTCTGATGGTTGCATTTGTACAGGTCATGCATAATTACAGATGTAGGTGACTTAGAGAAATGGTATACACTTTGAAACATTTCTTGCCTCCCTGAATGATTCCCCATTAAAAAAAAAACAACCTGATAATTTGTAGGTGATTTCATCAATGTTTATGAGTCACCAATCACAGTGGGTTTCCCTTGTCAGAGAGTGGGAAACATAGTTCTAGTTCAGGGGTCTGCAACCCGCAGCTCTCCAGATGTTCATGGGCTACAAATTATTATTATTATTATTATTATTATTATTATTATTATTATTATTATTATTATTATTATTATTATTATTATTAAATTAATTAATTAATTAATTAAATTTAATTTAGTATACCGCCCTATCCCCGGCATGGCAGACCGCTGTTCTAGTTAGTCCTCTAGATTCTCTGGAAGTCTTTCCCACATTCCCATTTTTTCTTCCCCTCTACTAAGAATTTCAAGCAAAGAAATGTCTTTTCAGTAAGAGCAATCTGGAATTTGTATTCAATCTGGCTACAGATTATAACCAATAAATGATGGGTTTAATTATAGATTTAAAATTGTTAAGAGTTTTGGGACATTTTCCAATATTGTATGTACATACAAGATCCATTTTTAGGTTGCTATCTGTTGAAAATAAAATAAAATCTATTTGTCAGGGTCTTTGGCTATAGTCCACAGAAAGCATTGTTTACTTAGGGCACATTTGGTTACATAAGGTACATTTGTAAATACTGGATGCTGTGGGTTTTCTGGGCTGTGTGATTGTGATATGATAGTTTTTGCTCCTAACGTTTCATCTGCATCTATGGCTGGCATCTTCAGAGGGATTTCACAGTGAGATGTGTTTCTCTCTGTGCCACTGTGTGGAGTGATTGTGTGATGGAGTATATGTTTTGCTCACCTCACAGGTGGGAGGGTTGGTGGGGCACATTCATTTGTATATCAAACCATAGTGATTATCCTAACGTAATCCAGATTGCAATAGTGTCACATGCATAGAAGAACCAAAAGTGCATATATAACAGATTAGACATGCAGTCGGACGAAGATGGTAGAAACAGACCTTGCCCAAGAGATAGGATACAAAGAAGCATGGATCCCAGAGGGCGTGACTTGTGACAGGAGAGCCCACTTGGCTTGATCTAGTTCTTACATACTAAGGACAGTAACTAATTGCTCAAGATTACGATGTGCTTGCCATGGGCCACTTGGAAATTAAAACTGAATTGAATCACAGTGGTCAGATATTTTTGGCTGTGGTTAGCTATATTAACTATGCCATGTCAGCTATAGCCTCTAAAGTCCTAAACAGTGTGGGTCCAGGATTCTTAAAAGAAATGGAAAATAGGTACCAAAATACTTAAGATTTCCATATGTGGAGGTGGAAAAAGCCATCAAATTCCAAAGGTCTTATAGCAACCCGGCAGTTTTCAAGCTAGAAGATGTTCAGATGTTTGCCATTGCCTGCCTTGATGATGTGACCTTGGACTTCCTTGGTGGTCTCTCATCCAAATACCACCCAGGGCCAATCTTGCTAAGCTACCAAGATTTGGTAAAATCAGGCTAGCCTGGGCTATCTGGATCTGGGCTTTTATATGTACCTGCACTTTTAAAAAAGATCTGCCTTGGGACCCTTCCCATTGTGATCCCATTCTCTGTAATTCACTGGGTAGATCTGTAAAATAGGATCTTTTAAACAGGATCTTAAACAGGTTTTTTTGAACTCCCTCCCTAGATTCATTAATCTTACTCCTTCCTTGATGACACTGCATTAGGTTAAAAGCTGCTTCCACCAGGACAATTTTTATAGGATTTAATAGGACTTGTGGCTTGTATGCTAAACCCTCCCAGGCTTGTGGCTGATAACTGAGGAGGGAGGTAAACTAATAGAAATTAGACAATGCTTATTACAATGTTTATTACAACACAAACTAAGGAAATAATAATGTAAAATGGAGCAGCAGAACCTGTTGCCAGTCAGAAAAGAAGTGGATGGGGTGGACTAGGGGAGAGTCTTGAACACTGTTGTCTTTGTGCAGGTTTTTAACATTTTTAGCTTTCTTTGAGCTGCTCCATGATTAGATTGCAGACTAATTCTGCAGTGTGAAAGTGCAGACAAAATCATTCTTAACAAATGGAAGATGATGCTCTGAAGTGCTGTCATTTTTGTGGTGTTCAGCTAAAATTACACTTCATCTGATAGGCTGTAGAATATAATGAAAATAATTTTATTTCTCCATATATTATTTGGTAGGTAAAATACAAACGAGACTTTGAAGAAAGCAAGGGAAGAGGCTTCAGCATCGTAACTGACACGCCAGAATTGCAAAGACTGAAAAGGACGCAGGAGCAAATCAGTAATGTATGTGACAACCTTTTCAGTGATATAAGATCTTCAGAAGGGTGCAAAAAAAGAGGAAAAGGCATGATATGAGATTGTGGTGATATTTCCAAGTGTGAGTCTGTGTGAGTGAGGAAATTGAATTGTTTGAGGTGTTCGTGTGTCTGGGATCTGCTTACACAATACATTGGTAGTGTGTGTTTCCCCTCTCCAATACTAAAGATGTACTTATTATTTTCACTTGCAATTAAAAAGCTCATAAAAAATCAAAGTCTGTTTTTTTGCAAGTAGGAATATTTCTTTTATGTGGGGATGTAGCAATTAAAAGTCTGGGAAAGGTAGCTTTCAAAAGAATATTGAAGATACCGTAAGGTTGTGTGTGGGAAAACTGGGTGAGTTGTGGTAACATGCAGTGTTAGTAGATACAAAAACAGCTCTCAAAAGTGTTCACAAGTGTTAGGTTGCCATGCACACAGAAATACAAATGTTCATTGGATCTTTGAAACAGTGACACATGTTCTGCTTCTTATTTTAAATGTATTTGCTGTCATATCAACAAATGATTGGATCACATTCTGGGTAAAACCGTTGATTGGATTTAAAAGCCGCTGGTGATGCATTTCTACCTCCCTATATAGTGAATGATCAAGAACAAATGGGTGGAAAGGTGTGTTTCCAACTCTATCCCATTGTCTTTTTTATTTAAATTACCCTCCCCCCACCTTTTAATGCATTGATGGTGGCTTACCAATCCAAAACATCTAGTCCACCAATCCAAAACATCCCATATCCTGTCCCTGAATCCTTAACCATCAACAACAGATTCCAAGCATAACATCTGGAACTGTTTACTTAACTGCATGGCTGGTGACCATCTTTAAGTCTCTTGTTACCCATCTGGAACTTTTGAGATCTAGTGCATGAAACATGTCACTTTTAGCCACAGAGAGCAAAGATAAGCATACTTATGTATCTTTAAGCTTCAATCAAATGTTACGTTTAAATTAACCCTGGTTTACTGAACTAGCTATAGTTAGTGCAGCAGCTGATCAACAGTAATGGGAATCTGTCTGGAAATATGTTTATCTACTGCCAACGAGAGCCAATTATGATAAGAGTGACACAGTATGACATCAGACATAAATATTCATGCTGTTGATTGATGGCTTAAATATTAATAGTTAGCAATTAGTAAGTACAGTCGATTGCCACTGTATAACATTTGTCCTCAGAAGGCACATGTTTGAACCTTTAGTTCATTCTTTTATGAGAAAAACAGATGAAGGTATTAGAAAGGAGCTTATGGATTCAGTATTAAGAGAGTATGAATGTAGGTATTTTGTGTTTGCATTACATTTAGATGTGATTTTAGACCAGGTTGTTTAAGGGGTACTTATTACAGATTAAATGTTATAGAAAAGCAATCCTTTGTGATAAATAAAAATATCTGATTACCTTCATGTTGACAACAGTGATTAGATCATAGTTTGAGTAAAACCTGTGATATAATTGCAAAGTATGATGTGGATAAAATGTTAAACCTCCTGCAAAACCATCAATTTTTAATTCAACATGCATACAACTCTATGAAACAGATACTGTGAAAAGCATAGTTCACTCTTGGAAGAATCTTGCTATATTAAGATAAAAGGTTCTCTTAAACATTATCTGTATTAATGACACTTCACAAATATGTTTAAAGGAAGCATCTCTGTCAGTCATTAAGGTAAGTGAATAGCCTTATGTCTTGCTTTTCACTTTAATGTTAAGCTTTTCTAAATTTTATTCAGGAGAACTTTTTATTACTCGTTTTATTACTCGTTAAAGAATGTCCTACTCACTTCATTATATGTTTAATAGTTTTTAAGAAAGATAATTAAAGTCTTGAATAGAAAAAAATAGAAAGAGTGACAGATAAAATAATTATAAAGTACTAACTTTTTCTTGCATTAAGCAAATCTCTGCTAAGTGGGCCACTGTGCTCCAGGTTATTTTCTGAATCCGACAGCAAGACCAACCATACATATGTCAGGGTAGATTTATGAATCCATTAAAGTACAGTAGCTCACTGTACTAGCGACAGCAAATGATCCAATAAAAGCATACAGAATATGCCATAATACTTCACATATGGGAATGAAAGATACCAACTGAAGCATCAGGGTGGCAAGACAGTCACCTCAGAGGTAGAAAGTATGTCTGGTCTTCTCAGGAATAGCATGGAGGAATGTAGCATCTAGAATAGTGCAACGCTTCGTTCATGCTGTCATTAGAGAGCACAGAACAAGCTAGGTTTCCCAAGACATTATATTTCTCTCTGGATTTCTCCCTCTTCTGACCTTTCTTTGTCAAGATGGTTCACTTTTAAAGAGAAATGTTTTTATTGTTTTAAGTGGAGAGATCAAGTGTTCCATTACTTCACCTCCTTGCAGCTGTGCATATTGTCACAAGTGAAGCAAAGGCTTCAGCAAGATTTTAGCAATCCCATTTCTTTCTTGATCCAAACTATCTTTGCAAGCAGCTTTGAGCAACAATTTCTGCTCTAAATGGTAACTTTGCATCAGCTTTCTATTTATGCCCCCCATAGACCCCTTGTTAAGTGTAACCACACATTTCTTAACTGATTTTTCTCTCTCACTTTCAAATACTTATCAGAAGGTGTTTCAGTAACTGACTCTGCCCAGATCTCAACCACCACCTAGCAGATCTCTTGTATGAAGTGCAGGTATACTTAGTTATAGCTGGGAATCTTTCATTATTATAGCTATATAGCCTCTGAGCTTTCAATTCTATGTTCTGCCTCAGTTTTGGGATGGCATTTTTGGACCCTAAATTCAAGGATTCCCATATTATATCACAGCATGACCATGGGCCTAATACCCAACTAGGAATGTGTCAGGAATGTGCTGTGGGATTGTTCTGTTCCCCTCTCATATGTGAATTCCCTTTCCCTTCTATTTCAAGGGCTATGAATGGTGTAGCATTATGCCCACACTGAAATAAATACTAACCATGGGTAGCCTGTAAATCAGAGAAAAGGGAAAGCAGGGGATTTTCTTGTGAGAAGGGAAGAAGAGTTCTTACAGCTTATGTATTTAAAATATTTCTATCTCACATTGCCCTCTGAATAAGATTATGGCAACAAACTAATGCATTGTCAGGATTCAACAGGTGCTCTACAAGAAATGATAAAATCCTAAAAACACCAGCTTCTAAATTCAACAGAATGTCCCTGCAATAAAATTGTCTTTAAAGCTTTTAAAAAGATTTTAGAGGAAGATACCATCTTTCTTTAGAGAAAGATACCATCTTTCTTTCCTCAGGATAAAGCTTGAGCACCAAGTGAAAAAAAATCTATTAAATTTTCCTAATTTCCCACCACGGTTATGTTTTATGACTGTACCAGGTTTTCAGCTTCCTTTTCCCACAATATATAAATGGAATTTGTAAGCTAAACAAGATGAAGTTAATCTAATCAGATTGAAGTTTGTCATGAAGTATGTATTTATATATATTTGTATGTGTATATGTATATATTTGGGGGAGAGGACACCACACATCCATTGGTACCCCAGTTTAACCACTCTTTCTTCTTCAGTCTCATTCCTGGAACTGCTAATGCTGTTTCTTTCGTTGCTTCCTCAGGCAAGAATTGTGAAAACTCCTTTGACATGCACATTTTGTTTCACAGAGGCCCCTTCTGCACATGCAGAATAATGCACTTTAAATCCACTTTCAATGCACTTTTACAGCTGAGCAGAATAGCAAAATTCACTTGCAAACAATTGTGAAAGTGAATTGTAAGTGCATTATTCTGCATGTGTGGAAGGGGCCTGAGTTTTGAGAAACCTGGGGGACAAGAAAGGGAAAGAGCATCTAATGAGGCAAAGGGAGTGAGAAGTGGACGGAGTGAGAAGGGGTGGCAGAGTTGGGGTTGAAGTCCCCAGTGGCAATCCTTACTTGATCTAGTAAATTTTAGTAAATAGTACAACTTTTAGTAAATAGTACAACTATTTTAGTAAATAGTACAACCTAAATTTAGTGAAAGTAGAAACCATAGAAGTAACCCCTCCATTATTTTGATAGGATTATTTTGTCACAACAGTCACAAACCGAGAGTCTTATATGGATTGCTGTAAAAGTATTAAATAAATTAACTACTTTTATTAATAAGTTTTAAGACATTTTGGTTCACCTTTTCATGGTCTTATGGACATTTTAAATTGCTTGTACATTTTCCAATTTGTGTGGAGTGATTTAAGACACTCATCCCCCCCCCCCCCGCCAGTATTTCAGGTTTGCAACATTCACATCTGTTTTACAAGGACCTCAAGTGTTTAATGCAGTTAAATGCATTTGCATTGTTTCACTATTGTTTCATTTCTTTGTAGTTAGTAACTTTTCATATGTTAGTATTCCTTTACAATCAAATTTATTTCAGTCATTTTTTTCTCATGATGTCAAGTATATATAAGATTTATTAATATCTAAAATGGGAAAGGGAGTTAGAAAACCATCATAATAACTTTCTAAGATTTGTATTCTGATTGATTTCTTAAATGCAAAGAGAGGTTGTTAGAAGGTAAGTAAAGAAGACACAATCCTGTCCTTTGAAATAATTTTCCCATAGTTGTAGCAGCAATAGTGAGTTTTAAAAGGCTCAGAAAAAATATTGTTAATAGCAACTGGATAATCACCAATCATTGTATTGTCGAAGGCTTTCACGGCCAGAATCACTTGGGTGCTGTGTGGTTTCCGGGCTGTTTGGCCGTGTTCTAGCAGCATTCTCTCCTGACATTTCGCCTGCATCTGTGGCTGGCATCTTCAGATGGATCCTCTGAAGATGCCAGCCACAGATGCAGGCGAAACGTCAGGAGAGAATGCTGCTAGAACACAGCCATACAGCCCGGAAACCACACAGCACCCAAATCACCAATCATTTATTTAAAAATGGCACTTTTGTGCGTGCATTTGCTTTTTTGATTGTTTCATGCTTGTTTTGGTGTTTGGTACCATGAAGTAGAGAGCCACTGGAGAAGATACCAGATTTCTTGAAATTGGTGATTAGAGCAGATAGCCAAACTAGTGAAGCATAGTTCATTTCTGCTTAAGGTAAGTCCTGGAACTGGAAACAGCTTCCAAGTTTCATATGTGTAGCACTTGTCTCTGGAAAACATTTTCAAGCCTCGCCAATAAAAACAGGTTTTGTCTTATCATTTTTTCCTCTGCTGTCATGAACTGTGAACATATGGTATACATGAAAGCATTTGTTTCAGAAATGTCAATGCTGTGTATGAGTATTTAAATTGCAGCAATCTGTCTGTAGTGATTCTATTTTGCCGTTGCGTTTAAATATTATACAACTTTTTGTCAAATTTTCATTATTGTTAATTTTTCTTAATTTCAAGATAGAACTAAAATGTCTTTTTTCCCCTGTAAACAACATAACAGTTTAACAAATTAACACATGTAAGTTTTCCTTATGGAATTTTCTCATTTTTGTTGCTGCCTTCTTTTGTTGCTCTCTTCCCAAGCATTATCTGAGAATGGGGTATCCACCAGATTGACATTCAAATTACTCTTCAGCTGTAAAGAACTGGCAAAAATTAGTGATCTCTTCCTTGTGCAATGTCATCCTAGTAGTGCCATTGAGTCCTGGCCTATAACTTTGAAACTAGTAAATGATTCATTTATATAATGGTTATAAACATATTTTAAAAATATAAACAACAATCCTGATCCTTTTGGTAGCGTGCTGGAGTTCATGAAGGCACTTCGGTGTGAAAGGAAGTGCATGGTAATGCCCAGCTGTGTGAAAGCCGATGCTCCTTCCCCTGCCAGCAACCTGAGTCTGCTCTTCTAAAGGCCCACCAAATAGCACTGTTCTGTCTGCTGTTACTCCTGGGTAGCTATCCACTGCCCATGCATGCCCAAGGGTACCTGTCCCAGAGCCCTAGTACCACCAGGACCTGCTGGTGCAAGGTCCCATACTGTCAAACCACACTGCTGGTACAAGGCCCTCTGAAGCCACTGCACCAAGGCCCTCGCTGTTAATCCTCTGAAGCCACTGCTCCTGAGCCTCATCTGTGCTGCTACCGCCTGACCACAAGGCCATGAATGTCGCTGAGAGCACAGGGTGTGTGTGTGTGTGTGTGTGTGTGTGTGTGTGTGAGAGAGAGAGAGAGAGAGAGAGAGAGAGAGAGAGAGAGAGAGGATCTCGACGTTTCCCTCACTGGGCAGCAACATTGCACAGGTAAGTCTGGTGCCACTTTTTCGGTAAGCTTTCATGACCAGAGCCATTTTTCATTACTATTCAAGCTAAACAAACAAAAGTATGCAAAATCTATAGACTGCATTTGAAATATTTTGTTGGATTATTGTCTCATTTCTTAACTGGACTTTTATCCCCAATATTTGCAATATATAAAAGGCGAGGACTATTTTACATAAATTGAATAGCTCTTAACATTCTGTTCCTGTAAGCGCTGTAAGATCTCTACTGGCACAAGATCCTCTTGCATTGGCGGAATAGATTATTAGGATCCAACCCATTCTCTTTTCAATGTAAAAGATTACAATCAAAGTGATAACCACCAATCACGAACACAGGGGTCTAGGTGACGGGCTGATTTATGCCTGCCTGTGGAGACTTATGGATCCTATTGGATTTCTGAATGCTCTGTGGGATCCTGAACCCGCCGGCACTCTCGATGAGCAGGTGGAGGACTGGAACTCCCGGCTCTCCGATGCCATCGAGGTTGTTGCTCCCCGGCGACCTCTGTGCCCATATGCTCGGCTTGCCCCTTGGTACACCGAGGAGTTATGCTGTATGAAACGGGAGCTCAGACATCTAGAGTGAGTGTGGAGGAAGTCTCATGACGAAGCTGCGCAAACATCTTATAGGACGTTTATGAAGGCCTATGAGATAGCGATGAAGGAGGCGAAGAGAGCTTTCTTCTCTCTCGTGTCTGCTAGCTCTCGCCCGGCACAATTGTTTCGTATTATTCGATCCCTCACCTCATTGCCTGAGGCTTCTACAAATTCTCAATTGGCTATTAGCTGTGAGGCATTTATGAGCTTTTTTGCAAATAAAGTCACGTCACTCTGCCAGGACCTTCCTACCACTTTAGCTACAATTAGCGAACTGGAGGCCCCCTTGCCGTCTTCTGGCCCTTGCTTGGCCCAGTTCTCCCTGCTCTCCGAAGCCGCTGTTGACAGGGCCCTGGCTGCTGTTAGACCTACTACCTGTCCTCTGGATCCATGCCCCTCTTGGCTTATTAAAGCGTGCTGTGAGGAGCTGCAACCCCACCTGTTGAACATCATCAATAGCTCCCTTGAACAAGGAGTTTTTCCGGGTGGGCTGAAGGAGGCGGTGGTCCACTCGCTCTTGAAAAGACCATCGTTAAATCCTAGTGATTTGGCCAATTACCGCCCCATCTCGAATCTTTCGTTTCTGGGGAAGGTAATTGAGAGAGTGGTGTTGGAGCAGCTTCAGGGTTTCCTGGAGGACGCATCGGCTTTTGATCCCTTCCAGTCCAGCTTCTGTGCTGGGCATGGGACAGAGACGGTTCTTGTCGCCGTCACAGATACGCTCCGTATGCAGCTTGACCAGGGCGGATTGGCACTGCTGATACTGTTAGATCTTACCACAGCGTTTGATGTGGTCGACCACGATCTTTTGGCCCACCGCCTGGCTGTTTCCGGGGTACGGGGCACTGTCCTTCAGTGGATTGTCTCGTTTCTCCGGGACCAGAGTCAGCAAGTGTGGTGCGGGGACCAAGCCTCCCGGAAGTGCCCGCTTTATTGCAGTGTACCCCAGGGGGTACCCCAGTGTATCCCCACTGTTATTTAATAGCTATTTGCGACCCCTTGCTCAGTTGGTACAGAGCTTTGGGTTGATCTGCCATCAATATGCTGATGACACTCAGCTCATTCTGTTGATGGAGTGGGGAACGGTCACTATCCCTGCAGCTCTACAGCAAGGTTTGGAGGTGGTCGCTGGTTGGTTACAGCAGAGCAGGTTGAAGTTGAATCCATCGAAGACGAAGATCCTCTGGCTGGGCTGTTAAGGGGGGGCTGGGGATTTCCAACCACCAGTGTGGGAGGGGGCCAAATTGGCACCGGCCACCTTTGCCCGCAGCCTGGAGGTCCACCTGGATTCGTTTTTTTCAATGGAGGCCCAGGTGACCCATGTAACCCGGGGTGCGTTTTTCCATCTGCATCAGGCCCAGCGGCTGGCCCCCTTACTCTCCCAAGTGGACCTAGCCACTGTGATCCATGCAACGGTCACCTCCAGGTTAGACTATTGTAACTCGCTCTATGCGGACCTGCCCTTGTGTCTGATTCGGAAGCTGAAACTAGTCCAAAATGCTGCGGCCCGGCTGCTCACTGGTGGTGCCGTTAGAGATCATATCTTGCCAGTGTTGCATTGTCTGCATTGGCTCCCAGTTGAGTTCTGAATTGTCTTCAAGGTGTTGGTACTAACCTTTAAGGCCTTACGTGGCCTGGGATCCTCTTACCTTCGGGACGGTCTGACCCCGCATGTCCCAGTTCGGCCTCTGCGTTTAGCGGAGGCCAATCTTCTGGTGGTCCCCGGCCCTTCAGTGATCCGGCTGGCCTCCACTAGTGCCAGGGCCTTTACAGCCCTGGCCCCTGCCTGGTGGACGCTCTTCCTCCAACTGTCTGGGCCCTGCGGAACCTTGGAGAGTTCCGCAGGGCCTGTAAGACCGAGCTGTTCCACCGGGCCTTGGGAGAAGCCGGCCGCTGATGGCGCCCCCTCCTTCCCTTTTTATCATCTGCAGCCTTTTACATCTTGGGCCTTAAGAATCCATTCCCTTGTCAGAGGGACCTTTAGATTGCCAGAAGCTATGTTTTGTGCGCTGTTTTAAATAGTTTTAATGTTAAATTTAGAGCCCTAATTTTATTAGATTGTATTAATTTATTGAATGTGTTCTTCTTGTTATTTTAGATTATATTAGATGTTGTACACTGCCCAGAGCCGTCCGGAGGTGGGCAGTATAAAAGTTGAATGAATGAATAAATAAATAAATAACTGATAAACACTGAAAATATCTTCTCAGAATCTTTAGCTGCTGGTGCTTTCTGAAATTCTGCACATCTAGGTGCTTTTTGTCTGCCTTCCACCTAAATGTTATATATTCTGTTTGCATTAAAACTGCATTTCAGATTTAACCCTATTAGTGCAAATAAATTTACTATTTGCTGATGATCATGCACTGTGAACTGCACTGATAATTTCCAGACCCTAGTGACACATTCAAAAAACAATTCCATAATTAGAACTTGTTGGCACATTCATTCAACCTGTTTACTTGCTCAAGCATAAGCTGTGCTCTGAAATTGATAAAACAGATTGCTGGGACAATTGGCAAGAAAAGATGCTAAAATCAAGGCTCAGAGCACAGTTGTAGACTGCAGAGCTGAAGTGCTTGAGTGCTTTAATGTAAGAGAAGTATTCTACTTTATCTGAGTGGTGTGCACATTAATCTCCTGAATCACTTAAATAATTCAATGCAGTTTTGAGAAAGGGATGTATTTCCTTTTCCTGATTTAATATCCATCAATTGTTTATTACAGTCAAAGACCAAAGCAAAAACAAGTGCAATACCAAAAATATTTACATAAGAACTGTTAAAACTGCCCAATGCAATATCTTCTCCCTAATCTGCTCCCTTATCAGGGAGATAAAGGAAATATACAATTAATACATTAGTAAAATTAGAACTAATGCAGCACTAAATCATATTTTTCTGCCTTGTTAAACACAAATATTGTATCCTGATTCAAAGCTGCTGGTTTGAAGTCTTGCCTGGGAATAATATGACAAAAGAGGAGTGCCTTAACAATTTTTCAGCCTCCTCAATTGCATGGAACAATGATCAGGTAAGAAAAGAAAGGAAAAAAATTATACTAAGCTATTTACAATGCAATCATATGCATAGTTCCAGTCAATGGACTTAGAAATGTTTAAGTGCTTACTGTAAGTGTGCAAGATGAAGTCTTGTTTTGTGAAGTAGGTTGCTCGTGATGGGCAAGAAGAATTTGGCAGGCGCCCTGAGACATCATGCTGTGATGGATTGCTTCCTGAGCAGCTTACCATTTGTTGTGCAGCAGGGTGGTTTCTGGAATAAAGTGCCTGGAGTGCTAAGCAGCATTGGCCAAAAACGTCGTTTTCATAGGGTTCAAGATGGAAGGTGAGGTTCAGCATCTCTTGGCACGTTCTGTGTTCGGGAGAGAGTAAACAAAGCTGGCAAGCATTTGGGGCCAGGATGGTGTTGTCCAAACAATGGGTGCCAAGGACAGGCAAGCACAGCTCTCCCCTTATTCACAGTACCATTGTGAGCACATTTATAGCTTCCTAACACTGTTGATGTCAGAGAACATAGAAGCATGTAGCTCTGCTGAGGATGGGGACTGTAGGTGTGCAAGATAAAAACCTATTTTCACTAGGTGTTTTTTTTTAAAATTAAGAGTTGTGGAGAAGGTTCATAAACAAAGCCTAAATATGGGGAAACCTATGTATGTTATGGGTAAGCTCAAAACTTGTAACTGGCATTCAGGTATGTCACTGACATTTTCATACCTAACAGATTTTTATTAGAAGCGAAAACTTTCATAGATTTAATTGGAAGTTTCATCAGCCAAAGTTTTACTTGCACACGCATTCCTTTCATTTAATTGGTGGATTGAGATTGAAGGGCATACCTCTGCATTGACTATACAAACACAGAAAACTTCTTTTCAGTATTTTCTCGCTGTTTAGTGAGAAAAAAGAAACCTCTGTTGGCGTTTCCTTCACTTTTAATCTAAAACTAGCATATAGTTTACTCTTCAGGGTAAAGCTACTATGGTTTTGCTGTCAGCAATAAGAATCACAGGGAACTGAAACTGGCAATATTCAGTTGCAATCAGTGTCAATATTTCTTTTAAAAATTGCTTTCACAGTATAGAAGAAAATTTCACTTTAAAGCCATTCTGGCCGTTACATTTCAATAGAGTATATTGTATATTCTGGGTAATACAGTAGTTATTATATAACAAATCAGCATCAAATATATTAAATAATTTTATTAAATCAAATATGTTAATACATGTTTTTCATGTTAATGTCAACTATGGTGCTATAAAAGTCCATCTGAAAAATGCAGTAACGTGAATGGCAACATCATCAAAATAATAATACACAGGAAATAATTAAACATAGGAAATAATAATACACCTGAAATAATAACACATAATCAAAATAATAATACACAGGAAATAATACACAATAATAATAATACACAGGAAAATGTGTAAATAGTAGCAACAGAGTCCCCAAATAGTAGTAATGGTCCAAGTGCTCAGCAGTTGGTTAGACAGGCTGTTGCATGAGCGTAAGATTCAATTCTGGAAAAGATTCTGCAATCAGTACTGGATAATGAAGATAATGATTTCAATGTTGAATTATTGCTTTAAGAGACTGCAGCCTTTTCAGATACTTCAAAGTATTAAAGATTTGGTAATCACCAAAGTACCAGAAGATATCACATGTCCATAGAATAATTATGCCCCCTCCCTTCCATTTATTATACTTGATACTTTTGAAATAAAATATGTTTATATTTAATTATCTGTGAATAATCAGCTTAGCACTGCCTTATTCTAATGGAAAACTGTTGTTATTGCAGCGTGATGAATTTGTAATACTATCTCATCAGCACTAGAATATTTTATCATGATCACTCTTCAGATTCGGTCACTGAAATGCTCGCTCAGCTATGTTCATAAAAAGGCAGCTCCATTACATTGGGACAATATATGTAGTGTATCTTGATAAAAGTATAGTGCCCTTCAGACTTTCTTCCAGCAGTGTCAGATGTGATTATGCCTGAATTTTATCTTTATATTTTTTTGCAATGGAGAGTATTCAAAGATAACACACAGTAGTCAGGGTTACTCAAAGCATTCCCGACCTGCTGCATTTTTTTGTGCCTAACATTGAGAGTTTGCTTTCTTAATTATTATTATTATTTAAGAGACACATATTTAAGAGACACATTATTATTTAAGAGACACATAAGAGACACATATGCTGACTGAGTAGGATCAGAGCTGGAGCTGGTCTGCTGTCAGTTCAGCAAAGAATAAAGTCAAAAGTTACCAAGTTTGTGGAAGAGTCCAAAGAGCAGTCAACCAGGTCAGGAGTCAAATACCAGGAATACATACAGCAACCAGGAAAATCCAGGAGTCAAGGTCAGAAGCTGGTACGTTGTCAGTTAGGTCTGGAGACAGCAGTGGTGTGCAGTCAAGGTTAGGTAGAATCCACTTTCCAACCACAACTGCAGTTTCTGCCAAAGGGCTTTTATTCCCCAGAGCTACATGCCTGGGACTGTTCCTGCAAAGACTCTGGGTAATGGCTAGCCTGCAGTCTTGTGAGTGGCACCTCTCCTTTGAGGCCACTCTCAATCTCTGGCCCCTTCCACACATGCAGAATAATGCACTTTCAATCCACTTTCAGTGAACTTTGCAGCTGGATTTTACTGTGCGAAATAGCAAAATCCACTTGCAAACAATTGTGAAAGTGTATTGAACCTGTGTTATTCTAAAGGTCCAGAAGGGGCCTCTGTCTGCAATACCAACTTCCATCTGGAGACCCAGAGCTGCTAGAACCTTCCTTAGCTCTGCTGATTAGCTCTGATCCAGAAGCCTGTACTGGTTCTGTACAGAAGCTTGTACAGGCTCTGCTGATTCAGCAGGCATTTCTCTGCAAGGCTCAGTTAATTCTTCCTCGAATAAGCTGGCAGATATATCAGAACAGAGTTGAAGTTGATGGGTTTAGATGAGTGTATTTCTATTTTAACATAGTGATTGTATTTACAAAAGTGGTTAAAATGTTCTCTTCTTTGCAATTAGTGGAGCATTTTACTATTAATTTCATTTTTTGCTGAGAATGCACGGTATACGTTATCATAGTTAACAGGTGGTGGATATATGAAGACTTGTGGATCTCATTGCCCCACACTGTCTTTCCTCTTGCTTCCTTCTTTGGTCGCTTCCTCACAAACTGAATAATGCACTTCCAATCCACTTTCAGTGCATTTTGAAGCTGGATTTTTACTGTGCGGAATAGCAAAATCCACTTTCAAACAATTGTGAAAATGGATTGAAAGTGCATTATTCTGCATGTGCGGAAGGGGTCCTTGTCTCCTCCTGGAAGCACCTGACCCCCACCAACCTTTTTACTTTATTACCCAACTTCAGATTTTCTTCCTCTGCTATCTCCTCACCTTTCCTCCTGTTCCACTTACATACTCACCTGTTTCTCTTTCTGGCCCAGTCTCCCCTGCCATTTCTTCCTTACCCATTTTTCTTACCTTTTCCTGCCTTCAGTTCCCCCTTCCCCCTTTTTTTGCTTCAGTCTCTCCTACTGTATACTTCTTCTTTCTCCTCTTTTTTACTTTTTAAAGTCTGACTCTCCCCACTCCCCAATACCGATGCTAACTATGGCTTGCAATCCTTGGGGGTTGCCCAGCAACCACTAAAATGGCTGTAAACCTTTCACAACATAGTCTCCTGAGATCTTGTGGGCATACTTTTCTTAAAGAAGCAGCTGTAGGCTCTATGATTCTGGTTTTTTTTAAAAAATATCAATGTATCTTTTTATATTTCATTTTACTTTTTTTTGGCAAATCTGGGTTCCCCCTGCTTATAGAAAAATGTCTTTCCCTGGCCCCCTTGTGGGGATTTTTTTGATCCACTCTCCTTGACCCCATTTTCAGAATTACATATAATGCCAAAAGTCTTCATTGGTACATATGTTATGAGGACTCTTGAATTCTTTGACATAGCCCCCTGAGTATGATTAATATGACCATAACATTATTGAGTTTACCAATTGTAATCATTATGGATTTTTGTCATTTACGTTAAAATTAGGTCATCCGTTAAAGACATAACATTTATAAAATGAGAATGAAAAGATTAACGTTTATAATGGAAAATGTTTAAGGAATTTCTCTTCTCTACAAAAAAAAAATTAGGTAAGTTATTTTCATTAAATATTTTTGTTGTAATAGTGCTAATATTGAGCCTTAAATCAGAGCAAACTATATTGACATAGTTTTGATGTACTGAAATAAATAATCGCTATCAGAAATCTTGAGTATGTTGAGTGCTGCATTTTCCTTACAGCATGGAAACATGTATATTTTTATTATTCTACTGTGGCTATTTTATTGCTTCCATATATTATATCTATGAAATTTTGCAAAGCATAGCAAAGGCAATAAGTTAAAACATATAAAGATCTCAAAGGATTGCAATAGCCATTCAAACATGATAAGTCCTCTTTTAAGTCTTGGTTGCTGTCATTTGAAATATGGAATGCATAGGGGCCCCATTCTTCTCGTTGCCCAAACCGGTGTAAAATAAGATAGTTACTTTTCTGCATGTTACTTGCCTAAGATTGTTGGGTTAATGAATCTACCTGAATGGTTATTCAAATCAATTTAAAACAAGCAAACAGGTGGTTTGTAAGATTCTTCAATCTTTTAACTTTGGAATGCACTGTGCTCGTTTTAAGGCATAACATTTGTAAAATGAGGGTGAAAAGATTAATGTTTGTGATAGAAAATGAAAGCCAGCATGGTGTAATGGTTAAGAGCAGGTGGAATCTAATCTGGAGAATCACGTTTAATTGCCCACTTCTCCACTTGAGTGGCGGACTCTTTATCTGGTGAACTAGATTTCCCCCCCCATTCCTACATTCCTGCTGGGTGACCTGGGTTAGTCACAGTTTGTTCAGAACTCTCTTAGCCCCACCCACCTCACAAGGTGTCTATTGTGAGGAGAGGAAGGGAAAGTTTATATTTGTGGAACACTGTCGAACATGAAAGTAATGAGGATGAGAAGGTGAAATTGTTTTTATCATCTACTGTCTTGCTTTTAGCTGATTTGGCCTTGAAGATGCTTATCACATTTTTATGATTAATCATATGCCTGACAATGTGAAAAAAGCATTTCCCTTTTGTTAAAATATTGAGATACAAATTAATCGTATTTGATATTACTGACTGGATGCTGAATATGCCTAATGTTGGTCTTGATTTTTGATGCATGTAATAGGACTGAAGGGCTGCTGTGCATTTTAGAAAAACAACCTTTATGGGTTGTGACTGTGGGGTTTTTTTGTAGAGTTCTCTGTAATATTAGTGTTTCTTTAATTATGACAACACATTGGTCAAGATAAATTCATTGTGATTTCTGTGAAGTTCCTCAGATGTCACATTTAGCCGGATACCTTCAATTTTAGCACCATTTTGTGCTCAGTCAACTAATCTATTCCATGTGTTTGGTGATTTGGCCTGCTCTGGCATCATGGCGTGGTGTGGTTTTGTTGTATTTTATTGTATTGTGTTGGTTTTTATTGTTATTGGTTTTTTTATTGTGTATGTTATTGCATTATGCTGTATTTTGTAAGCTGCCTTGAATATGACTATAGAAAGGCAGGGCATAAATACTTTTAATAAATAAATGATAAATAATACATTAGCTAGGGAATTCGGTGATTTGGATGATGCTGGTGATTCGGATGTATGGTGTTGGCTTCCAGTACAGAGCATAGGGCAAGGTTTAACCTCTCAACTGGTAGCTGTCTTGTAGAATACTGATATTAGCATTATATAAGCAGTTAAGTACCTTGTCATTGTTAATGACTGGAGGTCATTAATTCATGAGGTCACCATAAGTTGGAAGCAGAACATAACACACACACACATCTTGTCAGCATGCTAATGCGTTGAAGAATTCCAGGCACATTTGGCCCTGGTGACCTCAAGTAGTCTTGTACGTGATTTAATGAAAGTAGGAACAAAAGAAGAGATTAATTTTTAAAGTACCATTAAAGGAATTACATTGAGGCAAAGTTTATTTAATGTCACTATAACTTAATATTTGACATTATTACGGAGTTGAATTCTGTTTGTAAGACAACATCCAATCTCTTAAGATTTTCAGTTTTGTTTTAAGTTTTGTAATTCTGTATTAAGTTTCTTTGCCGTCTGACTAGCAAGCACAGCATTAAACACATATTCTGTATTCTTATTTATGGCTTACCTTGAATCCTGCAAAATCCAGTCAAAATGGCAAAAGTTGGATTGGGGGACTTTCTTTTACTTAACAATGAACCTGCCTTTGGTAGAGAAAAGTTCCCTACTTAGCAGCAGTGAGTGTTTTGGCTAAGAGTTTTAATATTTAATAAGTGTTAATAATGAGCTAATTTATTATGTTCTTAGTATTCTTGCAAAGCTGTCCATTTCTGTGAATTAATTTCTGTTAATTAATTAATTAATTTATGTGAATTAATTTCTGTTAATTAATTAATTAATTAATTAAAATACCCCTGTTTTTCCAGAGCCCAAGGCAGGTAACAACAGTATGAAAAAAATGTGATATTGTACTGCCCTGAAAGCTCTCTAGAGTAACAGTTTTGCATCCTTGTGGGAGAGTAGGATTTTCCTCTGACCTCTTCCAGACGGCTGTGGGCAGACACTGAAAAGGCTGAATCCCAGACCATTGACGTTGCTTAGCCGATTCAGTCATCTTCCAAAGGAAAGCTAGCTTCCTAAATAGATGGGAGGGGAGTATTTTTCACAGTCATGGAACCTGTTTCTTCAGCAAGAAATCGGGATTCAGCAAGAATCTCAAGCTCTTTAGAGTCTTTCTGTGAAAGCTGCATACCGTTGATGATAGGAACGTTGATGATAGGTAATTTCCTGCTATGAGATGCTTTCCCCCAGAAAAGGGAGGGGGGTAGCCAGATGCCATCCACATTTTACAATGGGTTCTGTTTTTATGTAATTGATATTTAAATTATGTTTTAATGTATGTTTTAACCTTGTTGTGAACCGCCCTGAGCCCTCAGGGGGAGGGCGGTATAATAAACAAACAAATAAATAAATGGACAAACAAACAAACAAACAAACAAATAAATAAAACTCATATACCCTTCCGACATGTGCTTTATTTCATTGAGCCTGAGCCTTACTATAGTTTAGACTAGTAGCTGTGTTAGACCCAGCTATGAATTATTATTCCTCTAGAATAAAGATTTGCCCATTCAGAACTTCAAGGCTTAATGTTTTATTTTGTTTGAAAGAAGGTGGGTTGTTTATGCTAAATTGCATTTTGCATGCTTGCTTTCCCCCTTTTTATCAGTATAGATCTTGCAAATTCTAGAATTCTGGTCCTGAGACCTAACAACAACATTGTCATCTGCTGAGCTGGCTTAGCATGTGATTGACCATTCACAATTGTCAGTATGCTTTCCGTGTAGTCTTTGTATGCTCCAGAGAGCCTAAGCTAAAATCAACCTCAGCAGATTACAGTTACTCAAAACTGTGAAATAAGCACATATGATTGGATGACCTGGTAACAGTCTGAATGCCTTTGTTGTGACTTACCTCATCTAAATGCCTTTAAAATAAAGAACAATGTATATCACTGATACTAGAATACTGGGAAAATGAACACATAGCATTGCCAGCCAATAAATACATGACTTGTTTCCTGCTAACACTTGCTAAAACATTCCTTAGTTCTCACCGTGATGACAAATTTGCTTCAGGTGATGGGATTATGCGATCAAATGTTTCATATTTAAAAAGTTTACCCTACATATGTCAGGAGATTATTAATGCCTGTGGATTTCTTTTGGGTATCATGCGAAAACATTATCGAAAGGGCTGTGAGAATTTTTTTTTTTGCTAAATGATGGGAATGAAGAGTTGTATTTTCAGACCCTCTCCCAATGGCAGGAGAAAACAGGCCCCAGCCTGTCTAAACCTTGGGCCTCATTTGAACTGGAGTAGGGGCTGGGTCAACCATATCCACAGCTCTACTGTTGTGAATGTCTTTTTTAAAATGAGGACATAGCTTAACACTTCCACAATTGCCCAGATTGCACTAAGTAAAAAGTACATTAATCTGTTACAAATCAAAAAGGGTCAAGAAAGAAGTGAAAGGGTTGGGATAGGAGATGAAATAAAGCTGAAGTAGACATTACATACACATTCACCCGGCTGACCTGTTTTATGATATCATTGGTTTGTATTCTGTAGTGCTGTAGGTCATGTCATACAATGTTACAGAGCACAGTAGTTTCCAGTATTATATGATCAAAATAAGTTCTTACAATGATCTCTTTCAGATATTATAGTTGCTGTAATCTAAAAAGGATTAGACAGGGAGAAGAGAAAAGTTGTTAAACTGTATTGTATCTTAAAAGGTCTTTATGACATTTCTTTGGGTGCATTTTGAATTTTTGTAAATTCAGGAAAACTATTATCCAAATTACAGGAACCAGATTTACTGTTTTCTTTTCCTAAGAGCAGCATTAACTTTTTAAAAAAAATCTAAAGCAGCAATACTGGCTGTTCGTTGTTTGTTCACCTGATTTGGATATAGTACTTTAATGGAAATAGATGCATTATGTTGGTTTTAAAATTATGAAAGATGTTTGACTTCTATATTGTTGATTGTGTGAACAGAAGTGAAATATTTGATTATTTGAAGTTGTGTTTGAAGTTGTGAAGGGAAAGGGTAATATCTGCTTTGAGGACAACGAAAGGAATACAAATTTCTTAGTAAGAGAAGACATAGCATGAGGAGAATATCTTAATAAAGTTCAAAGTAATGGTGGGGAGAATCCTTTATAGTAGGCCAGTGTAGCTGTTTTCAAGCTTCTTTCTTTTTGCCTTTGCATGGAACTGTTTCAGACTGTCTTAGGGATTCAGGTTTCAGCTGTCATGCTCGTGGCAAATCTATCAGAGTCTCCTCCTCTCCTTTTGATAAAGCCTCCCTCTCCTGTCCTTCCGGGTCAGAGTAAAGAAGGTTTGCTTTTGTTTCTTGTAAAGAGTGGCTAAAACTACTGAGCATTTCAGGTAAATAAGGAAGTTTGATCTCAGGCCCCTTCCGCACAGACCAATAAACACAGGTTAAGGATGGTAAAAAACCCATTTTGGGGAGAAACTTCGCACAGATCCCGCCCCTAAAGCAAGTTTGCCCCGTGTTATTTCCCCCAAACTGGATTTTTTTGAGAATCGTCTTTTGAAAAATCCTGGGTTCAGCTGCTTGGGAATGAACCTCCGGGCAGGAGGTGCTTTATTCGCCTTCACTTTCCTTTAAAAAAAAATTTTTTGTGGCTTACATCTGCATAGCCATGCAGGTGCAGATGGTCATATTATGGTATCATGAGACTCTTGCTCACATTATACTCGACTGTCCGAGATATGTGGGCATTAGGAATTTCTCTCCCAGGCTGGCCCTAGACAAATATGAAAGAGACTCTGACAGTTCTGCTGTGGAGCTTCTGTTAAACAATACAGATGTCATGCTCTTGGAAAAAGTAGCAACATTTCTTTTACAAGTGACAGAACTTTCTAAGTAATGTATACTGCTATGTACAGTCTTTCTGTCTGCATTTTGAATGTACTCTTGATTTGTACTTCATAAATGTCTGGCAAAGCTCTAGAGCCTATTTTAAATGCCTAATAAAAGTTGTGTTGTGTATTATGAGATGTCAGCATGGTTGTGGGGGTTCATTTGTTCATGCTTGCGTTTCTACGCATTGGTGGGAGGTAAATAAAAAAATAGACGTGCCTCCATGCGAAGGTGCAACAGCAACCCGCATTGTTTCTCCAATCGCTGCCTGCATGGATGCATGTGAATGCGAAAACAGGAAAGTGGGTTACTTTATCCCAACTGCAACCTGCTATTCGTTTGCTGTGTGGAAAGGGCCTTAGTGAGGCAGAACTGTAGGAAATGGTTTCAGAAACCGTGAAGGGCTTTGGAAGCTGAGCAGGAACCAGGATGCTTTGGAGATAGAACATTTCAGTTTTTCCATTTTAGCGAATAGCCAGATCCAGGGCTCAAACAGAGGGCCAGTTCAAGGTATTTTGGCACCCTAGCCTCTTCTGCTCTGTTTGTTCCCTGGGTGACTGGGCGAGTGCCGCCCCTATGCAATCTAAGAAGGGATCGGTAATACTGAAATAGTTTTTTGCAATGTTTCTTTTCTAGTAGAAGTTCACAGGTATAGTATTTCCTATTTTGTCTGAAGTTTTCCCCTTCCAGATCATATGAAGAATAAACAGAATTAATGACACCCCCGCCCCCGACCTTGCAGAGTCTTGCTTTTGTTGAAGCAGATGAAATTAAATCTGGTAATTGTGGAGCACCATATGGGCTATTATCACAGTTCTTCACAACAAATTATCTGTTGATTGCACATATACACAGCACATTTATGACCCCCCACTGGAAGGCAGAATTGTACAGACATTCTTTGTTTTAAGAACTAAAAACACAAGACTGGATTCACCGTATGCTATATGAACATGAAGCTGCCTGATACTGAATCAGCCTCTCAGTTCATGAAGGTCAGTGTTGTCTACTCAGAGTGACAGTGCTTTCCAGAGTCTCAGGTAAGTCTTAAGACTTTCACATCACCTACTATTCACTACTTTTACATGGACATGCTCAAGATTGAACCTGGGACTTTCTGCATGCTGGCAGATGTATTGATGCAAGTGCAGCCAGATTGCATTATACTGTACCATGTAGTGATTTTTGATTTAATCTGACAGCATCTGGATCTGATACAGCTAAAAATACATAGGTTACAACATACACTGGCTCATATATGAGCTTGACTGCATGCATGACAGCAGGCATAGTGCAATTATTAGAGGGTTGGATTTAGACCGTCCCTTCCGCACATGCACAATAATGCACTTTCAATCCACTTTGGATTGAAAGTATAGTATGTTATTCTGCATATGCGGAAGAGGCTTGAATGCCTGTTTTGCTGTGGAGGCTTACTGGGTGATTTTGAACCAAGCATTCTCTTTCAGCCTGCCCTGCTTCACAGGGTTGTTTGCTGTGAGGCTAAAATAGAGTATGGGAAGGTGATATATTAAGCTTCTTTGGGTCCCCATTGGGGAGAAAAGCAGAGCATAAATATTCAAATAAGCAAGAAAATAGAATTAGCTCTGAAATATTGGCCTTAGAGATAAACAGAATTCCAGTCTGAAAAGGATGACCCATGTACTTGTAGACAGAACTCTCACATGAAACCCAGGAAAATTCCACTGTATCCATTGCATGTGGGCAAGTCATTGATATCTGTATAGGGCTGCCAACCTCCAAATGGGGCTTAAAGATCTGGAATTACAGCTAATTTCCAGACTACACTGGAGAAAATGATTACTTTGGGTGGACTAAATCCCACTCTCCCTAGGCTCCATTCTGAAATCCCCAGAAATTTCTGAACCCTGAGTTGGCAGTCTTATATCTATGGATTCACTATGGCTTTCTGTTTTCTTTGCAGTCCTGTCCCATCAGTCTTCTATCTATAATTATTTTACCCCAGTCTTCCTCCAGGGAGCTCCAGTGTGGGGAGCATAATGCTCCTCCATTTTGTCCTCACAAAATAGTTTTTCCTCTCAGTACGCTTCTGTTGTTTCTCTTAAAATTCAGCTTGTTTGGCAGTCTGACCCTTCAGATTTAAAAAAATGTTATTTCAATACATAAAACAAACAAAAACAAAAATATAGACAAAGATTCTGTTTCTACCAATTATATCCTTGATTTAACTATCCACTACTATGTATATAGTAGTGTTTGGTTTGCCTCTAGTATATATAGGGTAAATGAAACAGATGATATAGTAGTCTACCATAAGAATCCACCCTCTGAAGCTTGCCTTTTTCCTCATGGAAACTGATCACTGTTATCTGGAGATCAGTTGTAATTCTGGGAGATCTCCAGGCCCTAACAGGAAGTTAGTAACCTTATAAAAACTAGAGACTCATTGTAATTCTTGGAGAAACAGGGTGGATTGTATATCAAGAGACTGAGTTGTAAAAAGAAATTCCACTACACAGTGAAATTACATTTGAAAATATTATTTATTGGTTATTATTAGAGCAATGTGTAGTGAATGAGTACAATAGTACCTGTAGCCATCAGTGCAGAATGGTCTTCGTAATAACCTACCTGATGGTTGGCAACCTTGTAAAAATTGGAGACCAATTGTAATGCTGGGACAAACAGATGAGACCGGGGGGGGGGGGATTTGAGAGCTTGCCCTGGGCACCATTTTCTGTGGCTGCAGTGTAAATTTTCTTCTCTCAGTGTAGCCCTCTGAACCCCAGTTATACTGTTCCTGAGGGCTCCCAGTGTTTCAGAAGCAGCATTTTAGGGGGCATTTTGAGTTGCAATCGAAAGGGGAGGTGAAGCTTTGCTCTGCCTGTATACAAAAATTACCAGTGGCTCCAAGTCAGAATCCATGAACAAGTGGAGTGTGTTTTCCATCTTACTGCTGACTTGTGATCAGTTTCTACTTGCTTGGGATTTGGGGATGCACTTTGTAGAAACTGTCCTTTTATGCCTTTTGCATAAGAGCAGTTTTCAATTTCTCTTTTTCCTCTGCAGTAGTGATGGATGGGTTCATCGAACCAGTAGAGAAACTTAAGGAGATCCTAACTGTAGCTTTGGAGCAAGCTTGTTGGCTTAAAACTCAGCTGAATGGACTGAACCCATTTCCAAATAATACATCTAGAAATACTTCTTTAAGGCATGCTTTTCCTTTTTTCTTGTTTTGGTTCATGAATGGCATTTTTAGGATGCAATTTATTAAAGAGGGTTGAGGTTTTTTTTTTTTCACGTTAGCCCTTATCAGGCACAAGTTGTACATACCAAAACTGTTACCTAACACTTAAAATAATACTTTTAATAACATAACATAAAATCACATTAAAACTTAACAGGATAGCTAGTTAAATTAAAGTGAGTAGAAGATGGCAAATATATTTTTGACCTGTTATAAGAGAAAATATTACTTCATTTCCTTCTTATAATGTTCATTTAGGGAACAGACTAGGACTGGTTTATTGTTTTCAGCTGTTTAAAGTCAATGTTCTCCACACATCTGGGCTGAAGTATGAACATGAAACTATAAGTGTGCGTGTGTGTATATATAAAACTGTGGAGACAATAACTGGAGTGGTTTACGTTACTAGCATGGTGAAGTGGGATTATTGCATGTCCGATTTAGAACTGTCATTAGGAAATAGAATAAGGCTCAAGCTCGGAAAAGATATGTATAAAAAAGATTTGACGTTTCCCTGTTCTGCCTCCTGGCAAAGTCTCATGCCATTTTGATTTACAGATTGCTATCTTCAGGGTTTTGATGAGACTTAAAACTCTCTCCTCTTGCTGTAGGAAAATCTGCAAAGCTCAGTGGTACAGATTCGAACCATCCTGTGGCATTAGAATGTCTTTTAACTGAAAGGCCGCCTCAGGCTTCCGATGAGATCATCGTAGAGATAAAAGCCTAAATGCTGATCAAAGTTATGCCCTTGGCCCTGATGGAAATTAACTTTCTGGTGACAGAATACATAAGCGTTTTGGTTTGGATAAAAATAATCTGTCCTATTTTATCTTGTCACTTGAAACCTATTTTTGATTGTATTTTATGTTTTATTATCCCTATCTCATTCCTTTCCTTACCTCCGCAAACTCATATTCATGCCATTTCTTATCTTTTCCCATCCTGCCTTTCCCAGTGGTTGGTAAAGTCTATCTTTGTCTCAGAGAGGCCAAGTGTTTTTCTTTCTTTTAAAAAACCCTCTACAAAACCCTGCAAGCTTTTCTGAGTCTACCAGAGATTTGTTTAGTACTGAATGTTCTGAACCACCCTTTTTAAAAAACGGGTTTCGTATTTATTTTGATGTTCATAGCTTACAATTTGCTTTTCATTCACCTGACTGGTACCATTATTAATCAATTAACTAGCGACAGTTTTGCTGCTACTTTTATACAGCTACTGTATTGCTGGTACTAAGCAGAAGATTTATTGTAATACTTCTACAGCAATCTGAGGTGATTGTGCCGTAACAAAGTGTTCAGTTGATGATTATTTTCTTACGTAGGTCATTGTCTTGTTTTGCTGAATATACCTGTGTAAGAATCCATTGCAAAGCCTATTTCCTACACAACTGTGTAGGAAAATGTCTCTGTGTTGAAATAGACCTCCTACTAGCAGTACCATGGATGATTTGGATAATTTCATTGGCACTTTCTCATAGCAAGTGGTCATTGAACCTTGTGATTTATAATTAAAAACATAAGAGAAATTAAGTTGCAATTCATTCTTGATGTTACATTTGCTTCAGAGTAAGCAGTCTACATACACAGTAAAGTATAAATTGGCCTATATACAGTGTATATTCTAATTATAATTCCTTAAACCAATTGGTCTGCCTCCATTCAAGTCCCCACAAATTGCTTCTCCCTGTTGGGCAAGGTGACTCTTCTTAGCTTTTAACTTTCTCAGGATTTTGCAATGCAGTTTTTAAAAGTTTTCCCTATATTGTCTGTATCAGTCTTGAACAGCAAAATCTTTTAACTATACAACTTGAATACTAGTGTTCAAGTGTACATATATTTTTTCAATCTGAGCTCCACATTTGATTATGGAGTGTACGCAAAGCAAAGCATGCTAAGTAACAAATACAAACCTATGCCAAGAATTGCTAGATTACATACCATTTTTACTAACCTTAAATAATTAAGATCCTAAACCATGTTAACTTCTTTTGTAGAGGAACAGCTTAGCATGTGTGGCAGAGTTTAGTACGGTAGTTGTAAAACAGGTCTTTGACAGTATGTTGGCAGAAATATGTTTTTCACAAGGTTGCACGAAGGCCATATTTATTGTCTTGTCCCTGTTGTCAAGGTAACTATGTTTCCTTGTTGCTTAAGGTTCTTGATATGAAGGCTAACTTTCCCATACGTAATTATTGTAGCTGTTACATTTTTGATTCACTTATGTCAATTCTCATGATCAGTTCTCAGGTTTCTCTCTTGAATTATGGGCAAATAGAAATCATGGTAGCCTGATACTATGTGGAATTCCTACAGAATGGGATGGAAAGAGTTTTAAAGCACAGCATGATTTGTAGAGGGGTGCTTATTCTTTTCCTAGTTAGCTTTATTTTCTTTAAACCTCTCCAATCTATTCTCCCAACCTGGAAAAATATGGAAAAATTGTATGGGAGGCAGGAAATGCTGATGGTTTAGGCATATTTGACTAGAAATACCTTCCAGCACATTTTGCACAAATTTGAATTTGATACGATACACTTATTAATATAAAATAATAATAAGAGTTTGGATTTATACTCTGCCTTTCTCTCCTGTAAGGAGTCTCAAAGCAGCTTACAAAATTCCTTCCCTCCCTCTCCTCACAACCGACACCTTGTGAGGTGGGTGGGGCTGAGAGAGTTCTGAAGAACTGTTTTATTCTAAAATGACATTGTGGCAAAATTTGAATTATGTAGCTGTATTATGATGGAAAAATATAGCGGTATCAATGAGCTATGCTTGCTACTTGAGTGCAATCCTTATACGGAATGAGTGTTGAGATTTTTTTCATAGTGAGTCAAGAGTGTCTGATAATTTAAATGTCAGAGGTTGGTATGTTGTTCCTTGTATTTGTGAGTGGTCTTGTTTTGTAATGCTTTTTTGTTTGTCATATTCCATAAACCTTAAAAGTAATGCAGTTCCCATAAGCAATTAAGTAATTATTGTATATTTAAGTTAAAATATTCAAGGAAGTATTAAGCCATTTTTTTTTTGGTTTAAGTCATGGTTGTTAGTAGGAACATCTGTGATGCTTTTCACTGCACTCATGCTGAATTGTTCAGATAAGACCTTGGAAGTGCTGCCTAAATAAGGAAGGAGCCATAATGAGGCCAAGTGTTCCACAAGACAAAAGCAGCTCAGGCATTCAACAAGTTGCAGAGCTTTTGCTTTCTTCGCCCTACCATTTTTTAGCGGAACAAAATATGAAAATGCCTGTTCCGGAATCCAGGAACAATGAAAATGAAGAGATGGTAGAAAGCGATGAAGAAAAGGTAGGTGGCTCTGACACGTTTTGTAAGATGGTAAAAAAGACTCACTATGTGATTTGTAGTGATTTGTGGAATTCCTTCTTCTCCTACTTAGGTATTTCTTAAGCCGGTTGTTGAAGACAGAAACATGGCGTTGGCAAGAAAGTGCACTGAAATGATAAGTGATGTAAGTAAGGTTTCCATGAAATCACAGATTAATGTTTTTTGCCCCCCCCCCCCCCCAAAAAAAATATTCAGGTATTGTCTTAGGCACATGTGGAAAAAGGAGAAGTCCTGTTGCTTAAAATTTGTTAAGAAAATCTAGAAAGTATTGACAGTTTTATTCCTCAAAGGTCTCCTCAGCCGTGATTTCATTGAGTGCACATGTCAATCTCCCAAACTGAGCCCCACTGTTTCAGGAATAGTAATGTTGATGCTGTACTGGGTTTTTTATAAAAACTATAGTACTGGCAGGTTGATCGGTTCAGGAATGAAAACTATAGTACTGGCAGGTTGATTGCTTCAGGAACGAAAAGTAAAATAATGCTACTGTCAGCTTGTCTTGCTAGGTGGCGCTGCTGTATTTTGAAGTGAGTGAAAATTACACATTTTCCTGACAGCCAACAAAAACTTCTGCAGTCTTGACTTATCTCTTTGATTAGTATCTTGTCAGCATTAGAACTTACAATTCGAATAAGAACAGATATTTTTAAGTTGAAAATTTTGGCAATTTAGAATAAATACTTCTTAAAGAATAAATTGTAATCTCAGTAGATAACAGTGCAATCCAGAGGCGGTGGACCAAAGCTGCTTAGGAGATGACGTGGCCCCACCACCAGCATAATTAAATGTACCTTGCACTAGTGGAAGAGGCACTTATGCTGGTGGTGGGAAGCAGGGTGGTAATGCAGCGTCTGGCCACCAGTGCAGCACTGGTGGCAGCAGTCTTCTGGAGCAGGAGCTGGCAATGGCAGTGGTGTTCCCAGGGCCAGGCTGTTCAGGGCCAGGCTGAAAGTGGATTGAAAGTGCATTATTCTGCATGTGCGGAGGTGCCCTTAGATGGAGAGAAAGGAAGGGAAAAGGTCAGATGAATGCAATCTGAGGCACTGCTCGTCTGAAGGTATCAGTTGCCATTGGATTTTTTAAAAAGAGTTTTTGAATTCCTTCATTATTTGAATGAAAATATCATTAATTAAAAGTCTTGTCTTTTGAAAAAATCTTAAGAATGGGTGCTCCAGTGGATAGAAAATGTAAAACTACTGTAATTTTAAAGCCATGTCATTTTCAATTTTTGTTAGAAAATAGGAACATTTTGGGGGGAAATGGTATTTGTACAATATCTCATTAATTCTAAACTTATTTTATTAATTATTAATTTTGAATTATTGGTTTTGACTAATGATTTTTATGTATTTCATTGTATTTTGTTGTTATTCACATTGTTGCTATAAGGTATAAAGGCATCTGATAAGCAAACAGGTGTTAGTTTTGGACTAGAGCCAAACACAAATTATGACTTTTCCAGAATTATTCACTGTAAGCATTTTAAAGTTCCATTGGTTTTATGCACTTCAATTTTTCCCAACTTGACTAGTTAAATTGTGCCGAAATCTGCAGCTGCTGCTGTTTGTTGCTACATACACAAAATCAAAGACACCTTTTCAAAGAGAACTTTCTTTTCTAGGCCACAGATTTTTAAGAAAGCCTTTTCACTCATGTTATGCTGTGATTTTGTAGAACCTGTTTGGATTTCTGCCGGTACAGTCTTTAAATGTCCTCATCTATGCTTTTTGCCTATCAGTAAATCCTTGCATCTCATTTTCTGAATGAGATAAATGTAAGTTACAAAGTACAGCCTTGCTTGAAAGACTGCCAATAATTAACAGCAGCAGGTTTAAAATGGAACTAGATTTTTTTTGGAAGGAATTCAATTCATGTACTGTTACCAAATGCACTTAGGTGCAAATGTATTATACCTCAAGTGAAAGGAAATAAAAGGAGTGAAAGCTTATGCCTCACAATGTAGAGAGCATGTCAGGTGTTGAAGAAATATGTATTAGAGAAAAATGATGATGAAAATTTTGAGAGATAAAACATTCATTGTTTGGCTTATGCAAACCAAACTAGGCTGTGAAGCTGTTTAAAAAAACCCACAGATTTTAATGAATTAGTAAATCCCTTTAAAAGAAGTCAGTATGGATTTTGTAATTTGACATTGGGACAATCTGTAACTAGGCAGTACTGGAGTATATCCTAATGCGTTGGTGACACAGCTTCCAAAACGTTGCATCTGAAGGTGTGAGATCTGACTCACGAAAGCTTATGCTGGAGTAACTTTGTGGCTCATAGAACGGCTTATGACTCAGTGGAAGAGTATGTGCCTTGCACGCAGAATATCCCAGGTTCCGACTCCAGCATCTCTATGTAGTAGGCTCAGCCTTTGGCCCTGGATAATTGCTACCAGTATAGTGGCATATGCAGTTGCTTGACATGGCAGTGATCTGACTCCAGTACAAGGGCAACTTCATGGGTTCATTCATGGAAGTCATCATGTTACTGACATCAAGTCATTTCAAACCCAAGGACTTTGTATTCCCAGAAAGATTTTGTTTGGACCATCTTACATTGAATAATTTTGGAAAAGTCATAATTTGTGTTTGGTTCTAAGCCAGAGGTTACACTGGAGTAAAACGGCGTTGTTCCCATTTCTCATTTATATTTGTATCATTTCTATCACAAGTGTTTTGTTTGTTTTTCCAACCTGTTTGGTTTCTTCCCTTTTAGGTCCGCTATAAAGAAGAATATGAAAAATCTAAAGGCAAATACTTATTTGTTTTGGACACTCCCCAGCTCACACATGTGAAAAACCTCTCTGCCTTTATTTCTGAGGTGAGGCTTCCGAAAGGGGGAGAAGTGTTACTGATATATTTATTGATTTATTTTAATATTTATATCCTGCTTTTCTCCCCAGCGGAGATCCAAAGCAGTTTACAACATTATTCTCCCTTCCTTTATTTTATCTTCACAATAACAACCTTGTCAGGCTGGTGAGACTGAGCAAGCATGACTGGTGGACTCTACTTTGGAGAACCAACATTGATTCCCCCCCCTTCCACATGAAGCCTTTTGAGTGACCTTAGACCAGTCACAGTTCTGTCAGCCCCTGTCAGCCCCGCCTACCTGTCTGTTGTGAGGAGAGGAAGGGAAGGAATTTGTAAGCCACTCTGAGACTCCTTAAAGTGAAGGCAGGGTATAAACCCAAACCCTTCTTCTCATCTTCTATTGCATCATATCAAATTCAAATTTGTTCACAATGTGCTTGAAGGTATTTATATTCAAAGATGCTTAACCCACCAGCATTTCCTGCCTCCCATGCAGTTTTTCCATATTTTTGCAGGTTGGGAAAATGGATGGGGAAGGTTTACAGAAAATAAAGCTAATTCGGAAAAGAATAAACATCCCCCTACAAATCACGCTGTGTTTTAAAACTCTTTTGTGGTGGAGGAGGAGGTGATTGTAATCTGCTTTGAGGTTCTTTTCAATAGAGAAAAATGAGGTATAAAAACCAAGCCTTCTTTTTCTTCCATTACAAAATGGTATTTTTTTAACAAATCAACTCCTTAATTTAAAGCCTGAGTAAACAGAAATGTTGTAGCCTGTCACTTATAAGATAGTAAAGTAGGCACTAGGTTAACCTCAAGGGAAAGGCATTCCATAGGCATTCCACTGCTTTAAAAGCTGTTGTGAGCTAATTGTGATATGTGAGAATGGAAGTATTATGCACTCGTGGCAAAGATGCAGGGGACCAACAGATCAATAGTAACACATATTTAAAAACTGTCATTGTTGCTTTTAATGTAACCAAATGCCAATAGTGTAGAAATAATGCAGAAAAGAATTTCAGAAAATTGCAGATTTAACTACACAGAATGTTACCAATAGTGTGAGAAATGATGCAGGAGTATCTGATTGGATTTTTGGATCAGTTGGACAATAGCAGTTGGACAGTGGTGTATATTTTGTCCCATTGAAAGATCTCAGGAGATCTGTGAATTGATCTGCCATTTCCTGGACCGTCCTTGTTCTAGAATGTTCTGCCTGGGACCTAGTGCCTTGGGGACAGCACTAGGTAAGCACTAGGACCCAAGCAGAACATTCTAGAACAAAGACGGTCCAGGAAATGGCAGATCAATTCACAAATCTCCTGAGATCTTTCAGTGGGACAGAGTATAGCTGAGTTAGTTTTTCCTCCAAGGTAGACGTGTAGAGGGGCCAAGTGATGGAATGTACTGATTTTCCTATTATACCTTGTTGCTAAATTTTAAAAGCATGTTAAGTGACTATACCATCATTTTTACAATAACTCAGTCCAGCTAGGATTTGTCACAAACTTAGCCTGTGGAGATAAACCAAATTTCTAGAGAGTCACATTTTAACATGCTCCAATCACAAAACAGATCTACAAACATTAGTTCCCATGTCAAAACTTGGCAAAAATCTATTGTTGTATTCCACTTGAGATCTTTTCTTCCTGAACTTTTTTGTTATCTGCTTAGAATAATTTTTGTAAATTACTGTAAATTATTTGTAAATCTTCCCTTCCTCTTGCTTTCTAGGCAAAATACAAAGGAACTGCAAAGAAAGAGCTTTCCAACTCATTGTACAAGCAGATGCCGGCTACAATTGACAGCGTGTTTGCCAAAGAAGTTTCAAAGCTTCAGAGCAAGGTAATTTTCTACGTGAAGTTTCAGAATCCATCCCATACTTGCTCATGTTCACACCTTGACCAGTGGGGAACAATCTGTCATGCCTGGTATGTTACACTGAAACACCTGCCAATGTCTTCCTCAAAGAGGATCAGCAGCTTTGCTAATGTCCAGGGTACCAGTGTAAGAGATATTTAAAATATACATTATATTTTTCCTGTTTTTACATTATATACGTTACAGGGAAAGAACAATCTTTAATTTACTTGCTTTAGGATAAACAGTTTCAAGGAAGGCAGCCATAACTTTGATAAGATAATTCACAGCACTAAATTCTGAAACCATCATCAGAAAAATACATTTATGTATTCTAAATATCCAGTAGGCATCCAAAGATGTGTAGAGCCAGGAAATTGCAATCAATTGTACCTTTGAAAAACAAATGCATATATCCAGGGATTAAAGTCAGTGTTTTGCTAGAAATCAGGTTTACATACGTATCTGAAATGCAGTACAGTGCCTTAAAATGGCTGGTTACAAAGAGTTAACAGTTTAAGGGAGCTTTTTATTGTCATAGCAGTAAATTACATAATGTTTTAAAATAACATGCTTGGTTTGATTTATAAATGAGATTAACATAAATTATTTGGTCCTCAATGCATTTCATTTCTGGCTATGTTCCAAAAAGTACTGCATACCTTTTATGTAGTAAAAATCATATTTTTCCTTTGTTTCAGGAGAGGAGCACAGGAGCGATAATAACACTATAATACTTAAATTAAGTTAGTTGGTACAGCCTTATCGTCTTTAGTATGTTGCTCCTGTTTTAAAAGATATTTCTTAAGAACTAAATACTAAATTGTACTGTTAAACTCTGGTATTTATTCTGAAGCATTCCACCACTAAAAGAGGATATAGGTAATATATCTTAGATGTAGCATAAAATGGGAAGCCTGCAGACATATTTTCCCCCATTTGTAATATAAATCATAGCATTCTCCTGCAAAAGCGATGAAAGGAGCATAATTCCCACTCAGTGGGTTTTCAAAAATATTTCCTGCCATGGAAATGGAAGAGCTGAAATTTGCCCTTTCCCAAACCACTCTAATCTAAACCTACAGCTTCCAAAAATATAATATCCCTGCTGAGACGATTTTGATATATGCTGTAGAAAAAATTGTATGCTGTAGAAAATATTATTTTCCTTTCCTTGCCATGCTTTTTTGTATTTCTAGTGCTTCTAGTGTTTTCTGACTTAAACTAAACCCTGGGTGGCCAATTTTAGCCTGACCTGGTCAGATCGTGGAAGCTAAGCAGGGTTTGTTCAGGTTAGTGCATAGATGAGAAGACCACCAAGGAAATCCAGGGTTGCTGTGCAGAGGCAAGCAGTGGCCATCCCTCTCTGTTTATCTCTTGCCTAGAAAGCCCTAGAGTCGCCATGAATTGACTGTAACTTGATAGCATTTTCTGACACTGAGGAGAAATGGAGAGGTATTTACTGAGATAACAGAAGAGCTAGTCAAGAATATTTGTCTTTCAAGGGTAAATTCAAACCAGTGTTTCCCACTGATTTCACTGTGCCATGTTGCAGAGCTATATGAAGAGAAAATCCTGTTATTTATGAGGATCTGTGAAGGGTAGTAAAGTTCTTAGAGAATTATGGGAGACCATGCAGAACATTCGTCTTCCAAACCCAGAACAATGGATTTTGTGGCACCCTGTAGAAGAGATCTCTTCCTAGGATATTAAAATCTAAAATTAGGTCTCATTGGGTAGTTATGACAAGAAGTCACAAAGACTTGGGAGAGAGTTGCTGGAGAAGGATTTTCAGTTCAGTTCAGCTGAAATTGCTGATGAATCAGGGATTAATCCAAAGGTTTAAATGAAAGAAGACAGAAAGGCAGCAGGCTCTGGGGTGGCGCTCTTTGTGTAAGGGTGTGGGAAAATTGAGCTTTCAAACACTTGTTTCTGCTCGGAGTAGGAATGAGAAGTTATGTGCCTGTCCTGGGTCTTCTGCCCACCAAAACCACTCCCTAGTACTATTTCTTTTTCATAACCAGCAGTGAACCAATTTTCCTTCTGAAGGTTAGTAGGCAGACACCCTGTCCCATTTTGCCGTGAAAGGCTGATCCTATGTTTGTGTCTCCCTCTTCTTTTGGGCTTCCTACTGGGAGGGCCAACACACTTAGGCCTCTCCTGCACGGGTCAATAAATGCGAGATAATGATAGTGAAAAACCCATTTTGGGGGGTTTGCACAGTTCCCTCCCGTAACATGGGTCTGCCCCATGTTTCCTCCCCCCAAAATGGGGTTTACCTGAATCGCACTATCCACAGGGCATTTTGAAAAGCCCAGGTCGCAGCCACTAGCATGCTCTCCTGCAGCTGTGCATTCTGCTGTGGTGTTCCTTCCCACCCTGTATCTGCATGGCCATGAAGTTGCACAGGGCCGTCCGGTGAGGCAGCATGGCTGTGGAGGTCCAGTTATGCCTGTCTGCATGGCCACGTGTAACGAAAGGGCACTCATATAAGTTCTGCTTTCTGCGCTGCCACCAATAATATATTTTCCTCTATAGCCCACTCAATACTGATTTTCCACAAGGTCACCACCCTGACTGGGGAACACAGACACACAGACAAATAAAAGACTGGAGAGGTTTTTATAATGAACAAAACTGAAAACTTTTATTTGCGGTTTAACAGAGGCTTCTCAGGTAAACTGGAGAGGTTTAACGCTTGTTGGTTTCAGAATAAGTTTGTCTTAAGATGTTACTTCAGATTCATATGCACACCGACACACGCAGGTGTCTCTTAAGGGAAGATTTAGCTTTGAACTAATAAATTCCCTTACGCACACAGACACTATTCCTCACTGCTCCAATACCCACTGATCACACCCAAGCACACAGTCCAAGCCCAGGAGATTCTGGCACGCTTGGCCTCCCTCTCTCCCACTAGTCCTAATATGGCTTCACTGCCTCTGGACTGGCTTCTCCCAGACTGGTGATTCTGGTGATACACACAGGGGCAAGGCAGACTAGATAGGTCTGGGCAGTTTTAAAACCGCCAAGCTCCTGAAGGGCACTTCAATCTGCACCCAGTCAGGGCCTCCTCTCTCTGTCAAGCATACACCGCTTAGACAGGGACTGGACTTCTGTCAGCCAACTCTGCTGAGACAGAATCCTTTTCTTCCAGAGCTGACAGACTCCTCTCTGCCAGACTCTCCTCTGCTCTCTCTGACCGACTCCGATCAGAACTCAACTCTCCTCTCAGTGCTCTAAGCCCACTGGCTCCCCCTAGCTCTTGCCAAACGTTACTGGACCTTTTTCAGCCAATCAGGTCGGTTCTCTCCTTGTGGAGCCTTTTTTTCTTTTTCTTGCTGTTGCTAAGGCCTTCTCCCTTTGGCCTGCTGTACGCCAGCCCTTCAGGGTGGGGCAAGTTTGTTACACCACGCATCAACGGGAGGTGAGTGGGCAACAAAAGCCGCGAAGGCATGCCAGCAGCCTGCATTGCCTCAGGCTCCGGTTGCTGCCTGCATGTAGGCATGCAAGCAAGACAAGAGGATAGCAGTTTCCTGTTCTGTGTGGAAGGGGCCTTAGTTGCACACTCTAGTGGAGTAGGGTGAACTGCTGCGCCTTCCCTCATCATGGTTTTGGTATGCGTGGATTGAATAGAGCAGGGGTCTGCAACCTGCGGCTTTCCAGATGTTCATGGACTACAAATCCCATCAGCCCCTGCTAGCATGGCCAATTGGCCATGCTGGCAGGGGTTGATGGGAATTGTAGTCCGTGAACATCTGGAAAGCCGCAGGTTGCAGACCCCTGGAATAGAGGCTTTAAATGGATCAGAGAGATCAGACTGACTACACTGACAAAGTGCGGCTGCGTCTTATCGCGGCTGCCATTGCGGGAGTCAGGGCCCAGGAGCAAGGCCGTTTGCCAGGCCGGGTGAGGGTGTCCGGCTGCAGACGCTTCTCTGCGCATGTGCACCAATTCGGCCGCATGTGCAGACGATCTGGCGAGGCTGGCTTGCCCTGGAAAGGGCGGGGCAGCCCGTCAAAGTCACGGATGGGCTCTCGCGTTACACGAGAGCTCGTCAATCGAATGGGAGTCGGGCCAGAGGCCTATAAAAGGCCCTGCCTTGTGGCCACTGACAATAAAACTAAATTCAGTACAAAATTGAAAACATGCCACATTTGAAACACAACAGCCCAGGCAAGGATGAAAATGTGATAAAACAGAAATCCTCTAAGCTTCTATACATATCCCTAAAGATGGTGTGTCTTCACAGTGTTCCTGGCCAAGTAACTTTTAAAAACATTGGGTTGGATTCCACAGATCCACTGAAGGTGGGGCCTTTCCTTGGAGTGAGGTGACTTGCCCTGACATATTGCAGTAGAGGAGGGCCCCACCATTAACAGAACAGATCCATGGGATTCATTCCAATTGGTTTCTTTGCAAATCCTTACTCTGGATTTATGACTAGAGAAAATAGCAAGTAGTGTGGGTAGAGAAACCCTGATCTATGATAGATAATTTGAAATCTCTTGTTTTAAGGTTGTCTACAAGCAGAAACATGATGCTGAAAAGGGAACATCAAACTATGCACATATGAAGGAGCCTCCAGATGTTAAGCATGCTATGGAAGTTAATAAACATCAAAGTAATGTGAGTATTTTCCTCTATTAATTTGTGATGTTCATGAGTATGAAATGAAGCTGTTTGTGTGTGTCTGTGTGTGTATTTTTGAATGCTGCAGGGCTAACCTTGCAGCAAGGGAATGGTCTATTGATCTATTAAACATCAGGAAAAAAGAAAGGGATGGGGGAAGGCAGCCTCCTCAAGAATTTGCAGGAAACTTCCTGTAAACTTCATTTAAGGAAACTGACCCCCCTCCCATTTCTGTGTGATTTAGTTTGGTCCAACTAGGTGGAGCGTTTGGTTTTGGTTTCTAGTTCTCAGCTAATGGCGATGGCTGCATGAGGTGTTTTCCTGGCAAATAAAACCTGTTGTTCTGGACCAGTTTGTCTCTGCTGAATGGACTTGAGAACAAGTGCCTGAGTGAGTTCTTTAGCCCACTCTCTTGTGTAAACAAAATACCCCGAGAAAACCCCACTGTGAGGCAAACAGCCTCCAGGCAAACAGTATGTACACAAAAGCCCATAGACATCTTTGAAAGGTACAATAGACGATTTAGTTTTCAAAACATGAAAACTCGAATTTTTGCTGTATTAAATTAGTATAAGTAAATAGCTATAAACAGATTTCTTCTTCTGACTCTGGCAATAGGGTAAAAAGCTGTAGGAGAAGGAACATTTCCCATGAATAATATAGAAAGCTCACGATTTTGGCTGGTCTTATAAGTTTTGATTGTTGGCTGGATTCCAAAATGTTTCATGGATAATTGGTAATCCTTCAGTCTTACCAACCTCTGCATCTACAATCTTTAAAAATATTTTTGAGAAAAATGAGTGAACGTCTCATTGGAGGTTAGAATGCTAAATTAAGCAATGTAAGATGTATTGGATTATGCTTTTCTCATTTCACATGTATCTGTGGACTTTTGTTGACTGTGGTCATGAAGACTGAATAATCTTTGTATCCACATACCAATACGTTTAGAATTGTCTTAATTACAATTAATATGTATAGATGTTGGTCAGAATACAAATCACCATGAAATTATTTTCAAGAGCCTCATGGGACTATAGCCTTCTTGTTCCCCTGCTTCCACTTGTAAATCCTTAATGCCAGATGGCAAATTGAGAGGGTGTTTCATATCAGTTTTTGGTATGGTACAGGGTGGTATGGATGGTCCAGGCTAGCCCAGTCTCATCAGATCTTGGAAGCTAAGTGGAGTCAGCTCTAGTTAGCATTTGGATGGGAGATAACCAAGGAATTCCGGGATCATTTTGCAGAGGAAGCAATGGCAAAGCAATTTCTATTTGTTGTTTTGAAAACCCTGTGGGGTTACCATAAAGCTCATGGGGTTGAGCACTACCAAAAATATTTGATAAAATTGGGATTCGGGCTAATTTGGGCCAAAAATTATATGTGTGCCTGAATAAGACGAATATAATATTTGGTATCCAGGAATATATTCAAATATCTGAATATATTCAGGTCTGTCTGATTTTTTTTGTATTTTTCAATGTTTTTCAGATTTTGGCCTGCAGGGGGAACATTTTTAAAGCTAGCGGCACCAGAATTTCATGGTATTTTCCAGAGGCTCTCTTGATGATACCATCCAGATTTGGTGACATTTTGTTCATTGGGTCCAAAGTTATGGACCCTCAAAGGAGTGTCCCATCCCCCATTGTTTCCAATGGGAGCTAACAGGAGATGGGGGTTACCATTTGAGGGTCCATAAAATTGCACCCCCTGAACCAAACTTCACCAAACTTGGGTTGTATTATTAGGAGAGTCTCCTGAAGATACCTTCCAATTTTGGTGTTGCTAGCCTAAAAAATGTGCCCCTGACAGGCACCCCAAGGTAAGTATTGGGCGATTCTTTGGGCGGGCGGATTCTTTAGTTTTTTCTTCCTTTAAACATTGTTCAAGCTGCTTGAACTCTCTTTAAACAATGTTTAAAGAAAGAAAAAAACCTAAAGAATCCACCACCCCCATTCTTTCCCTTTCGAGTCTTCTTCTCTTTCTCCCAAGCAGTTCTCTTGCTTCCATGCCATCCCAAAGCAAAGAAGCCCTGGGGAGAAAGAGAGGGAAAGATTGGAAAGAGAGGGAAGCCCCAACACTGTCTCCCTTTTTGGAGGGGGAATGGGGGGGGGTGGACTCTCTTAGGTTTGACAGAGAGTCCATGCCCCCTTCCCCGGCAAGGTGCTGCAAGCTATGGATCTTCAAAGATCTGCAACTTGCAGGCACTTGCCGGGAAAAGGGGTGTGTGGACTCTACCCCCCTTCCCCTGCAAGTGGCTACAAACCACGGATCTTTAAATATCCATGGCTTACAGGTACTTGCCGGGAAAAGGAATGTGTGGACTCTACTCCCCTCCCAGCAAGCAGCTGCAAGCCGCGGGTTTTTACAGTTCCCTGGCGTGCAGGCAGTTGCTGGGGAAAGGGGAGAAGTGGTGGCATTCGAGGATTGTTTAAACGATCCCCGAATGCCGCCGAATACTTACAAGCCGATCCCAATACTTTCTATTTGGATCATCTCATATTTGGGCATAAGGTATTTGGGCTGAATATGTCTGAATAGGCCATGATTTGGCCCGAATAGGTGATTTGTTGCATCTGAATCACCAACCCTAGTTGGCACTTTTGCTGGCACTTTATACTTACACAAGAGGTGGTAAGCTGTTAAGGAAAAAAAAATTGAATCTTCATGTCTCGTCCTAAATTCAGTATTCTGTATTACTGTCCCTTGTTCCTGTCATACCAACTATTTTTATTTTCAACACCGGTCCCACAGACTGGAAATATAGTGAATGAAAGAAACTAGGAATAAGATTCGGATTTAACACTGATGAATACTTGTTTACTAAATTTGACGTCCTCATCTTATATAGACCTGAAAATTAATATGGCATATTTATTTACCTAATACAGTAGACATTTATGCCATACTGGCACCAAAGCGCATTTGACCTTTAATGAAAATGGGCTCTAAGAAGGGGGGAAGGGAGGGGCTCTGCAGATCCCAGCCCCTTCCTTTGTTCCCTCAGTATATAGGTCACACATATGTGCCCGATGTAACAATGTGTAGTCAAACATTGTGTGCTCACTAGACTCATGTCCATTGGAATGTTATCCCACTTTTTTAAAAAACTGATTCCAAACAACCTTTTTTTTGCACACACTTTCTACTTGTTTGGCAATATATAGATGAAAGTAAATTGTTTGGCAATATATAGATGAAAGACTGAAAATATGCCCTGATTGAATTTTTTTTGTTTATTTCACAGTATGTTTGGCAATGTTGAATTGGCTTTCTGGTTCTAAAAGCTTAAATATTATAACAGTTTGGGTGGCGTGGAGCACTGGAGACAACAGCAAACCAAACACCAAATCCAAATCATTTATTTACGGTCAACGACCAGAACAACAAAGATAAAAATACACAATTCAGCAGTAGCCAAACACCAGACTAACTCCATGGTCAGACCTGGGATCCATCAGACCTGTGGGGTCACAGATACACCTTGTAAAGATCCTCACAGCCAGCTGATTAATGGTGGATGTCTCTTTAAGTGTCAGGCCACCCCTAAAGGCTGGCCCTCTGACAGCAAGCTTTTAATCCCTTTATTAGTCAGGTTAGTAAATCTGCCATTTGGCAAACTAGATTTGGGACCAAATGTGTCTTCATTTCTCACAAACTAAAATGGATTGGAAGGACAGGAATGCTTCTGACATACTACTTCTCATCTTTTAGTATTGATATTGTGGCAGCAAGAATAGGCAATTAAACTTCTACAAGTATCACATGGCAAGACAGAGATTATTAACTTCATTGTCTTGGCAAGGGGACATGTGCCCACCAATACACACCTCCACAGACAGCTTTTTGTGGTGTTCAGTAATCAAAGGGAGGCACTTTTGACAGTTGGTGTTTTGAAAAAAAATTATCTCCCTGTTTTATGTCAGCTCATGAGTTAAGATATATTGCGCTGCTCCATAACATTAGAATTACCATTGGGAATGGCAGCATGCAGAGTATATCTCACAGACTTTTGCAAAATGTTAGCTGTCTCCATCTCTCTCTAACATAAATATATCTTTGCCTGCGTCCAGGAGGCTAATAACTCATGGGAGGAAAAGTATTGCACTAGACCTTACGTCAAACTTTCTCGGTGAAATAACTACTGTCTGATTCCCCTCCACCCCCAACACTCCTCGCCATGAAATTAACCATACTACTTTGTTTCATTTACTATGAGACTGCCGCTTGGGAACAATAAGACACAAAATTGCTGTGGATTTCTCCAAAGGATTTTGTGCATTTTTCTCTGTATTTGAACTGAGAGTTTCAGTCGATAGCTTCTGTTTTCAGCACATATGCTGGGCTTTAATTTGCAATTTATGTGGATGATGGAGTCCTTTTCAGAAACCTGTTCCTGCTGTCTTTATGATATTCCCTTCACCTCATGTGGTCATTAGGGTGAACAGCATATAATTAGCTAAATCTATGTAAAGCTCTGAATTGCAGGAGTTTGCATGTGCTTCTGGTTTCATTCTGTAAAATTACTAGCAATGGTTTGCACAGTTGTGGTGAATGAGATATGTTAACTTATAAATATATTCAGTAGATGTTTTGCCAATGTTTCATGTAGTTTTCATGTAGTTTCGTGTAGTTTTTTAAAAATGTTCCTCTATTACATAAAAAAATGACAAACATCCTCAGGGAGCTAATACCTAGAAGATGCCTTAGTTGATAAAGTGGAATAAGGAACAGCTTGTACACTATTTTGCATTATTACATGATTTCTCCACAGCATACATTGAAAGGTTTTGATTAAAAATTGTAGCCCAGTTTTTCTATTCTGTTGATTTATTCACTTTTTGTTCTTATCATAGCAACTTCACATTTTTATATAAAATTAAAATTTAGGCGTTTTAGGCAATTCATGTAAAATTACTTCAGTAATTACTTCAAAATTACTTCAGAAGAGATGGTATGAAAAAATAAGAATTAATTAGCAATTTTCATATCTCCTTTTTATATTACATGTTATTTATGATAGAATTATTTTCCTCCGACTTGAAAACTTTAATCTGCTTTGTCTACAATGTCAAAGTTTCTTAGTCTATTAATTTGATTTTTTCTTTCTTTCAAAAATGTAAGATGTAAATAATGGAGGCAAAAGCAAGTACAATTCTGTTTGATGTCCAATCGAATAATTTTTATACATAAATATTATGCTATCTTTCCCTTTTGTATTATATGTGTTGTAATATGCCATCTTTTTGTTCTGTTCTTTTAAAAATTGTAAATTGTTTATGATATGTTTTATATGAAGCTTTATTACAGTTTAATCTTGGTAATGCTCTGTGTACTTGGTTTTAATATATTTTATTGCGTTTATGTCTATGCTGCTAAGGTATGCCGGTTGTAAGACTCTTTTGTTTTATAGGTTTCATATAAGAAAGATGTGCTTGATACTCACAGATACACAGAAGTGCTGGATAGACCAGATGTAATGATGGCCACCCTGCTAACAAAGATAATAAGCAATGTATGAACTTTTTTTGTTGTTTTGGGGCAATATGAGTAATTTTAATTATATTTTTATTTTACTGCAAGCAGAATAACAGTAGAAAATGTATATAATAATAGAAATCATAGATTTAAGTTTAGAGTGACAAATGTAGCTGAACGCAATTCCCTAAAGTGGACAATTTTCAATAACTGATTCCTCCTAAATATTTGTGCTGGCACATCTCTTTGCTTTCAACAGTACAGTATCTCTGCAGTGGTAGAATGTCAGTTTCATAACAAGTTTTCAAACACATCCTAAACACTTTAGTAGTAGTAGCAGAAGAAGAGTTTGGATCCTGTAAAGAGACTCAAGGTGGCTTACAAGCAGAGGTGGGATTCAGCCGGTTCGCACCAGTTTGGCAGATTCCTTCACAGAAACGGGCACCCATTCAAAAGGAGAAACCGGGATAAAATAGACCTGGATTTTTAAATACTGAATGTAATCCGGTATAATTATGCTGTGCGAAATCAACCTAAGATTTACCCTGGACTAAATGGCTGCTTTGGAGGGTGGACTCTCACCCCCAAATATCCACGTATTTCTCATCTAGAGCAGGGATTTTTACTTTCAATTCAGATATTCTTTAAAATTTGTCAAATCTTCAATCTGTTTGGTTAAACTGAAGTGTACTTTTTTTTTAACACAGCATATTGTTTCTCAAATAAAATAAAGGTACATTTGATAAATTGGGAAAAGTTCGGGAATTGCTGATTAAAGTGTTAGCAAAAGTGGTGTCACTAACTTGCTCCATCGATGCTTTGGAGGCTTATATTTCCAATGGAAAAAAATGAAAGAAGGAAAAAAAAAACACTGAAGAAATTATTTTGACTTTTGTCTTGAAGGTGGAATATGCAAAAGGAAGCCGAGGAATGAATAAAGAACCATATGTCCTTGGAAGACCAGACATCAACCATGCTAAAGAAGTTTCCAAATTTTTAAGCCAAGTAAGATTTTGATGGTTTTCACACAATGAGTCTATTCAGATATCTTATTCCCAGGAATGCAATAAAATGCTTCACTTCTTTAATTGCAAAATGTCTGTAATTGCGTGAAAACTTGATAGTAAGTTTTCTACCAGTCTTTTCCATAGAACTGCTATATTTGGAAGATATTACATGCTGAAAATGCTGCAACTATATATCTAAGTCCAGGTGCTGTTTAATTTAACCAAAAAGCACACGTGAATTTCTTTTTCCACTGCTGGGTACCAGTATGCAGAGTAGATGAGGAAACCCGATTTCAGTCATTTTTTTGCTTAACACATTTTTACATCCTGGGAAAACTATATCATCATTTCTGCTGTACTGAAATGTTGTTTTTTACTTTTGTACTGTACTGAAATGTTTTTTTTTACTTTTGTTTCAAAGCTAACATGGCTACCCTTCTGGAAATTTCAAAGTACACATGTTTTTAGTGAAATAGTTACTTCCCAAAATAGGTATTTTGGAAAATTAAACCACGTGATTCAACTCAGCCAATGAAATATAAGGCAGCACACAGAATGGTGTTGTGTTTTGTCATGGCATTCAATTATCAAGATGATATAAAGTCACTATGTATTTATCAGTTGAATAAAATTAATAATACTTAAAAGGGGACAGAGAACATAAAGTCATGGAAGTTCTCAGAAAAAGCAAAAACAATATTTGAAGTGTGATAATGGGCTTAGTGTTAATGGTATAATTTGTATTTTTTTCAAAGTGCGGGCTCATAGTTATTAACGTAGTGTCATTTAGGACCACAAGCTGCCATTCTAATATTTGTTTAGTCTTTTTCTTATTCCACAAAAACTTTTTGCTTACTGTCTGTTTCTTACTTGAATGCTCTCTTCACAGAAAGAGATCCATTCAGACATGTAACCGGGGTGGGGGGTGGGGGTTGAACTCCAGGCATTCAAGGGGGAACACAGGAAGAACCCCACCCTGATTGATCTAGCTTGGTAATTTCTCTCTTCCCTCATTTCTCTCCCCATTTCTCTCTCTTTCCTTGTTTCTCTCCCCCTTTCTCTTTTTGCTTTTCTCTTTCCCCTCATTTCTTTCCCCCTTTCTCTCCCCATCTCTCTCTCCCTTTCCCTGTTACTCTCTCCCTCCTTTCTTTCTATTTCCCCTTTCTCTCTCTCCCCCTTTTCTCCCCTTCCCCAATTTCTCTCTCCCCCTTTCTCTTCCTTTCCTCCATTTCTGTCTCTCTCCCCCTTTCTCTCTCTTTCCCTGATTCTCTCTCTTTCCCTGTTCATTTCTCTCCCACTTCCTCTTCACCCCGCCCGACTTTCTCTAGTTAAAAATGTACAAAATTAGGTACTAAGAGATCCTCTCCATTAATCTTTCATGACTTACCTGGACTTGGTTTGTGTCTGTCTATTGTTCTCTTGCGTTATTGATGTGTCATATTAGATGACACAGCAAACCCTATCCCTGGGAGTGGCAATTATAGCATTTGTTGTACTCCCCTTCTAATCTGTATGCCTCATGCCAGCCAGAAGACAGTGGTTCCTGCCACTATGTCAAGCAGACATATGAGCAGAGAGAATGACACAGTAAGCAAGCAAGAACCGCTACAGAAGCAAATAATTTCTTTCTCCAGGGCACTGATGCAGCCATGTGATTGGTGTAAACCATACTTGGAAAAATTCAGTGTTTGACAAACCATTGTAGGATTGGTTAATGAGAATATACATCATTGATTGGTGATGGAATCTAAAATAATTATACTTTGTTATACATAAAATGGTTGAGGCCAATTTTGATATTTGGTTTACTTGTAGCAACAAAATTGTACATTATAGTGAACTGAAAAAAAGCCAAATTTACTATCAGTTAGGAATTGGTATTGGAAAGTCTGAATTTTTTTTTCCGTATCAAACTTAACTTTTGCAAGATTCAAGAAAATGTTTACTAATCAAATAAATGCATTTATAAACAGTATATGTTCATGTTCTAGAACAGCAAATTATAGGACAGAGATCTTCCTTATGCATCTTTAATGAATTTAAATTTCTCATGGTTATTTTTAAAACTATTTTGTAAAAATTGGCTGTCACAGGTGATTAGAGTTTGTATCTTTGGCTTAGCAAAATCCTCCATTTTTCTTTGCCTTCCAAAGCATAAACTTCAAGAATATTATTGGAACAGAATATGTAACCACAGTACATCTGTTAATATTTGAAAGAAAATGTTAATTAGGCCATATGGAAAAAATGAAGATTTTCTTTATGATACTTGTAAGTTAAATAATGTAATTAAAATATCATTTTCTTTAATCATACAGGCTATCTGAAAGCAATGGGGTTATGCTCCCCCCTTCTTTTTAAAGCTCCAGTAATAAGGTTTTGCTTGAATAATCCCATTATTTTATTAACAATTTGCTCTTCAGTAATAATCTTTTAAGAATACTAATTTACATCTTGTACTCAATCAGTCTGATATTTAATTGTTGTTTGAGAGATAATTATTAGAACATAGATGATATTTTAAGATACTTCCTTAATGAGGTATCAGTGTTGAAATGCAGGGCCTTCAACCCAAAGCATCATTCTGCAGAAGTAGCTGCACTAAGAAGCATGTCTCATGAGGCCTTTCCAGATTTTTTTGTGGCATTCTTTGACATTCTTTGGTCATAGTCTTAAGGTGCGTGTTTCAGCAAGGTAGCTGAAGCGAGGCGGGTCAAACACCGGTCAGTGCCTGGGTGGGAACCTGTAAATTCCATGAAAGAAAGGTGTGGCACACATATCATTAATAGCTGTAAATAGGCCCTGGGCCTGGGGCACACTTTTTAAATTCTGAGCTATTTCTTGAGCACCTGTCACATACTTTCTCCAGTCTTTTGCTTGGGATGCATATTCAGCTAGTGTTTCTTGTGGTAAATAGCATTTCTACATACTACATAAATGGTGAGCTTCAGAGTGCTTTATATTTATCCTGGGACGCCTGTTGTGTAGTTTTTCAGCATCTTAGGATATATTTTGCAAGTCTGTGGGAAATCAAACAGCAGGTGATGTTCACATATGAAAGACTTCCTACGTGTACTTATAGCTTAGGAAAACTGCTGCACAGCATAACAAGATTCTGCATTTGAAGTTAATCTACTTCAATATCTTCTCTGGAACGTAGGTCAGACCGACCAGCCTGCAGTTTCCTGGGTCATATTTTATCCCTTTTTTGAAGATTGAAATAACATTCACCTTCCAGTCTTTTGGCATATCTCCCATCCCCCAAGAGGTCTTGAAGATGATGGGCAAAGGCTTTGCAAGCTCTTGAGAAAGTTTTTGGGTATTCTTAGGAATGGGTTGGTAGCCAGTGTGATTGCTGTAGTATTGAGGACATATGCTCCTAGAATAGGGTGACCATCCGTCCCTATTTATCGGCTGGGACACTTCAACGCCATGCAGTAGAGTGTCCCGCGTCCATCGCTGGAGCTTATGCCATTGTCCCGACACGGACAATGGCCCCCCAGGTGGCAGCACTTTACTGCCTTTTCTGGCAGCGCTCCCCAGTCAGGAAACAGGGAAGGCCTGCCCAAACCAGCAAGGCTTGGGTGCTTCCTGTTTCCTGACTCAGAGGCCGCTTCGCCCGCAGTGCTGGGCAGCCTTTGTGTCTTCTGGGGCAGCCTTTGTGTCTTCTGGGGCAGCCTTTGTGTCTTCTGGGGCGCTTCCCTGTTTCTGACTGGGGAGTGCCGTGCAGCACGCCTTCTCTTCCCATGCGGCTCTTGGCAGCTGTAAGAGGTGGCTTCTGGGGCCTCTTACCGCTTTACGCTGTCAGCCTGTCACAGCCACTTCCCCGTCCCGGGATGGAAAGGTGACCATCTGGTCACCTTATCCTAGAAGCTGGTCCTGACCAGCACTCTAGCCATAGCATTTTGCTGTGACTTTAATTTAATGACTTCTAGTTACCAGATGATCTATTTCATTCCACTGTTTTCTTGTGAGGGGCTAGTTCTAAAGGTACATATGCCGGAGCTGCCCATGTATATATACTGGAATTTTTTTTCACAAGGCGATGAAGATTTATGCAAACAGATCAACCGGTCTTGATATTTTGAACATGTTGCTATTCTTCAGGAGAAAAACTCACACACAGAAACCCCTTTTGTTTTATTGCGTATTTGATAATCCAAAACCCACTTTGTAAATTTTCCTCTTGGCCTGATTTCCTAGCATTGAGGATAAAGGTTGAAAACTTAAAATAATAAACAAATCTTGGGATAAACAGAACAGTGTCTCACTAAAGTAATAGTAAAGTGTTTCTGTTGGCACATATACAATCTTATCCATTCTTTCAGTATCTGTCTGTTTCCACTGTTTTTCCTTTTAACTTATGAAGTCTTTAGGATAATATATTATGTGGCCAGGATAATATATTATGTAGCCCTCTACAAGCACAGAAATGCTTCTCTGTGTATTGTGTCTTTGTCACTTGTATTTTTCAGACACAACTTCCTATGTGGTATTAGGTTAAATGGTTTTCTGGATTGGTTTGTCTGGCAGTGTGGGTATCTTAATTCAGGAGGGGTGCATTAGAAATCTAGGTTCTTGGTTCTAGTTTTACACCCTGCTTCTGTTTGTTGACTTTGTGCGCATAACTGTCTGGTAGTTTAGAATATGCTTTGAATGCAAAATATAAATAAGCTCCACATTTATCCATTGTTAGCTCTTAACATGATATGTTTATTTCTCAGGCTAAATACAAAGAGCAATTTATAAAGGATATGAAGAACCACTGTTTCAATCCTCTTGAAAGTGCCTCTTTCAAGCAAGCACAAATTGCATCTGCTTTAGCAAGTAATGTAAGTTGGGTTGTTTTTGCAGTTTCAAAAAATGTTGGTCCCCATTATGCTTCAGAGTTGCTGCTATTCAGTGAGATTTTTGTTTTACTATTAGCTTTAATTGGACCTTTAGAACAGTCTGCTTCAAAGGGTTAAAACTCACTCTTGTACTAAGAATGGAATAATTTACGGCTAATTTTCTTTGGACACACAGTAGTAAATGAGTGCCACCTAATGGCCATTCTAAATAGTTGGGAAAAGAATTAAAAGCAGAACCGCCTTTTCTAGTGAGTGAAAGTGGATGTGTATTTCGGTATTCCTTGCTTTTGCTCTTTAACTGTATATATTATTGTTATTATTGTAGGTGAAATACAAAGACCTGGAAAGCCTCCACGAGCCAACATCTGCACTTCCAAACCTGTTGCATTTAGAACATGCTTTGAAGGCTAGCAAAATCCATAGCAATGTAAGTTGGCATTCTTGTAACTTTCTACATTTTTAGGGTTTTAAACATGAATCTAGCTTCCCTTCCATGGTGGTTGGTGTCCCCCAAAACAGAGATACCGAGCAAATCTTAAACTGGTGCCCAAAGAGACGGCAAAGCAAGGAGTCCCAATGATAGAAGCCCACTTCTGGGAATTACAAGCATGGAAGTTCTGCAGGACTTAGTCTGTGTCTGCCACAACAGAATGCCAGCAGATTGGAGCAAGAGAGGAAATGATTGCCGGGACTGGCGCTGCAATTGGACAGCATGGAGGGCATGATAACACAGGCCTCGGGAGCGGGGGCAGGCAAAGGGGACACATGATTGGGGAGCGTGGGACTATGCCCCACCCTGCCCCAACACTTCCCTTGTTTGGGGAAGCACTACAACTCAAATCTGATCTCCCTCCTGTGGTGACTCTTTCTGCTATAAAACAAAGAATGAAATAGACCCAACAGCAGAGATTAAAAAGCCAAAATATTGTTGAGGAACATGCCTACAAGCTCATCTAGTTACTGTGGATGAAACATTGCAGTGGCCCGGCCAGGATAATGCTGGGGAGGGGGTTATTGATTATTTTAATCTATATTTTAGGCTGATTTCACCTACTACAGTGTTGATATTGAATGCAGACCTAAAAAATTTCCGAATGTTGAACAATAACTTCTGTTCCAGTTTAACTTTGAGTATTGTTAAATCATAGTTGTACACAATTAAACAAAAAAAAGGTAGACCCTAGTATTTAGGGTTTTGGGGGTCAGTTTTTCTTTTGTGATTTTGTATTGTTATGTATTTTTAAAGTACTTTTGTAGGCATCATATTTTATCATGGCACATTGACTTAGGGTACTTTAGTTTTCAAATATGTAATGATTGCTCACTGTTTTAGTTGCTTCCACTAGGAGGCAACCAGAGACTGTAAAATCTGAGCTGTTAATATATGAGCAATTCAAAAAACTCTGAAATTATTGTTTTAGTCTGGGATCTGAAGGACTTTCTGTTTCATAATCTGCCCTCTCAATCCCTCAAACTCTATCCCTGAAAGGCTGAATGCCAACTCTGGGTACTTTCAGAGCTGTATACTTGAGGTGTGAAAGGCGTAGAAGCCTTTGAACATGAGAACCTACTTTTCGTTTAGAGTCTAGGCTCTGCTATTTGTATTCACAGCCTATAATGCTGTGGTCCAAAGCTGTACATAAGTTGGAGTGGAGAGAGTAGGTATTGTTATACATCGCAACTGAATGAGTAGATTGTGCCATAATTTCAGTGGCTTTGATCATGGGTTTTGGAAGAAGAAAGCTCCTGAATTAGCTTCTCCTGAAAGGTGCTAGTGTCACATTGCTGCTTGCATAATCCTGTCAAGACTTAGAAACAGACTCTCAGCCTTGAGTGTGGTTTCCATGGTCATTTTGGTTTGACTGTATCATACTGACAGGGATTCCCCCCCTTTAAAAAACAACAACTGTTTTACAGTTTTATGATTTTGCAATGAATTTTAGAAAAATATAAATAAAACTTTAAAATGTTTTTATCCTATATAGAGAGGCTATGCTAACTGATAGTTATTTGAACTGTGTGTGTATGTGTGTATACACACACACACATAAACACACACAGACACAAATATATTTTGCTATTCTTTGTTTCAGTATGAATATAAGAAACTGTTTGAGAAAAGTAAGGGGTTGTATCATTTTGCACCAGATACAGTTGATCAGCTGCTCCACAAAGAAAATGCAGTTCTACAAAGTCAGGTATGCTTCCTGTTTTCATAAGCCACTGCTCTGTGCATTCATGAAACAAAAGTTATGTACTTCTATAAGCCGAGCAATTCTCTGCATAGTAAAAGGAAAATTGCTGTGCATAAATTCAGCATTTCCATGCATTGTGGAACTTGTATGAAGATCTTGGTCTTCTATGTATTTGTATGAGCGAAGTTTTTTTTTTTAATTTGCTACAGTTTTGATCAATATTCTATTTTGTTAGGTTAAGTACAAAGAGAAATATGAAAAATCTAAAGGCAAGTCAATGCTAGAGTTCTCAGAAACACCAATGTACCAAGTTTCAAAGCAAGCTCAAAAGTTTCAAAGCGAGGTTGGTGAAATGCTTATGGAAATCCAATTACTGTAGTACTAACACTACTATATTCTGCTTAATTGTGTGTGAGTAAAGGGTTGTGGACTCTTATGCTGATGCCCTTTTGTTCATTAAGTGCAGGGGTTTTAAACCTTTTTGAGCCTTAAGGCACCTTTGAAATTTTGATGTAGTGCGGTAGATGCAGTTATGACATGGCTTTCACAGGAGGCTGATCCAGCCATACAATGGCAGCTGCAGCTGACCCTCAGTTGCATAGTGAAGATCCTTGTGCTGTGCTGGCAGCTGCTGCCAAAGCAGGATTTTTTAACATCTGCATTATCAATCAAATCTCCACTGGCTAATCAGAAACTTTGCTGGGCAAAAACCCTACCTGGCTCCACCCACTTTCTAAAAATACCTTGTGGGGTACCAGGAGAGTCGTCAGCAGGTGCCATGGTGCTCAAGGACAGCACATTAAGGACCCCTGATGTAGTGCTCATTCAAGTTCTCTACCCACAGAGATATATTGTGAGGATGGGGCTCTTAATGTAGAATAACCTCCTAGATACATGCTATAACTTGGGACAGTTCTTTGTCCCCTGTTTGGTACAACACTAGCTTTTAAACCGAGATATTGCTCAAATACGATGATTATTTATGATTTAGAAATTGTTCAACAAGTCATTTAACTCTTAAAGCAACAGAATTACATATCTTGCATACACTTCCCTGTGTTTTCTAAACAGCACTGGTTTTGTTTTACTGCATAGAAAATGTATCGAAAAGATTTTGAAGATAAAGTCAGAGGAAAACCATCATTGGATTTAGACAAGACTCCGGAATTTTTGCATGTGAAAAATGTTACCAAACTGTTGAAAGAGGTAAAAGTTAAAAGATGAAAGAGCTAACGATACATGCATCTTATATGTACAGTAGTACTTCAATTTTCGTCAATTTTGGTTTTCGTCGACTTTTTCTGAGCAAAATTTGTCTCAGTTTTCCTCGATTGCCTTGGTTTTCATCGCTCCCTCCCTCCCTCCCTCCCTCCCTCCCTCCCATCTTCAGGGGAAGTCACCCTAGCGAAAGGAAGGTTCCCCCTTCCTTCCTTTCACTCCCTCTGCCTCCCGGCTGGGGTTTGAGGAAGCCCAGCCAGGAGAGGCAGACGGAGCTCCTTATTTGGGCAGTGACATCAGGGGAGTCACTGCCCAAATAAGGAGCTCCCTTTGCCTCTCCTGGCTGGGCTTCCTCAAACCTCAGCTCTGCCTCCCAGCTGAGGTTTGAGGAAGCCAATTAATCCGTTCGAGGCACTTTTTAACTGGATTTACTTTGATTCCTTTGGGAAATAGTGCCTCGGTTTTTGTCGATTACGGTTTTTGTCGATTCCTTTTGGACGAATTATCGACGAAAACCGAGGTACCACTGTATGATTACCAGTATGAAAAGCAGATCACAGTTGTTTATGAATTGTTTCCCTTATTATCGTTATATGGTTTCCATCATATGTTTATTCCTTCCCTTTTAGTTTTTCCTTGTGCCATTTACAGTCCTACGAACCATAGAAAACCAATGTGGAACAAATCACTCAGAGCCACTCTTACTGTGGCATTTGTTTGATAGCTGCTCTTTCTCTAGACACTGTGCTCAGTTTGTTCATTGTGTCAAATCACAACTTATGCTTACCATAGTTCTCAGTCATGGTACTAGTGTCCGCATGTGCAATGGGAAAACCATGGTATAAAACAGTATGTGCACTCTTGTGTCTTGGACACTTAGCATTCAGCTTTCAAAGTTCATAGCCTCATTCCTGTTTTCATGGAGCTACCCCTTCTATAGGGGGAGACATGATTATAATTACAAATTGTCTATTTGGTCACCATGTGAAACTATAGGATGAATTGAGCATGGTTTGCAAACTGTGGTTGAACTATATTTTCAAGGCTGCATTTTCTTATTTTGGTTTGCTGGCCAGTCATAAACTGTGGGTTGTTAATTCTGAACATCACATCAAACCATAGTTAAGCTTCCCTAACTATGATTTAGCATGATGTCTGGACCAAGCCTTTGCCTGTGGCTTGAAGGTACATAAAGCAGATGCATAAAGGTAATAGAGAGAAGAGCCTGTTTTATCAGTCAAGCAGTAACTTTCCCCCTCCAGTTAACAGAATAACAGTCTCCGCTCTGGCTTGCCTCTTCTCTATTATCACTTTAATATTATTGTACAGGTTCATTACAATCACGGTAACTTTGATTTCTGGATAAGTACCTCTGTATCGTATTGAGCACACCTTTGTCAATAATAGCAGCATTAATAGAACTTGAGTGATGGTATCATTTTATTTTCTGTAATCTGCAGTGCTACCCTCTGTAGCAGACACATTTACTATTTTATATGTTATCTGTGTAACTGTAGTAGTAGCATATGTATTTTTTCCAGGAACATGTAAAGATTACTTTTTTCACACAAGGTGTATTCTATCTTTTGATTTCCCAATTCTATTTTAACTGATAAATGTGTGCCATCTAATTCATATTTTATAGGGGTTTTCAAAGCATTCCTTGAAATATTTAATAAGAAGTTTTTCTTTTCAAGATCTTGCTCATGATTTAAAGCAGAGAAACTTCTTTTTCTAAACCTTCAGAAAGAGTATAGAAAAGATTTGGAAGAAGGGATAAAAGGAAAAGGGCTGACAGTGTTTGAAGATACGCCAGATTTGATTAGAGTGAAAAATGCAGCTCAGATACTAAATGAGGTAGGTTATGTTAGTAAAGGTTATTAATGTCATGGAAAGTGCACTTTTCACAAAGCACCCAATGAAATGTATTCTTAGTTTTTACAGTCAATGGAAAGAGTACATGCTTTGAAACCATTTCTACCTGTTTTTAATAGAAGGAATACAGAAAAGATTTGGAAAATGAAATAAAAGGGAAAGGAGTTAAGCTCATTTCAGAAACTCCTGACATTCAAAGAGCAAAGAGACTGTCTGAAATTGTTAGTGAGGTCAGTAAAAGAAAATATTTAAAATTTTGTTTATATTTTTTGTGGCATGATGTTAGGGTGAAAATAAAATTGATTGGTGATACTTCAGAACAAGTAAAATACAATGGCTGCATTTTTCACTAACAAAACCACTGAATGCTACTACATTACTGTCATGTTTCTATTAAACATCATAGAAATTTTGGTTTTGAAATATGTTGTTTGAACTGAATATCCTGTTTGTGCGTATAAGTACAGTTTCTCTTTTGAGTAGGATAGGGAAAAATCTTATTCAATTCTTAATCAAAATTTAGTCCTGACAAGACAGAGATTCTCCGGATTATTAGAAAGGTAGGCAAACATCAAATCTCTCCTCTCAAAACCTGGGTGGGGTTATGCTCCCCTTGAAAAACCAGGTTCTCAGCTTGGCAGTACTGCTCGACGCAGCCGTCACCTTAGAAAACCATTCAACTGTAGTGGTTCAGAGTGACTTCGACCAGCTTCTGCTGGTGTGTCAGCTGTGTCCATTCCTGATCAGTCAGACCTAGCTGTAGTTATATCTAAATTGGACTGTTGTGGTGTGCTTAGGGCTACCCTTGAAGAGTGCTTGGGAGCTGCACCTCACAAGGTGTCTGTTGTGGGGAGAAAAAGGGAAGGAATTTGTAAGCTGTTTTGAGACTCGGGAGACTTACAGGAGAGAAAGGCATGGTATACATCCAAACTCTTCTTCTTCTTTAGAGAATAACTGCTTAAGCTTGCCTAAAAGTAAAATTGCCTATAAGGAGAGTCTCAAGCATGTAATGTAGAAGCCTTAAAAGCTGCCTATGAAGGTAATTTATTGGATATTTTGTTCTTTGTGAGCTCAATAACAGATATATTCTTGTACTCACAGAAAGAATACAAAAAAGATCTAGAGGCTGAAATTAAAGGGAAAGGTATGCAAGTTGGTACAGATACACCTGAAATGCAGAGAGCGAAGAAAGCATCTGAAATTGCAAGCCAGGTATTATTTGCTCATTTACTAAATTTTTATCCCATCTTTCTGCCCAGTCCGAGTGGCAAAAGTCAGAAAAGTGCAAGCTGTTTTATACTGAGCTACATGCCTTCTGTCCTGTCCACATAAGTCAACTCACTTTTCTCCCATGTGAATTTTTGATGTGACCACAGCAATTAAAACAAGGCTGACCCACCTGTAACCATAGACCTCTCTTCCGTCACTCATCCTTTCCTTCAGTTCTGCTGTGAGCATTCTGCCTGCTGATGTGGTAATTTCCTGTTCTCTATCAGGGACTTTGAAGAACTGAGGGAAAGGTGATTTCCTGTCAGCCTTAAGTAAAAAGGGGTAGGAAATGTCCAGGGAGGGGGGTGCATTGTGCTCCAGAAAGAGCTTAAAATTTTTCAGTGGCAAGCCTGTAGAGCCAACTGTACCATGTGTGACCCCATGCTATACTATTCCTTGAAAAACAATTATAGGTGAAACCATATTTTCCTTTCCTAACATCTAGCTCTGGTCTCAGTTTTATAACGTGGGAACTGTCCATGGTGCTGAACTAATCATCACTGGAAGTAATTTTTGCTAAGTGGTAAGGTCTGAATTCCAGAATGCATTTGATTTTTAAGCCTGGTTTCAGAATAGTTCCATGATTAGTGACCCAAGGTATAAAAGTTAACCCATTTCACCCTTTTAACTGTGTCATCTTAAGACAAATGAATCACTGCAGTGAATGGGTTTAGAGACTATAACTGTGGTTAGGGTTGTGCTTTTAAACCTTTTTAGTTTGTATTGATTTTTATGTTTTCATCTCTGTAGTAACAATCATTCTGTAGTTGTTACTCTAGGTCAGTAAAAAGTTATTAGTTGATTTTTTTGGCAGAGAGGTTTGAAAGACATTACATTTTGATATATTTTCTATTTCATGTCCACTTGTGTTCCCTGTGGTGTTTCAGTTTCTAACAACAGTCTATACTGGTATCAGTGAACTATACAGGATATATTCTCCAGTTCCCACTAAGAGGGAGATTTTTCTGTTTCCCCTGGTAAATGGAGATTTCTGCAATTGCCCTTAATTCTTTTTTTTTGATCCTATCAGTTGTCTATAATGTTTGAATATATAGACTACTTCATTAACATAGAGTTTGATTCAGGTGAATGAAATAGATATAATCTGAAAATTAAAAACTACCGTGTTTTCCTTTTGTTGAAAGATCTTAAAATTGGTAGATCTGTGTATCTCCTACAGAGACAATGTTCTGAGTTTATAAAAGGACGTTTTGAGCTTCAATGGTACTATTTAATAAAAGCTCACAGATAAAAGCAGAATCTGCACAAAGCTTTTGCTACTGTAGATCTGAGTGTTGCCTGTTCTGCCCTTCATAGAAAGAATATAAGAAACTTCTAGAAATGGAACTTAAAGGAAAAGGGATGCAGGTGGGCATGGATACACCTGATATCCAACGAGCTAAGAAAGCTGGTGAAATTGCAAGTCAGGTGAGTGTGGACTGCAATACTTCAGTGACATTTACAGTAAAAATATTACAATGGTCTGTCAAAAATGTATTTTGACCAAATCCCTTTGAAATAAAGAAACCTAGAAAATAATCAAGCTGAATCCTACAGGGGCACGGCTAGTCACTGGAAATCTATTTTGCCTTGTAAGCATAGCTTTGAAAGCAGCACGCATGAATTATTCCAGCTGTACATATATGAAAAGTTAGATATGTTGTAAATCTAATAATTCATTATTGTTCCATTTTTGCAGAAAGAATATATGAAAGACCTAGAGACTGAAATCAAAGGGAAAGGAATGCGAGTGGGCACAGATATCCCTGAGATACAGCGAGCAAAAAGAGCTTCTGAAATAGCCAGCCAAGTGCGTAGGGGCTTCAAGTAATTAACAGTGCAGTCCTGTGTAGAGTTATTCCTTTGTTGAAATCAATGGGCTTAAACTGGACTTACTCTGCATAGAGTTGGACTGTGTAACTTATAGTTCAGTGGTGTCTCCTGCACAAAGTAAGTTGGTTCAGATGTTGTTTGCAATTGTGGTTTGAACACTTAGGGCAAACCATGCCAGTTGTGATGTGACAATGAGCTACGTTTACGCTGAAGCAGAGATGATTAGCGTAAGTTCTCTGTGCAAGAGGAGGAATGGGAAAATGAGTGTCTATAAGATTCATTCACATAACAGTAAATACCTCTTTGGTGTTAAAATCTGAACAGCGGCACTGTTTATTTTGTTCCGATGTGAACATTAATTTCATCAGAAGTATTAATTCAATGTATGCCTGTGAGTTCTGGGTCATTCAGTTGCTGGCACTGTATTCTGTTAAATCAAAATGGGAAATGTATATATTTTATAGAAGAAGTATAAAGATGAAGCAGAGAAGATGCTTTGGACCTATACTGCTGTACCAGATACACCTGAAACTGAAAGGATTAAAAGTGCTCAGAGAAATATTAGCACTGTGAGTAGCACCAGGTTTGATTTCAATGTAAAATTTTTGAAATGTTCTGTGTTAAATGATATTTCAGGATGTAGCTATCCCCAGTTCACTTATATGAGTGGAAAAATCACTCATACATTACCATGCTCTGAAGCCCACAAGTAAGCATTTTCACTCTCCTTCTGGCTAATGTGGTTCTAGTAACCATCTCTTGAACCTTGCCTAGATTTGGATTTGTTAGTATTGTGGTGTATTGATATAAATTCCGTTGCAGAAGTAATTTTTCTAAATGATAAATCAGAATGCTGAAAAAAATGTTTCTTAATGCAGGCATAAAATAGGAGTTCTCAGAAGACTACAAGTTACAGAAAAATTTAAATGTTATTAGTTCCTGTGATAATTGAAATTACTTATGGAAACCTAAAACATCAACAGTAATGTCAGTGCAAATTAGTTCTTGGGATATTGCCTACTTAAAAAAAAAGCTCATTTTTTTCTTTTGTTTAATGAAGGTGATGTATAAAAAGGGACTAGGTGCTGGGACAGCAGTAAAAGAGACTCTTGAGACTGAACGAGTAAAGAAAAATCAGAAAAATATCAGTACAGTAAGTGTTGTTAATGTTAGTTATTCCTTTGCCGAAATAATAGTTGCAGTAAGAGTAGTAATAATCTAAATTATTTTGTTTAATATCACAGCTTCCAGTGTTTTAGCTGGTTGTTGGCCTTTCATTACAAGTTGACCCTCACCCAGAGGCCTAGGACATTGTAATGTAGTGTCGTCATTGTTGTTGTTTTAGTCCCAAGTAGTATTTAATGCAAACCAGGGTGGAGCGAGGGGAAACTGTGCCCTGGGCACACTTGCACCCTGCACCCCTGCTGCGGCATTGCCCGCCTCCTCCACGCCCCCTCCATGCCCCCTCATGGCCTGGCCACACCTCTGCCATGGTTTCGCCCGGGGTGTTGCACCCCCCTGTTGGTGTAACAGCACTGATGCAAACCCAATTAATAATAGTTCATATGAAATGCTATACTTTGTGTGTTTTGTTTTTGTAAATTAATAGGTTTATTATAAAGGGCAGCTTGGCAAAGCTACTTCTCTGAGCGTCACCCCTGAAATTGAGAGAGTCAAGAAGAATCAAGAGATTATCAGTTCGGCAAGTTCTTTGGTGGTCCTTGATTAATTTTATTATTTTAGATAAGTAACCAATTTATCCTTTCTATGATATATGCCATTTAGCAGAATCTTCTAATCTTTACAAATTCTTTTGAAAGAGATTTATTTCTAAAGTTCATACTGACAGATACTGAATATGAATAATCAATTAACAGTAAATCTGAGATTTTCCTTTTGCTTCCTTTGGTTTTCTATACTTCAATTTTATTGCCTGATGAAGTTTTTAGTGTGCCCTAAATTTTGTATAGTGTATTTAATCAGTTGAGTCTACTACATATACATAGTAGTCAAAATTAAAATTGCTTCCATACATTGATAGGCAAAGCATTCATTGCTGGTCCTTTTTTTAAACTGGGGGTTGAACAGTAAAGAAAATTTGTACATGCTGTTAAGTCTGGTTGTCATAAATCTTCATGGTTAATGATCATGTGGTGTTTTTACAGGTTAAGTACAGCAGCGATCAGCAAAAGATGAGAGGTAGACCTAGTGTGATTCTAGACACACCTGAGTTAAGGCATGTCAAAGAGACACAAAACAACATCTCAATGGTAGGGTACATTTTTAATGTGGCTGAAGTGTTCTAATGAACAATATTTTGCTGTAGATGTGGATTGCACTCCTCATTAATGTAGGTAACTAGCAACACACTCCTTGAATGTATTTTGCAACTAAAGGAATGAAACAGTTAACTGCATATAAATATTGTATTTTTTTACAGTACTAATAAAATCGTTTTCCTAACAACTCAGTGTGCGGCTTCTTTAATATTTCACATGGTTCCTGTCTGTTTCAGTATCTCAGAGTGTAACTGGAGAGGTGATACACACACTGCCTTGTGCATGTGACTGGTTTGTGTGTGGAAGTGGAAATCTGAATGTGTCATGCTGATTGAATTTGTTAGCAAATTTATGTATGTGAGTTTCTAGTATAAGGTTCTGGGGGTGTGTGCATACTAAAAATTACAAAAGTATTGCTAATGCCTTGGTAATGCGTATTCAGGGTTTGTCCTGAAATGGTTGATCCTAACACTTTGGTATGAAGCACTTGTTCCTACTACATCTGAATTTGTATGAAATGAATGATGTTGAGAAAGGGCTTTAGTATTGTTACTTGCACGTGAATGTAACTGGTTAACATTAAACATATTAAACAGCATGACTCTTTTTATATTTAAAAGTATTTTTCAAAAATACCTCAAAAGTATTGTTAAGAAAGTTGTGAAATATCTAGGTGGATATCTTCCTGTAATGAATCATTGCATGATGGTTGTTAGTTGCTTGGATAATATGCAAATAAATATTAGGCAAAATAATGATGCTTCGTCTTTTTGCCACTTAAGACTTCTGGGTTATTGGGTAATAATCATAATTTAATTCTTACTCCTTGGCAGATCAAGTACCATGAAGATTTTGAGAAGACAAAAGGCAGAGGTTTTACATCAGTAGTTGATGATCCTGTGACCGAACGGGTGAGAAGAAATACCCAGGTGGTTAGTGATGCTGCATATAAAGGGGTTCACCCACATATAGTTGAAATGGACAGAAGACCTGGAATCATTGTGGGTAAGAGAATATGTATGTTTCATTGCTGAAAAGAGTTATGTGTGGGGCACTTCTGCTGCTAGTCCCCTTAGTGAAAAGAATAATCTTGCCCTCAAACTGTTTGTTCTAACTGCAGTGCTAACCACATGTAATGTTAAATATGTTTGGTTTTGTAATATTTTTTGCAAAAAAAAAATTAAAATGATAGGTCAGTTTGGGGTTTGGGGAGTATAATTCTCTTGTGCAAAACTGAGATAATAGGAAGATTAATTAGCTCAAGAGGTGATGGGAAAATGGATTCGAATCAAACATTCATTTGCTGTACAAACGCAAAAAAGGTAAAAGAAAATGGAGGTGAGATGTAAAAAGTACTTAAATTGTTAATTCAGAGGCAGATAATTAAACACTTCAAACATTCTTTTATAAAATGTAAGCAGTCACAGAGTACAATGCCATTGACATTTTCATATAGATCACAGCACGTGGGCTTCAGGTTCATGCTTTCAGTGTGTGGGAAAGGAATCCTATTTTTGGAAAAAATGCATTTTTATTTGGCAATTATATGAATGATCTTGTGTATTTGAAAGGAACGATAATCAGGTAGTTTTGCCCAGAGTACTGAAATTTTTCATTTGTATTCTTACAATGTTTGACAGTATTTAGGACATTTATGAAGATAAGAAATAATTAAGAATATCATGTACTTTTATGACTACCAATCAAATGAGTGCCGCGAATATGCCTGTCACAGTCATCTGTTGGAGAAGTGATAACTTCTCAAAATACAATTAGCCATTTCAGGGGTCTATTCCACATATTCTCAGATAGCAATTTACACTTGGCTTCCTGGATGCTGTTATTACCATAATGGATCCTTTTAGATACCGTTTCCCCAAAAATAAGACAGTGTCTTATATTAATTTTTGCTCCTAAAGATGCGCTATGTCTTATTTTCAGGGGATGTCTTATTTTTCCGCTCCACAGCGGTATGCTCTGGTTGACGGGCATGCTTCCGAACAAAAACTTTGCTATGTCTTACTTTCGGGGGATGCTTTATATTTAGCACTTCAGCAAAACCTCTACTATGTCTTATTTTCAGGGGATGTCTTATTTTCGGGGAAACAGGGTAGCTGTTTCTCACTGCAAACATAGTCCTTCAGTAACTAACAATTTAATGTAATTATGAACTGAGCTATATCTTTCTAAGTCTGTTGAAGTCAGTGGGCCTAGAACAGTGTAACTTTTCTTAAGATAGCATTGTAAATCAGAAAACCCAATACCTTTGCACCAAGGTTGATATTTTATTGATCTTAGTTTTGGCATACACTAGCATACATTAACTCTTTCTCTCCCCCACTCCCATTCCCAGTTTCAGAGTCAAAACCAGTAAAGACTTAGTGGGGATATTTGACAAATGCTGTTTGGAAAGTGCATATGTAGTTATATGGATTAAATCCATGTTACAAATAGTATTTTAATTTTTAGTCTGAAATGATTCCAAGAAGGTAAATTAAAAGTCTGAACTACTTTGCTAAATAGCTTCAAATGGATAGCCCATGGATCAATGGGCAGGAAGGCTTGGTGTGGGGGAGGGGAAGGCTGGGAGGGCTTTCACAGCCCCAGAGCAGGACTTTGTGAGTCCTGCTCCCTAATTGGTGGAGGGTTCGTTGTCAGATATTCCATCCCTTAGTGCTTTATTATTGGTAAGATGGGAAGACAGGCCTCCAAAATCAGAGGTCAGGTCTACCCCTAGTAAACCTAAGAGCACTTTAAGATTGATAGGAACTGAAGATGCTGACTCTATCGATCAAATAGACCTGGCCTTGGAGACTAGATCTACCGCCTACAGGACACAGTGGAGTCATTATTTCATATAGCCAGCAGAGAGGGCAGGTCAACCCTCCATAAGAAATTGGCCTATTATTTCCGATGGCCCTTACAAAGGCCAAATCTTCCTGTACAAAGCAATGGGATCATTATTTCCTGTTGGTACATCTGAACTTTCTGCTTCTCATTGGAAATAATGGCTCCATTATTTTCTGTTAATGGTGAACCTAGCCTTGGAGGCCAGGTCTACCTAATCAGCTGTTTGGCAGTATCTCCAGTTCCTTTACATGTCAAAGGACTATTGTTTTCTATTGTTTTATTTTGGAAGCCAGGTTTTCCCATAGAAAATAGTGGCCCTTTAAAAACCTCAAGGCAGGATGAGAACAGCTTCCCATCTCTCCCCCTTGGCTCCTGGCCCCTGAACCTCAACACAGTTCTGAAATTCTGGGATATAAATTTTCATTACACCCAGAAATTGCTACATCTTATGAGCCAGGGTAGGGAACCTCAGTGTTTCTTTCCAGGATGTTCAGGATCCGACCAATTTCCTTATCAGTTTCGTCCTCTGTCAGCATGGCATGGCCAATTGGGCCATGCTGGTAGAGAGCTGATGGGAATTGCCTTGAACATTCCTGGAGAGCATCTGGACCTAGGCAGGGTTCTCTGGAAAACATCCCCTGATATTCTAAAACTATGAGATCGTAGAGCAGAAAACAGTGAGAACAATCTGGAAAGAACCTGAAATTTCAGAAGCAGTTCTCATGAAGATGTACAACCATTCTTCTTCACCTTCAGATTTTACTAATTGCTCCCAATGAAGTCTAATCCAGGGATAATTTCAGGTTTTAGAAGATAGTTCGGCTATTTCCAGTGTGTGTGCTACCAAAGCTAGGGAGGAAAAAAGACTAGCAAAGCAAAGCTACTTTGGCTCATGGGTAAAATGTCATAGAAAAATAAATCCTCTTTTAAAACAAAAATTACAAAAGGTTTTAGGTAAAAATGAAACTATTTTCCATTTTCTCTCTCTGAAAAGAAGTGTTGTGTAGCTTGAGTAATAAACATTAAATTAAACCCATTTTTGATCCTGTTAAAATTCTTCATTTTATTTGAAAAGAATGTCATAACTGAGACGCCAAAGGGTTCACAGAGATGGTCAGTCCCTTCTATTGTTTTAGGGGGTGTGGGTTTGTGTCTGTTATCTGCACTGCAGTATCTATGCATTGTCACATCAAAAGGGGCGATTGGTTAGAGCACATGTTTTGCTTCCAGTAGGCTTCAGGTTCAATCTCTGGTACCTCTGATAATTATTTAAGGAAACAGGTTTCTCTGCCTTACAAAGTGGAGAGCTGATTCCAGTCAGAGTGGACAATATGTTTTCATGTGATTTTAGAATTCTGATAATCTCCCAGTCATAGAGATCAAAATCATAGAGATCAAAAACTCCCAATACATTTATTTATTTATGTAGAACTCACCTAAGTTCGCACTGAGCATTGTAAAAAGTCAGTAAGAATAAGGCACTGTGGGTTTTATGAGAACGTAAATGTGTGCATGAAAATCCTAACGATTTTTAGAACCTTGGTGTTTTTATTTCCTTCACTATCTCTCTTACTTTTTTGGGGAAAGACCTCAAAGTTTGGCGTACAGATCCTGGTTCCATCTTCGACATCGATCCCCTAGAAGACAATATTCAGTCTAGGAGTCTACATATGATTTCGGGTATTATTTAACTCATAATTTCCCCCTATGCCTGGCTGTGTTCACAAAAACTAAACTTGAAATAAATGTTGAGTCTGTTGTGTCAGCTGTATGTGTTTAAAGAAATCATTATGTAAAAATAGTAATTTATTAGAATGCTTTAGAGGTATCTAGAGCAATATTGACACGTATAGTTATTCTTAATGGAATCAATTGAATATAACTAAGCAGCCATTCAAATGTTGCTCTGTGCTTGCATATACAATTGCCAGCTCTGGGTTGGGAAATTCCTGGATATTTTAGGGTGGACCCTTGGGAGGTCTGCTTTGCGGAGGACTTGGCAGGCTATACTGTTGTAGAATTCACTCTCCAAAGCAGCCATTTTCCGCAGGGGACCTTCACCTCTGTGCATTGTGCACTGTGCACCTCTAACCCTTCACCTCTGTAGTCTGAAAATCAGTTTTAATTCCGGAAGATATCCAGCTCCCATCTGGAGGTTGGCAATCCTTGCTATGTTCTGTGAAAAATGTAACTAATGCATCTGCTGATATGGCTCCTGCTTTTCAGCTGTGATCTGTGGAAGCAGTGGCGCGCTTCTGCAACAATATTAATGTAAATTGCTGTTGGCTATATGCATGACTACAGTTGGTCATTCTTCACTTCTTCCACATGGAAACTCTCACAGATAAATTTCAGAAGAGCTTTTACTAGTCCTAATGTTGTAGTTGCTGAACCATTTCTTTTACAGTAGTTGTACTAATTTGAGTATTTTTTCCAACTATGCTATCCCCATAAAAGTGAATTTACCTAGAGAGGGGGATATTTATAGAATGTACAATAAATCACTTTCTTCCATGCTGTGACTTGTGTGTTTACTCAAAGACTTGGATCCAGTGCAGGATTTCCGTGGGTGGAAGGATGACTTTTTGTGATTCCCTCCTGCCAAGCCAGACTTCAGATTCCAACTTCATGCTATTTCTTGGGGCCCTCTTTACCTGAGAGGCACCATTTGTGGGGAGATTTGGGGTTGCATTGGGAGGGTAAGGAAGTCCTCTTCTGCGAGTTGAATTTGCAAGTGGATCCAAGCCAGTGGCTATATAACTGCAGGATATCTATGCCACACATCTTAGTCCTGGTTTACACATGAAAAAGAATGAATGAGGTGGCAAAATGAACTATATCATTTCTGATCCAAGGAAAGGGAGAAACCCATGTAGAAACCCTCTTTAAGTGAAAAATTAGTACGTGAGTGGTGGTGGTGGGGGGGAAGCTTCTAGTTTATCATTTTGGGTGCTATTCCAGTTTTCCACTATCAAGGAATTATTAATCGATGCACAGTTTTAAAAATGTGATCCTTCTCCCAGCGGTGATTTGGTTGTTTAATACTAAAGTATCTGCCCAGCAGTTATATGCAGTGGCAGTTAATGTGGTCAGACCCACTTTTATACTTTCTTCATAATATTCTGAGTGCTCCCAAATGTACAGCTGGTATGGTTTTTGTGCAAAAGTAGGTGATCAGTCATTGAAGTTGCAGGCCTAACTAAGAGCTTTTAAATTAAAGATCTTGAGGTCTGGTTTGCTTCTGGAATCTTTACGTTTAGTTAAGAGTGACAGTTTTAAATCTGTCTGGGACAAGCTGGTGGGAAATAAATTGATATGTTTAAATGTTACTGGTGATGGGTAAAATACACTTGGGAGTCAGGATTTATACTGCCCCATCAAAAAGCATTTGAAAAAGCAAATCTTGTAGGACTCCTTCATCTCTTGCTATCAGAATATGGCCCCTATAGAAGACCCCAGAGTATTTTTGGATTTTGACTGTACTAATGTACAGAAGGACTTTTATGCTGGCCTGCCTGAAAATGTTTATTTCAGCAATTATGCTAGGAAGGTACTTTGGCATATTATTTTCTAGTAGCTTATGTGCCTGTGGATTAAAGAACATTGGTACTATTGATCATATTCTTGAATTTCCATGTTTTTTAGGTGGTAGAAATGAGTTGGTATTTCCTTTGATTGGAAAGAATATTGTCCCTGTGGAGACCAGTGTTTCATGGTTGCTGTCAAAGACCCCTGACCTAGATTGACCAGGCTGGCCTGATCTCATCAGATCTTGGAAGCTTAGCAGGGTTGCCCCTGGTTGATTATTTGGATGGAGATCTCCAAGGAATGGTGGGGTCATGATGCAGAGGCAGACAATGACAAACTGCCTCTGAACTTATCTTGCCTTGAAAATCCCACCAAGGCTTGCCATAAGTCAGTTGCAACTTGCCAGCACATTCCACCACCAAGTGGCAAAGAACAACAAAAGACTTTGCAGCTCACACAATATTTGATAGTAGTGAAAGCTTATTGGACCTCTAAACTCCATTAGTTGTGTTTCCTGTTCATGGCATTGGCTGAATAAACAGTAACACAGGTAGTGTTAGTAATGTTATCCTTCACCTTTAGTCATTCTGCCACCTCAGCAGCCTGTTGCATGTGTAGATCAGTTCTTAAATTTGTGCATGGAAAGACAAAATGGACAGTAGAATATCTTAGGATGGAGCTATACAAACGTTTGTGTTTCGTACTGCAGAATTCATGTGGTTCTTTCTGTAATACAACACCTTTCCTTTTTTGAAGCTGTTGTCTCAGTTTGTATGTTTTGAGGTAACTCTTGAATCCCACTTATGAGTATTTTAGATCTGCATCACTTAAGACGGTGCTGGCAGGACCAGTCACTATGTTCTCTGTCTCATATTCTATTTTTGATACAATTGATTAAAAACCCTCTCTCTTTTTCTTTCCTCATCTGTCTTGTAAGTATTGATTGCAAAATTGTTTTCTTTTCTCTGTAGAAAAAAAAAAGCAAAGACACCTTCATAGTAAGCTAATACATTTCCATTCTGCCAGTACTTCTGTGATCGGAGAAGATAAGTCAGATGGTTCTATATTTTCTTATCCTAGTGAGGTAACAAGACGATCTAATGAAGAAGGTATCCAAAGTTGTCCATTATTTCCAACTGATTAACAATCACAGTGTTTACAAGCTTTGAACTCTTCTAAATTCACTCTATAATCCCTGTTTGCATATCAAATGTTGTGTGACAAAAAGCATTTGTTTTAATGTCAGAGTCCGTGATTCATTGACAAAGTTTTTGCATAACATATTTTTTCGCAGTATTCACAAGTTGTAATGCCTCTTTGATGTGATTACTAAAAATTAACACTTTTTGATTTTAAAAACTGCACTCACCCATTTCTGACAAAGACTTGAATTCTGATAAGACAAAAATATTTAGACTGGACTTCTAATAGATAAAGGTTTTAATATTTTTTTTTAATCTGGTCTTTTAAAAATCAGTGTAAAATAGCTTTAAATAGATAAACGTTTGTTGCGGGTTAGTGTGTCAGTCTACATCTAGAAAAATCTTCAAGTTTGTACAATGTGAAGAAGCTCACTGGGTAGCCTTGGACAAGTCATTCCGTTATTTATTTAGAGCATAGGTGTTGAACTCGTGGCTTTCCAGATGTTATGGACTACAGTTCCCATCATCCCCTACCAGCATAATTCTGGCAGGGGATGATGGGAACTGTAGTCCATAACATCTGGAGGGCCGCAGGTTTGACACCTATGAATTAGAGTATTTATATATGACTTTTCTTCTGGAACACAGAGTCAAAGTGATTTACAGATTTTGGAGTAATAGATAATCCATGGTATGACTACAATAATTCAAAATCCTAGTAATCAAAACATTTATTGTTCATGTCCCTATTGCAAAATTCAAATTGGGGGTGTGGTGGAAAGATTCTATTGCTGAAGCAAGGAAGTCACACAAAGAAGTCACACAAGAATGGTGAAGGGCTTTGATCCCAGAAAATGCCATTCAAATTTGACCAGTAGAATTCAAAAGTTTAGATTTACCACATGGCAGGGCAGAGTTTTCCTGGGAAGGTGAAAACAAAGGATTTAAGATCTTCAGATCCTCTGAAGATGCCAGCCACAGATGCAGGCGAAACGTCAGGAGAGAATGCCGCTAGAACACGGCCATACAGCCCGGAAACCACACAGCACCCCAGTGATTCCGGCCGTGGAAGCCTTCGACAAAGCATTTAAGAATTCCACCTGAGGGGTTTGATTAGGAAGCATCTCTCTACCAGGGGCTCCTGGGAGAGGGGACAATGAAACTTAAAAGGAACTTATTTTGCTAAGAGAAGTGTACTAAGATTTTGTTATTTTCACTTGAAATAAAAGCTTATGAAACTTGGCAGGCTGGAGTGCTGGATGGGAAAAGAATCCACAAATGATTGCTGGATTGCACCCCCCAATCCAAGGGCAAGATTGTGACAAGGGGATATACTATACTAGCAAAACAAACAAAAAATCCACCCACAGAGACAAAAAATAGAAAAGCTGGTGATGTGCAGGCCAAGGTGGTAAGCAGCCTCTTCATCTATCTCACCTTTTTCATAATGATAGAATGATTAGCTGCCTCCTTTAACCAGAGAAATCTTCTTAAGAAGTGGTCAAAAAACTAACTACAGAGGCTGAGGAAAAATTATTGTACCAAGGAACTTTATCTTGATGATGATGTTATCCATTCAGTTGTTCTCGACCCTTGGCGATCCAATATGCAAACTCTTTCCGTATTTTTCGATTAAGTACTGCTTCTTTCAGCTGGTTGATGTTCATGCCTGTATCAGCTTTTATGGCATCTAGCCATCGTATTCTTTGGCTTCCAGGTCTTCTCCTGCCACTGACAAGTCTGAGCATCATAGATTTTTCTAGTGAATTTGATCGCATCAAATTCCAAAGTATGTAAGTCTGAGCCTGGTTATTTTCCCTTCTAGTGTTGTTTCTGGTTTTATGCAGCTCAAGACTTCTGCGTTTGTCACCCTAGCTGTCCATGGTATGCATAGTAGCTTTGGCTGGCACCTTGGTAGTGTTAGCCTATTCAATGAAACTGTCGGCTTTCTTTGTAGTTTAGCTTTCACACCCATACATTATCTTAGCTAAAACCATTCCTGTAGTCTATTGGCAATGTGTACTTAGCCAAGGGGTCAGAGGTCCGGTTTTTAGGTAGTGGCCTCCAAGAACCCAATGTTGACTTTTGATGGTCTTTGTGATGGTCTCTATGCATCACACACATAGGAAGTGGAGCTCGTCAATAGCATTGCTCAGAAAGTTCTGCCCACCTAAATGGGTAGAGCTACGCCTGCTGCTTAATCTAACCCAACTGACACAGGAGCACCAAGAACCACCTGTTGCTGGCAAGGTACCCACCTTGCCAGCAACAGGTGGTTCTTGGTGCTCCTGTGTGACTGCAAAGGTTGTGTGACTGCAAAGATTACCACTGAAAGGAACACATCCAAGAGTTTGTATCTCTGGCCATTTTCAGGCTTAAGTATCTGAAAGGAGTCTGTGTGTGTGTGTGTGGGGGAGTCTGTGTGTGTGTGTGTGGGGGGGGAATAGTCGGTCTTGAATCTATGATACAGAGCTGCTACTAGCAGGATCTTCCCAATTTTCCTTCCTATTAACTCTAGAAGGTTCTAAATGACAGGCTGAAGTTCCTATATGTGTGATGACCCAGATGACTTCTCCAATAACAATATTTAACAGTTAAGCAACCTGTCTTACCATGGTCTGGGAGAGCCATGAACTATTCACAGAACTGTGTGAATTGGATTCTTCTGGCTCAGAGTAAGGCTCACTTCACCTCGGCAACCCAAACCAAATGAAATTTGAGATCATAGCTGTGCAATTCTGGTACAATTGTAGAGTCTCTGTTCTTCTCTGGGTTGTTTTTTTTTTGTTATACATTGCCGTACTCTTAACACAGTTAACATATTGTATTCCACATGATTTGAAAATGAGGTTTCCTGGTATTTTCCTCATGCTTTCTTTGGATTGTTGATATGTATTAAAGTCCCAAATTACAGGATCATACTTTTTGTGTTTCAAACCATTTCTAGTAATGAATATACATGACTCACTAATAAGTGTGCTTGTTATTGTGTCTGCACTTTAAAGTGGATTTCGCATTGTTCTTAAATAGGCATATGAAATATTCATTGCAATCTTCTGTTCTGCTTGACTATATTTCTGGGCCGTTTGAAATTGTGCCTTGTCATCTCAGACTGAATAATTTTGCTGCTCCTGTCTGCCTCTGACAACAGGAGGAAGACTGTGCTTCTTATTTTGGAATGCGTTTCTCCAAATGGTTTGAAACACATTCTTCATCACTTGATCTCAAGCAAGCTATATATTTTCTGTTGCTAAACAGCAATGCTAAATGATTTGGTTAATGTGGAAGGAAGAATCTCCTGTTTATGATGTCTTTATGATGCTGCTTCATCCCTCCCCCCACCCCCGAACAGGGATGGGTGGGGTTTGCTGGTGACCTGCAGAAGGGAAGTGGTGGGTGTTTCAGTTCTGGTTCATGCAAGTACACCACACGAGCAGCACATAGGTGAGGGTTTATTTAGAGTTCCAGCATACTAAAAGTTGGAAGTTCCAACTTTCTGACCCACATCCACAGGAGTTCCACAGGGCCTGTAAGACTGAGCTGTTCCGCCGGGCTTTTGGGGTGGGGTCAGCTGCTGAGGGTGCCCTCTGTCTCCTACCCTCTTCCCCTTGTTCTCTGTTTGTTTAATTATGTGGCCCATTTGTTTCTCTGTTTGTTTAATTATGTGGGGGCCTTTTGGGTTCCCCGGGACTGGGTTGGTTTTAATTTTCGTATGCTGGTTGTATTGCTGTTTATTGGTTTTAATAAGGAGACAGGGCTTGTATTATATTTGTACTGGTTTTAACTTTCCCCTGTCTGTATATGTTTATTTGTATACCACCCTGAGCCCTCCGGGGGAGGGCGGTATAAAAATCCAATGATAAATAAATAAAAATAAATAAACCCAGTAGTTTGTTCGCTTTTCCTGGCTTTTGTGTGAATTTAAAATATACTCAGGTCTGCTAGTGAAGTTTTGTTTATTCATTAACTGATTAAGGTAACAAGGTTTCATCTCAGGATATTTTGTCTGCTTTAGGAATTCTGATGATTTGGAGTTTATGTTGTTTTCATGTTTTGTTTGTCGGAGTAGATTTTTTTTTTTACCTGAACATGGTATATCTTTTTCAAACCAAAATTAGAATATGCTTTAAGAATATTTAGAATATTTTAAAATGCTTTTAAGGGCTAATTACTTGTGAGCCCTCAAACTTTTTCTACCATTGCAAGACACTATTCATTATGTACTTCAAATATGATTTTGAGAGTGTAGTAGTGGTGGTGGTGGTGGTGGTGGTGGTGGTAGTAGTAGTAGTAGTAGTAGTAAAGTGTATTGAAAATTGCTTCAGATTGCCTAGTTGAGCAGATAATTAAAACTCAAGCTTCTTTTCATCATACTTAACAAAGCAGGAGCATTTAGGCTAGGTAGCTTTTTGTGTGTGGTTGCTTGCAATCCTATGCAAAGTTGCTACAGTCTAAGCCCATTAAACCAACCAGCTTAGACTGCAATAACTGCAAAGGATTGCACTAACCTTCAACAGTGTCCAACATTTCTGTGCTCCGATAACAAAATAAACAAAGTTGTTCTCTTTATTGTAGTAGAAAGTTAACAGCTATCCTCTTTGACTCTTGAAAGCTTATATCTTGACAATTTTGTTGGCCATTGAGGTGTTACTAATTTGAACCAAACACGTTCTTGTTTGTATGTACTTTTTAAAAAATATACTTTTGGGGATTTAAGAGTATTTAAACCGTTATGAGGTAATGATGAGGGTGTTGGAGTGAAGAGAACTGTGTTCAGACCCTACTCTTTCCTGAAGTTTCCCTGGTGATCTTGAGTCAATCATATGGCTCACTTATATCCCACGGTGGTTGTGAAAATAAATTGGGGAAAGGAAAATAATGTATACCATCATGAAATCCTTGATAATTTAATAGACAATTAAAGGAGAATTTTAAGATACAAAAGTCATGGCTACATGCAAATTTGGTTTCTAAGTAAATAAAAATCTAACCTTTTTAAGTGTAACTGGGGAGGCAGTAGGATGCTCAAGTATTTTCTTGACTCTGCATGTGTTTTGCGTTTTTCCTGTTTGTAACTGGAACAATTTACTTCCCACAGTTTGCTCACCGGGTAACAACATAGTCCTTCTAAACTTCACTATTTGCATCCACTAGGTTTGGTGTGCATACTCTTGATTATAGATTTATCTTTTGCAGTTCCTCCAGATTTTCCTAAAAGATACTTTGTTCTGCCAAAGCCAAGCTTACCAAAGTGCTTTCAGCATACAGCCTGTGAATTTAGCTGCTTTTCTGATGGGAGGAAGTTACCACTTTATATAAGGAATCTCAGGGCACCCTCTAATAGCAGATATATGTTTGTGTTCTTTTCTCATGCAGCACCTGTGCTTCCTGGGGCCTATCAACAGAGTCAGCCCCAAGGATATGGTTACATGCACCAGACTAGTGTGTCATCTATGAGGTCAATGCATTCACAGCCACATTCAGCTAGCTTGGTGAGTATTTAGCTGAATGTTTAATTCCTTTTTTATTGCAACGTCTTTTGAACAAGTTTTCTTTTCATTTAACAATATATTGGACATAAAGCAGAAGGAACGATCAAGAGTCAGCTTCTGGTGCTATTCCTCCTATGTTTATTAAGAGCTTCCACAAGACTTCATGAGGTTCTGTAATCACTAGGTTTTGTAGCACTTTTAGGTTTCTCTTTTTGCAGGAGATTGTGCAAGTTATGCAAACTGAAGAGATCCCTTGAATTCAGCTCCTTTTTTTCTGCATTCAGTATTCTAGTTACTACATGCTATACAGCTCCTCTGAGCATCAGAGGCCTTCTACATGCAGAGGAGGACATCTTAGGATCCAAACAAAATCTTGTATAATATTAAGATACTTTTTTATTTTTCCCCCAGAAGACTAAGCCTAAAGTCAAAGATTGTTATATGTGCTGAATCAAGAAAATACTGATTCTTTTAAAACAAGAGAAGAAGAAGAGTTGGATTTATATCCACCCTTTCTCTCCTGTAAGGAGACTCAAAGGGGCTTACAAACTTTTCCCCCTTTCCCCCTCAAAAGAAACACTCTGTGAGGTAGGTGGGCTGAGAGAGCTCAGAAGAACTGTGACTAGCCCAAGGTCACCCAGCTGGCGTGTGTTGGAGTGCACAGGCTAATCTGAATTCCCCAGATAATCATCCACAGCTCAAGCGGCAGAGCAGGGAATCAAACCTGGGTCCCTCCAGATTAGAGTGTGCCTGCTCTTAACCACTACGCCACTGCTGCTCCTTCTGTTCCAAATAATGCCATGAACTGAAGTGTGGGTTTAATTAGTTTTTTAAATGTTGTATTTATACTAACTGATGACTTTGAGGACAGGCGTCCACTGGGACTAGGTGTCCACCTGGTTTGCTTTTCAGTCAGGTCAACCCTGCCTTTGCTGGCCTTGCTTAACACAGTAGGTAATGAGAGATTTCTTCCTGCACCCAACTAGAGGATCTGAATTAACCTTTCCAAAGGCTTTGCCTCTATAAACCATTTAGCAATGTTCTTCAGGATTTATTTGTTAAAGGATGATAAATTTTTTTGCCATCAAGTCACATCTGACTTATGGTGACCCCTGGTGGACTTTTCAAGGCAAGAGATGGCCAGAAGTGGTTTGCCATTGCCTGTATCCACATTGCAACCCTGGTATTCTGTGGCAGTCTCCCATCCAAATATTTAACTTCTGGGATTTAACAGGATGAGGCTAGCTTGAACTAAGGATGATTATCAACCTTTAATTCTGATAAAACAAAAGAGTATCACTGATAAAATAAAAGTTTAATCAGTGAACCAAATAGAAAACTTGTAGACTTTTGAGAAATTATTCTCTTTACAAGACAGAAGGAAATATTTGCTAAAAAATTAACCCTACAATTATTGTGAAAATGAATGCTAAATTATCAAAGTCTATAAATGGTTACCCTGTAATACTGTATTGTTGAGGGTGAGTGGAATCTGCAACAGAATACCTGGAAGAGAGAGGGTACAGTTGAACAAAAGCTGCCCTCCCCTGATTGTCCAGCTCACTTTAGAGCATTACCAGTAATGCCCTGTTCTACATTTAAAGTTAATGTGTGCCACAGCAAATTAACCCATGAATTCAGTACTTCTGAATATCATTGCACAATATTTATTTAGGGTACAGGATCCATAGTATCTATATATTCGCTCAGATCTCTCAATCAGAGGTTCATAGTTCTGATGAGATTCCATATGCAATAACCAAGGGTACAATCCATCAGAAGTTGTACTACACATATTCCATTGAAACTAATGGAATCGATACACTGTCAGGGTGTTCTTACTTAGATTCTCTGCACTAGTGGATCTTGTGCACTCTTGTGGGTGGAGAGAGTGGGCTTGCAGCTGGGTCGGGGAAAGGTTTATGATTAATTCAATGACGCACTCTGGATTTGAGCAATCAGAAGTCTTTATTGAAATGAACATTGAACCCCTGGCTTTTGCCAAGCCAGTTCTGACCCATCTCCCAAATACGCATTGCTTAATTGCCTCTGCTGTTCACTCCCTCCCCTGCCCCCAACTACGTAAAGTAAAATCTGGAAAAGAAGAGGAAAGTGAAAGTCCCTTCCCAAGGTCTAGGGCAGGGGTAGGGAACCTGCGGCTCGAGAGCCGCATGTGGCTCTTCTGCCCTTGCACTGTGGCTCCATGGTCCAAGCCGCCGGGCGGTCGGCTGCCCGCGGTCAGCTGGGCCGTGCCACGGGCTTCCCCTCTCGCCCACCCCATTGGAGCGGGGCTGGCGCTTTCCCGGCGGCTGGCTTCATCCTTGCCCGCTGGCTTCATCCTTGCCCGCCCTGCAGGCAGCAGGGCGGGCGCATCCATGCGCTTCTCAGAATGAGCGGAGTAAAAGGTAAAAAAACCCCAATATATATAGTGTTATCTTTATTTTAAATGTCAAAAATTATTTGCGGCTCCAAGTGTTTTCTTTTCCCATGGAAAACGGGTCCAAATGGCTCTTTGAGTGTTAAAGGTTCCCTACCCCTGGTCTAGGGAAAGATAGAGAGCCATATGGCTACCTCTCCCTTTGTAGAGAGGACAAGAGATGCCACTGTTGTCTGCATTGCAAGCACAGCAAGAAAGAAGACATGAATGGAGAGATTCAGTAACCCAAAGAGGCCCCAGACATTAAGCTCACACTGACAGCATGGGATGGATGTCCCACCAATGGGTGTGCAGGACTGAAGTCAGCGCTCCAATTGGTAGAGAATTCATTGTCTGAAAGTGATGACTGGTTGCCATTCAGGGAATAATATATTTGGTAAGATAATTAATGAAGGATTAAAATGCTGCTGGGGATATACCAGAAATAATTTGAACAAAATGAATCTATAAAGTCATTATGCCTCTGGTTCTTATTAAAGGTTTTCTGAAAGCTATTAAGCATTGTCACAAGCATTTTCCCAAAACAATAGATCACAGTAGTTAGTGGAAGCTTGGCTTCTGGGTTTGAATTGGCAGGAATGTGTACAGCAGAACTTTTTTTGCTTACTGGCTAACATGTATTACTGCATGGTTTTGGTGAATATTTTAAGAAATTGCTACAATTTCAGGAATACCATAAATAAAATTGCTCTGACCTGAATGGCCAAGGCTAGCCTGATCTTGTGAAATCTTGAGATCTAAGCACAGTTGGCCCTGGTTAGTCGTTGGATGGAAAATTACCAAGGAAGTCTGGTGTTTCTAAGCAGAGGCAGGCAATCGCAAGCCAGCTCTTTTCAAGCCAACTTGAAAATTTTGTGGGGTCACTATAACTTGGCTTAACTTGACAGTACTTTAAACACATACATAAAATATATTACTGTGTGAGTAATACTGTGTAAGCTGTGGCAAGAATGGTGACTGGGAAGGGTCTTAGGGACCATCTCACTCCAATCTTGTTCCATATCCACTGTTTTCTAATTTGCCTCAAGGCCCAATTTAAGGTTCTGGTATTGACCTATAGTCCTATAAGACCTATATATTGATCAAATAGCCCTGGGACCAGCATACTTTAAGGACAGTCTTTTCCCATCTGGACTTACTGGAACATAATGGTTATCTTCAGGGGCCCTACTTTGTGCACCTCCGTCATCTGAAGCTAAAAGGGTGGGAACCCAAGGAAGGACCTCCTTGGTCATTGTACCAAACCTCTACATGGAGATTTATCTGTCCCCTTCTATCATTATCTTCTTCCCTTACTGATTCTTCCTGCAGTTTATGTTTTTAAAGAACTGTTTATATAGATGGTTTGTTTTTAAAGCTCCTTTTTGTTTCCCACTTTGAGGGCCCCAATTAGGTGCAAAAGTGGAATAATATGTTATAAATAAATAAGTATAAATCTAAATACCTATCATAAGATGGAGGAAAAGTAGCCTAAATCCTCAAGTTTTGCTGTAGATTTCTATCATTGCATACACATTCTTGGTTTAGTCTGGTTGTGTGATATGTGATTGATTAGTATAATATACCTGTTCATCCCATAGTGTTCTGCCTTCAAATTGATAGTTATATTTGATTTTTGACCACCAAGCGAACAACTAATATTTTATGAAATTTCTAACATGCATAACTTTGTACTTAGAACGATATATCCAGCTTAGTATTCATCACCTTATTTTATGAACAGTTTCTGCAATTTAAAAGTTTGCTAAGGCTCATTCCACACAGCATATTTATAACAGGCTGCGATAGTTATAAATGAACCCTTCCCCCTTTTTATAAACGGAAAATGAATTCATTTATAATGATTGCAACTCATTATAAATATGCTGTGTGGAATGAGCCTAAGCTGTGCATACAGTTTCATATTGGACGTAAATGGGGGGTTGGTTGGGGGGGAGTAGCACCCCACTTATTTTTGTATTTAATGGACATTCCCCCCTCATTTTCTTTCTAAACAGAGAACATACAGAGCTATGTACGACTACAGTGCCCAAGATGAAGATGAAGTTTCTTTCAGGGATGGTGACTACATCATCAATGTCCAACCAATTGATGATGGCTGGATGTATGGTACTGTTCAGAGAACTGGAAAAACTGGAATGCTTCCGGCAAATTACATTGAGTTTGTTAATTAATGCCATTAGTCCTTCTGAGCTTTTATTCTGATTTACCTACTCTTTCCAAAAGTACTTTTAAGATGACATCTTCATTACTTCCCTGTTAATGTAACTGTGTGCTCATTTGCTGAAATCAACAGTTCCTCTAAGAAACCGAAGAAGCACTGAGCTCCGAAAAGTATACTGCTTAAATTTATCTATAAAAACAGACTGTCAGTGGAAACTGGGTGCTTCTAATCACGTAAAGGTTTCCATCAATTAGCTCCCCAACATAATTCTGCCTTTAATGTGGCCGTAGTTGGCTTTTAAGTTATAAACCATAAGCAGCTGTTACCTTTCATTTGCGTGACTTTGAAATTGTAAGAGACTATAGTTTTGCTGTTTAAGGTTCAAGCCATTAAAAGCCCAAGTGAATTGAATCGTTCAGATATTTTTGTTGTGATGAATGCTGTGCGCAACAGTTGCTTACTACTGCCAGGCAGCCTTAAAACAACTTGTATTTCACTCTTAATGGTGAAGGTTTCCTGACACACAGTCGTCGAGTCTACTGTATACTTCTCTGAAACTTTCATTTGCTCTCATTCATTCTTCCGACACTTGTCCGTCTTCCCAGACCACCAGTTGTGAATGAGTTATAATATAGCAGTGCCTTTTTGCACAGCTAGAGACAATTTTAGGATGCATTTAATGCCTATCTTTTATATTTTGTTTATGCCAACCTTTTCTATTTTCCCTTGTATTAACAGTGTTTATATAGAAATGCCTATCTTCAAAGCACTTTACAAGTAACAGTGATCTCTCTCTTTTGCCAACAGCAGTCTTACTATACAGGGACTCGTGATAGCAAAGCTTGTAGCAACATGGTCATGAGATGTATATATAGCTGGGGTTATGTGGATTTGGACTTTGGTTTAGGGCCTGACAGATGAGCAGTATGACTTTTCTGAGGCTTAATAGATGAAAAATATGCATATGATTAAGAGAAAAAAATAATTAGTAAACTTCCATGCCTATCAATATAAATAATTGAATTATGGCATTCATTTACAATCGCAAAAAATGAAAAATACTTCTAAAGCACTGTTAATTGGCTTAGTGGTAGTTAGCATGAATGGAATGACCGAATATTTCTAAAAAGGGTTTGGGCAGCCTGACTTAGAAGCTCTTGGTGGCCGGGGATGGAACCACTCCCACGCCATCTCCAGTGGGCTTTCAGGTGGCATGGGAAGGCAGAAACAAACAACCCCCCCCCCCCAGCCTCCTGAAAGCCCTCCATAGGTCTAAGCGAAGTTATGCCACCCTTTTGGCCCTGACCATGGCACTCCCAGCTTTAAATTCTGGGTGGAATTCGGCTCCATGGTGGAGTTCAGGAGCAACAGGATGTTGGCGCATTTGCCCTCTCTGCTGGAGTTGCCCCTTGTGCTGGTGGAGGGGGCAAACATGCGGGCACAGCCCTCCACCACCTCCATTGGCCCATTCATTCCTCCAAAGGATTGGGTTGGAAATTCCATTTTTTAAAACCTTGTCATAATATAGAAAATACGTTGAATAAAGATATTATTGTAGCAATCAGAATTTATCCATAAATCCAGGGCAGTCCTATGTATAAGCAGTACCTGGGTTCTAATTTGTTGATACATTTTCCTGACCATTTTCTGTATGAATATTGATTTTTGCTGCCCTACACTTATATTATCTAAAGGAAAACAAAAAAGAACTATGGAATGAGTATATTTTTCTATTTAAGTCAGCCCAGAACTAAATAAACTGTAACTATTTATGATGCTATCTCTCTTTTTTCTCTATCATTTTTAAAAAATCAACTCAATTTTATTTAAAGAAGATCAGGGAGCGAGATGAGATGCTAAGTAAAATTCTTTGATAGATTGGTACATATATATTTTTATCTAAGGCATAAAATATCTTTTGTGGAAAGATGAATTGCTGATGTTAAGGGTATGGGGGGGCCTTCATAGCCCATACACTATTTTGAATGTGTACTGGTGCCATTGTATTTAGTCCATTTTTCATTATCTGAAGCAGGGGTGTCCAACTCTGGCCCTCCAGATGCTCTTGAACTACAATTCTCATCTGCCTCTGCAAGCATGGCCACTTGGCTATGCTGGCAAGGGATGATGGGAATCATAGTCCATGAACATCTGGAGGGCCAGAGTTGGACACCCCTGATCTAAACGAAGCATATTCAAACCTCTTTTAGAGAGTAGTGCTCTCTAACTTTTAAGAAAACAATCTCTTTTTTTTCTAGAAGGGTGACGTGATATTTTGAATGTATTAAAAGTCATGTGTAGAATAGAAAATTCTAGATTTCTATTATTTAATGAAGATAAAATAAACCTCTGATCAGCAACAAGTTGACTGTTTTTTCTCCAAGCTTTTTCCCTGGGTAGTGGTAGTCATTAGATTGCCAATTTTTTAAATTCAGATAGTTAATGTCATTTTACTATGGACTGGATAAGGGCTTGGAAACTAAGTAAACAAGGCTCAGGGCTGATTCAGATGCTCACAGGACATTCTTCCCATCCGGTTGTTTCCACTCCATTGTGCATGAGGAATTGCTTGTTTTCTCAAAGTGAAAAAAGATGATATCACAGCTTGCTGTGGAAGGGATATAAATGATATCCATATGGCTGAGTGTTGCTGTTTCATTTGATAAATGCTTGATTTGATGCTCAGTGCCAATGAATAGTATCTGTTTTGAAATATTCTTTTTATGAAGAGGGTCACTTCATTGCCATATTATAGTACAGTTTTGCCAACCTGGAAAATAGAAATTATTACTTCATTTAATATTTAGGATAGGAGTGTAAGTCAAGAAATATACCTAGTGTCATAAATCCAAATATCCTCAAGTATGTCGGATTATAAATATTACTCTTGGAATAGTTCAGATGCTCAGTTGCTTAGCAAGTTTTTAATAGTTTGTAATTTACTAACAATTGATTTGGAGTGGCTTGGTTTTGTTTAAACTTTGTAATATGCTGGAATTATAATATTGTATGTACACTGAAAGGTAAAGTGTGCCCAGAATTTTCTGTCTGTGCCCTGAACCCCAGTGCAAACAAGGATCTGAATGTCTTAGAATAACATAAGATAATACAAAATAGGATAATGAAAAAAGGAATAAAAATACCAAGTTTTCCAGTCATCTCTGCTGTTTCTATTTCTGAACTGAACATGTTATGAGGGAGTTCATGTAAGTTATCTTTTATACTGATGTATGATACTCATGTACAAAATACATATGTGGTATTTCAGATGTGAATGGTTCAGATATGTATTGTTTCATGCTTGTTGCTTAAAAATAGAAGGGAGAAGGATTGGACCTCTACTATTGTGTTGATTTAAAAGAAAAAGCACAGGAAACTGCACACATATTTTGCATCTCATGCAGAAGATATATTCCTTATTTTGAGCTGCAGACCCGCAAGTCTTGTGAAAGAGAGAAATCCCTTTCACTTCTCGCTATATTTTGTCTCCCTTTTTCCTCCCTCACAATTTGGTCCCAATTTCTTGTTCCTTTCCTGCTTTCTGTTAACTTTTCTCACCCCGCTTGTGAGGGTATCTCCCTTTTGCAAGTTTACTTTGTAGGTATTTTGGTGAGGAAAAGTGGATCATAATATGACTCCCAGTTGATCTCTGATCAGCTATATGTTGGCCTGTAACTTACAGGCTGCTGCAGACTTCCTTGATCAGTTCACATTCTGATTGTGAACGCTCACCGAGGTAAGAACAAGTGCCAGACAAATTTGCTGAGAAATTCATGGTATCCCTATTACTGAATGGGATTTTCCTACTTTCCCCCTTCTGCTGCAATCTATGTAAGCCCACTGAGCAGAGGCATTCCTCCCATTGGGCAAAGTGGGCAGCTGGCCAGGGTGCCACCTTGTGGTGGGTGACAAAATTGTAGGTTCGTTTGTGGGGATTTTGTATTTTCAGTGTTTTTCAGTTTTTGGCCTGCAGGGGGTGCAGATTTTAGGCTAGCAACACCAAAATTTCAGGGATTTTTTGGGAGACTCTCCTGATGATATGACCCAGGTTTGGTGAGGTTTGGTTTATGGAGTCCAAAGTTATGGACTCACAAAGGGAGTGCCCCATCCCCCATTGTTTCCAATGGGAGCTAATAGGAGATGGGGGCTACATCTTTGAGTGTCCATAACTTTGGACCCCCTGAACCAAACTTCACCAAACCTGGGTGGTATCATCAGTAGGGCCTCACGAAGATACTCTGAAATTTCAGTGCTGCTATCTTAATAATTGCACCCCTGACAACAGGCACCCCCTAAATTTCCCCAGATTCTCTTTTTAAATCCACTCCCTTCCTGCCAATGCTTGTTTTCTTGATAAAGGGAGAATCTGAGATCCCCAGTTTTAACATTGAAAGGGATGCTGTTTCAGGGTGGGGGAGAATCCACCCCCAAATTGCATCATTTTCAATGTTGTTTAAACTGGGGACCTCAGATTCTCCCTTTATAATGCGATGGTGACTTTGAAACGACCTGGTGGAAAAAATCATTGTTTGGTCACAGTGAGGGAGGGTGGCCGCCTATGGAGGGGGATCAAACTCAGGGCTCCAGTTTGCCCAGGGCTCCAGAGGTATGCCTCTGCCACTGAGGGTCAGCAGGAACAGCATAGAGTCCATGTGGTGGGAAATCAGCAGAAATTCAGTCAAATTGCATGGCTGGATATACGCCAGTGTTTCCTCCCATGCGGAACCCTTCCTTGAAACATGGTTTTGTTAACCTGTAATATATGAACTATCCCATTGTTCAGTATTTTTAACTGAAGTCTGCTTTTAAAACTGGAATAAAGAGATAGAAAGTATCATGTTCATCATTTCCAACTTTCCATTGTACAGTAACTGCTACTTTTACTTCAATATAAAGCAATTACAAATACAGAAATATTTGGAAGGATTAGTTTAACATTTAATAAAATGGTTGGATTTTCTGTGTATGAAATATTTTACTTTACCTACTGCATAAACTTCAGTTAATATTTAAATAGCAAATTGAACCCATTGGTGATTAACATTTAAAAAGTCCTCCTAACTACTGTCACAACCCAGTGGCTTTTGCTAGCTAATGCAAACTTTTGCTAAATTAAAATGAAAAGCAGCTTCTAAGTCTTTGATTTTCTTTAGCTTAGATCCAAAGAATGAACATGTGCAATAGGAAGAGTCTCATTTGTGTTTTTGCTGCAGGCATGTTCCGTCCCTTGGACTAGACAAGGTGATTTTTAGGATAGAAAGCTTGGTCGGGTATTGTGAACACCTTTCCTGGGTGATACCCAGGCTGGGATGCCGCCCTGCACCAGACTCTAGTTCTCTCTACTGTGAGTTGGCCTCAGAAGTGACGCCCAAGGAATTCTTGTCACTTCTGGTGGACTGATTCCCCAGCTATGCAAGAATTCATCCACTAACTTCCTCCCTGACCTCCTCACCCCTTCCCTCTTTATACTGATTTGGTCCACCCCCACCCCCAGCTATCCAACTCCTACCCTGGCTTCTCTCCCTTAGCCCTTCCCACCTGCCTGTTTCAGCCTGACCTCTCCTCCCCATACGTATAGTGGGCTCTGCCCCCCTGGGTTGCTTCAGATGCTGAGGCCTGTAAGGGCTGGCACCACCCTCTCACTTGGGCTTAATGCCTCAACACTGTTCCCTCCAACCCTGGCCTCTGGCTATTACTGATGGAGCTCAGCTTGGCTGTTTCTCTCCCTCCCTCCCATAAAGCCTCCACAGTGCTTTTGCCTGGAGAAACGTCTCACCAGTTGGCTTTTCCAAGTGTGGTTGTGGCTGTTCTCCTCTGAGCTGTCTTCTCTTCCTTTGTGCCCTTTTGCTCAACAGGCTGCTTCAGTAAGCACCGTCACCGATGGAGGCAGTTCAGGGCCCAAGGGAGGCAGCTCCCTGGAATGAAGGGTAGGGGGACCTGGCACACAGTATTGGGGGGCTCAGAGTGACCCATGGCAGAATGTCTATCACTATTTTGGTGTTTGGGGGAAGCAAGTGCACGTCCTCATGTGTAAAATGAGACATTCAGGGACACCCCACTGCAGTGCCAGTGGCCTCACCTGAAACAGTAAACGCACAAAGGGTCATCATCTCCTTAAGGCAGCAGACTTTAGACTGTGGAGTTTAATCTTTTTAAAAAATGCCCTACTATTAGAAGTGTTAGCACTAGGGGTGTACGTATGGATATGCTGAACTGAAAAAAGTAGCAATTAGAATGAAGCTGAGAAGCTGAAAAAAGCTGACATCTGGATCTGCCCTTAAGTGCATCATGCACACTTCTTGCTGACGGTGCACTGGTGGTAACATGATAACATTCTGGGCAAGGGTGTGGAGACCATGGGCTCTGCTCCATGCCAAGGCTCTGTAAGGCTCTGCTCCATGCCAAGATTCTCAATGAAGTGCACACGTTGGACAATATTTTTGTTACTGTTAACAGTCAGATTGTAGGCTGGGTAGGCCTACAAGATTCTCCATTGTTTACTCTAGGATTGTTTATTCTAGGATGCAAAGCAACAGGCCAGTTCAGCTCCTTACAAAGAGTACTTGTATGAGGAGGTAGGCAGGGACATCACCGTGGGCCTCATGGTGACTGATGGTGAAACAAACATTAGGGTATTGGCAGTGGCATTAGGCCTGAAGCACATTTACTGTGAGGCTCACCTTCTCCATATCTTGGAACTATCCCTTGGGTTTGGGTTCTGCAGAGAATACCCCAGTAGCTGCGTGGCACAAGGGAATGTTGGAGTTGATGCTCAATTCAGTCCTTGGTCAGCCACCCCAAACCAAAACTAATGCGTCTGCATCAAGTCAAAACTGCTTTTCACCTTGTTGGAGATGAAAGGGACACAGTAGGATAGGGACCAGTGTGTCAAACAGATACCAGCAGAATATGCAGGAGTGCCACAAATAATGAAGCTCATGAAGATGTGTTTCTGCCTAACATTCTTCTGGGAAATGGAGAGCTAGTAATTACAGGCAGCTGCAGCACTACAGGTTCAACCTCTGAGGTGTGCGAGACTGCAGAGAGAGGGGTATCAGCATGCACACAGATCCCTCTCCCTTTCACTTTCTGTTGCCCTCCTTCCTTGGGAAAATATTGAAGATATTGTTGCCAGTGAGCCTGGATTTTGCTGGGCACCTGCATGTGGTGGCTTCATTGGGGCTGGCAAATATGACCCTTCAACTGCTAGGTATTGTGTGATTGGAGATGGGTTCTGTTAGGCTTATGTTGCTAGAGCATTCCGGGGTTTTGCTGGTCACCTGTGTGTTGGATTGGCTTGCAGCTTCATCTGGGGTGACAAAAGGGCCCCCACACCATTAGCTACCTGGCATTGTGTGGTTGGACATGGGTTCTGTAAGGCTTCCACTGTGAGAGTGTGCTTGGGTTTTGCTGGGCACCTACTTGTTGGATTGGCTTGTATATTTGGCCCCTGTGACCCCTGTTCTGATTTCTTGTGTTGTTTTTTTGACAGTGTTGTTCTTAGGCTTTGCCATGCATTGGTTTGTGGTTCTGCTGGATTGGGTCCTGATATGGTTCTGTTGGGCTTAGGTTGATTTTTTGGGTGGGAGGTATTGACCTTTTTTTGCTCACAGGCATGCCTCTTTGCTATTCGCTGGTGAAAAAGGGCTGATTTTTCCTCCATTGGAAGGATTGAGGGCTAGGAAACTTTTGCTCCAATTGCATTCAGTGGGAGATCTCTGTGGGGCTTGGGAGGCTGTTTTTCAAGATAGAGGTGCCAAATTTGCATCACAGGTGCTGGTGACCCTCCTCAGACTCTCTTCCCCAAGTTTGATGAAGGTTGGGTTGGGGGGTCCAATTCTAAGAACATCCAAAATGGAAGAAAACTGGGTGTCCATAGTATTGGATCTCCAACACCAAATTTCACCAAACTTGGGGATTCCTCCGAGGAGAGTCATCAGCAGTTCTGCTGCAAATTTGGAACCTCTACCTTGAAAAACAAACTCTCCAAGTGCCCAAAATATTCCACATAGACTCTAACAGAGTGTAAAAAGTTTAGATATCTGAAAAAAAGAGCTGAAAATAGCATTTACCAGCATGAGCATTTGGCTTTTTTCAGCTTTTCCAAAAATTTTCTGGTCCAATAAATCCAAATCTAAAAAATACGTTGAAATGGTGCACACCCCTACCGACCATTCCGTCAACATAATTTGGACTATTCTGCCTTATGCGTTTCTCAGTGTATATTGAGTAGAGTTTATACCCTTCTAAGCCCACTGACTTCAATGGACTTAGAAAACTATAACTGATTGGGATAACACTGTTTATATCCTGAGTTGCTGTTACTGTTGGTTTGTATGGATTTTGTTTTTATTTGCTCTGATTAATACGATTACTTTTTCTTGTTTTTACTGGCTATTTGCTTCTGTCTACTTTACAATATTAGTTGTAGGATGCTTGAGCAGGTCAGGAAGGGGTATCATACAAATTTCCTAAATAAATAAATTTTCTCCAGTGTGAATATTCTCCATTGTTTACTCCTTCATTGTGGGATGCGAAGCAACAGGCCAGCTCAGCTCCTCACAAGGAGTGCTTGTATGAGCAGGTCTAAAGATTGTCATCTGAAAATCTGGTCCGCCACTTCGGTTGGTTTTTTTCACATTTTGTAATATTTAGCCTGATGAAGCGTTCTGATGAGCTCAAAGGTTTGCCCAATAATTTGTATTATGTGGCTGGTTTTAATAAAATGTATTACATGCATTTTAAAAAAAATTGCATGGACCAATATAATTGGTCACAACTTTTTCTTCCTGTTAAGCCTTTGATCATCCTTCCAGGTATGAAACACAAGTGTTAGCTATTAGCCCATTCACAATAACCAAGAGAGCCAAACTCATAACACTACATTTTTATGAACAGAAACAAGCAAAGCAAAGGTGTGCATATGTGTCTTCCTAAGGATGTATGCCCCATCTATAGAACCAAACCTTAGAACAGAATAAACAGCAAACTCTGAACCCTGCTTGAGCTATATTTTCTTCTGGAACTGCCTGCAGAATTTTAGGCTATTCACTGGAATTTCATATGCTTTGTGTATCTGATCTGTAGAAATTGTGTATTGTATGTGCAATGTAATCAAGTTGCTAAATTGTTTTATTTTAGAGAAATCCGAAGTTGCCTGCTATGTCATTGCAATCCTGTATCCATCAATATTACAATCTGCTTCAAACACCAGAATTCAATTTTTTTCTGACTTATTTTGTTAGCATGGTATTCATATTTTGGTTTTTGTAATGTGTTAAACAAAGCAAAAAAAAATTCCTCTCCTATATGCTGTACTTTGACATACATTTGCTTAAAAAGAGTGAATAGACTTGTAGTTATTTTTCAAAACTGTACTTTATTTCAGAGTAAAAAGAGGGAGAACAGGAATTGACTGGATTAAATGATGTATCAACAAAATTTGACTTTTGTTATGCACAAGGATAACACCAGCTATTAAAATATATTTTATTAGAACTGCTTTAAATCCTTTTTCTCCCCCCGTACACTGTGAATCTTGCCTTGGTGAACTAGAGAACATTCTAATGCTACCTGAAAGTACTAATCTATGCAACGTAGTTTACATTTTGTCAAGTAGTTGTAACACTTCCATATTTTGCAAATCATTCAATGGCATAGAAATAAAATATTAAATCCACTTTTTATGGATGCATTATATGAATCAAAAACATTTTGAATCTACCATCATCCTATAATCTCTCTGATACTTAAGTACCTGCTACTTTGTCAGACAGCTGCAAGGTACATGAGGAGAGGACTTAACTATGCATGCTAGTCTATGGGACACGTGGATGTAACACATTCCTATGCATCACTTTCACGCAACTGCTTCTGCAGGATAAAATAATTTCTCCTTACTCTTCTGCAAGATCTCTGTCAGTTGTGCGAGAGTTCTACCGCCATCAGTCAAGGATAATGGAGAAGATTTCTGCCACATCCTCTCCCCTTGTTGTAGTAATGCAACAACTATATATCAACAGGGATAATGGTGGACAGGGAAACTGTGAATGATTGGCTGGAGATGTGTATTTGGGTACACCAGAACTGAAGATATAGCTGGAAATCGCCAAACATTTTCCAAAATAGTTTTAAAAGGGAGAGAAGGGCTACCTCTGGCTCTCTAAGAAGAGTTGCTTGGAAGAGTTACTTAGGGAGCCCCGTTTCTCTCTCCAATAGTCTGCCTTCATGAAGCAAACATGCTTTAGAGCTCTGGGCCTGTCCTGCAGAATACAGGCTGCCAGAGGAAGGGTAATCACATTACCAATGGTTTTAAAAGGTCAGTGTGGTATAGTAATTAGATTGGTAGACTAGGATCTGGGTTCAAATCCCCACTCCGCTATGGAAGTTTGCTGAATCACCTGGGTCCAATCACATACTCATTCAGAACTAACCTACTTCACAGGATTGTTGTGAGGACAAAATGGATTTGAGGAGGAGCATATAAATTGATTTGGGTCCCAGTTGAGGACAAAGGCAAGATATTTATGACGTAAATAAAAAAATACTAGTGCAAAATTTGAAACAACCATTGTGGGTATATGAAATGTCTCCATTGTGTGCAGGAGTGCAGGAAGAAGAATTGTCACCTGTTCTCTTTGCATTCTATGTCTAATCTTGGCTATATTAGGAAAGGAGATCTTATAAAACATCCCTTCTTTGAATTTTCCCTGAGTGAAACAACCCTGGGAAGCAATATTTAGGGAAAACAGTGTGCTTTCTGGAATACACATGGTAGTAACACACACACACCCCCACCTCAGATTGGGAAAATCGTGAAAGAGAGGGAGCTAAAGGCTCTTTGCCATAATATCCCATGGTCCTGATCCTAAGACATTTTGTATGTGGGAGTTGAGGTGAACCCACAGTTCATGTGTGACTACGTTACATCTGACAGAAGGTAGGGCCCCAGACCTAGCGGACTTTAACTTCCATGTTTTATATCCCCTGTCAAACCAACAAGGCCTTGGACCTTTCATTATATCTAACCCATGAGTATGTCAAGTTCTATTATCTGGTGGGGGGGGGGGACAAGTATTCAGCATCTTTCCTGTTTGACTTCAAAATGCTTGATCTATTGCTAGACTGAAGAGAAAGGGGTACAATGAGGCACAGCTGAATTTTTCACGTCATTCAATTTCAATTATTTATGTATTTAGAAGTAACATTAGTGTCCCTGTTTTAGAACTAGTATTCTTGTTCCAATTCCTGTATAGTACCCAATGACAAGAAAAGTGTTTAACATTATTCAAACATATTGTTTTAAAAGCAAATTTGGATGCTAATCTTGTTCACGACACTTAATGGCAAAAGATTCAGAATTCTAGAGGGAGTGGAAATGTCAATTGCAGGAAAAAACATCTCTGTTGGTTTAAATTCAGCCTGGCTTTTAAATATGAGACATGTACAGACAAAAAAAAAAAGAAAATTAAAGAAAAGTGCTTGCATTGTCTGGCTTCTGCAAGACATTCTTCTCCCAAACAAAGGATTCTGAAAAGTACTAAAAGGAAGAAGGAAATCAGAGACTTTATGGACCCCATCCAAATAAAATGGAACACATTAACACAGAGTAAAATGGGCCTGTATAAATAAGTAGAACTTTTCACTTAATGAGTTGTGCAATCTGTAACCAAATCTATGCACACATTTTGTACATATCAGAAACATACATTTCTGGAAACCAAAATTCATTATTTGATGTGTGTGCTGTGTCCAAGGCGGTTTCTGCACGGGCCAAAAACAGCGCCCTATGGACAGCAAAAACACTGTACATGGGCCGCTGTTGCACAGCTGCCGCCGTGCTCTCCCCTCCAAACTTTTCTAGTTTAACTTGGAACGCATGAAGAAGAAGAAGAAGAAGAGGAGGAGGAGGAGGAGGAGGAGTTTGGATTTATATCCCCGCTTTCTCTCCTGCAGGAGACTCAAAGGGGCTGACAATCTCCTTGCCCTTCCCCCCTCACAACAAACACCCTGTGAGGTAGGTGGGGCTGAGAGAACTCCGAGAAGCTGTGACTAGCCCAAGTTCACCCAGCTGGCGTGTGTGGGAGTGCACAGGCTAACCTGAATTCCCCAGATAAGCCTCCACAGCTCAGGTGGCAGAGCTGGGAATCAAACCCGGTTCCTCCAGATTAGATACACGAACTCTTAACCTCCTACGCCACTGCTGCTCACAGCAGCAATCCTAAAGCCCCTGATTTAATGCCATCCAACAAACTAATTCTACTGAGAGCTTACCTGGAGGAATTGCTCTTTTAGAAAACCATATTTGCACAATGTAGTGCTAAAGACTGAGTCATTTTCTTTGTCATATAGGCTTGATGAACCTGTGATGGATTGAGTACTGAAGTAAGATGAGGACTGATTCACACAAGCTTGTCTTTTTGATCTTCGCAGTGCAAACACTACAAAAAGCATTTTTCATACCACTGCCCCTCAACCCAAACATAATGGATTGACTCATTGTTGCCAAGGTGGATCCAATAATTCCTTTCTGCTAAATATTTCTCTGTTGGATTAAAATTTATTGAAAACTATTGTAAGATCCAATCTATTTTTTTCCTTTGGAAATGATTCACATGCTCAGTTGCATGTCACCCAATGTAAATCCTAAAGGTACATGCATACACAACCTGGATTAAGATCTGGATTATAACGGTTGGAATGCAGCCCTTGGAGAAAAACCACAGCTGTACTGCGTGGTTGTCATATGATCTTGATCAAGAAACAACTCTGCTTCAGTGCCTTGTCTGCAAAATGAGAAGAAGAAAGAAGGAGGAGTTTGGATTTATACCCCCCTTTTCTCTCCTGTAAGGAGACTCAAGGTGGTTTATAAGCTCCCTCCCCTCCCCCCCCAACAAACACTCTGTGAGGTAGCTGGGGTTGAGAGAGCTTCGAAGAACTGTGACTAGCTCAAGGTCACGCAGCTGGCATGTGTTTTATTTTATTTATTTATTTGTTCAATTTTAGTATACCGCCCCATCCCCAGGTGGCTCTGTGCGGTGTACAACATAGTCGTCATACAATTGGAGTGCACAAGTTACTCTACTTCACCAGATAAGCCTCCACAGCTCAAGTGGCAGAGTGGGGAAACAAACCTGGTTCTCCAGATTAGAATGAGTATGGCATGAACAGTTTCACATATTGAAAACGTTTTCGATGCACTGGTTCTGTTGACAATACATGTAGCTGTTAGTGAATATGTTGATGTCCAGAATGTGTACTGTATATACTTTCAGGTAAGGATTTTTTTTAAAAAAAATTCAACTCATTCACAAAGCATTTGGGTGCCTTGGACCCACCCATTGTTCTTGGACCCATTTGGTGTCAACAGTTGTTTCATATTTGATAGTTTTGCATGTGCTAACTAAAAACTAAAATAAGCAGAACTGTCTACTTACCTATACAACATGGCGGTATCAGTTGAGGCACAAAGAGATTTTGGATGCCAGTACAGAAGCACCTGTGTCTCTGTCTTTCAAACAATAAGATGTACTATGAAGAACAGGTTCAGACTGAGCTGCACATATGGTTCTGCATTGAGCTGCACATATGGTTCTGCATTGAGCTGCACATATGGTTCTGCTGTGTTTTACAGGGAAATGAGTTTGGAAGGAAAGTTTATGCAAGCACGGTTTAACATCCTTTCAACATTAAACTAAAATGACTGCTTTATGTCCATACCATGCCATGAAAGACTATGTCCATGTTCCCAGAGGCAGGCCAAAACCCCCAGTCATGTTATGGTACATTGTGAACTATATGTTCTTCTGAAGAACTCTTGTCTCGATGCACACCTTAAGAATGTCGCCTCATTAACTGACAGTGGGAAAGTTCACTTTCTTTTACAAGACTGCCAGCCCCAGAGGACAGTGGAGGTACCAAAAATTTTATTATAAGCTATGCAATTCTGTTCTTCTTTCTTATAAACCTAATTTTGTAAAACATTCTTTTTCTTTTTCCTACTTTTTCTCTCTTAACTATGCCAATAAAAGGTTGATGGATGAATGAATGAATGAATATACGCAACAAGGGTATTGTTCATTTTAATGATTTCCCCAAATACACATTCTATTTTTAAGTTGAATACAGTGTTTATTAAAATGTCAATTTTACAGTGTCCTTTAGTATAAAAAGCAGTTACTCAAAAAGAACACAGGGGGGCAGATCTATACTATTTTATGAGTTCTCTCTGCTAAAAGGAATGATTAAACTTCAGGACAGCAGGAGCATCTTGTCAAGCACATAATTGGGTTAACTATTTATAGTTAGCATTTTAAGGCATGCATAATGTGATTAGTCATTTTTATATTAAGCCAAAATGCTGTTGATATATATTTTTAAAAAAGAACATGATGCTGAAAAAGACTTCAGTTCAAAGTTCACCTGATAGATGGAGAACAGTTAAACTGTTTATAAATCCATTAATCCCTTGAGAGCCAGCGAGGTGTGGTGATTGCAGCAGATTCTAATTTGGAGAACTATAATAGATTCCCCACTCATCCACATGCAGCCTGCTGGGTTACCTTGGGGTAGTCACAGTTCTTCCAGAACTCTCCCAACCCCACCTTCCTCATAAAGTGCCTGGGGAGGGGAAAGGAAGGTGATTGTGAACCGCTTTGAGGCTCCTTATGATAGAGAAAAGTGGGGTATAAAAACCAACTTTTCTTCTTCTTAATGTTCCTAGCATGGTCTATTAAAATGCAAAAGCAAAGCAACTTAAGATAAGATAAGAATGCCATGAAATGCTGAGAACCATCAATTTGTTCTCCTTCAAGGTCCTGTGGAATTCTGTAGCACTTCTCTCTGTAATGCACCAAAGGTCAAGCTGTACACTTAGCACTCTTTGATGCTATATCTGTTGTTGGGTTTCTGCTACTTCAGCCTGGAGGTGGTGGGAATGTAATGTGTCTGTGTTCTCTGTATTAAACACATAAAGCTTGTGTAGTATAGCCGTTAGAGAGTTGAACTAAGACTAGGGATATCTAGGTTCAGATTCCCACTTACCATGCAGTTCACTAGATTACTGGGGCAGCCAATTTATCTGAGACTGACCCTCACAGGACTGTAGAAATAAAATGGAGGAAGGGAGAAGCATGAATGCTTCCCTGAGTTCCGTGGAGGAAGGGTGGGATAAAACTGCATGCAATAAACTGTGGTCCCCAATGCTTTTGAGTCTGTGGGCGCATCTGGAATTCTGACACAGGATGGGAGATACAGTAACAAAATGGCTACCATAAAATGGCTGCTGCAGGAGGGCAGAGCCAGCCACAAAATGATTGTCACAGCTTAATTTCAGAACACACCACAGATCTTTGTGCTGTGGTGGCAGCTGCTGTCAAAGCAACATTTTAAAAAATGTATCGTCAAAGGCTTTCACGGCTGGAATCACTAGAGTGTTGTGGGTTGTCCGGGTTGTATGGCTGTGTTCCAGTTTCGCCCGCATCTGTGGCTGGCATCTTCAGAGGATCTGTGGCTGGCATCTTCAGAAGATTTTTAAAAATCTTTACAGCCAATCAAATCTCCAATGGTCAACCAGGAGCCTTGCTTGGCAAAAGCCCTAGCTGGTCCCATGGTAGGCGCCATGGAGAAATGAAGCACTAACCAAACAAACCTTACCTCTTTGTGTGTGCAAAGATGCCTGTATGGAGAGCCAAAACCCTTTCTCTTTATGGACAGGATAGTTTTGTTTATACAAGATTTTTAAAAAGGGAGGCATACTAATATTTTCCCACTGGTAGCAAAAGCTTCCTCATCTGATTTCTCTGATTATGTGATATTAAATACTTAAATAATAATGAAGTAATTTTCTCTTTCTGCACCTGAGGTTCTCAGTACGATAAGAGATTTTTTAGAGAACGAAAGCCTATTGCTATACACGGCAGACACTTGAAAAGGTTAAGGAATGTTCAGCATTCTCCTTGCATTTCTACCCTGGAGTCCTGTATTTCTGAAAGTGCTGGAGAAGTTTAATTTTGTATCCTGGATGTGTTGTAGAGACTCCATTTAAGCCTTATCTGCTGAGTTGTGAGAAACTGCTATAAGGAGTCTACATCTGAAAGATTTTCTGAATAAGCACTGGGAACAGAAAGCTAAATTGAAGTCAGGGATTTTCACTCAGAGATAAACGAAGCAAAATCCAAAGCAAATATGCCATGTTCTTTAATATAATTATTGTCACAGACCTGAGTTGGAAAATTAGTAACATTTGAATATAATAAAGGAAGATCTTTACTTTCAAGATGACAGGTGAGACCTGGAGATCCGCTTGAGAGCCAGCATGGGTGTAGTGGTTAAGAGCAGGTGGATTCTAATCTGGAGAACTGGGTTTGATTCCCCACTCCTCCAACTGAGTGGCAGAGGCTTATCTGGTGAACCAGATGTGTTTCCACATTCTTAACATTCCTTCTGGGTGACCTTGGGCTAGTCACAGTTCTTCAGAACTCTCTCAGCCCCACCTACCTCCCAAGGTGGCTGTTGTGGGGAGAAGAAGGTAAAGGAACTTGTAAGTCACCTTGAGTCTCTTTAGAAGAGAGAAAGGTGAGGTATAAATCCAAACTCTCCTCCTCCTTGAATTACTGCTCAATCAGTCCTCTAGAATTGATCTCCCGGCTACAAAGTCCAGTTTTCCTGGATGAAATGGATGCCTTTGAGGGTGTTCTCCATGGCTTTGGACACCTCTGAGGTCCCTGCCTCTCCAGGCTCCACCTTCAAATCCCCAAGAGTTTCCCAACCTGGATCTGGCTACCCAACCTCCAACCCCATCCCCTCCAATGGCTAAAGGAGATTTGGTAACCAGACTTTACCCCTCTGTATTCTGGCATCTCACTAACACTGCTGCAGACTGATGACAGCAATGGAGATGACATGAAGTCATCAAATGATGGGCGTGATAGACAGGCACCTTGGCCAGCCAGCAGGGTGGATTCTTGATTTTGTGCTTCATTTTCTTATTTTAAGGCAGCAAGAATGGGACAGCAATCAGAGAGAGAGAGACAGAGAGAGATTCAGTAGGTATATAGCAACAAGGCTGGTATATAATTTTTTTTTTAAAAAAACAGCTGACCTTCCTATAATAATTCTGACAAACATTTTCCATTTTCAGCCTGTCAGTGCCTTGGCTCAGATTTTAGAAGTCTTTCTAATTCTGTGCAAGTATGGATGCTGTCTTTAAGTGAGCTAAATTGTTCTCTGGGACTGTACCTGCTGGACTTTGCTTATACTAATTGGCTGGGAGGACAAATTGGAGGAGATAAGAAGCTTTGTCCTGCCCCTCCCCATACTTGCCTGCAGACCCATGATGGCCCCTTCCCTGTTTTTGACCTTTAAAAGCCTATATGATCTGGCCTCAAATTATCCATTTAAAAGCCTATATCAGTGCTGGCGAACCTTTGGCACTCCAGATGTTATGGACTACAATTCCCATCAGCCCCTGCCAGCATGGTCAATTGGCCATGCTGGCAGGGACTGATGGGAATTGTAGTCCATAACATCTGGAGTGCCAAAGGTTCACCACCACGGGCCTATATGATCTTGTCCCAAAGTATCCCATATGTAGGTTTACCAACTTCTAGGTAATGGCTGGGGATTACAACTGTCTCCACGCCACAAAGGTCAGTTCACATGGGCTGATTCCGCATGGACCAAAAACAACAGTGTGAAAACGGTGTGAAAATGGTGTAAAAGGGTTTAAAACGGTGTAATAGGGTTTATACTGTTTTCACACCGTTTTCACACTGCTGTTTTTGGCCCATGTGGAATCAGCCATGGAGAAAATAACACTTTGGAAGGGACACTTTATGGCATTATAGCCCACTGAAGTGCGTTCATTACCATAGTTAGGGTTGTAGAGCTGGAATGGCTCTATAGGTCATATTGCCCAGATCTTGTCCAGTTGGGGTAACTGAAAAACTCACAACAGCCTGTTGATTCAAGCCGTGAAATCCTTTGACAATGCATTACTCTTCATGTTTTTACCCCAATCACTTGAGTCACATTTGCAACTCTTCAGCCTCATGATAGTCTCAAGTGAACGTGGCAATATCTTTTCTGAACTGAAGCAACAAAAATACATGCATCTTGGAAGGAGTTATTCTGTTAATTGAAATCACTGGGTTGGATCAAGCTGGCTTTTTCAGAGGGAAAAGGGGGGAAAGGGGGTTCCATTTGAGCACTAAAAGACTGTGTTGGGCGTTATGGGACCTGCCTGAACACAAACTGTGGAGGAGGGTTGTAATAATAATAAGACTGAGTGAAAAAGTTGACTGGATACAGTCCAATGTGTACTGTAACCTAACCATTTGCTAGTAAGATCAGATTGGTCTTTGTTGTGGCCCCAAAGTTGCTGCTTATTTAACTATTCTTCACCTCATTCTATATAGTTGTTGTCTGCTGTTCTTTGGAGTTCTTAATGGTAAACATGTCTATTTCTCTTGATCAAGATCCATTTCTCTATCCCTAGACAAAGTACAAGCTGACCTCCTTAGTCTGCCAACCTCTCTATTAGCTCCGGTCTCAAGACCCTGTGTTACTGAGATTAATTAATGGAAATGAGAGAAAATAATGTTGAATTTTTTCATAACTTGGGTTTTTTTTACTGCTAGCAAATAAATGCCATGTACTCATGAATCATTTATTTGCTTCTTTCACTAAAGCAGTGGCCACCAAAGTCTAGAAAGTGCATGCATTTAAATACATTAGAGGAAATACAAAATTAACATAGCGTATGCGAAGTCTCCCCTGGAGAGGGACTGGATAAGGGAATAGGAGATACTGCAGTATACTCAGAGCACCAAGATTCTTCTACAGATTTTTACCCCTGAAATGTAAATGGCTGCATATTTTTAGAACTGGCTCATGCCCTCATTAGTGATGGGTGAAGAAAGAGATGTTGCTGTAAATATGTCACTTAATTGGATAGCCAATATGTAAGCTGCTTTAAAATTTTAATTTCTAGATACAGGTTTGCTCACCAGTGAGTGAGGGGCAGCAGGACAGAAAAGAAAGAAAATGTTTTCGATTTTCTCTTAACTGGTTACATAGCAACAAAGTGCAACAATAAAAGGTCTCATTTCAGTCAAGTGTTGTATTCCTTGAGCCCTGTTGCACTGAGTGGTAAACTGCAGTCCAAACTCTGCTTATGGCCTGAGTTTGATCCCGACAGAAGTGAGTTTCAAGTAGCCAGCTCAAGGTTGAGTCAGACTTCCTTCCTTTTGAAGGCGGTAAATTGAGTATCCAGCTTGCTGGGGGTAAAGTGAAGACAACAGGGGAAAGCAATGGCAAACCACCTTGTATACAATGTCTGCCTTGTAAATGTCATGATGTAATGTCACCCCATGGGTCGGCAATGACTCGGTGCTTGCCCAGGGGGCCTGCCTTCACCTTTGTACTTTTTAATATCAAATGAAAGTCTGTTGTAGGAAAGCAATTCAATAGTAATTCTGCTTATTTCAACAGCAGCTCTGGATATAGGAGTGTTGGTCTAGTACCATAAGAGTGTTACCAGACCAACCCATGGTGGGTGGGTGGGGCTCTGTTTTAAGATAGTGGTGCTTCTATCTATCCTATCAACACTTGGGGTACCTATCAGTGGAGTGCCAAAATGGGGAGTATATTCTCTCCACTGGCTAGTGTATCCACAAGGACACCATAAAATCCTGTCTGGACTTGCCCACGGCCACATCTCCCTTGCCAATATCTGCTGCATCCTTTCTAAAGCAGAATACAATACTCCTTCCCTGGAGAGTATTTCCATCTCCAGCCCTGGACTGTACACCTTGCAAAGACAAAGGACTTGCTAATATCTCTGGACACCACTCTGTTGATATTGTCCCACAACATGTTGTTCTTTCTTCTACCAGAGCTAATAGCAGGCTGCTCAGCTCTGTTCATCGGATTATTCCACTCCAGGATCAGGTGACTATAACCTTTACTCCCCAGTTCCCTTCATCTATTCCAAACCTGTCCACTCAACACTGCTTAGATCCTAGAACTGTGTGTATGTTCTGCTACTTTGATTATTGTGTGCTTGTTTACTCCTATTATTCCTAAATAAAACTGTTCAACTTTATTTTGCTCCCCTGCGGAATTTCTTCCAGAAGCTGACCTTGATATACATAGGCAACAAAGATCCTGAGCTTGCTAAGGGTCTTCTCTTGCTAATTCCCCCACTGTAAAAGGGACAGACTCCCACCATTTCATGTAACAGGAGTAATGGACAATTTTAAAAAAATCAGCTTACACAGTTGGCACATGGAGGTGTGTCTTGGTTTGAGGGTGAACTTCTCCCTCTTTCCTGAGAGAAGAAGCTGTTTTTAAAAGAATAAAAAAGAACACGAAGGCACAAGAAACTAACCCCATTACATCATTTCTGTTTCATTGTTTTCTAGGATTATTCTCTCATCTGTAGTGTGTTCCCATGAAAGAAAATGTGCTTCAGACAGTACCACCCCATGAAAGAGGTTGATGTGCATATGAGTATGTTCTTATGTTTCTTATGTTCTTATACTCATAAGAGTATAAGATGTTCTTATACTCATAAGTTCTTATACTCATATGTTCTTATACTCATAAGCTTATCTTGCCAGTGCTAATGATTTTATAGTTGAATGGGCAGACTTGTACATATATTTTTACTCTCTCTCCTTGCTGATCCTCCATCTGCCCAGGAAAAATTAAACCAGAAAAATGTCAGAATAAACAATCGGACAAGAAGGTTCCTAAGTGCTCCAGGATTTTTCCAAATAATTTGATTTAGATTGCTTACTGTGTTTGCAAATGGGCATAAATTATCTAAAGGTAGCAATTAAGTGGATGTGGGTCAAGATGTAATCCAGAGAAAACTGAAGTACTGTTCATAAGTAAGAGAGCCAAAGAAGAACTGAGGTTCAGTCAGCGAGCCTATGAACCTTGTAAGGGGCAGGTTTGCCAACTTTGTGGCTTCATATCCCTCCCGAGCTCTGTCCCTTCAAACTCAGGCCTTTCCAGCTCCCACTCCCCCAAATACCCAGGAATTTCCTAACCTTTCGTTTGACATGTTTTAATTATATCTGGTTTATGCTGAGCTCTGATTTTATATTTTTGATCATGTTATTAATTTTACCATCTGTTATAATTGACCTTATGATATCTGATTGTTTGGAACTACTGAATATATCAGATATCATAAGGTCAATTATAACTCAGATGGTAAAATTAATAACATGATCAAAAATTGCTACAATCATATTACTGAATATAAATATATTTTATATAGTATAAATATATTCAGTAGTAATATGATTGTAGCAATGTTTGTAGTCATTATTTTAAGTGTCTGTGTATGTAATTTGCACAGAAATCATAAAACGGTGACTATTGGGACTGTGCCCAGCAACAGCACCATCTGCACGTCACAGGAAGATAGCAGAGAAAACAGAAAGTGATAACTCTGAACTTCCTTAATCCAAACTACAGTGCCTCAGATGTCTGAGGCACCCTACCATTTAAGGATGGCATTTCTAAGGATGATACTTAGCATCAGTTGCCATTAACTGTCAGAACAAATGCACAGTAGTCCATTACTTGAGCTTTGGAGATTGTGTAATGCACATTGTAGAAACTGCAGAATGCTGAACACATCCCCCTACAATTAGAACTCTTCTCCAGATTTGAATCAGGAAGAAATGGTACTCCAACCTACTGGAATGTTTGCCTTCATAGCAGATACAAGTTATGTTCTTGATAGGGGAAAAGATAACTTTATTTTATATCAGAACTATTTTGATTTTTACATTACACAAGTCAGCCACAAGAGTTTGCTATAATATAATATTCTGTATATTCCTGGCAGATGGTTGCTTGTAATGCTTGTAATGCCAGTTGATGGCCTGTCATGTCAAGCGAGGAGACTTGGGCATGGTAGCTACTCCACAATATTCAAACACATGTTCAAAGCTACTTGATGGCTTTGAATTGAAGTCCAGTCATGTAGGTTTTTACCCTTCATCATCCCTGAACAACATTTGCCATATCTGTCCCTGTGCTATTTGAAGCACCCTGCTCAATTCTAGGTTCTTTGTGGAATTTCTCCTAGCGGTGTATCTGATATCCTTGAAATTTTCTCACACAGCTGCAAGGGCGCCTTTTAGTGCAAACAGTGCTGGGAAGATCTCTTCCCCCATATTGTAGATCAAATGCACTTGGATTATAATCTATGTCTCTTTGCTTTGCAAGCTATATCGGCGAAAGTTTAATTAATACAATATTTCTCTCAAATATTAGCCAGGCTGCTATAGTTTGTGTTCTGGAGAGTGCCTTGTTTCTGCCAGCAATTTGCAATCCTGACTGCAGAACTTGGCCAAGGGAATTATTGGCATTTATTTGGAACAGCCAAATGGGAAGGGAGTCGTGATGGTAAATGTCGCTTCCTTTTCCAATGGTGGTCTGATACGAGCTGTTTCCTTCACAGGGCTGCTCCTTTAGAGGCTGGAGCCAAGGAACAGAAAATCTGGCAGCAGCAACAGTGAACTCTGAGTAAACTGGTTAGAATGAGAATTTTTCTTTCTTTGGGTCCCCTCAAAGGGAAATATTTTGGTGGTAAAATAATTGGCAGGGAATTGATTGGAGAGATGTGAGAGGAAATTAATTTTGGAAATTAATTTAAGAGTTTGGTGTCCATGCTCACGAACGATCCCACCTGTCTTAGAGCATCAGTTGTCTAACAACCTCAATAGTAGCTTGATGTCTTTAAAATAGATACCGAAGCAACAGGTGCTGAATAAAAAGGTATTCAGGGCCATATCATACCTCTTTGATTCAGGCTGTGATCTTTGGCAACTCTCTTGTCTTCATCTAGTCCAGCGTTTGGTGACTACTTCCAGAAGAGGAAGAAACCCATAAGCTGAGCATTTCCCTATCACTTGTCCTCAACATCTGTGCTTCAGAGGCATTCTTCATAATGAAAGTTCCATTTAGCTATTGTTGCTGATAGAAGAAGATTCCATAGATAGAACTGGAGTCAAAACTAGGAGGCTAAATTTTGGGTGGGTAAGCCAAGGTACACTATTTTGGGAATGGTTCAGTGGGCAGACTTGTAGGAATCCCATTCATTGTAGGTACTGGTTATCCATGAGCAGTAGTCTCTGGAGTCTCAGGTGTTTTCTTTTAAGACTAGCACTCCTGATTATTGATCTATTTATTTATAGTTCAGTCACTGTCAGCACCCATAAAGCTTAAGTGTCCCAACAGCTGAAAAACTTGAAACATGTTCATTTTCCTGGTACACTTTATAATTTTAGGGTCATATGTGAAGAGTATTACTGACAGAGAAGCACTCTTTCATTGAGTGGCAAGATATTATTCTGTTCAGTAGCTCAGAAGCAATATTCAGTCATCCTACTGCAGAGACAGGTATGACCCTATGTCAGGCAGAAATGTCATTATCCAACAGGATATTAAAATCTAGATATTAAAGTTGTCAACATTTTGGCAAAAATATGATTCTGGATATGAGTGCTGTTGGAAAATATCTTTAAATATAATTTTGATACAGTAATACTTCATCAACTATGGTATCCAATATTGATTAGTACAGTAGTGAGATAGTGAGAGTATACAATAGCATAGGTAAAGAAAGATTTCTGTGGAAAATGATGAAATAGTAAATATTCCTCTGGACTGGACAAGTGTCTGATTTTCAGATTACTCTTTTTTTAAAGGCTCCGAAATGATTTAAGAAGAGAGGCATAAGCCCTGTCCACACGGGCCAATAAAAGCAGGGGAAAGGTGGGTTACATGAGCCCACACTCGCCCTGGCCCCTTCACATGGCTGGCTGTCCCATGGACAACCAACGTGTTGGCAGGGGCACTCACCTTTGCATGAAGGCACTTTTTTTGGTTCTTCCCTGCTGGCTTCCTCCCCCCTGCCCCTGCCTGCCTGCTGACTGCCCCCCGCCCTGTGGTGGGATCCAAACATTTTAGTAACAGGTTCCCATGGTGGTGGGATTCAAACAGTGGCATAGTGCCAATGGGGCTGGACGGGGCATGACGGGGGCGTGGCAGGGCATTCCGGGGCGGGGCATTGCTGGGCAGGGCTGTGGCAAGGACGCAGCCACTGCACTGGTCCTTGGGCAGAAATGAATGCACGCAGGTGCAGGCTGTCACGCACACTGGTGCACCACCTGCTAGACTGCTTCAAGTTCTGCACACTACTGCTGAGGAGCAGAGGAGGAGCACAACTAAGGCAAAAATCACATAGCAAAATCACCAATTAGTAACCCCCTCTCGGCACACACAAATAATTAGTAACCTACTCTCGGGAACCTGTGAGAACAGCCTGTTTCCTCTGCGTGGCTCCGCAGTTGGGAGCAGGGGAAGCGTTTTTCAAGATTCACGTTAAAACAAAAGAATTGCACATAATACAATTCTTGAAAAACTGGAAGCTAAACAAAGTTGTTTCTTGGATGGAAGACCATCAAGGAAGGCTCTGCAGAAGAGAGCAATTGCAAACTGTCTCTGTTTCTTACTTGCCTTAGAAGCCCCTTGCTGGGGCTTCTGTAGGTTTAGTTGCAAGTGACTTGATGGCACATATATATGTACAATATTTGAAGGGGGAGAAATGCTCTTAAAACTATAGCTTTAAGACTTGAGTAAGGCTATAAAACTATTGAAAAATGTGGTCACCAGTAGCCTGTCTGCATGGCATATGAATTGAAACATAGGGGCATGGGGGGAGGTGGGAGGAAGCATCCACAATTTCCCACAAATAATTGAAACATCCATATGTGCGATCCTTTAAAAATGTGTAAACTCCTTTATTTGTTGTTTTGACTGAAATAATAGAGTTAGAAATGAATAAATGAGGAAGACAGAACACCAAGGTTATGTTATTTGATCCTCCTTGTTTTAGCCTTTGAAAATGGAACATGAACTAATTCATTTTCAACGAATGTGAAATCCAAGGGCAGATAGTTCATTCGCTCAGGGCAGAGAAAATGTATGAGCTCTGTTGAGTGGTGGCCTCAATTGTCTGAAGGAAGGGCTTAATATAACTACAGAATCAACAGAGCCTTTATACGATGCTAAATTCATATATATCCTTAAATCAGAATTCTTTCTAAATAATGCCCATGCCTTGATTTTAGATATATACAATGTTTGAACTTTTTAAAAATGTTACTTTTCTAGAAATATGTTCTGTTCTACTTTCTCCTCCTTGCTTTGCACCTAAGATATTTTCCCCTCCTAGATGTCACACTCTTTTCCCTTTGCCAGGCTCAGCTGTGGCTTGTTGATGATGTCCTGAAAAGGTGTGATCAGTAAACACAGTTTACATTTTGTAGACAATAATCACTGTATTAAATATAATTGCATAGGGTGGCTGACGCTAGGGGGCATCATATGAATTACTGTTCCACACTTTGGCTGTTTCCACATGTGCGGAAAACAGCACCATAGGGACAGTAAAAACACCGTCCCTGGGGTGCTGTTTTGCACAGCTGGCGCTGCTGCATTGCAGCAGCACCGTGGTCGCCCCCCCAACTGGTGAAAAGAAGCCACTTTTGAACCTCGCTCCCCGAGCAAAGTTTTTCAAAAGCAGTGTCTTCCCGCCGGCGTGGGGCAAACTGCACTGGTGTGAGGGTGCTGCTTTTGGTATCCCGTGTCCCCTAGGCAAATACGCCATTGCCTGAAAGTGGGCATATCTCACATCATTGGGCACACCCTGGAAACCAAATGTACAACACTTTTGGGGTTTTGTTTATATATTTATTTCTTTACAAAATTTGTATCCCACCTTTCTGCCCATACAGAGGCCATCAAGGCAGCCAACAATGTAAAACATGCCTTAATGAAATCATGCCTTAAGGCGATCAAAACCAGCACCTTCCCAAACACACATCATTAAAATAATTTTTAAAAAGAGTTAAAAACAGAATTGAAATGCGTACAAAATATACAATATTGGTTAGGAAAGAAGGATCACTGAAAGAATGTCAAACAAACAAAAGTCTTCACCTGTTTGCGGAAAATGGCAATAGAAGGGAACAGATGCATATCATCAGGGAGAGATTTCCAGAGCTTTGGTACCAGCCCCCCTGCCTCCCCCACCCCCGCCACACAGACCAGGAACTTCCCATCCAAGGCTCAAGTGTTCCAAATTTCTGCTTTGCAGGGAGATGAAACTATGTGCTGGTTCCTTGTGGTTAAAACAATATGGACACATCATAAGGCAGCATCATATTCATATGATATATTCTGGTACTCCAGTTTAATGTTGTTGAAGATGAATGGGAATACATGGACAAATTGATCAGGAGAATGATCAATTCCTTGTGTATGTTAGTGTACTTAGAAAGAACAGGCAACAAGAACACAGGGACCTAATTGTGGTACAGATAATTGCATTTTTATGCCTTAAACCTGCCTACAGCCTAATCTGAGAATAAAGCAGCAGGAAATCATTTTATGGCAGTGTGATTCTGTAGTTGATCAAGTATGGACTGGTAAGTAGTTGCCTATTGGGAAATGGTTTCCTTTCATTCTGGTTTATGGTGTTTGGTTGAATTTATAGTTCTCTTTAAGATTTAACCTATAAAGTCTCCCTTTCTTTATTCAGGACAAGATCCCATTTTAATGAATAAATGCAAAAATAAATGTGCAGAGTGGATGAAATCCTCTCAGCTTTGCTGACCAAACATAAGTTGGCGACTTGTTGTTCGTTGTCAGCACTGTAACTGCCTCCCCAATTCTTCGGATAAATCTTGTTTTTATTTTCATCTAAAGTTTGAAAGTGGGTTCTGTGAGCAAGCTTCTAACACAAAAATTAATTGCTTCTGGGACACAAAAAGACAGACAAACACCTACAGTCAAATGCTGTTTGTCACTTACCTACTGCCACAGTATTGCTTTCCAAAGCAGGCAAAAAGAATAAGCTTATGTTTCTTCCGTGATCTCAAATGTATTTACATGGAAGTAAATGCCATTAATGGCCCAATCCGGGGAGTGGAGGCTAAAGGCAGTTGTGGAGGTGGTGGGGCCCTATGCTGGCAAATTTGTCCTCTCCAGGGCACTTACTAGGCAGAAGGGCAAATCCACTACTGGGTGGCCACCTCAGCTTCCCAGGCTGCTCCAACGCAGCATAGCAGCTTGCAGGAGTGTTCCACAGGTGTGGTCAGCGGTGAAGCTGAATATATCTAAATACCAACAGCCATTCACTGGGGGCATTTCCCCACTCACTCTGATCCCCCCTATGCCGCACGCTGCTCTCAGCGCGCAGCATCCCTGGCACGTGCCTGGAGTCCCCAGGACCCTGTGCTCTGCTCTGCTCTGCTCTGCTCTGCTCTGCTCTGCTCTGCTCTACTCTGCACGGGGCACTGTGTCAAAGGTGCATACCGTTTTCTCCAGCATGCCCAGGGATGATTTAGCGCGCTGAGGGTGTGACAGCGGCAGCCTTTGGGCTGCAGCTGGGCGCTTGTCGCCGCCTCTATCGTGGAGTGCCCCGACCCTGTGCTACTTTGAGGGAGAGTAAGCCTTGGGGCTTAAGGTAAGTGGGAAAAGGCCCTGGGAGTGTTTGGTGATGGTGCTGTTTCAAAACATGTCTTGCAGACAACAAACAAGAAACATGTCCTGGAATCAGTGGTCTTCATGATGACTATGACATAGAAGTTGCTTCCAATTTCTCTGGAACTTCATTCATTTCATTTCATAACCTTTATTTAGATGGGTAGGAAAGGAAGAGCAGAGAAACCCATAATTTTATATATCCCACTGATATGATTATTTCTAAATAAAATAAAGTAGAAAAGCTAGGGATGCCATTTCCCATGGCAAATATAACTTTAAGGCTGACTTCAAAACAGGACAGGAAACATTGGGAACCGCAGGAGAAATAAATTTAAATATATTAATTTCCAATTTGTCGATTGCCTCCATTGCTGAAGTGGTCAGTGTTCTGGGGATGTGCTTGTATCCTTGAGATTAATTCCACTGCACTACATAATTGCTTTTTATTTGAGCAACGACATCCCAGCCTGCAATGTTGCATGCAGAACTTTAGCCTGCTGCGGCAGCTGATTTTTAAGGCTGGAAATGGGGATTTATAAAAATGATGGCTGACATGTCCAAAGCTGCAAAGTCCCAGTGGATGTTCTCATAATACAATTTGTTAGAGATTAGAAAAACAGGGGAAGGTCCCTTCTGTCTGTCATGCTTCAGGAACAACAAACACAGCAAGTTTAAAAATGATTAATGAAGCCAGGATATGAAAAATGCTTGGTTTAACTGGGCTGCTAATAAATTGTATTTAACAGGAGAAGCGTGAAGGATGGCTGTTGGTATTTAGATATATTCAGATGGGTAGGAAAGGAAGTGTATAAATTAATAGTGACATTTTAATTTTCGGCAGTAGCACTTCTGCTGAATGCAAAGAAGTTATATACATATATAGTATTTGGGGGGTTTATTAGAAAAAGTGGAGTCTATAGATAGGGACAAAATAGTGACAAGACCTTTCTCTGGTGAATATTTGAGCTCTCAAAGGAAATGTATTTGGTTCCTGTGAGTTAACAGAAACTTGTACATTCTTGCAAGATTTTTAATCACTACCGTCATCTGTCACTAAGATAGTTTCAGGTGAGTAGCTGCTTCAGTTGGTAGTAGGAAAACAATTCAAGTCCAGAAGCATGTTAAAACTGAATATTTTTTTTTAGTAAAGTTCACTTCATCAGACAGTGAATCTAATGAATCACTGTGATCCCTAGGGATCCAGCTTCCAGAGGAAAGAAGGTGGCATGAGTAGATGGCACTTAATACTATTTCCTAAATAGGTTCTCACTGTTTGCCAACCAATGGGCTCCTACAATCACTCAGGGTCCTGCAGCTCAGATGTTCAGGAATTCACACTTTAACAGTTTCTACCAGCATGGCCAATTGGCCATGCTGACAGAGGCTGATGGGAATCGTAGTTCCTGAACATCTGAGAGTCAGCAGGTTCTACCCTGCCTCAAGACTCATTCTCCAGATAGCGTTTTTTATCAGCTTACCAGCATGGCCAATTGGCCATGCTGACAGAGGCTGATGGGAATTGTAGTTCCTGAACATCTGGAGAGCCGCAGGTTCCCTACCCCTGCTCAAGACCATTCCGTTTTTTACATAATGAAGTTTGATTACCATTTATAGTTTAAAATTATCCCTATTAAAATTATCCCTAATTATCACCATCTCTTTCTCATTGTTCCTTACATCTGTTCATAGCCAAGGTTTTGATGCTGCTGCAGAAAGGGACTGTTTCTCAATTTAGTCTACCTTTTTTGGGGGTGGGGTACTTTGCTCCAGGTACTTTATTGTTGATAAGAAAGGTAAACAATACTGGATTTCATACTCTTCAACAAGTACCCAAAGGTTTCAAAATTTAGAATTCGGTCTCTTTCAGACATCCTTCAGTTGTTGTCCAATGAAGTATGGTTTACAGTCATAGATTAAAGGATGTTTATTTTCATATTTCTATCCATAGATCCCATAGGAAGTTTTAAAGGTTTGAATACAGAGGTAACTACTCTGAATATAATGTGTTACCCTTCAGGTTAGCTACCGCTCTTCATATTTTTACCAAATGCATGTGAGCTGTGGTTGCATTCTTAAAGTCAAGGGGCTGTGCTGTGTACCCTTCTCTGGATGATTGGCTGTTCATGGCTTCCTCTTGCCAGTTTCTGGAAAACAATCTGTCTTCTGGAAAACAATCTGTCTTTGGCTTCCCAAATATTAACCAATTTTGGTTTCGTGATCTTCAAAAATTCAAATTATAACCTACCCAAAAGAATTAATTGGAGTAGTTTTATTGGTTTTATTGCTCATTGTGAAGGACAACACAGCAGTTTTGCATCAACAAGCAAGAGGCCATGGCTCCTAAGTCACTTTGTGTTGAAGTTTCCTGATTGTGACAGGAACCTATGGAATTGGGACATTGGGCCTGAATTCTAAGTTATGCCATCCACTTGGCTCATGATTAATCTATCACAACATTGTGTGCTGATGGGTTGTGTATTTTTATATATATATAAAACACATTCATAATATATAATATTTATTAGATTTTTTTTATTATTAGTTGATTTCACAGCTGCTAGTTTTTTAGCTGGTTGTTGGCCTTCATTACAATTCGAGCCTCATCCAGAGGCCTAGAAAGTTGTAATGTATTGATGTAGTATTCATGCTGATCCCAATAGGGATTGTTGTTGTTGTTATTTAGATTTGGTATACCACCCACTCCCGGAGGCATTATTTCAATAAGTATTTCAGGTAATTGCAAGATGTGAGTACGCATGTTAATCCCAACCAAGTGGAAGAATAATTCGAAGTAACATTCCAGCCAAAGTGTTTCCTCTTCATATGTATAAAGAACTGGCTTTCTTAATCCTACAGATGTTGTACAGCTATCCAATGAAACTTGACTACACAAGTCACATATGGCTTTTTGGAATTTCATTCAAAATGCAACTGCTTTACTGAACCTTAATTTTATTTTTTGCCTTTATAATTCCCAGATGTCTCCGTCTGTGAAACTGTTTCTTTTATTAGCAACAGCTGTGCCAAATTTTGAGCATGATTGCTGTTGTTAAATTCTCCCAAAGGCAAATTCTGAAATGGTTGAAGTGTCCCTAAAGAGGTTATATCGTTTGTATCTTTCAGTTCCCATTTTGCAGACAGCACATGGAACCAAAGGGCCTGCCTCCCCAGCTATAGTTTATCCTCACACTACTGTATTTGTTCCAAGGTTTATGAACATAATAAATTTCAGGGAATAAGTGAAGTCAACTCAGCCTATTAAGTTTCATTTTCTTTTAATACTCTAATCCCCTCAGGATGTCATTTGCCGTAATTGTTTCTTAAATGATCCCCTGGTGTTTAACTTCAGCGTTTTTGCTTGGAAAGCCCTTTTGCACAGACAAGTTATGGAGCAAAATGGCAAACAGGACAGCTGTTTCCAATTTGTTTTTCTTTACTTTGCAATTATCACCATTGTCCTCTTATCTGTTTTTTAGGGGAGAAAAATTGATAACCGCCTTTGGTATTAACTGTACACAATCTAAGATTTTATATGACTAAATTAAATTTCCCCCAGATTCTTTCTTATTGCCTATAAATACAGAGTTTATAGTCTTGGCTCTTTTTTTTTACCTTGTTGGATCAATTTCCTTGTCCTTTGGTTGACTTTTATACTTGGTATTTTGTGAGTAATGTAGCAACCAAAACACTTCCTGAAGAGATATTTATTTAATCATCTGTATTCCATATTCTCCTGCTATCCTTTTCTCCTAAGGCAGCTTAAAGTAAAAATTAAAAACATAAAATAGGATTAAGTGTGTGTGTTTATAACTGACAACCTGCCAGACCTTTAAAAGAACAGCAAAGTCAACAGCACCACATAGTAAATAATAAATTAAAATGTCAGTGGAACATTTTAAAACTTGAAACAAGTGAAAACAGGCCCTAGGAAACAACAGGTGGAACAGCAAGCAGGGCACATCTGTACAACATTCTTTGAAAGAAGTTCTTTCACAATTCACAGAAAATTAAGGAGACACAGCCTCAAAAAAATGGGTTTGAGGAAGGTGCTACCCTGTCAAAGTGTCACAGTGCCTCATTTAAGATGGACATATGGAGCCTCATTTCGGCACCTCATTTCAAATAGGCATGTGGCAAGATGGAGGCCAAGTGTCAGATATTATGGGGAGGTGTCAGGATGCCTAGTAGTTGGATTGCTTTTGGGGCTGCTTCTTGCCTTCCGTGGGTGGGGGATGGGATGTCTTTCTCCACTCTGTCTGGCCAGGTGCTGGCCAAGGCCAGGCTCAGTGGTTTCAGTTCATGCTATCTCACTGTCTGCATATTTTCTCAGTGCTGTTCACATGGGGGGGGGGGAATGTGAAAACATATTACTGTCTACAGCGTGGGAAAAGCCATTCTTGACTTTTCCAGGCTGTCCTCTGGATCCTGAATAAACCTCTGTTCTCTACATGGAATTTGTTTCAGTTTTTGGGGATCTGACAGGAGGGGAACTTGCTATGAAAGCAAGGAAGTGATGTGGGGGGAAACGAATGGTGAGAAAGATGTGATAGCCCAGTTCTGCTTCACTGGGTGGAACCTTGGGAGGCCTGGGTTCAAATCCTGACTTCAACCATGGAAGGTGACCTTGGACCTTCCACTTTCTCTTAGACTGACCTACCTCACAGGATAGTTTTGTGAGAAAATGAAGGAGGAAAAAATTATGTTCTAAGGTGTTCTGTGTCCCAACTGGGGAGAAAACCACTCTGAGCCTGCAGTGGTGGGGGAGAGTGGGGTATAAAAAGCCAAAAAAATAAATAAAACCAAGATGAAAGTAAACAAATATAAATGCAATGAAGGTAGGAAGTGAACAAAGATAAAATTAGCTGGACTGTATTTGCATTAGAAGATAATGAAAGGAGACTGAAAACGTAAGGAGTAAATGATTAAAGGGGGAAAGGTAGTTTGGAGAGAGAGGGAAAATAATCTGCAGGGACTAGTTATTTGCCTAGGGAGGGGGGGAGAGAGAGAAGAGAAGAGAACCTTTATCATTGTTATGAGATTACAAAAATGCCAAGCTTAAAGAGAAATCTTGTGCTGCAGCCTTCCCAGTGTTAAAACTGCTGTTGCAGTCGCCATAGAAGCATCACCAGTGTGATAAAACCCAAGAGCAATTTACATCAGGAGAGTCCATTTTCCCTCCAGTGGGAAGGTAATTCAAGTGCAAAAAAACCCAGTGTGGGCTGGATGCATGTATGACTAGAATTTGCGGGGGGGGGCCTTGCAAACAGGCAGCAGGCGTGTCTGATTAAGGCTTATTTTTGAAATTGAACACATTCCTATTGAAATCCAGTCCCTGAAGTCCACTGGTATTAAAAGAGTGATGTCCATATTGGATCCTTGAACATCTGCAGGTTGACAGGTACACCTTTGGCGATAGGCCAAATTATCTCTTCTACACCATTGGAGTCTTGCAGACCTCAGCACTACCAACTTGGCTTTTCTAGGTACATTTCATGGACTATGCATCTTAATGCCAGAAAAGACACTCATTTGGGAGGGTCAGCATCTGCCAAGTGGATATAGTGCTTCCAGTCTAATAGTGAGGTGAACTATTTAGTGTTCTGGGAGGGGGTAACGTAGCTTGAAATTAAGCATGCTCGAGTTCTGAACCCATCAACTATGTCAAAAATTCAGTATGTCTAATTCTCATGAGACTGTTCTGGCATTTTAGCAATGTGAAGCCCATTTTAAAGGATCCATGTTGCCAATGAAATGGCCGCTGTTTGTAACTTTCAATTGGCCTCTGGGCCTATCAAAAAATCTCTCCCTTAATCTCCAGTTTATCATTTGTCCTCCGACATGGCTTATTCTTAAAATAAACAAGCCATAATCCTTCTGAGAGTCCTCCAAGAAGTGAACAGCTTGCAAAACACCCACCAGAGTGCGGAGTAAGCAATTAAAATAGAAAAAGACTTTCCCATTACTGCTCAGGATCTCTAAAGCAGTTTTGTGCCCTGAATCACAGAGCCACCTGCAGCTTGGTGTATCATCTGCCACTTCAGCTAAAGAAGTGAAATCTTCAAGATTTTTTGAGGAAAAAAATCTGCTTTTGTAATATGATAGGTGAAAGATGGAATTAACCCTCCTCCCCTTCTGAGGCTGGAACAGAAATATTGCAAGAATCCCACCAAGCTCATGGTCGAGAGCTTCAGGAACTAGTAGAGTGGATAGGACTCAATAGTAGGCATATCTTTTGGTGACCCTTGTGAGAGCAGAAAGGCAAGATATACATTTTGTAAATAGTAAATAAAAATAAATGATAGATCATAGATTGTAAAGCCTACATTACATGTGAAATGTTTTTTGCTCACCAGTCAAGAAGCAAAAACCCAGCTTCTTGAGGTTGGCCTAGCCCTAGGTTATAAATTAATGTTTTATTTCAAAATTTTCTATTATGCTTTTTGACCAGAAAAGATCCCTCCCAAAGAAGTTAACAATACAAGAAATTCATGAATCACTCCAAACAGTTGATCAACAGAACTCAGAAGTGGAAACATCAGTTTATGTCTAATGCCCATCAACCATACAGGATTTTATGGTATGCTGAAAAGTAGTAAGACTTGATCCCATATGGAGTTCCCTTGGAAGAGCACTCCAAAGTCTATGCACTGTAGTAGAAAAAGGCCCTTTTCATGTGCCAATTCAATTACTCTGGAAAGGGGAGGCAAATAGCAGAAGCTTACCAGGTGAGGACACAAAGGGTTGGATAAGTTTATATAGGTTGAGATGGGGCTGATTAGAGCTTTAACAGTCAAAATGACCAATTTGAATTAGGCTCAGTGGCAAATAAGCAGCGCATGAAGATGAATAATTATGAGATTAATGGAAATTTGGAAATAACAAAACAATATGGGCATCACTGCAATGACCCACAAAGTTACAAGGAGCTTTAAAACTCAAATATAGACAGGCATGCTCTCACCAATGAAAAGGTTAAAGCTTGAAAGAAGTCTTTTTCTATTTTAATTTCTTTGCACTCTGGTGAATATGTAGATAGAAATATCCAAGATTTTAAAAAGTGAGAATGATAAAAAGTCCAGATGCTGGAATGAAAAAAGTTGTCCTTGTTCTGTATTATCACCATCGCCTCCATGGTCTCATGAAGAAATAAAACACTAACCTAAGTAATTTGGTAATAAAGTGCCAATTTGTAAACTCACGTGGCTTTAATGCTAGATATGTTGAAAAGAATTAGTGCAGACTGGGAAAGGAAAGGTTAGTGACTGTGGTGTTCATAAAATTCTACCAGTACTTAAATTATGAAAAAAATGGTTGATCCAGATCTTTTTAGATGCTTTTTTGAAATGTCTCTGCATATCTACACTTTATAGTTCCTGATAGATGCTCAGAAATCAAGTGACCTCTCCAAATTATCTAGTTTACAGACATTTGTTTCAGTTCCAGACTATTCCCACAAAAAATTTTCCCTTTGGTTAAGGTAGTTGCCTGTGCAAGCATTGGGTCATCACTGACCCATGGAGTGACATCACATCATGACATTTACTAGGTAGACCATGTTTGTAGCACGGTTTACCATTGTCTTCATGTACTGTTCCCACAATGTTTTTCTACTTTATTAGAACTCTGTTGTATAGTAGAATACAGCTTCAGTCATGAGTTTTTAGCCATCCCTTATTATTCATCACTGTATATCAAAGCCATTTGCATTGTAATGAGAGGACAGTTTAAACAAGCACAGGCACGCCTGGAACAAATGTTACAACACTCTCTAGGATACAGTGGGCCAGTGTAAGAAAGCTATACACTCAATACTTGGCCAAGCCAAAAGCAAATTAAAATGAAATGGATGCTCAGATGTGCTGTACTAAGGTTTTACGGTCCAAGCGGAAAGAGTCAAGCCTCTTCCACATTCAGTAAAGCAAACATAGTATGAAAGACTCCAGGTCTAGAGAATCATAACACTGATAAATAGATGAGTACAGATAAAAAGCACAAGCAGGCACGATGTAATGTGGCTGATAAGTGAAATAAAATGAAAGGTGATTTGTGTTTGTGTATGTCTCCAAATCTAAAGAAATTCCCATTTCTCTGTCGTATTTTTCCTGTGGCATTACTGTATGCCTTTTCTAAACACAATGATGAAATATTAGTTTAAATATTTTAATGTTTAGGGAGGTATGCTTTAAATGTTTGACAAAATATTTGGTTTCAGTTCCAAGCAATTAGCTTTAACTAAGGGCAGACTAAGGGTCGTCTTTCTCATCGGTAGATTAGTGGAAATTTAGTTCAGTTCAACCACAGTTGAGTGTACTGATTTAATGGGGACCAATAGTCTAGCATCTTGTTTAATTGTGCCCTTTTTTATTTAAATCAACTTTTTCTCCAGTCCCACAAAGAAATCTCATTTGGCTTACAAACCTCTAAATGGCTTGGGACCAGGATAACTGAAGGACCATCTTCTCCCAGACGTTCTTGCACAGGAATAAAGATCACAGAAAGAGGCCCTCTTGGTGGTCTCATTGACTAAAGAAGGTTGTCTGATGGATACAAAAGAGAAGGGCTTTTTGGTGGCAGCCCTATGGAATGATCTCCCCAGGAAGGTACTCACCCAATGCTTCCCCAGGAAGGCTGTCTCATTCTTGATCTTTATGGTGCAGCTGAAGACAGATTTAATCAGGGCAGGATTCAATTAGTTCATGCCTATCGGCAGTTTTAAATTGTGACATTAATTCATGGCCTGTTGTGTGTTTTATGTGTATTTTCATGTTTTATGTTCAATCTACATTATGTTGCCTTGAATTCTGCAAGGTAGGAAGTTGATATTTAAAATAAATAAATTAACCGCTCCCCACAACTCCCAGTATACAGTATGTAGCAAAGAATGTTTACTTGGACACTCTGTTGCTGAAATTCTATACATACCTATCTGGGAATAAGCCCCACTGAACAAAGCAGGATTTATTAAAATAAACTTCTACAGCAGCTTGGTTAAACGTTCAACAGACTGATTTCACAGTCTGGCAGGTTCCGCAGCACTAAGAATCTGGCTTACAAAGTATGGCAGCGATGCCTCCACTTCTTGATGAAATCCTGTAGCAGTGTTCTTGAAAGCAGAATTATTTAAATATATTTTGAAGAAGATGAGATAATGACTAGTTTTCAAAAAAATAACTTTCTCCCTTTTTGTAACTTCAGCTGTCAGAGTTTCATTCCCTTGCACTCCTTTGTAAAATTGGTTGCACTTTTATTTCACACCAATAAAATGGCCTATCAAGGAAAGTTGCTCCATTACTGTGCTTACTAACACTACAAAGCTTGACAGTGCTGAATTTGTTAAGAGGCCACATAACTGTCAGAATAAGACAGGTTCTCTTTGTCACCTTTTCTCCCCCAAAATATCATTCTATATTTGCAACAAAATCTTAATTGATGCAATACTGTTGTCAAAAAACTACCACTAATGTGACATACCAGAAGAAGAATGACATAGAAAGTCAGCAGTTGCAACTCTACAAATAATTTTTCTGTTTGCAATTAAACAAGAGTAATTACATCCAGTATGTACTACCGGTAATAGGTATTTTTCTTCTATTTGTAAGACTCAGATATAGGATTACAAACCTTTAGTGGGCCTGGTGTTACAACTGATCCCAGAATTAGAATTGATCTGAGGATTATACAGACCAGAGCCCCAGTGAAAATGATGGTTTTGGAGGGTGGACCGCACTGAGCTGGTCTGTATACTCAAAAGCCTTGGAGCAAGATCCTGGAGAGCCAGAAACACAGTCTAGGGAAGAGCAGGAAATTCAGAAAGACCCCAGTAGACGTTCCATACATTGCCCTTCCAAAGATCCCATAGTTGAAGTTCTTCCACCAGAACTGCCAGCTGTCCCTCCTTCTCCAGATACTGGGGCAACTAACTCCCAGTCTAGCACCCAACTCATAAGCCTACCAGCTTCCAATTACACCCAGTAGGAATAGTGGAGGTAGCAGGCTCACAGTGAGGTTGCTGTGATGACATGCATGTTAGCAGCCCTTATACCATCTGGAAAACCAGACGAGAGCTCATCAACAGTTGGAACATTTTATTTAAACCAGGGGTAGGGAACCTGCGGCTCTCCAGATGTTCAGGAACTACAATTCCCATCAGCCCCTACCAGCATGGCCAATTGGCCATGCTGGTAGGGGCTGATGGGAATTGTAGTTCCTGAACATCTGGAGAGCCGCAGGTTCCCTACCCCTGATTTAAACCAAAGACAAGGAAGGACAGACCCATCCAAGAAATAGTCTTCAGGGTAACTCTTGGCTCTCAAGGAGACTGGTGGACCAAGAAGCTTGAGGTCAGAACAGTGTTTAGGTAAAATTTAAGTCACTCCCCAGACATTGTCCCCAAACTCCAGGAATTTCTAAAGAATGTTCACTAAACGATGTATTATCAGTCACACACTCTCAGATTGACTTATCTCACAGGGTTGGTGGGAGGATAAAAAGAGGAGAGGAGAATGGTGTTAGCTTTAGTCCCCACTATGAAGAAAGGAAGGGTATATGTGAAGTCAATGAATAATAATAAATATAGGTTCCTTTTAAACCACTGCAGCTTTGATTGGAACGCTATCCCTAAGTGTGTAAATTCATTTGTTGGAATTTATGTACACCAATTGTCTATATTTTGTTTGGTTTTATAGCAGATTTGGAAAATACTATCATTTTGGATTTATCATCATTTATTTCTAGGGATTCAGTTTTACAATAATCGATAAAGGCTCTGATTGAATGTTTTAATCCACTCCTAGTTCTTGACAACAAGACAAGATCGTCTGCATATGCTTCATATGCATATGCTGGTATTGATCAGTTTTTCAAATATGGTGCATGAGTGGTTGGCACAAAATCATTTAAATACAAAATAAATGTGGTGAAAGAACACAACCTTGCTGAACTCCTTGTTTATTTCTATCTGATTGATGCATATCAAAGAGCCATCATGGTGTAGTGGTAAAGAGCAGGTGAACTGTAATCTAGAAAAACAGATTTGATTCCTCACTCCTCCACGTGAGTGGGGGATTCTCATCTAGTGAACCAGATTTGTTTCCCCACTCCTACATTCCTGCTAGGTGCTAGTCACAGTTCTTCAGAACTCTCTCACATCCACTTACCTCACTAAGTGTCTGTTGTGGGAAGAGGAAGGGAAAGGAGTTTATAAACCCCTTTGAGTCTCCTTACAGGAGAGAAAGGGGGGGTATAAATTCAAACTTTCCTACTCTTTGTCATCATTCACAATCCATCTTCATGCCTAAATAGTTCACAGAGTAGAGGTTCATTATTAATTTCAGCAATCTTTTTAGGATATTCGAGGCATATAGCCTCGATTATTCCATAATCATGAATGTGAAACTGAATCAAAAGCAGCTTTTAAGTCTATAAATGCCATGTGCAAAACATCTGATTATTTTTTTTGTACATTTGCTCACTAATGAAGCTAAGGTATAACAATGATCTTTGCAAGAATAGCAATAGGTTAGTTATCCCTTGTTATGCTAGTCTTTGACCAAATAACAAATGGATGAATGAACAGTTATCTCTTGCCATCCTTCAAAGCTGCTCCTGTTGAGTGTGCTTCTTTGGATCATTCCAGAAGAACTGTTTAATTCAATTATTTTTATTGAGACCATCATTAAAATATCATGTTGCCTACAATCTCACAAACGTTTCAGCTTTTTCTGATGCTCTTTATAATGTGTGTTATGCATTCACCATAGATTAAGCTTGACTATATGGTTGCAATCTGGATAAAATGACAGAATCCTGTATTTTTATCCTTTTATTCAAGGTGCTCATAAATTGTAGCTCGACGATCAAGGCATATGAATACCCAAGCTCACCTTTCTGCAGGCTGAATTTATGCATTACTCTCTTTATAAGAATAATTTTGCTTCCTTTTGACAATAAGTATGGTTTTCATGTTCACTCGGGGAACATCTGTTATCTTTCTGACTGCTTTAACTACACTTTGTTCCCATCTTGACTCTGTTGCTATGTGCTATTCGGAGTTTGTTGCCAACGGAGAAGAAAAGTTTAATGAAATTCAAAAACTTTTAGTTCATTCATCTTATTTATAATCAAAGGTAGAGAATGAAAAGGAAACCAAGGTTTCTTTTTTTTTGGGAGGGGGATCAATTATGTGGTCAAATATGTTTTGCCACAACAAGAATCATATCAGTGGAACTTCTGGGAAATGTTCTTAAAAGCCAGATGGGTACATATTGCATCAGTTTAAAAGACACTTTGCTTTTGATGGAGACCCTTTTTTGATAGTACCTTTCTCTAGTCATAATTTCAATAGTATTAGCCATCTTCATACTTGTCCCAATAAGTATAAAGGGGAATTCTTCCTGTAGAATTTCTACTAGCCAAGCAGCAGTTAAAGGAATATGAATTCTGCCAGAAAAAAAGGTAGGAGCTTGTGTAAATACCACTAAGGATAATAATGTGTAACTAATATTGCATGAGAGCAGAGTAGTAAGCTGCAGTGCTGTAGTCAAAGCTTTGCTCACAATCTGAATTCAGTCCCAATGGAAGTCAGTTTCAGATAGCTGGTTCAAGGTTGACCCATCCTTGCATGGTTGGTGAAATGAGTACCCAGATTACTGGGGGTAAAGCTTAGTTGACTGGGGAAGGTAATGGTAAACCAACCCATAAATATAGTCTGCCTAATAAATGTTGTGATGTGGTTTCACCCCATCGCCCAGTAATGACCTGGTGCTCTCACAGAGGACTACCTTTAACTTTTCATATTGCACAAGAACATATAAAATACACAAACTAACTCTTCAGGAAGATTTCTTGTGTTAGTTGAAGCTTCTGGTTATCTATGGATGCCTAAGGTGTTTTCAAAACTCCTTGAAATGACCATGGCCGTTTCTGCACGGCCCCCTCGTGCCCCCACGCCGGCAGGAGTTCTGTCGGCGTGGGGGCGGGAGCCTGCTCGCACGTAAGCGTGTGAGCAGGCAACGGGGAGGCCGGCAGAAGGCAGGGCGGCTCCGCACAGAGCCGCCTTCATACGGTGCCCTTCGCTTGCCTGGAGCAGCCAGAGTCGCCGCCACGCTGCCCTCCGACCCCTGGAGGTCGGAGGACAGTGTGGGCGGGGCTGCGACGCCTGTAGGCTACCAGGAGGACACCGTAAGTGGGCGGAGAAAGCGCCCGGGCGGCGCGGTTCGCACCAAGGCCGCAGGGAAGACGATCACTCCCCAACAACAACCCTTTAAAGGGTTGTTGTTTAGGGCGGCTTGACGCCGCCCTGGGGGGAGGGAAGAGGCGTCAGGTCGCCGCTGCTGCATTGCAGCAGCGGCGCCTGTGCGAACGGCGGCCTGGGGGCGCCTTTTTTGGCGCCCCCAGGCCGTCGTAAAAGGGCCGTGCAGATACGGCCCATGATAGTGATGGAGCCCTATGCTGGGTGATTTAGAATGAGGAGTTGGGTGATTTATAATTAATGTGGTGCATGAACATGATGTCCTAGTGAGTTGTCCTGGCATTACTGAGTATGCTACATTTTCCCATCTTACTGGCATTACTATCCTACATTTTCCCATCTGCAGAAAATCTCTTGAAGGACCCTTCATCCATAAATCTAGTGGACAATGCATTTGCCAAATCTGTGGTCTACTGAGGCCCATCAAATTTATTTGAAATTTTACATCTTGTCCCTTAGCCCAAAGGCTAGTTCCAGATACAGGAATTTGGTTTTTTTTAACTGGCAGTAAAGATTAGACAGATTAGCGTAATTTGCTTTGCTTTTAATTGTCTACTGCCTGATGTGTAATCTTCTGCCTTGTATATTCCCCAATGACCTTCTGATACTGATGACTATTTTGTGGTTTTTATTATTGAATCCCTCTTTGAGAATTGTTGTGTTGAAAGACAGGCTTATTTTTCTCTATTAGTAAATAATGGTTTTGCACAGCTGCTGTATCAGTTAGGGTCACTAGACAGGGTTACTAGAGTGAACTGGAAATCTGCAGTTGTGTGCACTGAACCCCCCCCCCCCCAGCATCTGATCCTCAACAAAAGTCTTTTGTATTTATAATTGTCCATGGATGGTGACCCAGAGAGGCTTATGAAGTCAATTGATGCTTAACATAACTCCATTTCCTGAACATTTAAAACATAATCAGTAGTTCTCCATATTCTGCCACCCACCTCAATGCCTATCAACGGCAGGCTCAAAAAGCAACTTTCCTGCAAAACTGGGCCAGTAAAAAGGCCCTCCTCCTGTTAAAGTAGTGTAACTACTCATCAAGTTCTGTTGGTATTAAAACCAGGGGTGTACATATTTATACTCACCTTTTATGTTACTTTCCAGCCCCACATATGAAGATTACATTTCTTTTGTACGAATATATTAAAAGTTTGCCACATATCCATGCTTCCCCCAAAAAAGATCCCAAGTAAAGCAACAATTTGAATATTCTTAAAATTAAACATGTGATTCTGCTCTTATAGTTTTTATAAAGTTTCTTTGTAACAATTTTTTAAAAAATATTCTACAATAAACGGCTAGTTGGAATTTTTCATCATTATGTATTTTTCCAGTAGATGGTACAAGTATTTTTTTCTCTATCCGCAGCTATCCTTACATTGTCATGTACCTGAAACACTCAGCTCCTCCTGTCACTATTACTTATTACTATTACTCATTGAGCGCATTATGATGCTATTAGGCCATAATATGTAGGCAGGCTGTAAATAAGCTGATACGACTGAAAGTACCAAAAACAACTATTCTGTATATTTATATTGCCATAAAAACATTTTTACAAGCAACAACAAAGACTTCTAAGCCCTGCAATTAAAAAAGCTCAGTTTGGGGACATAGATTTAGAAAATAGAATCGACCCTTTCTTCATTTTGATCTAAATACAAGAAGGATCGTTGTTGTGGATCCTTAATACATTCAAATGTGAGTTTTACTGCTCAGTGTTGCTGTCCTACAGTTTGGATATCATGCACTTTAATTCAATAAGAATTTTGCTCGGGCCTAACTTTCATTTGGTGGAATAAGCCATTGGAAAATTAATCACCAGCTACTCTGACTCTTATGCTAGGCAGTAAATAGGTTACTTCAAACCAACGACGTACTATTAAGTGCACTAGTTTGTGCATTGTAGAACGGAGCCTCATGGGATCTGGGAGATAAGCTGTGTTGCAGATCATGGGCAGGCCATGTTCTGCTAAGATGAGGAAGGGCCCATAGATTAGTGACAGAATACCTGCTTTGCACACAAAATGTGCCAGGTTCAGTTCCTGGTATTTCCAGATAATAAAATTGCATGGGTAAAAAGCGAGTCTGCCTGAGGCTTTGGAGAGTTCTTGCCAGATATGACATTGGTCCTTCCGGCTCAGTGTTAACAGCTTAAGGAAGTTTCACATCTCTTAGCTCCAGTGGAATGAGTCATTCCTTCACACTGCACTACAGCCCTCCACAGCACCCTCCGACAAGTGATCAAGCTGTAAGAAACATTTTTATACTAATAAACTATTATGCAACAGTCTGTTAAATTGGGTTGTTAGGTGATTCTGAAAGCTTCTTTCTCCTGCAGCATACAAAGGAAGAAGTTAAAAAACGTGGGTTGACTCTCTTGAGCGCTGAGTTAAATAGTTTGGACACACAAAAAAATAGTTTAATGGTGAATTTGCATTTTGCAGAAGTGTTGCATTGGAGGTATTTGTGACAGTGATAGATGGAGTTCTAGCTAGTTGAGAATTTAATGGATAACCAAGCAACAGAAGGAAATAAACGTTTTAAAAGAGTAACAATGGACCACGCTTAGAAATCACAAAATAATATTGGGAGCTTGTAAATCTCATATATTAAGAAGTCAAATGCTACACAGCATCCTAATGGTGAGCAGAATTAATGAGAGAACTGGAGCGTAATGAAAGGTTCAGATATAAAAGTCCACTTTTCAATCACTTCATCATCACTTGATGAGCAGCAGCTAAAAATATGAATTAGGTGTGTTTTACAGCACATGCTTTTAAGAAGAGCTGAATTTTTGTTTTGTTTTGTTTGCAAAATGCAAGGAAAGCGATCGGTCTACATGATGACCAATCACGCATACAGCTCCCCACTTGAGATCTTTTGAGATGTTACAAGGCTTGCATACCAGGAGTTTTCCAATCCCAGTTAACAGGAGTGTGTGCTACCTGCAATCCTCCCAATGTGCATTAATGTGCATTATTGTGTGAGCAACAATGCTATTTTTTAGATGCTGTGAATGAGAACCCTGGGAAATGTATGGGGGATATATGCACCCAGTGGCTCGTGCATGGTGAATATGCACATAGTTCCTGGCCATACAACATGGCAAAGTCATGTAGGATTAGGGGCTCTTTATTTGTGTGTCTATTGTCATCAAGAGATACGATAATTGTATTTATCTCTTCCCTTTTCCCCCAGTGGAGCTGCAAAGCAGCTTACATCATTGTTCTCTACTCCATTTTATCATCTCAACAACCCTGTAAGGTAGGTCAAGTTGAGAGACTGTGATTGGCCACCCAAGGTCACCCAGTAAGCTTCCATGGCACAAGTGAGGAATAAAACCTGGCTCTTCCAGGTTATAGCCTCACACTCTTCTTAATTACTACACCACACTGGTTCTCCAGCTTGAGAGAGTCTGTGCAATTTCTTATCCACATGCCTGGAGCTTGCACAAGGGACTACCTTTACTTTTAAAACCAGAATAAATGTATTAAAATTGTAACCTTTTCTGCTCATAAACAGAACTAGAAGGCAGTATCAGTTGGCACAGTACCATTTATAATTGTTATATAGTGTGTTCTAATGCTCCATTACTGAAGAGACAAGATCATTGGTACCATTGCTAGGTGAGAGGTTTGATAAAGTAGCAGCTGGAAAAGCAACAGAATGTGCAGTGCGTCCTCTTCCCGTGCGTACACATTAAGCATTATCCACAAGATACCTTTTTTTGCTGCTATGGAGCAATTATAAACAGTGGATGTCAGAAAGCTATAGTGCTAATAATTCATTCTGGAAAACCATGCATGCACATACAAATCTTAAACTGAATAGCTAATACCAAGCTCAAAAAGCGGCACATAATCATTCTGCCTCCAAACACAGAATTGTGTGTTTAACCGGTTTAACTATCGCATCTGTTGTTTAGTATCTGGGAATTGCACACCACCTGCATATTTAGTAGACTAAATGATTTCTGGTCCCATGTTCGGTTTCGTCGTATGAGACAGAAAACAAGCAGACGCAAATGCAAAGCCAACACAACTGGGTCAGATAAAAAAAAAGTTAACCTGGAATTATTAATGTATTGCTTAGGGCTGCTTTACCTCTTTCCTTTTATTCCCCCAATCCTTGCATTTCTTACCATTGTGATTAGATTGTCCTCCTGCAAGCAAGGGTTTCTTATTAATGTTGTGACAGTATTATGCAGCACTTGGGGTCTACCAGACCCTAACCCTAACCATTATCACAGGAACCAAAGGGGCCTTCCTAAGGTGTGTAATAGGTACCAAAGTCTTCCATGAAGGGAAGTAATTTTGCAGAACACTAAAAAAGCACCAGTCATTCTATAACAGCATTATAAGAATTGCACTGTTAAAGTCTCCTGTTACACATACTTGAGACTTATTATTCAAGACCATCCTCCTTCTCTCCAATTAACCCATTAATAGTATTTCCTGCTCTTGAGGAGATTGCACCCCAACAATGAGAACCGTATTTTTGCCTTTTAATGCTCAGCATCTAGTGGCTTTGTATTTGCTAGATTATTTCCCCTGACATTTGATTCCTGTTCCTTTTTGCTATTCTGGAGTCAGACAGAGCTAATAATATCCCTGGTGGACACTTGCAGCTGCCAACCACCAATAGGATCTCCAGATTTCCCAGGAGGAAATTACAGTTTTGAAGGGTGGACAGGATGGCATTATGCACTGCTGAGCTCTCTCCCCAAATCCTGCCATCCTCAGGCGCCATTCCATTAGGGTTTGTTTATTTATTTATTGTTAAATTTATATACCTCCCCCGAAGGGCTCTGGGTGGTGCACGACAAAACAACAAACAATAAAAACACACAAAATACAGAATATAAATTAAATATTAACTATAAAATAAAACCCTTTAAAATACAGCGTACAGTACAAAATTATCGGTGTCCATTAAAATCCACATTTAAACCTTCCCAGAGAGGGGGAACGGTGGGTCCCAAGATGTTAGGGACCCAAGATGTAAAAGAGGATAAAAGCAGAAAGAAGGAGGGGCACCAATGAACAGCTGGCCCCTCCGAAAGCCTGGTGGAACAACTCAGTCTTACAGGCCCTGCGGAACTCACCGAGATCCTGCAGGGCCCGGACAGGTTGCCAGCTCTGGGCTGGGAAATTCCTGGAGGTTGGGGGGTGGAGCCTACAGAGAGCAGAGTATGGAGAGGGAGCTCAGCAGGGATGTGATGCCATTAAGTTCACAGTCCAGATCTTTGTTGTCTGCAAACCATTTATGACTCTAGAAGATCTCCATCCCACACCTAGAGATTGGCAACCCTACACCTTACTGATCATGTTTGAACTTGCTATAGTTAGCTTGTAGCCTAGTTACCTGAAAAAGAAACAAAGAAAAGGCAAACCCTTGAGGCATATTTGAAGATGGTAGGGCTCCTAGTGGCTCAGAAAGATGCAATATATTTAATCTTCAGTTGTCTTGAAGATAAAGAGAAATTCAATCAAATTAAAAGCATGGAGACATTTCCCTTCAAGCCACATAGAGCAATCAGAGCTAATAGAAAACATGCTGTACTCCTGAAGCAGATAATAACACCAGTGATGAGGTATTATAGTTTGGAGGAAATGCTTTTTTTAAAGGTAATTTAACGAGCTAAATGAGGACAATATCCTTTCCGTATGTATGCCAAGAAGGGCAGGGAATAGGGACATTACATTGCAAGGTATCATGTAAATCTCTTAGGGATGATTCCTGAAATCAGTCAAAAGTTGATTTAGTGGGATAAGGATAAGTCCTTAAAAGACTTTCAAAAATTGTTTTCCCCTTAGTTTTCTGCTCATAAATCTATATTTGTAGCGTGATGAAATAAACTTGGTGCTCCATTTGATTACTCTGCAGAACTTGTTCCACTGATACTGACAATGCAATTAAACATATTTTTGTACTGTCTTTGAGAACTGGCCAAGCAGTAACCAGAGATGGTTTGGGAGGAAAGAATGTGACAGGAGGCTTGGCTGGGGAAAAAGCACAAAATGGAAGGGTTGGGAAAAAACACAGAAAAGGAGGATTAGGATGGAGGCAGAGGAAGAGGAACTAGTGCAGAAATGGGATTCACTGTCTTCTGCAAATACCTGGGGATCCTCTGAAATGCTACCTGATTAGTCCACAGTAGAGATGGCCCTGTGGCACACAGAGAGGTAAATCACAGTACTTCAGACAAAGCTCTAGTTACAATCTGAATTTGATCCTGACAGAAGTCAGTTTCAGATATCCACCTCAAGGCTAATTCAGCCTTCCGTCCTTCTGAGGTTGATAAAATGAGTAAAGTGGGGGGTAAAGAGTAAGAAGAATGGGGAGGGCAATGCTAAACCTTGAAAAGCTCTTTTGAAACTTTTGAAAGCTCTTTTGATGTAAGAAATGTTTGGAATTAGAGTAGGAAACATTCTGAACCTTTGCTGTAAGCCTACAGTCTGGTTATTGCTGAAGGAGTTAAAACAAATGGCCTGATTTTCTGAAGGAAGAAAAATACCCCACACATTTTGATGTATTTTCACTTTACCTCACAGCTGAAAGGGCAATGGCAAATTACTTTTGATTCCAATGCTGTTTATCTGCAGGGATGATAATATTTTGAAAGAAGAATGAATTTTATACCACCATATAAAAAAAATGAAAGAAGTCACTGCAAAATATGGTATATTCATAAGACAGATTCATAACACATTGAATTTGGAGGGACATAAACAAGGGAGCTGAGAACAAAACATGAGCCTGTTTGGGCAATAAAATGTTCACCTTGTTTATAGCCTTTTCCCATAAAGGTCACTGGTAATCCAAATAAATGCAGCAGCTTCCTGCCCTAGGAAACTTATCTATGCAGTCTAGCCTTTGGTTTTGTTTGATTTTCTCTCCTCAGTCTTTTAAAAACATAAATTGTGAATTCCCTTGGTGGGGAAAGTACACAAAGCAGGTGAAAAATTACTATGACAGGAGATTGAAAAATTGAGACCCTATTTGACTGAGTGGACTGCTTCCATCAGCTGATAAGAAACAAAATGCAGAACCACAGATTTTTGTTCTCTATTTGAAATGTATGAACAAACAACAGCAAAAAGAAAAATCCCACGAGAAACATGTAAAAAAAATAATAATGGGATGCAGCCTTTTCATTTTCGCTTGTGAAAAATGCTATTCGGATGTTGTCGGTGCAATCCAAAACACACTTTCCTGGTAGTAAGCTTCACTGAATAAACCTGCATAGGATCCTGTTTAGAATTGCTCTTTTAGCAATCCTACGCAGGTCTACTTGAAAGTAAGTTCCATTTTGTTCAGGGTTCTTTGTTCAGTTAAGTGTTCTTAAGAGAGCAGCCTAAATATGTAATCTATACGAATAATCAAATAAGTCTGTGATAAATCTTCATTAAGTGTTATTCCACCCAGGTGTCAGACGGGAACGTTATTTTGTCACTGCTGCAACATAACTTTTAAGAGCCTGCTCTGCTTTTCATTATAATATTTTACTTTTGAAGTTTAAAAGTATGCTTTTCCTGCTGTTTTTGCTTGTGGTTATTCTTTGATTCAGAGCGGGAGCTGACAAAACTTATATGAAGTGAGAATCAAGAAAAGATCTAAGACTCCCCCTTCCTCTTAACTAGCATATTCTAAAAAAGATGCCATTTGATCTAGGAATGATAGATTCTTATGACATAAACAATGATACCTTGTAGTGGCTGCATCCTTCAAATTTCTTCAATGCCAGATTATTTTACAACAAAGACTGTGTTTTTCTGCACATCCAGAATAGTCTGAGAACTTTTTCTATCTCTACTTCAATAGCATTGAACCCATCTTGATCTTAAGTTGCATGGGTTAGTTTCAAAGTCCCCCTTTTGCCTCAGTTCTACATCTTTACTACCCTTTCCCTTCATTTCTACTTCTGAAGGCAGTTTCCCCTTAGACACTGTTTACTTTGCACTTTTTTGTCACCCGCTTTGTCAGTCATCCCAAATCCACAGAGGTAAGTATACCAGTTCAACTTATAACTTCTACTTCTCGCACAGAAGCTGGGCAGTAATCCAGTGTGTTCCCTAAACAACTGAACATTCCAAGCTATCACATAAACTCAGCCAATGTATGGTGGATTCTGCACATCACAAATATAATGTCTTTAGGACATTATCTATAGCATTTTGGGGGAAGAATTTTGTACAGCTCTCTTCCCCAAAATGACTTAGGCCCGTTATATTTCTCTCAACCCGGGGTTTTCAAAGATTGCTAAACTAGTGATCTTTTCCCCCAACCTGGGTTGAGGATGATTCTGCTCTGCTAAGTGAATGCCAGCAGGCAGCAAATGCTTTATTTCTCCCACCCAAAACTCTTATTTTCGTTCCTTCCGCTCATGCCCACCATTGTGTGTGCTGCAGGAGATTCTCCATGGAGGTTCCCCATGGAGGTATCCACTGCTTGCAGCTCCTCCATTTGCTATTTCACTGTACAAAGTAGATGTATAAAATTTGTCTAACCCAGCAATCCCATGCATGTGTTGTTTTTCCTTTTTTGTTGTTTCGAGAGGGCTGACTGAGAAGCTATGGCAACATGACTAGAGAAGCGGCAATATTTGCATATTTGTGTGCACTGGGCAGAAGCAATTGCGGCAGGCTGGTGGGTAGGGAGACTAGCCCAATTCGCCCCATGTGCCCCTTGAAATTGGCACCTGAGTTGTCTGGGGGATGTTTGAGCTGCAGTGGGAAGAGGAAGTGAGAAAGCTGATGGAAATCCCTCCCATCTGCAGAAATATTCTACTGAATTCAAGCCCTTTGCTGGTGCTCTTTGGGTACGTCAGAGGACGTGTGGGTTACTGGTTTATGGCTATGGACTACTGCATATCTCACAGCAAAATACATTTACAGTACAGTAAAGATACTTAGTATTCTGCTTGTATATTTAGAGAATCTGCAAGAAAGTTAACAAGGAACAACTGTTGGGATAGTTTGTCCTGTTCCACCACTGTGCACAAATTGATGTTCCCGATGATCAGCAGGTTTTACTAAAATGATATTAGGGAAAATGTCTTGCCTTTAGGATGATGGATGCCATGCATGAGGAATGTGTGGCGTAATTTGTTTTCACTTGTAGAAAAAAAATGGATCTGCATTGAAAATCTATCAGGGGAAAATTAAGGAAAAGACTGGAACAAGCAGCAATTTTTGTGCTCCTCTTTGGCAGCAGTGCTGAGCCTGAAATGATGAACGCTTCATAAATCTGAAATGCAAATCAGGGATTGGGGGGAGGTGGGGACAGACAGTTTCAGTTTTATGTATGTTAAAGGGATAGGTTGCATCTGCAGACATGGAACTTGTCCTAAAGAATGCCACTGCTTTGGTTTTTACTTTTTTCTTTTTGTAAAATTAATTTCCTTTTAAAAAATATAAACAGTACGGAAAAAGGGAACGAAATAAAAACGATATCACCATAGCTAAAGAAATATGGAAAAAAGAGGAAGAGTTAAAAGTTGAAAACAAGTAAACAACAATTATATCGATGTATTATTGAAGGCTTTCACGGCCAGAATCACTAGGATATTATGGGTTTTTCGAGTTGTATGGCTGGGTTCCAGTAGTATTTTCTCCTGACATTTCACCTGCATCTGTGGCTGATCATCTGAAGGTGCCAGCAAAACATCAGGAGAAAATACTACTGGAACACAGCCACACAACCTGGAAAACCCACAACATCCTACTGATTCCGGCCATGAAAGCCTTCAACAATACATTAAACATCTCTATAGGGAGAAATTGTTCCAAGATGATCTGCTGAAGATGCCAACTACAGATGCAGGTGAAACATCAGAAGAAAATACTATTGGAACACGGCCATACAACCCGGAAAACCCACAACATCCTTATATCAATCTTTACAACTGAAAAAAGTAATTCTAATGAACACATAATCTTATTTAATCAGAATCAAATACGATATAAATCAAAATCTATATACTGGTATATAAAAAACTAACAGTGTTTTTGTTGATGACAGTATACCTCAGTAACTGCTGGGCCAATTCCTCTGAAAATTTCCAGCCACTATAGTCAGCCAGGCGAGAGTGTTTTTAGATGTTCACATACCTGAAATTTCACACCTGGCCCAGGTAAAATGCCTTTTTCCTGGCGCTCCCTGGTGAAGGACATGCAGCTGCCTGTGTGTAACTGTCACCCGTAGAATGTTCGTGCAGCTTAGAATGTTCACTCAGATGGCCAAATATGAGCAGTGGAAACAGTACATAGGCAGTAACTCGAGTGGAAGTGAAACATATACACACACATACACACGAGGCAGAGGGAAGGGTGGGAGAGGGAAGAGAGGCATGCAAGGGAAGAGAGGGAGGGAGAGGAAAGGGACGGAGGGGGAGGCATGCAAGGGAAGAGAAGTGAGGGAGGGAAGAGAGTGAGGGGCAACATGCAAGGGGAGGGAGGGAGGGGCCAGGCACCCTAGATTCCCTGAATACTGCAGTTACAGTTAAGAAAACCAGGCACGCATTACTCAGGAGTACAGCAACTGTGACATACTTTGAATGGCTGTGTTGCGCCCCTCAAAGGGTTTCCTCAGAAGCGACACCCATTGCCACCAACCAAACTTACTCCCAGGTAAAGGATCATGACCAGCCAGCCTAGATGTGTGGGAGGGGTGCCTTTCCATCCCCCTCCCAGGAATGTGGGCACACACATCACTGACATCGCACAGTATCAGGCTGCGTGTTTGCATGAGCATGTACTGCTGGCCTCTGCAATTGATTTGCCGCTACTGTTCCTTTCCCATTTCACCACAATAAGCCACAGCAATACATGGCTGGGCCCCACTAGTTAAATATAAAATGGAGCTGCATTTATAATCTTATTAATAAAAATAAACTTACATTAACTTATATTCTGGATAAAACCAACTTTAATCATTAGTCATTTACAGCCTTATCCACAAGCTGGGCGCCTGGCCATCCGTCAAAGAGGCTTCCTGGCAGCATGGGAGAAGCCTCAGTGGGCTGTGCTGGACTTATGCCGGTGAAAGATTGACTTACGTGCAGGCTGTGGTCCACCAATGTATTGTGGGCAAAGGCCAGAAGAGAGTCGGCTAACATTGGCACCTTCCTCAGCCCCGCCTCCAGCCCATTCCCACTGCACCTGTAGCAGGGGTTCTGGGATGCTGGTGCAGTGTTCAGCACCATGTTCCAGCACTGGGGAGGCAGTGGTGGCAACATGCTGGCAGAACTGCTCCTACGACAGGGTAAGTGCCACGGGGAGGGCAGATTCACAGGTGTAGCAATCCCTGAACTGGATTCACTCCTTCCCTTTTGGATGGGGCTCTGAGGCAGCCTAACTAGTTGTAACTGCAATCTTATTATATGTGTTTTAAAAAACAAATTAATAAACAAGTACATATAGTTATATATACATGAAAAAATCTATTACAGTAGACCATGGAGTCTTTACTCAAGTATGGTTATTATATACTTGACTTGCAATTATCTGTTAATATTTATATGTAAACAGATATTAAATATTATTGGGAATACAAATAGTAACATCCTAAATAATCAAGAAGGTGCTTTAGTAAATATTTCCATCATGTAATACTTAGAATACAATTCTTTAAATTCATGTTCTGGTCTTCTATTTACTAGATCGGTCAGTTTGGCCATGTTAAAATATTCTCTCATTTTATCGTCCCAGTTTTCTTTATCAGAAAATCTCTCCATTTTCCAGTTGGATGCAATTGAAACTCTGGCTGCTGTTAATAAGTATAAAAATAGCTCTTGTAATTTTGTTAGTCCTTTTTTTTTTTTACAAAAATGCCTAAAAGTATGATCTCTAATCCATTCGTAATTTAATCTTCAATATTTTTTGCATTTCTGTATGGATTACTATCCTTTTTTCTTGCAGGTTCACCACATACAGAAAAATGACCCATTTTTTCCCTTGACATTTCCAACATGTTCCCTTATACTTTTTATCATTTTTCCTAATGTCTTCAGGGGTTAAATACCATCTAAAAACATTTAATACCAATTTTCCTTCAATGATTGATGCTGTTTGAAAATATGTCATCCATTGAATATTCTTACTTTCTACTAGCCATAAAAAATTTAATTTAGACATTCTCTGCAGCTCCTCTCGTATTTTTACCCACCTTGTTTTGTAATTGTCTTTAAACAGTGTGTGGTTTGGCTTGGTCAGTTGTTTCTGTTGTTACAAAATGGGCTATTTCCCCATAGTCTAGTGCAGTGATGGCGAACCTATGGCACGGGTGCCAGAGGCAGCACTCGGAGCCCTCTCTGTGGGCACATGCACACAGAGTTTGTCATGTGGGCGTCATGCACACATACACACATCGAGGCTGGCATGGGCCACTGAGCACAATGTGCATGCACCGCGGTGAGCAGGGAGGACTCAGCTGGCGGGCCTGGTGCCTGTGCTCTGGGTGGCTGATGCCTGAGGGGGGGGCATAGAGGAGGCAGAGATGCTAGAGAGGCACAGAGCAGTGTGCGCGGGACTTGCTGGAGGCTAGAGCAGACTGGCCCCTGCTCGAGCGGGTGGGGTGGAGGAAGAGGGAGCCAACCGTTTTTTTCTAAACTAAAACCTCAGCATTCACGTTAAACTGTGGGGTTGGCACTTTGCAATACATAAGTGGGGTTTGGGTTGCAATTTGGGCACTCGGTCTCAAAAAGGTTCGCCATCACTGGTCTAGTGCAGGGGTAGGGAACCTTTAACACTCAAAGAGCCATTTGGACCCGTTTTCCATGGGAAAAGAAAACACTTGGAGCCGCAAATAATTTTTGACATTTAAAATAAAGATAACACTGTATATATTGGGTTTTTTTTACCTTTTACTCTGCTCATTCTGAGAAGCGCATGGATGCGTCCGCCCTGCTGCCTGCAGGGCAGGCAAGGATGGGGCCAGCGGCTTGGCCTCGCCAGCCGCCGGGAAAGCGCTTGCCCCGCTCCAACGGGGCAGGCAAGAGGGGAAGCCCGCGGCGTGGCCCAGCCGGCTGCGGGCAGTTGGTGCGCCCGCCCTGCTGCCTGCAGGGCGGGCAAGGATGGGGCCAGCGGCTCAGCTCATGGAGCCGCAGTGCAACGGCAGAAGAGCCGTATGCGGCTCTCGAGCCTCAGGTTCCCTACCCCTGCTCTAGTGGCATCCTTGCAGCAGAGCAAACCATGCTTGCATTGCAAATGCCTTTTAGTGACATTGGTTCTGGTGGGTTTTCCGGGCTGTGTGGCCGTGGTTTAAATGTTTTATCTCAGATGTTAATTATACTGATAAGAAATAGGCCGAAGAAAGGAAAAGAGAAGGTAGGAAAACACATTGCTTTAATAATGTTATGGTACGTGGAAGGAACTGAAGTGATTATGATTTTAATTTGCCATGAACAAATGATTAAAACATATTAAAATAAATCTTAAAATAGCTGCAGAAAACAACCAGAATTCAGGTTTTTCCTAGACTGGTAGTTTTTTTCCTAGGCTGGTAGTTTTAATGAATTTCAGGCAAATTTTATTCTACAAATGTTGCAATTGTTTCTACTCAATACCCCTTGCATACTGAACACCTGAATAAAAGGGAATTCAAGTCTGTATTGACTTATCCTAGCGAGTTGAGAGCAAAGTCTTAGAAAATAGATTTCTGTTGTAAATCAGCATCACTGCTTTGATTTGATCCTGTTAGTAACCAAATAATCACTCACTCTGGAGTAAACATTAAGACAATTTTTAATGCTACCATGAGGATATTGGTATTATATATAAATATATCGGTTTTAATGTTTTGTAATTGAAACTTATTTTTTTCCTGTAGCAAAGAAGACAGCTTGGGTAATGAATGAAATTCAATTCCCATCAGATCAACATTTTAAAGGAAGCAATACAGTTTTCAACAGCCTTGGATTGCTGAGGTAGCACATTCTATACATGGTTCAGGAGTACAGACGTGGATGCAAACTACTGAATTAAACATCTTGTGGTGTATGAATCATCTGGCAATTAGTCTTTTTTTAAATTAGGAATTATATTTGCATTAAAAAAATAGGGAAAGGTTTGTGGCCTACTGGTATAACATCTATTTTACATTTAAAAGGTCCCAGGTTTGATCTTCAACTTCTGCAGTTAAAAAGATCCATCAGCTAGGGAGATAAACTTCAGAGATCTACCATCTTTGTGCTTGATGGTCCCACATGGGGAACTGATTTTATGACAGATTTTTCAACAACCTGTTCACAGCTGTTCAGCTTCAACTTTGCCTTTCTAAAAGCACAGTAAAGTGCTGTTGTCTTTTTATGCCCACTAGCCAGTGGCTTTAAAAAGTCTTAAAATAGTTGCAGAAAACAACCAGAATTCAGTTTTTTCCTAAACTGCTAGTAGTTTTAATACATTCCCAGCAAGTTTAAAACATTCCCAGCAATCTGCAATTACTGTTTCTAGACAGATAATGAAGTCAGGGTACCAGCATGCTTCCAATCTGAGATGGATTCCACATGGGCCCCTACAGCAACTTCCCTATAGCATATTTGATGCTGGTGGAACTCTGGGACCAATCACACGTTGAGGTGCAAGTGGCCCCAGAGCAGCCACGGCCTACGGAGGCACCTCTGCATGGAAGCACCTCCATTTTCTTTCCCTACATTCTCTCTCTGTATAATGTGATAATTGCAACAGTGTGATTAAGAGTATGATTTGAGGGATAAAAAGCCTAACAGAATGCTTAGAAGAACTGCAGGTTCAGGAATAAAACATAAGTTCTTAGGGAAGTGACTTTTGAGAATTGGAGCCCTCAGTGGGGGAGAACTGGAGCCCTCAGTGGGGGGCTGAATCCGTTGGTTGCCACACTGATGGATTCACCTTCCCTGGGGCACTTATCCTGGCAGAGTGGCGATTCCACCGGTGCGCAGCCACCACTGACCTCGGGGCTGGGATGTGGCGCTCAATGTGGTGCTAGTGCCGCTGCCACCATTGCTGCTGTAGTGGGGACAGACTGGGGGTGTGTCCAGGGAGGAGGTAACTGGGGAGGTCTACTTTAGTTGGCTCCCTCCCAGCCATAGAGGCTTTTCGGTGGAGGGGAGGCTTTTTCACTTTTCAAGCCTCCCCATGCCACCAGGAAGCCTCTTGGGGGTTGCAACTGGGTGTAGCTGTGATGCCATGACTGTGTGCCTGACTCTTGGATGGAACGGCCCAAATCTGAAAGCTTAATCAGTGAGAGCTGTATGGGAAAGTCAATTTTATCCCCCTTGACATGCATTTATTTAAAAAAAATTAAAGTTGCCTTTCTACCCAGCCGTTAGTTCCCATTGTGACAAACAACATTTTTTTAAAAAAAACTTAAAATGCATGTAAAATATATATCCCATTAAAAATTGTAAGAAGTACAGTGGAAAGTTTTTACTAGATAAAATGGAATGGTCACGGTATAGGATAAGGATACATTTCCTTTTAAGCAAACAGTAAGATAACTAAGGACAACAGAAGAATCAAGAAAGGTTCACAATTTGCTAAGCTAACAGAAGAAACTGGAGAACTCAGTGTTGCCACATTTGAACAGATAACTCATCAAGACAGTTCGCTCAATTAACAAGTAACTCTCTGGTAAAGTGAACACATAAGATATTGCTGCTACTTACCTAAGGTAGAGAAAGAACTAAATGTAGATAGGTAAATAAGATTAGGAACAGAATCCAGAAAACTGTGAACGGGGGTTTACTCACAAGACATTCATTCCTCCTTTGTCTTTCTGCTACAGTTCTGTGTATTAGAAAGAAATTCCCTTGGGAATGAAGTATAATTTGATGCAGGGATTATAGCTGGACTCTCTTACACAAATGGAGAGGAGAGTTGATCCAACAGTGTGTTTTTAATTAACTGAAACGTTTCATCTATAGAAATGCCCAGTAGATCAGCCACTGCTGATGTCTAGACATTGGCTTGATCTACCAAAGATTTACATGGACAGAAAGTGTAGCCAGAGGGATGAATAAAAATGATTTTGTTTTAATATAGTTTTAAATAGTAAGGATTTAGGTTTTATTCTGGTTTTCTGTAAAAGTTTTCCTTCCTGCTGTAAAATGTATTATTCTCTGAATGTATTGTCTGAGTTGCAAGCTGGCTGAAACATAAGATTAGATTATGCTAAAGGTGGACCCAGAGAAATAGGATGCAGAAAGTTAACAAATCAGACAGACCCCTTTGCATTTTGACATAGCCCCAAGTGATTGTCACACACATCCAGCAGCTGATAGTGAAATTTATGTTAAAGAATTTCCCCCTAGTTTGGGGAAAATCACAAAGGAATAGTTTAAACTACGCAACCATACTAAAGTCTCTCCCAAATCAGTGGCCGTTTCCGCACGGGCATTTAATGGCGGCCTGGAGACGGCAGAAACGCCATCTCCAGACCACCATTCGCACAGGGGGCGCAGCTGCATCGCAGCCGCCACCGCTCTCAGCGCCGGGCGCTTACGGCGTTCCCAGAGCTCTTGGAAGCGCTCTTGTTGGGGAAACGCCGCCTCGAAGCCGCTGCCGAGCGAACGGCAGCGGCTTCAAGACGCCTCCCCCACTCGGCACTTACCTTGTCCCCGGGCCTCCGGCGCGTCGCCGAGGGCTGGGGACACCCCCCCCCCTGCCCTGCGCCGCTGGAGCAGGCCCGGGCTCTTTCCAGGACCATCCGTGCGGACGGTCCCAGTGTCGTCGGATCGGCGTCGGAAACGCCGACCTGGCCGCTTCCGCATTCGTGCGGAAACGGCCAGTACTTTAGAAATAACTCATTAACAGCTAGATACAGGGCGGAACGTCAAGGTGAATATGCACAAGAGCCAGTGGGCAGACATCTGCGTTATTACGAAGACAACTATCTGGAGGTGTTTCCTGACCAAAGATAAGATCCAGATGTCTCAGGGGAAGAACCTTAATGGTCCATGATGGCCTTTGATGGCCCAGTATTATGAATGTATAATTCAATCTATGATGTAACCTATAAAAATACTATAAGAACTTTGTATTTTGCTGTGTCCAGGGTGCCTTGCCATGCTTTGCGTCTTCGTGTCGTTGTGCCATCCTGCCTCCTGGTGCCTTCTCTTCCAAACTCTATTCTATTACAATCTTATGCTGCCCAGGTTGTGGTAACAAAAGGATTTTCCATCTGAAGAAAAAGACTTTTATACATCCCCTTCTCATTGCAGCTGGAAGTGCAATTGAAATGCAGTCTGAACCACAGAATCTCTTGCCAAGTTACTCAGTCACTTACAGTTTGTCTTCTTTTACATTTGCATAGTTGCATCTCTCCTCTCAGTGACTGACATTCAATCTGTTGCGTGGTTATGTGGGTTTGTTGGTAGAGAGACAGCAAAGGCACACACAAACATCTAAATGGCAAGTCTCAACTAAAAAAGTGTGTAATTGATTCTCCCTACCTTTAACATGTGCTTTTTAACCATGGGAGGCAATGGCAGGTGCGGGAGAGGAATCAACAGCTGTGAGAACAAAGTTTAATTTTGCAAGAAAACGGTTCAGTCATACACAACAGACATAGAATTCATTCAGATTCATCAAAATATTGTTGGAAAACAATGGGCACCCTGATTGTGAACAGCAAGCCGGATGCAGGAAGAAATGATTCATGTTGGGTAAACAAAGTTTGGAGAAATGGCCACTTGTCTTTTCCCCATTGCTCTGTTTTTCCTTATTGTGATTACCTGCTCTGTATGCCAAGAGAAAACACTCCTATTTTCCACAACAGGACAAAAAGCAGCTTAGTGGAAGCAATGCAATTAGAAAAATGGCCCATAGAGAAATAAGTGCTCTTTTTTTTCTGGCACTAGCCTCTGATTGCAGAGCAGCTTTGAGTTTTTTAAGATTCACGGGCCATTCAACCTCAATAGATAGTTAAAACAAAGTGGTATAGGGAAAACATCTCCTGAAAACTGTGCAAACGTAGGAGACCCAACTGTAAATCTCAGAGACAAAGCTGAACAGCCTTCAGATGGAAAGACACATCAATTGATGGAAATGGTAAAAATTAAATACCAGAGATATCAATTTATTTATTTAAAATATTTATGTCCCACCTTATCTTCTTACATTCAAGGCAGCTAACGATGCAGCAAAAAGGAACCTGACACAAAAACAGTTTAACAGCCCATCAACAGATGAAAATAATGCACAAGATCAGCACAGCTAGACTTATCCTCTGCCAAATGCCCTTTGAAATGGAACTATTTTACATGCCTTCCTGAGTACAGAAAGTGAAGCCCGATAGTATCCTGCTATGCCATTCCAGAGAACAGATCCTGCCACAGAAGGCAATCTGTCAGCATGAGTTCATTAATCTACCTAACCAAGAGCAAGATACTTTTGCAATGAATTTATCCATGAGCATTTTAACTTTACATGAGATGAACTTGTTCTGGGAGGTGACATGCATCTTGTAATGAATAACTTTATGGATAGATTTGGCAGAAGTGTGAAAAAAGCAGCAGCTCATTAGTCAGATGACTTTAAAAGGGTGTTTTAATAATTTCAATTAAAAAGATATTTGGAAGATTCAGCATCCAGATGGATGAGATTATATCTTTGGCTTAATGATAGATGTGTTTATGCTTATCCTTGGTTAATTAGTAAAATCCATTGAGTATCCTCATACTAATTCAGTGAGTCTTGATCTTCCACTCTATTTTGAATTTTTTCATAGATCATCAACTTTAAAATTCAGCAAAGTAGGTAAAAAATATCAACCCATGAAGATCCCAGAATATGTTTAAACAGGAATTTTGCAACTTTCTTGATGAACAAGGTGATTCTATTAGCATCAAGATGGCACCTTGGTCTCCTCTTTAACAAACAATGGCTTTAACCAGCATCAAGTTTGTGTAGTAATTGTGGCTTTGCCTTAAAAAGTGAAATGTATTAAATTATTTTATTTACTTTATCATTGAGACTTTTATCATTGAGATTAAGGTGAATACAATTTTTTTAAAAACAGTGCAATAAAACAATAAAATAGAAATGATAAGGTGATAAAACTATATTATGAAATAGTAAATAAAGCAATTAAAACAACACGGTACATAACCACTGCCTCACTCCTCAGAGTTGCCAAAGACAAACAGGAATCCACCTACTGCCTCCCACAAACCCGAGAGTACCTCCTGCTAAATGGACTCATATGTCAGAACTCTGTATCTGTGTTGTCATTTACAGGATTTGCCTCCTTTTTGTGATCTACTGCAACTCTGCACCTTCAAGCTACCATGCTTAATAGATGGCTTGCTGACCTGCTTCCCCTCTCCATTACTGCACTTCAGATAATAAAGCCAAATAGGCATGAGGTGTTAGACTGAATGTAAAATGTTCAAAATATAAGAAAGTTTAATAAATAAATTAAGCTTTTGGACTGAGCAGGGGAACAAAGAAAGGGTAACATGCAGTCCTCTCACTCTATACTAGGTACTTTCTAACTGATGTTTAATTCAAGACAGGATGACTTTACTTGAAGTTGCAGTCATTTAAAGTTCATCACCACCTTAGTTCTCACGTATTGTCCTGCCATGTGGACAAGATGGATTCCTTAGGTAAAAGCTTAGTCAATCATGGCTTGTACTCCCAAACAAAGGATGCAAAAGTAAGAGAGATTCTCTCTCATGTCCTAAGAATGTATAGTCTACCTTGGGGTCTCTGTCCTACCTGAGGGTCATTTGGATATTTCTTCTGCAAAAGGAAGGCTTTGCTTTCTAGCCATTGACTCTTTAATAGTCCCTGTCATTTTTGGGTGTGGCCAGGTAGCAGGATGCGAGGTAATAAGCTATTATCCTGCTTCAGCCAGACTCATTAGCATAACCAAAGCTCTGTGTTGGTAACTTAATGGCTCCTTTCTTCAACCCCCACCTCTCTGCCAGCTACTTATATAGACAATCTGAGAAGGTTGGTCAAATAAATCACAGGATTGGATTTTATGGATCAGTTCATGTAATGATGTTTATATCTGGCATAAGGAACCTTATGATCACACAAAAAATTATTCTGCCAACAAAAGATTCTTTAGCATTAGCAGACAACCATAGAAAAACATCATATTTACCAGAAAGGATTTTCAAGATCCCTGCCCTTAGAATGTGTCTCATAAGATCTCTTCACCATTTATTTTTAAAATATGTTGTACTGGTTTGAGATCATTTTAATAGTGTCATTATTGTTATTGTTGTTGGTAGCAGTAGAAGTAATATACAAAGATATTACTTTTATCCAAAGCTCAGGACAAAATTCACAGACATTAATAGTTTACAGTTTTTACAATTAAAGTTTTTTCTCTGTTGGACAGATAAATGTGTTTAAATAGAAATTAATTTTCTTCTTTTTTCTTGAAAATATTCCATCCTGTCTGTCTGATAAAGGAAATGCCAGAAGATGATATATGTACAAACCTAAATCCAGACAGCCTGGCAGTCATTAAGAATGTATAATGTCATAGTGAAGCACAGAGACACCAAAGAAGTAAGTCTCAACACTAAGTGGAAGCTGTTTGGATGCAGATGAACAGCCTGTTGAACTTTGGCTCTCATGATCACTCCAAACCCAATGGATGCAAGCTGATCTAGTGGATAATCAAATATCCTTGATGCTAGGCAAGAGGGATTGTTGCCGTTGTTAATCTCCTTTACTATTACATATTAGTTAATGTATTATATTGGGTTGAGCCTGTGTGGTGTACTGATTAAGAGTGGTGGACTCTAAGGCCGCTTCCGCATGGCCACGCTGGGGTACATGACATCGACCCAACCCCCCCAGGACCGTTCGCACGAACAGTCCCGGTAACAACTGGGAAGACGGTGCTGCACTGCGCCGTTGCCCGATTGACTTACTGTCCCTGCGACCGTTCGGCGCCTCGCCGAGGCCAGGGGACACGCAGGGCAGGGGGGGCCTTCAGGGTTCCTTCTTAATCTTTTCTTGTTCTTGTTCTTTTCCATGTCTATCTTTGTTTACTCAGTTGTTTATTCTCCAGCTGTCACATCTAGTCTCTCCTTGCTCACCGATATCTTCCTAGAGCTGTACCAACAAGATAATTTACTTTGATTGCCACTGCCTTTCACCTTCAGCTTTTACCAACAATTCCTGGGTATTCTTGTCTTGTCCCTGTGATATCTTCCTGGCAGCTGGCTATGATAAGCAAAAGACCTTTATTTGGTGAAAACAAGTCTTTTCAGACTGCTTCTAGAAATGGGACAAATGTAAAAAAAAATCAAATAAACCTTCCTTGGCACTAGTTTTAAATTATGAGCTCTAATTTAGAATTCTATCTGATAAAATTTGAAAAATGCAGAATAGTCATGTTGAAGTACAACACAAGGGAAGAGTGGTTGTGCCCTGAGTGTAACAACATTAATTTTAATAAACATTGGAAAGTAAGAACTGTATGAAATAAAATTCTAATGTATTGTCAAAGACTTTCACGGCCGGATTCAACTGGTTGTGGTGGGTTTTCCGGGCTGTGTGGCCATGGTGCGTTAGATCTTGTTCCTAACATTTTGCCTGCATCTGTGGCTGGCATCTTCAGAGGTGTATCACAGAGAAAAGTCTGTTTCACACTGTGTCTAGTGAGAAGGGAAAGTTTAGTGGGGTATATTGCCCATGTTCCAGGGTGGGGAACCAATCAGTAAGTGTTTGGGAGGAACTTGCTATGCAAAGGTGTGGTTGAGTGCATTGTATTGCGGGTGGGGTTATCAGTCCATTTTTTAAGTGAGCTCCCAAAGGCACCTGGTGGGCCACTTCGAGTAGCAGAGAGCTGGACTAGATGGACTTTGGTCTGATCCAGCTGGCTTGTTCTTATGTTCTTATGTTCTTAAGTACTGGTAGCCAAACGTTGCTAATTTTCAGTCTCTTCTTTCTTGTTGAAGTTGTCTTTGTGTTTGTGAATTTCAATGGCCTCCCTGTACAGGCTGACATAGTAACCTTCCGAATTCTAATGCTTAGAAATTGTCACAATTCTTACATATTGTGATTAAACCTCTAGCCAATCTATCCTCATTGATTATCCAGCTGTAAGAGATGATGGAATTCCACTTATGTATTACTGAATTACACACTGTTAATTCAGAATGTTTTTTCTCACCGTGATGTGAGTTTTATTCTGCATAATTATTGTTCAGAAAGAAATTAAATCATTTCAAGGAATGTTTTTAAAGAACAATGCCTACATAACAATAGAAAACATAATATTTAAATATCTACATAAATTAAGCTAGTGATGAACATTTTCACTGATCTAAAAGGGCTACTTTTCAACACAATTGAGCAATTCGTTAAGAAGTGCTGACAAGGGAAAGGGAAGTAAGAGAAAAAGTAATTCTGTTTATTCTTGCAGAATTTTAGACTTATTTAGATACAATTTTAATGCCTGACATATTTATTGAGAACTGCTACAAATGGTTTAATTAATATTTTTTATGTACAGCCAGAAGTTGAATTTACATTTTTAATGATACATCATTATTCTGTTTCCTATACTGGACATATTTAGTACCACATAAGTACCCAAGTCAGTCTACTAAATAATTAAAGTATGGAACAGAGGAAAGAAATGTGAAGTAGTTAAAGGGCTTGCCTCAAATTGTTTTAAGACACACAATTCCCTCATTGTTTACTCATGTGAACAAGGAATTGAAAAGTGCATAACCTTAAAATTGTTGCATATTCAACAAACTTGTGATGATGGTAGAATCTGTCAGTGGATGACCCAAATATGTGTTTGTGATGGCAGATACTGAGAGAAAACACAACACTTTGAATTTGAAGCTGATGGGCTAAGGATATCTAGTGTAAAATACATGTCTTCTAGTGCATTCCTCATTCAGCTTTTTTCTAATACAAATATAGCTATACTGGTAGCTAAACTGATAGCCCAGGAAGTCAGTGGAGGGAAAATGGGATAGGGGAGAGATCATTGTCATCCAAACACCATTATGTCATTTCCAGTGTGACCCAAAAGTGACTTCATCAGGTTGATGGGAACACTCTAGCATTTGCCTAAAAGTGGGTTCTATTTTGTTGAGTCAGTGGTGTTTATTCCGAGGAAAGTTGTTTTAGAATTATATTCCTAAACATTTCCTGAATTTCTATAGAGTATAAAAATATTTCCACAGAGAACCAGCTATCTATAGTGTGTGTGTGTGTGTGTGTGAAGTCTTGCTCTTGAGCAATGAAGACTTAACTGAAGAAATTATAAAAAATTGGAATCAACATAATTAATTTGCTAGGTGGTTAAATGAAACCCAAGTGAGGTAAAACACTGATAATTCATGCTAAAAAAAGTTGGATATCTTTAACATGGTTGTAACAAAGCATTAAAATTTCCTGAATACACAGGCGCGCGCGCACACACACACACCAATTAACTTCTGGAATATACACACAAATATAGCAGTGGGTCCTACCCATAATGCCATTGCTCTGAAGTTGTAAGATATAATTTAATCTATTCTGCCTTATTTCAGTGAAGTGGAATGAAATTTCTTCTACTGGATTGTGAGCAGAGTACATGCTTTGCATGCAGAAGATTTCAGGTTCAATTCCTGGTATAGGGGCAGTGTAGTATAGTGGTTTTATGCTGGAGGAGGATCTGGGAGACTCAGATTAGCATCTATACTGCCATGGAAGTTTGCTGGCTGACCTTGGACAAGTTGCACACTGTCAGCCAAGCATACCTCATAGGGTTGCTGTGAAGATTTGTAGCATTTTGCATTGTTTTATTTGTATTTATGGTTTTATGTTATGGTTACTGGTTTCATCTGTAAGTTTTAACATGTTGTGTACACTGCCCAGAGCCCTTTAGAGGTGGGTGGGATATTAAATTTAAATAATAAATAAATAAGATAAAATGGAGAATGTAGACTGCTTTAGATTCCTACCAGGGAAGAAAGGCAGAGTACAGGTGAAGTAAATAAATAAATAAATTTCCTGTTAGAATATCTCAGGAGTTGGAAATGACATTTTTTTACCTGAGACCCTGGAGACCTGCAGTCAATGAGAGAAGATGATACTGGTACTGATGACCGATTCACTTGATACATTTGCCATGAGGACTTTAGATTACATTTGTGCTGGCCGCTTCACACTTCCCAGGTGTGCATTTTAGATCAGAGCTGTGGAAGAAGGATGCTGATTTAGGAATGAAATCCACACAAGGCTTGTAACTTTAGGAGATAAATAGAAGTCTTTTTTTGTGAAGGAACTCCACACTGGGATAATAAAGCTAGAGAAAGCATTCTACCTATCTGTCTAGTCTAGAATGGAGAGAGATTGCAGAGAGAACATCTTGCCTCGTGTACGTTAGAGAAAAGAGAAGGAAGAGGATGAAGGGGTCAGGAGGAAAGAATATCCTAAGAGATGGCATGCTGGGTAGGCAGAGAGTAGCAGAGCAGATATGAAGAAATAAATCTGACCTGTGTCATTTGCTTGCTCTACTTCTCCCCCTGAAGTACTGGAACATGACAGGATCTTTCACTTACAACAAACTTGATCACTTTTTGGGTTTTGGCACCTGTAGAAAAAGTACTTAAGCCAACCCCATGCCACTTCACTAACCTAAAATGATTTCAGGGAGTTGTTTGCTCTGTTGTGAAACTTGCATGTAGCTTGGCTTGCCAGTGTCCAGGTATTGGATCTAGATCTCCCATCATTACAACTGATTTCATAGACTCATAGACTTGGGTGAGCCATAAGGACCATCGAGTGCAATGCAGGATCACACTAAAGCAACCCTGACAAGTATTCATCCAGCTGCTGCGATGAGGGGGATCTTCCACTGCTGAACTGCTCTTACTCCAATTTTTTTCCTAATGTACCTTTCCACCTGTAATTTACCATAGATCCATTATTGTGGGTCCTATCCTCTGCTGCTAACAGGAACAGCTTCTGGCTGTCTAAGTCATAACCTTTCAAATACTTAATGATAGCAATTATGTCCCACCCCCCTTCTCTTTTCCTCCTTTTTTCTCTTTTGCTAAGCTTCTTATCTTTTCATCAAGGTCTTGGTCTCCAGGCCCATGATCATCCTTGTTGCTCACCTCTGAATCTCCAGGCAACAGACATCAGTTCAGCTGGAAAAAAATGGTCGCTTAGGAAGGTGGACTCTATGGCATTATACCTAGGGATGCCAGCCTCCAGATAGGATCTGCAGATCTCCTGGAATTACAGTTTATCTCCAGACTACTGAGCCTAGTTCCCCTGGAGAAAAGGGACGTTTTAGAGGAAAGACTCCATAACATTGTACTCCATGGAGGTCCATGTCCTCACCAGCCTGGATTTGGTAACCTTACCTCCCCCATCTCCCTCAACCTGGCAACCCTAATTAAATCTCATCGTCGTCGTCGTCGTCATCGTCGTCGTCATCATTTATTCAATTTAATAGACCGCCCTACCCCCGAAGGGCTCATTGAAGTACCTCCTCTCCACAAACCCCACTTTAGGCTCCACCCCCCAATTCTCCAAGTATTTATCAATTTAGAACTGGCAAATCTCTCTCTGTGTAAGGCCACCATGTTGTTTCAGTCTTCCTCTTTTCCTGCTGCCTTCACCTTTTCTTAGCATTATTTTATTTTCCAGTGACTCTTGTCTTGTCATTATGTGACCAAAGTACAACAGCCTCAGTTTTAGCCATTTTTGCTTCTAGAGACAGTTCTGGCTTGGCAACCCTACATGATGATTACAAGTAAGTTTTCCAGTGGAGCAACTAGGGCTGTCTGGGACCAATTAAGGTCCTGGGAAGAAGGCTGCAGTCCCTTTTCTTTGTGTGTGCTTTGATGAGAATTGGGTTCCCACACACTTGAACTATTGATAAAACTTGCATTTATAGCAGCACTATAGAATCTGCTCGTGACCATTCATAATCCAAATCCAAGCCTTTTAGTCTGTATACTTTGATTTTGTTTACATTTTACAAACACAGACTTTACATTTCATGGAAATGAAACATCTGTTAGGATTTCCCTTTGCTGATTCTGCCATTAACAGACCACAAGGCCTCACCACACATTTTAGGTGTTAGAAACAAGTGTAAACACTCATGTATTCAGCCAAGGGATCCTGAGACTTGCAGCTTTTCAAGGATGTTCAAAAGCTACAAATCCCCTAGCTTCCTCACAGAACAACTTTACTGCAGCTTCATGAAAGCTTTTAAATGTATTTATATTGTTAATGGGCTGAGAGATGCAAAAGGATTGAATGTGAAATATGAATGAAATTTATGAATCTCTGCTTCAGTAAATATAGATGAGTCATGATACTTAATAGTCATGTAAGTATGTCTTCTAGGGAGTCTTTTACATTGTTATCAAAGGAAATTGTGTAATCTGAGCACCAGGTTAATGGGATAATTTTCCCAGCATACATTAAGGGGAATAGCAGCCACATAGAACTAAGGATAAGGGCTACAATATAGAGAGGGAGGATTATTGATCCTCCTTTGTATGTTTTGTAATCAGAATTAGGAGCCATATGCCTTTGATAGTCTTTCCCCACTTCTAGGGCTAATAAAAGTATTAGCATCGTGGCCCTGATCTGAATAAGGCCCTAGGAAGCCACTGTTTCTCTTTTTAAAAAAAAATGAGAAAGGACTGTCCAGGTATCTCCCAGCATCATGTGGAGTTTGGCCTTGAAACATGGCTGCTGACTACTGAGATTTCTGCTAAACTGAAATGCAATTCCTCAATATTTCAAGCCCGGTATGTTCAGTTAAAGAAGCCAGAAGTATATATGCTTGTTGGGAGGAGGCAATTCATACTTCCTATTCTCTCACCGTGCCACCAAATTATAAGGGAGCCTAAATCAGAAAAGCAAGCAGCACATTGTGGGATGACTGATCTGGAATTATGAGATACACTTAGGAGAGTAAAAGAAGTGGAACTAGACAGCTGGGCAAGAGTTGCAGTAGAGCAAAAAGAACAGCACTATCTTGCTCAAGGAGGCATGACAGAGAACCGTGGAATTCTAAAGACTAACAAGTGTAATGTGGCATGACCTTTGATAACTGCAGTACACGTGATATCCACTTCTGAATCTCCTAGACATCCAAACATTTTAACAGACCTCTACTGGGTTGAAATGTCTTACTGAAACTCAGGCTCATCTAGACCTTAACATTAAACTGATTTTTTATAGAACAGTTTCAATGAAGTCTTTAAGATCAGCAGTTGCATTTTTGTTGAAACTTGTGTAACTTTCTTAATGGACTATCACAACATCAGCCAAGGGGCCATTTATAATATTACATTTATTAAGATAATCAGCATGCTATAAGAATCAGAAAGCAACAGGAAGTGGAGGAATTTGGACAAAGCCACAAGGCCATGATCTATAAGTGGACCATGCTTTAAGAACAATGGTTGGCAGAGCCAGATTGAGAGGAGTGAGGGGGGGGGGGTAGCTGCCCTGGGTGTGAAAAGAGAGGGGTGGTGGTGCAGCAGCCACTGGTCAGAGGCTGTAGGCAGCTGCCTGCCTGGCTGCTGAGTGTGCTGCCCTGCTGAGTTCATGAGGTGGAGTCACTTCCAACTTATGGCAACCCTAGAATTAATGACCTCCAAAACATCCTGTTGTTAACAGCCTTGCAGAGGCCCATGACTTCCTTGATGGAGTCAATCCATCTTCTGCTTTTCCTGCTGCCTTCCACTTTTCCTAGCATTATTGTTCTTTCCAGTGAGAGGATATTTCAGGAGTAAACTTGTCTGAAGATCTCATCTACTAGAGATCTCATCTACACAGATATTCTATGTAGTCTGACTGAGGGAGGAAGGAGGAAAGGGGTAAAATTAGGTATGTTTTATTCATGCATTTTGATATCTGCCTGAGGCATTCCAGTCACAAACTTGAAATTTTGAGCATTCTTCTGGGAGAATGAGAAAGGAGTGGATTGTTCAGGCCAGATCTGTAGAAGACTTTTTTCTTTCAGTCTTCATTCTTTCAGCAGAATAACGAGACATTAAAGCTTTTGCAGGATGGGACGTGCTTTCTCCATACTGTTCCTGTTCATCCTACTGTCTAACCAATGTCTAAGATGGAGTTGTTTTTTGTATTAATCACCACCCTAAAAGTGAAACACCTTGTAATCCTTTATCAGTATAATACTCTTAAAATAGTGCCCTTCCTCCCAGCAAGCTTCCTTGGCAGGGTAGGGATTTGAACATGGCCTTCCAGATCCAAGTCTGGTATTCTGCCCCTACACTTTTCCGGAAGACAATTAGAAAAAGGGGACAAGCTGTGTCAACATGTTATTTTTATTGAGAAGAGCCCTGCTGCATCAGTCCAGTAGTCACTCTAGTCCAGCATTCTGTCTCACTGTGGCCAACTATTTCTCCTGGAGGTCCAACAACAGAGTATACAGGCTGAGAATAAAGACTTTGAATCCAATTTCTTTATTGGGATAGTAGGCTCCCTTCACTGGACTTTAAATTTCACCCTGAATTCATACTGAATTGGCTTTTGCATTTACTTGAATACTGACAGCATGACCCTGCAAGTGCTCTTGTCTTAAGAGAGCCCATCCTTCCCTTGCTCCTCTCCCTTCCAACATTCTTGCCATGGAATGATCCTCATCCTGCCTCTGAGTTCATCAAAGTCTGTATTTGTAACATCTAACATACATGTCTGACTATGAACTGCCTTAGCATCAAACAACAGAAGGAATTCTGGGATGGATTCATAGATAATAGATTAATAAGATAATGTAAAAGTGTAATTATTCATTAAGAATTCATAGAACTCCACACAATTTATTCTATTATTTGAAAGAGTTGCTGATTATATATCTACATTATAAACATTGATTACATACTTACAAAGAAAAATATTATACAATATAAAGGGCACCATTTTTTTCTTTTGCCCCGCCCCCCTTCAAAAAATGTAGATCTGATGGTTGGCGGACTGCATCTGCATTACACAAAGCAATGGGTAGATATGATGGTCAGAACGAACCAAGATATTTGAAAGGGAAATCAATAGTTTTGAGTAAGAGACCTAGAATAAAGATGGTGAAATATTAATGTTTCAGGCCTTGCCAGAGATGAAAGACCATGTCATTAGGAGTCCATAGCACTACTGGAGAAGGGGGGAAAAGCAGGAGATTAAAAAAAACTCATAAAAGAAATTATGTTTCCCCTTCAAGCTAGATGAACACTGCATTTCTTTCTCTTTCTTTACTGGGCATTTTTATTCTTTCCAGTGAGTAGTAGGGCATTTTTATATATCCTGAGTGGAACTTGGGTAAAAAATGTTTATTTCAAACACAGTTCCAACAGTCTGTTATACAGAAGGAATGCATGTGTATTGCCATGCCAGGAAACCATCTCCAGCAATCAATGTCATTTAAATCACCAGATTCTTGTCAGAGTGTACATTCAGTTTGCAAATACACTGCTATAATTTTAGCTGCTCTCCATATGATGCCTTTTTGTGTGGAGCTGCTTCAGTAAACCATCCTTTTATGTCAAAAATATTTTTGACTGACATAATCTGTGTACTAATAGACCCAGCTGGAGAGAATTGTGATAGTCATGGTGGAAGGTTCAGACAGTGAACTAGAGGAGTTGAGCAGAAGCTTCTGTGTATATGCAAGACCAATTCAAGGTATTTTTTATCACCCCAATCAAGGTTAGTTTGTAATCTCTCACCCAGGCTAGTCTCTAAACCCAGTACAATATGGTCTTATGGAAAATATTCCAAAATAGCTGTTCAGCATGCACAGGATGCACTTCTCGCATCACAAAATCACTGCATTTTTTATTCCCCCACATGATCATTCCAGGGCAAAGTACCTCAAGTTGTAGGATTTTCACAGAGCCTCCTTTTTGTAGGAGACAAAATGCCCTTCACCCCTCTTTATTTTTTCTTTCATCTCCTTGCAATCTTTTAAATTTGGAAAGCTAGCAACAGGACATTCTGAAGGTCATTATTTATTTATTTGGACTTTATACTCCACCCTATATGGGGGTCTCAGGGCGGCTTACAAAATTAAAAAATGTAAAAAGCAACAGTCATCCAATAATGCCATAAATTTCTGCACCTCCAATTCTGCCATTAGAATCTCCGATTCTGCAATAACATCAGCTTTCAGGAAATGGTGGGCCTGAGAAGAAGGGAGGCCTAAATCTGTCTCTTGTTCAGCTTCACCGATGGACCAATAGGCCTAAAAGGACAATGACTTTTGTTCATAAATCCAGAATAAACATGACCTTTAATGTTATTTTTTATGCGGGCGTGTTATGTTTCAACATATTTCTCAGAAAGGAGACCAAAGTGTCACTTTCTCCTACCTTCTAGAAAAGGGTAATGCTTCACGGTTTAATTTCTGGTGTTTTCCAAAAAGTGACAAACTGTCATGCACCTAACATAGAATGGCTTTGAAAGGTCTTTCAAGTTCACAGATATGAATAAACAAACAGAGAGGACTATGAATATACTGACCTTTATTCTAAGACTTCATGTATCCATATATTGGATAAAGTGGAAGCAGAGTAATGGCAGAGTGTGTACATTTATTTTTCAAAAGCCACAATATTCCTCAGACTCTTTCTTTCTCCTGACTACCAATTTTTCTTTTTTGCTGTGAGCATTTATTTTTCATTTCAAGGCAATAAGTGTTGCTTATTGTCTAGAAATATTGGGAAAGGATGAAACACTGCAGGCTACCTTCCAGAAATAGCAGGAGAATTTGTGCTGTGCTATGTTTCCCTTTATCTCTTCTGCCCTTAAAAGAAAATGCTTACTCTGTTTCAAAACTGAAGCCAGGAGTCTTTGTATCTGACAGCAATTTTCATGTAAAAAAAGATCCGTAAAAACTTGAACTAACAGCATGCATAGAACCCAGCCTAACTGACATACAATTAGAAGGAGAGCTCATTTGGAGCAAAACTGCTTTACACCTGGGAGGAGTGAAGGTGAAACAGGTATGGCTTTTTGGTGTGAGAACTCTATTGCCAAACCTATAGTGACAGGCAGTAATCACACGAGAATTTTGTCACCACTCATGCTGTAAATGACAAATCAGAACTGAAACCCAGGGAAGAAATTTTATTCTACATGAAACTAACTGATAAGCATGTAATTTATGATGATTATTACTTATTTCAGTTCCAGCATCTGAGATGTCTTCAAGGTGGTGGGGGAAAACCACACTACTCATCTGGGATTACAATACACGTTTTCAAACTATGGTTAAAAATAAGTCGTTTCTTCAGTTATTTTACAAAAACTGGGAAGCCATTTGGCTGCATGAATCTCTATGATGAACAAATGACACAGAACAGTTGTAGATGTTCAAAAGCAACAATGGACTTAAAAGGAAAATAATCACTTTAACAATCTTTGAGCTCCAGATGCTGCTCCTTCTGCCAACTCCCTTGGGAGGGAAGAGCCTAGAATCTGGACAATATCATCAAATATTGGAGTCCAGAAGATGCAGCCATAAGTATAGCCCCATGTACATTATGTTGCGTCTGCTTACTGGATTTTATGTTGTATGCATGTTTGGAGCCCGCCTTGGCTGGAATGGAGTAACTGGGTATGTATATATAATAAATACAGATTTCTTTTTTCTGTCAACACTTATAAAACCTTTTGATTTAAGTAATAAATCACAGCAAAAAATAAATGCTCACAGCAAAAAATAAATGCTCACAGCAAAAAAGAATCTTTGAACTTTCTTTGGATGAGAAAATTTGTTTTTTGAAAACTCACACTTGCTGCTGAGTGTTATTCTTTACTCCATGAATTGTTTTATGAAAATAAGACATATTGCCACGTTGCTTTGTTGTATTTGCATAAATCCAAATACCAACACATCAGCTGCCACCATCAGTGAATACCCAGGTGCCATCCATTTGGCACAAGACTTCTTCATAACGCCATCAAGAACAATGGTTGGAGCAGAAAAAATGCTGGACCACAATCAATTGAAACAAAACTGCCCAAATGAGTGGTAAAACTGCTTAATACTGCTGATTCTGCCACCAGTTGTAATTCTGAAACCCACTAGGCTAGTAATCTGGAGATAATCTTTGCATCTCAGAACTCTGTGCTTAATGGAAGGTATGTTTTATGTCTTTCTTGGCAGACTTGTTCTTTAAAGTAAGGGACAGCAACACAAACCTGACTTTTGCAATGTGGTTTTGACCAGCACACCACACTCCTTTCTGTTCTATATGTCCAAGTTCTTCCTTTACATTGGATAAGAGGGGCAAATAAATTCTTCTGAAAGTTAATAGACACATGGTTTTCCTCTGGGCATGAGTGCAATAAAAGCTACTTACACCCAAACTTGAAAAGGTTTTGGAGCAATCTTAATGGGAGCTTCTTGGCTTTGAGGCAATACAATAATTAGAAATCATTCTTCACAGATTGGACTCCAAGAGTTGTTGTAGGGACCTGTTGTCATCAGGGTGGATCTATTATGTGGATTTCTACAGGGTGCAATTCTATCCCACATGCTTTTCAATCTCTATGTAAAGCGTTAGGATAACTTATTTGTAGCTTTGGGGCTGGAGTCAATATGCAGCTGATACCAAACTCTATATATCCTTATCCAAATCACCTGGTGATGCAGTAGAGTTCCTGAAGTCTGCTGTGGTAAATTGTTACCAGACAGACCCATGGTGAGTGAGTGGGGACTGTGCCCCTATCTTTTTCACCAACCTTGAGGTCACCTACGGATGCAGTGCCAAGATGGATGCCATATTCTATATCAGCTCACGGTCACCCATAAGGACAGAAACCTACCTGGACTAGCCTCCCACCAACACTAATTTACAAAATAAACCTGAGGAAAGGATAAAGTTTGCATTAAAAATATTTATTAAAATACATGGATGGTGGGCAGTAATCCCTCAAATAATAGAAGCATGTTTTTAGCTTTAAGAAATGAATGCCTACTAAGATCTTGCAAGACTGTGTTTGAAGATCTTGGTGGCCATTGGGAAAGGGGTTGTTAGGAAACCACAACAATATTGCTGAATCTTTCAAGCCCAAATTTCTGTCCATCAGTAGTATAGGAAGGGAGCAGGAGTGGGTTGAGATGTCAAAACAACCTTTCCAGATCCTTTGATTAGAGGAAAACTCTCTAGGCTAGGCCTGGTTGCAGCTGTTTCATGACTCTCCAAGGTGATATGCTACAGTGCAACTTGACCAATTCATCCAGGAGTGGTAGAAGCCACTGCACAATTTACCACCACACAATTCATCCAGTCACCATGCATCACAGTGGATAATCTACTACTGAGCAGCTAGTGCACATTGTTTGGGCCTGGTGGGTGCCATACAGCTCACTGTGAACTTACTCAGGGCCAGTGGGAGTCACTGCAAAACTCACCCAGGTGACTCTGTACTGCACAACCTTCAAAACTAGGCTAGATTTTCCTGAATACAGACTGCTGGGCCAGGGAAGAAAAGCTGAAGATTGGGAGTGGGTCAGCTAAAGATTAGGGGAATGAAGAGAAGGAAGGAGAGAAAGGGGAGAGGCTATGGGGCAGCCAGGGGAAAGGAAAGTAGAAATAGAATGGGAAGGAAGATACAGGAGAAAAAATTGATATTACTTTCAATTCCTTTCTGGTTTAACACTTGTAGAATGATAAAGCCAGAAGCACTTTGTACTCCATTTGGGAAATCTCCTGTTCAGTGCAGGAAATCCAAAGCTAGAACATCCCAGAAAGATTGCTGACTACTGGCTTAATGTGCAAACCTGCTTCGAGGGAGACCCCATGTCCATCAAGGTAATTAGTTTGATTGTTGAACTGTCCATACTATTGAAACATTTCTCCTAATGTTAAACTGAAATTTGGCCTCCTGTAAATTAAAAGATCCATTCTTGTCTTCTGGAGCAACAGAGAACAAGTCTATTTCACAGCCCTTCATGTATTTGAGGAGTTTATATACAATAATTATACCTCATCAAAAATTAAGGTGAGAATTAGGCTTTCCTTGCTATTTTTCATTCTATACCTGTATTACTTAGAGCTCTCTTTCTGCTTATGTCTAAGACTGTACTGAGAGTCTTGTGCTTGATCCAGTGCACATATATGACTTGGGCTGTGTGCATGCCTGTCAACATATTAGATAGAGAATTACATTAGAAATTGAATTTTCCTCAATTGTTATAGTCTTGCGGGTCTCAGAAGAAGTTATAAGAAATGGATTTAGAGAAAGGACAAGTAGTATCATAAGGGTTTTCCCATCATCACTGCCCTAAGGGGATTTTCCACACAGGAAGCTTAAAGTAGCTTCTGCTTCAATTGCTCTGTAATGGGAATGTGACACCTACATTTGCAACGCACTTTCCCATTATAAGTGCCGCTGCCCTCATTCTCTTCCATATTAAGGACAATCAAGCATTAACATAAATAGCGAGAGAGACTCGAAGGTGATTTAAGCAAATGCTCTTAAGGATGGTCTAAAAAGGCTGTTTCTTCTTTCAGCTTCTCATAGTGCTTCAAGTACTTTTGTGGAATTAATCCAATCTGCAACATGGTTTTTCCATTCATAAAATCTGCAGGCACCTCTTGGCTTTATGAAAGAGCAGGACCCTCTTTTTAAAAATCCCTGCTCTGCCAAACCTGTGCAGAAACCTTGGTCCATTCCTCACAGTACAAAAAAAAGAAGACCTCTGTGGGACGTCTTAAAAAGAGGTGACTGCTTCTTTTCACTCCGCACACCCCAAAATAAGCCATCCCCCGGAGGTTTGGTTTGGTGCCAGACAGCAAAGGCTTCAGAGGGGAAACGAGGCTTTTTCCCGCCAGACTGTTTTGCTCTCTGATCAGTTTCACCCTCAGCTTGCACCAGACATTTTGTCAGCTGAATGGATTCTCCCTGCCTCCATTTACAGAAGGTTGTTTGCTCTGCAGGCTCCAATCCTGGGTGCCTTTTCAGCCCAAACAGTACATAGTTGTACTCAGCTTGTCCCGCCAATTCTTGCAATATATAATTTCCCTTAAAAAAAATTCATGGAGCATTCGGCACAGCCAGGCAGGGGACATCTTGCAAGATCCTTAAGGAAAAAAGGTGCACTTCAAATCATTTTCAAAAAAAAAAAGATGTCTTGCGCTTAAATAAGGCATCCTGAGAATGTCTGGGGGGGGGGGGGAAGCTGTGTGGAATTCCTTCTCAAGATGCATTTTTGGTCCTTATTTGTGCCATGTGGAACAGACCCCTGTTGATGCTGTTGTTAAAAGACCTTCTTCATACTCAATTAAAAGGATTTTTCTCTTGACAACTTCATGAAGTTAATAAAGTAAATAGGATAACTTTTTACATTGTGAATATAGAGTAGTTGCACTAAAGCTAAAAAAACCTGTGTTCATGTTCATCAGTTCACAGAGTTCAGCCAACCATCTCTGACAACATATGTAAAGCTGGGTTTTGATTAGGGATGCTGAAGATTTCACTGTGAACATGCTTTAACTACCTGTGTTCAAAAGTAGTTCAAATTTATCATATTCGAAGGCAGTAATCATACATGAGTTGATCACTCAGTCTATTCAGTTTGTGATGAGCAGTTGTGAATACCTGCCAAACCATTTTGACCTGGGTTATTCCTAAACTGAATTAAACTGACCAGCATTCATTAGCATCCTAAGGACTATTTAGCCAAACACTGATGGATGGGATTTTATTGAAACACAGCATTTACTGTTGACTGATTTATATGAGTTGTGAATGATCTGAACCATTTTGCACTGGGTTATCCCAAAGCTGCTCATACGTAAGGATGCTCCTGGTTCAAACTGATTGGCAGCTGTTAGCTTCAGTAAAATCTACTTACACAAACTTGCTCGAGGGAGCAAGCTTGTTTTCTGCTGCTCCAGAGACTAGGACCCGGAGTAATGGGTTCAAGGTGAAGGAAAATATATTCCACCTAAACATCAGGAAAAACTTCAACTTTTGTAAGCTGTTTTGTGTTCCCATTGAGGGTGATAAGAATAAATGGATGGATGGATGGATGAATGAATGAATGAATGAATGAATGAATGAATGAATGAATGAGCTATATGTGTCTAGTTATGGGGAACACAATTCAAGAAGGATATTGACAATCTGGGAGAGGTCCAGAGGAAGGTGACCAAAACTGTAAATGGCCTGGATTCCATGCCCTACGAGAAGAGACTTCGGGAGCTGGGGATGTTTAGTCTGGAAATGAGAAGGTAAAGGGGTGACATGGTAGCCATGTTTAGATATTTGAAGGGGTTATCATGTTGAAGAGGGAGCAAGTTTGTTGTCTGCTACTAGGACAAGGAGTAATGAATTCAAGATACAGGAAAAGAGACTCTACCTAAACATTAGGAAACATTTCCTGACAGTAAGGACTGTTTGACAGTGGAATGCACTATCTTGGAATGTGGTGGTCTCCTTCTTTGGAGATTTTTTAAGAGCGGCTCAATGGCCATCTGTCAGGAGTGCTTTAACTGTGTTTTCTTGCATTGCAGGAAGTTGGATTTGATGGCCCTTGCGGTCTCTTCAAACTCTGTGATTTTATGGCTGTTTCCGCATGCTCCTCCCCTGGCATGAATTGTGCTGGTGGAGGCTCAAGGACTGCTCACACAGCAGCGTGCGAGCAGCCCCAACTTTCTCCCAAGATGGAGAGGTGGCTCCGCACAGAGCCGCCTCTCCGTCGGCCCCCTCCACTCACCGTCTGGTCCAGCGTTGCTCTGGAGGGCTGGAGGGACACACCCATGCTGCCTCCGACCCCTGAGGGTCGAAGGGCAGCGTGGGCATGTTCCCTAGCCCTCCAGAGCAGCGCTGGATGGGGCGGTGAGGGGAGGGGAAGATGGCGTCCTCCCAGTGGTGCAGTTCATATCGCACCAGCGGGAAGACGGCACTTTTCAAAAACCTTGCTCGATGAGTGAGGTTTAAAGTACCGGCTTCATGCGTGAACGCTTCCCCAGGGACGGTGTTTTTGCTGTCCCTGGGGCGCTCTTTTCCGCCCGTGCGGAAAGGGACTATGATTCTATGAAACACTGAAGGGCAGGATTTTATTTGAAACAGATCATTTACTGATTTATGATTTGTGAGTGAACAAATTGTCTATTTAAACAAATGTCTACTGAGCAAAGGTGTGTACAAATTTGGAGGCGTGATTATACACAGCTGCCCCAAACCCTCATTTACATGTCTCATTGAAAATAATAGTCCCAAACACTGGAACCACAGGGCTTTTTGTCTGGAAGATGGTCATAGATAGAAGAGTTGCTACCAGCAGTGACAATCCTAAATATGGTTAGTGGCTCCATTTGTTTTCCTGGATTAGCTGCCATGTGCACATTGGCAGGGGTTTAGAGACAAGCTCTTGAGAACTGGGTTGCAGTTGCCTTCCACACTTGATCTCCTTGTATTGTCACAGCAGCTTAAGTGGGGGATAGAATCAAGACAGTTTTTAAAACCCTGAAATTACAGACCTTGTAAAGATGGGGTAAGATGTCAGCATAATAGAAATAATGTTTTTCTCCTACATAATTATGAATAAAAACTTTGAAAATTTAATTACTAAAGCAACCCTCCCAAAGACCTTATTTTTTTCTAACTACTTTTTTTTCATTTGAATTGAAGCTCAAATGTATTCATCAGATATGAGAGCTTCAACATTCTCAGCATGGAACCTATTATTTATTTCATATAAAGATTCTCAGAATAAGCAGATAAACATTTCCTGAATGACAATGTTTGTAATGAAATAATGAACATACAGATAATGGCTGTTTAAGTTAAATTCATCTATCGCATCTGTATCCCACTCTTTCTCCATGAAACTGAGGGTTGTATACATGTTCTCCTTTCCTCTATTTTATCTCACAACAACCAAAGTTTACCCAGCAAGCTCCTTGGTATGGTAGAGATTTGAATCCAGGTCTTCTCATTCTTGGTCCAACATTCTGAGTTCTACATCATACTAATTCTCTCCATTGTTTTTGATACTAAAAATTCATAGACACCAAAATACTCATTCCCCAAAAGCTTGATGACAGGGCTACAAGAGTTTATGTTGGTTCTGAGGAAGTCACTGATTTTGTTCTCTAATTTCCTCAAAGCCATACCTGGAAAGGTGGCAGCTTTTCTTTGTGACAAAGGTTGGCTATGGAGCTAGTTAAACTAGATAACGATGGCAGCAACCATGCTTATTTATTATCATGCTCTGCTCTCCAAGAAGAATTATATTAAAAACCCATCTTCTCTAAATATTGCAGCTATCTCTGGCTTCATTTTCTCCTTCTCTTTTCCTTCTGATATTACTTCAGTCAGAAAGAGAGACAGACAGACAGACAGACAGACAGACAGAGAGAGAGAGACAGAGAGTGAGAGAGAGAGCTCTTATGAGCTGTGCACCTTAGATTTTCTAATATCTCTGACCGTTAACCCCTTTACTCTGAAGAAGTATCTAATGAACTGTGCATACACATGGAAGCTTATTCCAAGAATAAAACTTTGTTGGTCTTGAAAATGCCACTGGACTCAAGCTTTCCCCCTCTTCTCCATTTATTCTGCCATTTTATCACTCATCTTCCCCTGGGCCACTGACTCCCCCTCCCCCTTGAACCCATAGGTTTTGCCTCTTGGACTGGAGATAACCCTTGCCAAATCTGTGTCTTCCAAAAGTTGACATTGCTGTGTCCCAATCATTTTTCTCTCACCTTTGCTCTGATACTTTAAATGAATTGATACCAAGGAACCCACACAGAGGAGAGAGGCTTTATAAGAGCTTGCAGTGCGGAAAGAGCTTCTGACAACCCCATTCCTTAGTCAGCATCAAAGAATCCACTCTGCAGAGAAGCTATTAAAATGCTCAGAAGGTGGACAGAGATTCAGTCGAAATGCCAGCTTTAGTAAGCATCAAAAACTCCAAACAGAGCAGTTGAGCCAGCTGTCTAAGACCTAAACTGAGCTTCTCTCTCTCTTTCCTCTGCAAGGACTTTAAAACCAGGATGGGGCCAGAGGCATGAGCCTCTGAACCAAGATGAAGAGCAAGCCTGTGGCCCTATGTAAGCCAGGCTGGTAGGACCAGCACTAGCCCAGGATGTTGGATTGTATTGTGCACATGCACATGATGTGTACCTTTTGTGTAAGCTATTTTGTGTTCCTATTGAGGGTGATAGGCAGTATAAGAATAACTGGATGAATGTATGAGCTATATGTGTCTAGTTGTGGGCACCACAATTCAAGAAGGATAATGACAAGTTGGAATAGGTCCAGGGGAGGGTGATCAAAATGGTAAAAGGTCTGGATTCCATGCCCTACGAGGAGAGACTTTGGGAGCTAGGGATGTTTAGTCTGGAAATGAGAAGGTAAAGGGGTGACATGGTAGCCATGTTTAGATATTTGAAGGGGTTATGTTGAAGAGGGAGCAAGTTTGTTGTCTGCTACTAGGACAAGGAGTAATGGATTCAAAATACAGGAAAAGAGACTCCACCTAAACATTAGGAAAAATTTCCTGACAGTAAGGACTGTTCAACAGTGGAAAACACCGTTGTGGAATCTGGTGGAGTCTCCTTCTTTAGAAGTTTTTAAACAGAGGCTGAATGATGATTTTTTTTACCAGACTGACCCATGGTGGGCAAGTGGGAGCTCTGTTTTAAGACAGTGATGTCTCTATCCATCCTGCCAACATCTTGGGTTGCCTAGCAGTGCAATGTCAAAATGGAGATCCATTCTCTGATTTGGCTACTGTACCCACAAGGAGACAGTAAAAACTTGTCTGGACTTGTCCTTGCCCATATCAGACCTGCCTCACACCCTTTCTGAAGGGATTAAGAAAACATAATACCCCTGTCCTGGAGAATGTTCTCACCTCCAGCCCTGGATTATACACTCTGCAAAGATAAAGGACTTGTTAATGTTTTTGCCCTGAGTGTTCCTGTCAAGTATTCTACTAATCCAAGAACTTCTTTCTCTGACTAATCTCTCTAATGACCACCTTATTTGCATTGTCATTGTCTCACAGCTGTAATTTAATCAGCTACCTTCCCCTTTTCAGGAACTCCCAAGCTTGGTCCATCAAGCTAATGCCTGAGCCCATTAGATTACTGACCCAACCATTAAGGTTAATATTTGTCTCTTGCCTTTCCCTAGAAAGGCAGGAATTCTCTTTGTCCTGGGAGATTAAACTCTTTTAGCATGGCTAGAGGGCCTGATCTCCCCTATAAAATGAGGCCTCAACCAACACACAGTGTTCAGTGTGCCTCGACCACTGGTCTGCCCACACTGGTCTGCCCAGTACTTCTGATCCTGCCTTTGGGGTTCAGTTACTGCTGTGTGCCACCTGCTATCTACCCTGCTTCTTTGGAGTCCAGTGCAGGTTGCTGGATTCTGGTTCACGGACCCAAAGCCACTTCAGGATCTGGTACAGTCTCACCCCTAAGAATTTCCCCAATCCCTCATCTATTCCAGATATGTCCACGCAACACTGCTTATATCCTAGCACTGTGTGGGTGTTCTGCTGCTTTGATTATTGTGTGCTTGTGTATCCCTATTACCCCTAAGCAAGCTTGTTAAACTTTATTTGCTCTCCTGTGGAATTTCTTGCAAAAGCAGATCCCTGTATACATAGGCAACAAAGACCCCAAGCTTGTCCAACCTTTTGCTAAGTCCAACCTTCTCTAATTCCCCACTCTAAAGGGAGAGACTCACACCATTTCAGGTAACAATCTGTCAGGAGTGCTTTGACTGTGTATTCCTGCATGGTGGGGGGGTGGGGGGTGGGGGTTAGACTTGATGGCCCCTGTGGTCTCTTTCAGTTCTATGATTTTGTAATTCTATATTGCACACAAAGTGACTGAAGTGATAGAGCATAAGAAAATGGGAAGGAGTTCATTTCCCCCACATGAGCATTAGAGCCGTTAGGTTTTTAATAAGTAGATGGGGCACAGCACCAGAAAAAATTGTTTTGCAAAATGAACATGGATTCATGTGTAAGTTGACTAATGAAACTGGCTTAAATTGAAGCACCGTAGCTATGTTAGTTCACCCCTATGAAAGAAGCTTGAGTTCTATATTTCTAAAAGTTGCAGACTCTCATTCATTCTCACATCTTCCCCAGAAAGAAGTCTCACTGGATGAAAATTTCACACTGTCAGTAAGAACAGAAGTTGCATAAGCTGTCACCTTGCTGAAGCCATCTTTAAATTATATTGTGATCAGTTGCAGTCTTACCACAGAGAATGAGGTGTACCACTGCTATAAAAAAGGGGAGTATAAAAACCCCCTCCAGAGTACAGATGCCATACATCTTCTCTTATCAGTAGAAAGACAAATGAAAAGTTAGCAAATGTTAACGGGCTTGCTTTTTGTGCTATCTGTCTTACTGAATGAAAGCAATAAATGAGCAATGTTTGCAACCGGAAAAAAAAGAGAGTTACCAAACAATTCATTCCATTTCACTTGATATAAGATACTATTATCTCCAAAGTGATAACTGGGATTGGGTGAAATTTCTCATTGTTGAATTTGTGTTTCTAGTGTTGCTGGTGTATTTTTTTACTAGAAAAAAAATTAGTGATGGTGCCACAGTGCGCTGTATTTCTGTTAGTGTTTACAGGATAGTAGAAAATAAAACAAATATGCTAAAACTGCTTCTAAACTTAATAGTACTTTAAAGTGAACCAATATACATCTTTCAGATGCATCATGAAATTAGTCCCTTTCTGGAATATTTCCTTCTCAGGTTTCTTCTCGCTAGGTCTCTCACCTTGCATGGGCAATACGGCTTCAACAGGGCTTTTTCAATTCTTTAACCCTCCCTTCTAGCTCCCCAGCTTTACTTCTAAAAAGAGTAAATACTCATTTTTAAAAGGAAAGCTGGGAATTCAGAGGAAATGGTAGATCACAGCACTACAGCATCCCTATGTTATTGCACTACACACATTTCTTGAAAAGCTCCCACCCAAAACCTTCCCAATGGTGCAGCAGGGGAAATGGTGGGTTTATACTAGTATATCCCTAAATACACAGATCAGTTTTCAGAGTACATAGTGTTAGAATACATGTGAGTTTGAAGAACATATGCAATCATCTGAAGAACAATAATTTGCAAATAATAAATAAAAAGCAATTCTCGAGCAAGAAGAACTGTGTTTTCTAATCACTACAAAGGGATATGAGGGGAGACTCTTCAACAACCCAGAGTTTTAGGGGAACAGTCCAATTCCATGTTGCTTTCCTCAAGTAGGCTTTGTCAATGCCTGTGCTCAGCAATTTTGCAAATCTTTCTTCCCCTTGGCTACAGGAAACTTTCTCGACTCAAAAAATAGATTCTTCTGCACTTGGCAGAAGGTCTACTTTCAGACTTTTCCAGTTGTTAGTTTTAGAAATGCTTGACTCTGGGTCATGGGACTTAGAGCACATAAATCAGGAAGACTATAATATCAAATATAATGTAGCGAAGGGATATAAATCCTACCCATGACATTTTTGCACTCATTTTGCTAATAAATATTGAGGCAATTCAATGAATGTAGGCATTGCTCATGTTGAGATAAATGGAATTAAGGTGCACTGTTCAGTCTCTCAGGTCTATTGATTTCAGAGGTTTTTGGTAAGCCTAACAATTGCTGAATTGTTCAGCCTGCATTTATTACTCCATGTTAGTACTACTTGTGATGACCGTAATATCAAAATCTAATTATGCTAAAGCACTAGTATTTAATAATGTTAGAAGATCAAATAACATTTAGCAAAATTACTTATCTAATACTTCCTTTTTTGTTGTTTATAATTAATGCCTACAGGATTAGGACTTGGCATAGATCCACGAAATTCAAAATACTTCAATTACTTTCAAAAAAGCTCTAAAACATTACATTCAGAAAGATCCATAGGTATATTTGCCAATGTTGGGTTGTCACATTCCAGGATATTTGGAATCAAAGCCTGGGGAGGGAGAGGCTTCAGCAGAGTATAAGGCCATAGAATTTACTCTCCAAGACAGCCAGGGGAACTGGTTTTTGCAGCTGAAGCACCCCAAGGTCAGCAGCAGATAGCAAGAGAAAGTCACCTGGCTTCTTGCCCTGGGAGATAATGGATACAACACAGTTCCCATGGGACAGGGGTACCACAGGAAGTCTAGTTGTCTACAAAGTGTGTGAAGCCATAAAGTAAAGATCAAGGAAAGAATGCACAGATGGCAGTGGATACATATAGCAAGCTGGTTACATATATCTTTCTAGCAGCAGCAATTTGTTATTTTAAGCAGTTGTACAGTTCCAGGAATGTATCTCAATCACCTTGATACTATCTCCCCTGACAATATGATGCAAATTTATGTAAACCTATGCATGCTGCACATTGCAAAGCTATACCGTGCTGTGCACTGATTTCATACTTCTTCCCCACCCTGCATACTTTTGTTTTCTTGAGCAAATAAAATAAATTCATTTGAACTGCTTTGAGCAAAGAAAGTGGGCAGACAAGACATTTAGATTTTTGGAGTGTGTGTATGCATGTGTATAGTGGTGGATTGTGCCTTGGTTTGTGGCATCCATTTTTAATACAAAGTTTTCCAAAAGCATAGAAAGGATGTGTTTCTGAAGGTGGGGATTCCAAACACAACTTCTGAATGTTTTTCCAACTCAGAGATTCTCAAATGTCCAATAAAGCCGCTTGGTTGGAAGTACAGATCAGAGAATCTCAAGAAACAAGGCAGGCAGGTTTTCGAAAAGAAAATAATGGCCGCAGTGACCAGTTAGTGGACTGAACAAGGTCTATGCAAGTGCATTAGCAATTTAGAATGTATCATATAATTGCTGGAGAACAGGTGCAACACCCCCCAAAATAGCTGGCATGATTATCCATGAACTCACAAAACACTGGAAGATGCCTCACATCTTCCAGTGCAGACAAGAAGGAACTGATTAAAATAAACAGGAAACTGAGGTATGTGGATAAAGATTTTTTTATTGGATTGACAGTTTCTAAAATATGGGGTAAGAGCTGTGTTTTTGACTAAAAATAACAAGCAGTACTATAGCTCAAAGTCCCATTCCATTTACTAAATTACCATCTTGAGCTGTTGCATCATAATATATCATAAAAACAAATCTATTTTACAGAGTCTATAAAATGCCAGAAGAGAAGGGGCCTTCCTGATCTTCTCAGGCAAACCATTCCCCAAGGTGGAGGCCTCATCAGAGAGCGTACATGTATGGGCAGTTCTTGATCTCCCCCATTTGCAGGGAGTACCTGCAAAAGGCTTTGTTCAGACAAGGGAAGATGTCCTAGCAGGCAATAGATCCTGTAACGATCCTGCCAATATGTCAGTCTATGGCCAGACAGCACCTTAAATTGAGCCCAGTAACTGATGGGCAGCCAATGGAATGACCTCAGTGCATGTTTCACTTAGCTACTGATAATTGTTGAGCTGCAGCATATAGTCCTAAATGGAGTGTACATGTTGACTTCAAGGGGATATCTATGTAGAGTGCACAACAGTAGTCTAGTTTCAGTGTTGCTGTGACATGGATCCAGGTAGCTAGATCAGCTGATTCTTAAGTAGGGGGCCATCTTCCAGGATAAACACAGTTGGAAGACAGTGTTTTTTGCACAGGGGCGTATGGCACACGTGTGCCCTGAGCACAGTTCCCCCTCGCTCCGGCCCTGACAGGACTGCAACAGAAAAGGGCATTGTACAGGTGGAAACAAGGCTTAGAATCCTGGCCATGGCTTCCATTTTTATTTGGGCTTTGTGCCACTAACTTCACTACAGCAAGGAAGCTGTAAGTCTAAGCACTCTTTCTGACTTACATAATAAACTGTATGTAAGGCAGAAGCACACTGGTTAGAACGAGTCTTTACTGAATGTGCAGTCCCTTCCATATATATGTATAATGAATGCAAACAGGATCCACTTATAAATCCAAAGAACATTTCTAGTATGCGGCATTCTCCTCAAAGCAACTTCGTATAACTCCAGATGACAGATGTCAGTGCAATTCTCTCAGGCAAGAGAATGACAGTCAGGAAAAACACCTCAGGGTCACAGCACAATATATGATCAGAAACTGAAGAATAATATGAAACCGGGGACTTGGGGCAGCTTTCCACAGAAGTCCCTTGTCTTGGAAAAAGACCCTGGGGCTGAACTATCAGATTTCTTTTCTGTGCTTTCTTACAGCAATGCTTCTGAGTAAAATAAAGTACTTGATTTTTGAAGTTTGGATTTTGCTTGATAGTAAGAGCCTTTGTTCTAGTGAAAACTTTTTTTAACCTGGAAAACGGTGGGGGCAAAGTAGAAGAGAACTGGGGGATTATTTGATCCCAGTCTTTTGGGTGACAAGTAATGAAGAAATATTTAGATTTGATTCTTTTTTTTTCATCTCAAATGGGGGCTGAATAATTTAAGCTTCCCCCAAAATATCAACTTAAATCTAGATGCTTGTTCTGATCTGAGTAATAGCCATATGGTCTGAAGAAAATAATGGAAGCTCTTTCAATCCAATCCATTTATTTTTTCCACATTTTGCTTTTTATTTTAATTTTTGTTGCTTGTGTGCAGAAATTAGCATACCTATGCTCTTATCCAGGACAGTGAAAGTCAAGACGGTGGAAAGGAAGAGCTGGATCTACTTTTTTTGGGAAGGGGGGCAAAAATACTAAATTACCCCTCATATATTAAAGAGAAGCAAATCAGGCATTCTAAACCATTAATGGCCACCAGCCCTCACAACTCTTCTCCCCTTGTGAATGTTAAGAATGCACACTAAGCTCACCTCCAGAAGTCTCACTTGCGCAAAACCTACTAGGGTCACTGCCAATGTGCAGTCCTTGAGGGGAGAAGGGAAGACAAGCCACTGGAAGGTCCTGCAGGTGGAAGAAAGGAGGATACCTCAGTCAAAGGAAGGATGGAGATTTGTGAGGCAAAGGAAGATTGCCTGGGGCTCTGTGTATCCCAGTGCATAGAACTTGGCATCTTTTAACTTCTCCTCAGAAACCATTGGTTTCCACTCCTCTTCAGCTGCCATAGTCTCATTTGACTTACAGCCACAGTTAATGCCTTACCAAGGGCTGCGGCTCCCCTTTGAGGCCTGGGGTCCCTCTCCCTCTTTCCCCCACCTTCTAGCAACAGCCTAATCAGGGAAACAAGGTATGCACTGCAGAACAAGCCATATCTTCTGGGCAATTGAACCTCCTAAATTTCCTGTTGCTGACTGCTGTCTACCTACTGCCTGGAGCACCTGTTCTCCCTCACCCCCCTAAATCTGGCATTGTGGAAAGGTGATGCATGGTTGTCAAAATATAATTTGGGAAAACTCCATGGAGGAAGAACCTGGAAACCCCACATTTGTTTTTCCTCCTTCTCCCTCTTAAGAAGGAGAGAAGGAGATAGAATTTTCCAGTTGATCACATTTAATTGTGTCCTGTTTTGACATCTCTTGAACATCTCCCTCAAAGCCAATCCTTCCAAAGATATGAGATTATATAGACACCTTGAGGGAGGGTCTACATGTTATGCATTGTTTCTCAGACTTTTAAAAGCCTTACGGAATATGGCCATATGTTTTCCCAGTAGGTTTAAAAGCAGTTATGGGGAATCATTTTGAGATGGAAAATGGGACAAAAGGAAAAAGTTTCCTTTCCCTATCATACTTCTACTACATGAAAGATCAAGCACAGACATAGTCTTTGATATTCACAATCTTATTCATCAGAATGTGAAAATTTAAAAAAATATATCAGATTATGTTGCATAATGGTGTTATATTTGGGACTTTCTCATTTGTAACCATGCTTAAATATATTTTTATGGGAATCATACACTGCTATCCTAACCAGTTACACTCTTGTAAACCCATTTTAGACTTAGGAGGGTGTTACTCTGCTTAGAATTGGGCTGATATTTTGCAAACTGGCTGAACTCAAATTGCTGCCAGCCAGATATGTGAATGTCTGATTTTCACATTATACTTTTTCAAGTACATGCATGCTAAATGAAAGTTAGCAGTCTTCCTGTGAATAGAAATTATATTGCAGGAACCGGCCTCAGGTTTTGATTTTTCTTCCATTCCTCCATACAATATTTATTATTTCTATAGTGCCACTCATGTGCATGATGTTATCCATAATAGAAGAATAAGAGTTTGGATTTATATCCCACCTTTCTCTCCTGTAAGGAGACTCAAGGTGGCTTACAAGCTCCTTTCCCTTCCTCTCCCACAAAAGAAGAGATCCTTGCTCCAAAGAGCTAAAACTCTCAAATTTCAAAGAAGGCAGGGAGGGAAAGGAGGTAGAAGCAGGGGTACATGGGAAAAATACATATTTGTTCTAGTTACACATTCTTAGATTTTGTTTCACAAAAGATAAGAACTAGGGGGTTATACCAAAGCCTTTGCCAAAATAGTGCATATTGAAGGAAATAAGAAAACATTTCTATTGTTTCTAACAATGGTTGTCAAATAAGCAAAGGTGATGAATTATAATAGGTTTAACATAGAAACTGGAAACCAACTTGACAGCAGTGTTTTTAATACTATAAGACTATATATCTATTCTTCGTACTCAAAGAGTATGAATCCATTCTTTCTGTTTATTATTATGCATGTTTTGGCCCATTTGTAGAAGGTTCACTTTTTCCAGTTTTTATTTGAAAACTCATTTGGGTTATCTGTTCAGCTGTATTAAAATTCGGAGTGACCTGTTTGACTAGTGTCTAAAGACAGAATCCTATGAAATGCACCATAAGCATAAGAGTGATCTGTAAATATTTTCAGAATGAAGGCTACCATAGAGTCACCCAGAGTAGCAATGAATGAGCACTCCAGTACTTGACTTGAAACCATTTACATTTTTGCGAGCATCTCTGTTGAACCCTTGAAAATGTTTGTCAGGCATCTATGAGTATTCAACAGGATACTTGCAAAATATGCATATGCACATCAGCCTCTACAATACAGTAAATTCTAACCATGCACCAGTAGCTGCTGCTGTGAGGATCAAGTCACTAATGCAAATATACTCTCAGCAGCACCAATCAGCCTGGCCTGTTGCCTTGATTGAGTTGGATCCAGCCATCCTCTGAATAGCCTTCCTCCAACTTTAATGGCTCTTCCACCAAAGGAAAAAAGGCTCCTTAGCCTGGAGAAAGGCATCAAATTAGAACCAAAAGGAAAGGTGGGGTATAAATATTTTAATAAATGAATGAATAAATAAATAAATAAACTTTGTTCAGTGGAGTGGCAGGATAGGATAGGATCTACCAGCTAAGTCTCTAAGTACTCTAGTATTCATCCTTTAATTTATACATATGATTAATTAATCCATAGCAAAAAAAGCAAAAATTTCAGAGGTTACAAATTGGCAGCCACCTTGGGTCTGCACTTGGTGTGGGAAAGGCAATTCAGGAATTTTAAACCAATCAATAAATGTAACCTGATTTTTATGGTAACCTGTTTTTGTCCCCTTGTCTAGGTTGTGCCCAGAGGAGGTGCTGAATTTTCTATGGAGAGTCTTTACATTGAATTTTTGAGCATCTGTCACCTTTATAAAGTGTTCTTTAAAAAATGTTGATGTAAATCATAAAAGATCACCCACAGAAGAAATCAGCAGCATATGTCATAGCATACATTTGCATTAAATGAAGCAGTTTTTTTGTACTGCTACTGGTTTTTATAACTTTTTGTTGTCAATGTTATCTGTTGCTGGTTTTTATTAGCTTTATTTTCATGACCTTTTAGTGTTTTATTTTTGTATAGTACTTTGAGCTTTCTGGTTATCAAATATTAAATAGAATTAATTCAAATAACAAATGCCTTTCATATTTAAGAGAAAGGCCATTAGGGCACATAACAAAAAGAAATCATAAAATCATAAAATGATTTCAGGGGAAGGGCGGTATATAAGGCTGATTAAAATGAATGAATGAATGAATGAATGAATGAATGAACACTGCATATTGGCATGCTGGGACTGGGCTTTTGTTTGATATTTGTCCATCTATCCAATTTATTTTTGTGATAAATGAACAGATCTTCACACTAGGCATTGTTCTTTGTTGATACTATGCAAATACATTCTAGCTCCCCCACTTTTCAAGAAACATATCCGTTACTAGATAGATCACGTTTCTTCATCTCAAAACAAAAACCACACAAGATCTTCTATTTCCCTTGGTAGAAATGAATGTCTGCTGAATTTCTTACAGAGCTACCATCTGCTAAAATTGCGCAATCTTTAATTAGTCTAAGTCTAATAAATTAGTACATGCTGAGTATGTGCCACACAATGATGAGAGCAACCATTTTTGAGCTATCTCTTCTTTAATTAGCATTGTTTGTTTCTTTTGTAGTGTGTGCAACTGATGGTGCTGACATACAGGAAAACATTTAACATAAGTTTGGCAAAACTAGCTGTCATTCTTCATCTGTACTTCTGCTCACTTGTTTTACCATGAAGAGTACTCCCTTCAACTTGGTTGCTAATGCAGTGCAACAGTGATTGAAAGTCAAAGTCAAAGCCCAAATACAGGGAGGGGACACATTTTTCTGGGCCTGTATCCTGCAAACTTGGATCTTGCAGTACTTTTCTCTAGAGGCTTTCATTTCCTGCAGTGATCAGTCCTCTTCTGCATGCGTCTGGGCTCTTTGAAAAACATTGACCTTTTGTACATGCGAATGCTAGCAGCAGTTAAAGTGAATGGTAGAGAAAGACCTTTGCCATAGCTGGAAAGAAGCATGAGGGAAACCGTGATATAGGACCGAAGCCTATGTTATTATGCTATTTCAGAAATAATCGAGGAGAGGGCATGTTACACATTTGCAATGAATATCAAAAATTGGCTCTTGGGCCCTGCTGTCAAACCTGTCAAATATTAAAAAGAACAATCTTTCCCTGCAGTCACATAATTACATAATTTTAAACAGGCCTACTAGGCATGGATTTGGGCCATTGGAATTGTTTCCATAATTCTTCTCAAGAGAAGAAAAGTAAGAAGAAGAGTTTGGATTACCCCACCTTTCTCTCCTGTAAGGAGACTTAAGGCAGCTTACAAATTCCTTTCTTTTCTTTTCCCCGAAACAGACACCTTGTGAGGCAGGTGGGGCTGAGAGAGTTCTGAAAGAACTGTGACTAGCCCAAGGTCACCCGGCAGGCTTCATGTGAAAGACTGGGGAAACAAATCCTGTTCCTCAGATAAGCATCTGTTGGTCGTGTGAAGGAGTAGGGAATCAAACCAGGTTCTCCAGATTAGAGTTCACCACTCTTAACCATTACACCCCACTGGCTCCCAATTGGTCTTAAGAAGACAAAGGGTCAAAGTTTATTAAACTATTTGAAATGGAAGAAAATGAGATTTTTTTTAAAAAAAATCCTGTTGAAGCAGATGAGGAACAAGAAAAACCAGTAAACAAACAAATTATGAATTATGTTAATGAACAGCTAATCAAGGATTGGAAGGAACTTTGAATCCTAAAAAAATACCACAAGCGGTCAACTGTCAGAAAAAACTACATCTGAAAGAAACCATGAAATCCTTCATATCATTTCATATCAGATCTAATAATAAGAGATAAACAGCATGCTATGAGGATAAGTGCATGGATGCCCACAGCAATATTGAGGCAAAATCATGACTGGTTTTATTTGATTCATCACACCATATTGCCCTTTATCAGCAAATGAACAGATGTACTCACCCGTTCCAAATGATCAGACTGTAGCTTCAAAACACAATCATTTCTCCAGTAAGCAAATTTACAAGTAAAATGAGCAACTCTGTAGGAGGAAAAAAGCTCAGGTATTTCATCATAAAACTTACAGTGATCCTGTACTGAAACAGAGGGCTTGGCCTTTGAATATATAAGGTGCTTTAAGGTCACTTTACATGAATATTTAAAGTGGGCTACTTGCTAGCCTTTGTATGGGCCTAGGAGCTTCCCTACAGCATGAAAATATACAGTAGTTTTTAAAGAAATGTCAAAACTGTCCATCCAAAATCAGTGGTGGATTCCGTACAGCATAAATATAACTTTGGGATGTTATAAAAAGTTCCATTTTGGCATTTTGTTTTCCATAGCATGAGAGAACACAAGCATTGCCAGCCAAAATTGATCTTTTCCCCCGCCTGCAGCACAAAGCTCTGCTTTGCTGTTCCTTTGCTTGCTGTTCATCCATTTGCTATTTCACTGTAAAAAGTAGATGAATAAAGTTTCTTTTGCTTATGCACGTGTCACTTTTCCTTTTTTTGAGGGGGATGTCTGCAAAGCCACAGTGACACAAATATGTGCATATTGCAGCTTCTCTAATTGTGGCACCATAGCTTCTCAGACATCCCCCTCAAAACAACAACAACAACAATGGAAAAACAACACATGCACGGGATTGCCAGGCAAAACAAACTTTATTAATCTACTTTTTACAGTGAAATAGCAAATGAATGAACTGCAAGCAGAGGAAACCACCATGAGGAACTTTCATGGAAAATCTGCTGCAGCAGGCAAAATGATGGAAATGAGTGGTGGAAATGAAAGTAAGAGGTTTGGGCAGGAGAAATAAAGTGCTTCTTGCCTGCTTGTGTTCGTTCAGCAGGCAGTAAACGCAGTGGTGGGATTTCGGCAGGTTCACACCACTTCGGCAGAACCGGATGTTAAAACGGTGCTTGTAAACAACCAGTTGTTAAATTATTTGAATTCCACCACCAGAACTGGTTGTTTAATTATTTCAATCCCACCACTGAGTAAACGTCTTCAACCTGGGATGGGGAAAACAATATCGCTAGTTTAGCAATTTTTGAAAAATCCGGGTTGAGAGGAACAAAACAGTCTAAAGTCATTTTGGGGAAGAAAGCTGTGCAAGGTTCTCCCTCAAAATGCTTTTCATAACATCCTACAGATGTTATATTTATGCTGTGTGGAATCTACCATTGGTTTACTGGTGCATCATGGAGAAGATTCAAAGTGCCAAATCCATCCTAATTTCAAATATGTTCAAGAAACTAGTAATCAGCATATTCTTTTAAGTTAGTCATTTTTAGAAATGCAAAAAAATGTTTTAATAAAAAATAGAATGGAGACAAGAATCTTTAGTAGCATTTTTACTTTTGTGCTATATCCAAATTGAACCAAAATGTTACTGGAGTGCACCTTTTGCCATGAGATTAATGATCTGGTCTTCAATAACTAACTAGACGGAGGGGTCTGCAACCTACGGCTCTGCAGATGTTCATGGACTACAATTCCCATCAGCCCCTGCCAGCATGGTCAATTGGGGCTGATGGGAATTGTAGTCCATCAACCTCTGGAGAGCCGCAGGTTGCAGACCCCTGAACTAGAGCCTAGGACTTCTTAAATAAACACTTATAGCTGAATCAGGCCTGATCAGAACACATCGGAAACTTCACCAATATGGAGGGCCACTGGCAGTTTGGTAGAGATCCTCTGAACCTGTATGAAATAAATGGAAGAAAGTCAGTTTCTTGTCTAATACTATTTTCTTTCAATGCTCCCCACAGCTTTTGTTCTGTATTCATTTCATTTGACAGAAAGTAAATGAAGTGCCTTTTCAGTGTTCATTTTGCAATACTTCTGCATGGTTAGCTATTAAGGAGGCTATGAATGCCCCACCAAAGATGAACTCTAGAAAAAGAAATTCAATGGACTGTCAATAAATGTAAGAAAAAGGTGGCAGGAGTTAATGGACAATCACTACAACATTTGCAATAAAATAATGAACCTTTATCTCATGGGAAATGACCTTGTATGTTATTGTTCGATTGGGTGAACAATCAAACCAAATGAGTGAAATTAAGAAAGCCATTAGGACTTTATGGGATGCAACTTTGTTCTCCTCTTGTTTTCTCTAAGATTTATTTTGGGAATGGTGGTCTCATTACAGGTCAGTCTAGGTTTGAATGATTTGCAATATTATTAGCAATTGCAGTGGAGTGTGAGTCATTCTGGTGCACACTGAACTGTATTATCCAGTGGCAGCTCCATAACGGCTGCCACTGTGGGCCATCTCTCACTGCCTCCCCCTCCATTGACCATGACTCACCCTCCTTACCACCATCCAGATGCCACAGTAACTAGCATGCCACTCCTGGGGGTTCCCTGGGTGTCTTTAGAGGCTCCTAGAAAAAAATAGACTAGGACATTTTTCTCATGGACCATATATCCTGGGGTAAGGAGGTGAAACATCCCTGTTTGGCCCTGACTTCCGAATGGCTTCCAGGTCTAATTCGGGCCCGCCCTGCAAAATTTCCCTTATCCTGCGGCTTTCAAAATATGATCAATTGGCCGTTCTTTTGAAAAAAACCCACGCTGATCCTGCTCCCATGCAAACACCACGGGAGATGGACCGGTTTATTTTTCCCACCATGCCGCCTGCAGCCAATTAGAATGTCGGAAAAATGTGACAGTTTGCGCATGTGAGGCAATGTCGGCAAAGAAACTGAAAGTAAACTGGGGGGCTGTGTGTAATCACCTGGAGTTCTTCTGATAAGGACAGAACAAAACTCTGCCTCTGCCATGGCTAAAATAAACCAGTTCTAATGATTTCTTAGTCATCAAAAAGATTTATTCTTTGTTCAAAACTGTAGTTTTGGGAACTCTGTCTCGACAAACAGGCAAGGACGTAACATAATTTTTTACCTCCACAAAACATCCCACCCAGTTCCCTGTCCATCGGTTGGTTAAGAAGACGTACAGACTTGGTCCTCTCATTACCATTTAATTTCTCCACCCTGAATCCACCTTGCTCTCTATATTTGAGCATATTCTTTATGTCATCTTGACCTGTTCAGAGATTTTGGTTGCTATCTCAACCAAGTTTTACTTCGCCCTTATCTGTGTTTTTCTGTTTGCTTTTGTCTCTTTTATCTTTCTGATGAGAGGCTGTACCCAAATTCCACAACCATACCCAAATTTCACAGAATTCCCGCCCCGCCTTCCCAAGCAAGGCCTCTTTCAGCTTCTTTAGCTAACAACATCTTATACAAGGCACTTTGTGAATTATCTATATATATTTCCAATGGCTTAAAACATTATAATATTCATATCACTTCCTCCCGGCCTGAACGCAATGATGGGCTGCCGTGCGGAAGGAGAAACTGAAATAGAAACAGTGTATGATCCCAGTTTTCTCCTGAGATATTTTGTCTGTCTGGAAAATGGGTAGCTTGACCTAATCTGACTTATTATAAGACAGTTTCATATGTCTATCTGTTTGTGTTTGTTCTGTGATCCCTGTTGCAAGGAGCATACAATCTAAAATTTGCAATAAGGAGGTCACAAAGTGAAATCTTAGTCATAAATGCAATTTTTAAAGAATTCTTCAATACTAGAGTTCAGTTGGGGTATGAGGATATATAAATAGCCAGAGCTTGAATGCCATCCAGAACCACTTGTGGCAATGTAAACAACCAGCTAAACCAGTCACAGCACCATGGGGAAATAACACCTATGGAGCCATTTCAGGTTGGGACAATGGTGTGGGAGGAAAAGCTCATTTTCCTTCTTCCTGCGCAACACAGTCCTGATCTGAACTGGGCCTCCACATGCAGGAACTTGCAAATGAGAAAGTCCTTGTGGTGGAAAAAGGGAGGACATTTGGAAAACATTATAATTCGGCATTCAATATCTATGATCTACAGAATAATGCAGAACAATGCCCAAGTAAATCACAAAGTTGGACTCCTGCCATTTTCAGAATGCTTGCTTAGATGTTTCAACCCAAAAGGAAATGCTGTTGGTAACTTTCGGGCTAGCCTGGAAACATGGGGAAAAGGTATGAGCAAATTCCTTGTTAGCCTCTTGCAGTAATCCAAGATCAGCATTGCTCTGGCTTACTTTTTCTGTCCAGTATTCTGATCAGTAACAGATAAATAGACGGTTAGCATTTTCAATACTCAAAGTGACTGGAAGATATGTGGCAATCTGCCCAGCATTAAGTATTATATAATAAAGGTCTAGAGCAGAGGTTTTGTAACTTCTTTTTCAATTCAGGACCAGCATCTACAGCTGAGTAGAACTTTCATTGCTATTCCCTTCTTCCCTCCTACAGCACAATAGTTAGAAAGCACCTGCAAATGCTTCAATAATCCATGCTCAGCATCTTTCTAATACCTATTTTATGAACAGAGGCAGATGTGAATAAATTAAATGATTCTGAAACTACTGGTTCCGTTTGTAGAATTATGCGGCAATTTGCATAATGATGCTGTCAGTCAAAAGTGAATAGCAGAAGGGGATTTTCCCCCTTGTAATCCAACAAAATAGGACAAAAAGTTGCTTGCTTTAATCCCTTTCATTTCAGTTTTCTGGTGTTTTGGAACTTGGCAGTTGTTAAAGTTGTGTTCTCAAATGCATAGCAAAGTTCCTCAGTTTTTATGCTAGGATCCATAATGATAAAAGGCAGACTTCCATTTCTTGCTGGCCCCGTTGTTTCTCGCAAGTGACTTTATTGACAATATTAACTTACTTTTATGAGAGTCAGGAATTCTGCAGATGAAATCTGTTGAATGGTGGATATTGTTTATTGCATCTTGGAATAACAAAATTAATGATGGAATTATTCTTTATGTGTTCTACCTCTCTTGGTAAATAAAAAAAGAGAGACTTGGGAAGCCAGTAGAGCAGCACCCCCACCCCCTTTTGCATTGCTGTTTCTAAAACTCTGAAATGTACCATAAGCAGGTTCACACCACTTCGGCAGAAACGGCTATCAAAATGGTGCTTGTAAACAGCCAGTTGTTAAATTATTTGAATCCCACCACTGGAACTGGTTGTTAAATTATTTGAATCCCACCACTGACCATAAGATAAGTAAATGTGGACTATCAACTGGAACTGATAAGGGGATAGACAATAAGTCAATTTATAATGCTAGACCCCCCCCCCCAAAAAAAAAATCAGGGTTTTTTAGCACTGAATCTCTTTATTTCATTAAGAGAAAAAGGCTTGGCAGAAATTGCTGAACAAAGTCACCATCTGGTTCAGCTCCTGATGATTTTACTCAAAGGAGTACAGCATTTTGTACTTGCAATGGCAATTATTTTTGTAAGCTTGGATGTGTAGACATTTTAATCTCAGTTGCATACAATATCTGCATTGGCTTTTCCAGACATGAACACAAAATGGATGTGTTGAACATCAGAAAGCATGAGCAGTGTTGCAACTGCCAATAGGTGCTTATGATCTGCTACTCAAAAATCCACACAGGTGCCCATATTTCAGCACTGAAATGTTACAACAGGACAGGAGTGTAGCTTAATAAAATGATGTCTGGGGCTTACTGCAGGTGCTGACTCCCCCACAGTAGCACCCCAGCCCTGGAGTTCAAGGCGGGGTGCAGTTGAGCATGCAGGCGAGCAGAGCTTGCCCCACAACAGCATTCAACTGCGCCCCTGCCCAAACTCCCTGGCACAGTTGCAAAGAGTGGTGCTGCCCTGCTGTGTGCCCCTAGGAAGTGACGCCTGGGGGTCCAGTCCCCCCACGGCACCTAGCTACACCTGGAGATCAGTTGTAATTGCGAGTGATCTCCAGCCATAACCTGGCTGGCTGCCAGCCCTACCAGATTCTGCATGGGCCAAAAGCAAGTGGTGTGAAAACTGCATGGGCCAAAAGCAAGTGGTGTGAAAACTGTAAACCCTTTTTCAGTGTTTAAAACCATTTTACAGCATTTTCACACTGCTGTTTTTGTCCCATGCAGAATTCGCCTTAAACTTTATTCTGTCACTCCTTAGCTGTGTGTCCTAGATAACTATGAGCAAGACAATTTGCAATAAATCCAGAGGAATGTCTTTGTATTGCTGACTCCACATTTCCCTACTTCTAGCCAAGTTATGCACCAAGAATCCAGAATTCTAGCAGAAAAAAATCCTTCCCTTCTGGATACTGCTATCAAGAGGGAAAGTTATCCCTCCCACCCAATAGGCTTCATAAGTTGTTCTCTGATGAAATTTTAATATAGCTGCCATGGAGATGTTCTCCAAAAATTATCTTAGGAAAAAATTTCCTCTAAGATCTCCACCAGATTTTTTATTGTGTCCATAAAGAGTTCAGAAGGTGGGGAGGAGTATTTGGTAAGCCAGATTTGTGATTTAACATCTATTCTGTTTTTGTGTGAGAAAGAGTGCTAATGCTGGGTACCTGGAAAGAAATTGTGTACCCTTCAGAAGTTAAAAAAAATGCATCAATCCCTCAGAACTTTTTGAAAACAGAGAGACGAGCTTCCCTTGCCCAATAGGCTTCTCTGCCATTAGCAGGCTAAGTAAAATGGCTGAACTCTTGCAAGACGAGGAAATCTTAGGAGACTCTGGGATTTTCCAGAGTCCAGATGACACAGCAGTCATTTTTCCTTGCCCAGTCCCCACAACAGTCCTCTAAAATCTATCAGGGGATTTTTTAAAAAGTTTTAGGATTTGTTTCCCTGCTCCTACACATAAACATAAGAACATAAGAACAAGCCAGCTGGATCAGACCAAAGTCCATCTAGTCCAGCTCTCTGCTACTCGCAGTGGCCCACCAGGTGCCTTTGGGAGCTCACATGTAGGATGTGAACGCAATGGCCTTCTGCGGCTGTTGCTCCCGATCACCTGGTCTGTTAAGGCATTTGCAATCTCAGATCAAGGAGGATCAAGATTGGTAGCCATAAATTGACTTCTCCTCCATAAATCTGTCGAAGCCCCTTTTAAAGCTATCCAGGTTAGTGGCCATCACCACCTCCTGTGGCAGCATATTCCAAACACCAATCACACGTTGCGTGAAGAAGTGTTTCCTTTTATTAGTCCTAATTCTTCCCCCCAGCATTTTCAATGAATGCCCCTTGGTTCTAGTATTGTGAGAAAGAGAGAAAAATTTCTCTCTGTCAATATTTTCTACCCCATGCATAATTTTGTAGACTTCAATCATATCCCCCCTCAGCCTCCTCCTCTCCAAACTAAAGAGTCCCAAATACTGCAGCCTCTCCTCATAGGGAAGGTGCTCCAGTCCCTCAATCATCCTTGTTGCCCTTCTCTGCACTTTTTCTATCTCCTCAATATCCTTTTTGAGATGCGGCGACCAGAACTGGACCCCACATAGTACTCCAAGTGCAGTCACACATTCACTGCTTTTATATATATAAGGGCATGACAATCTCTTTGCAGTTTTATTCTCAATTCCTTTCCTAATTATCCCCAGCATAGAGTTTGCCTTTGAAAATTTGCTACAGCTGCCATGCATTGAGCTTGATATTCTGCATGGAACTATCAACTAAGACGCCTAAATCCCTTTCCTGGTTGCACAGACTGATAGCACACTGACCCCTGTAAGCGTGTATGTGAAGTTTAAATTTTTTGTCTCCTAAGTGCATGCAATTTCACTCTTGCATCTTTGCTACATTGGAACTGTAGATTTGCTTACATTTTCACCTGAGCCTCCACTCACCTAATTTCTTATCACAAGGTCCGCTTGGAGCTCTTCAATCCTTTGTGGTTCTCACCACCCTACATAATTTGGTGGTCATCTGCAAACTTGGCCCACCAAATGTGTCTTTTACCCAACCCCTACTCTCCAGGTCAGCTGCTTATGCCAAGATAGGTTAAAAGAGCACTGGTCCCAAAACGGATCCTTGGGGGACACCACTCCCGACATCTCTCCATTGTGAGAACTTCCCATTTACACCCACTCTTTGTTTCCTGTTTCTCAACCAGTTTTTAATCCATAGGAGGACTTCCCCTCTTATTCCTTCATTGCTGAGTTTTCTCAACAGTCTCTGGTGAGGAACTTTGTCAAAAGCCTTTTGGAAATCCAAGTAGACAATGTCAATAAAGCTTGCTGGTTGAGCTCGGGCTAGTCACAGTTCTCTCAGAACTCTCTCAGTTCCACCTATTTCACATATCTGTTTTGGGGAGAGGAAGGGAAGGAGTTTGTAAGTCACTTTGGCCCCTTCCGCACAAGCAAAATAATGTGTTTTCAAACCACTTTCACAACTGTTTGCAAGTGAATTTTTCTTTTCCACACAGCTTCAAAGAGCACTGAAAGCAGTTTGAAAGTGCATCATTCTGCATGTGCGGAATGAGCCTTTAAGACTCCTTACAGTTGAGAAAAGCAGGATATAAATCCAAACTCTTTTCTTTGCATATTTTATGTATGCTAGATTTTTATACATGTAACATTTTTCTCTTTTCTTTCTCACCCTGACAAGACTTCACAAAGTCAAATTTATTTTCCTTTAAACTTCTTTCGTATATTCTATTACTTGTGAGATAATATATTCAATGTATTCAATTGACTATAGGGTCACCCTTTGCTGCACAATAAACATGGAGAAATATTTTTATGTAAGCTGTAATTATGTTCCATAACCTTTCACATCATATTTTCGATCAAACTAAAAATCATTCCTAACCTAACCAAATACAGATTCTATTGGCCACCACCCAATCATGTATACTGAGATATTAAACTAAGCATTAAGAATTGAATGGAAGAGCCTAGGGTTTATAAGCTGTAAAGTTACCAAGTCCATACTCACTGATAGGTACTGGGACACCACACAAGGGTGGAAGAGTAATTTGTGGGAGAGGTAGGGTGTGGGCACAGGGGGGTGGTATCACTTAAAACCATAGAGTGTTGCATTAGTGTCACGCTAGTCTTTTCTGTCCAAGTCACCAAAAATGTTTGCAAAACATTTTCAATCCCACCTCCATTTGTCCGCTCAAAATGTTTCTTGGTCGCCATTTTGTGATTCTTACGTTTTAAAAAATTCTTTGTGGATTTGATGCTTCAGTGCTTTATGCTACCGTAGATTTCACACACACCCCTAAAAATCCCAGAACAAACAACAATAAACAGGAGAGATGGAACAGAGCAAGTTTAGAAAATTGTGCCAAGGAGGAAGTCTGGGGACTGCAGAGAAGTGTGGGAAGAGACTGCACAGCTAGTCAAAACATCTTGAAAATGTTTCAGCAACAGAATTGAGGATGCATTTAAAATATTTCCAGGCTGGAAATAAAATGTTTTGGGATAAAAAATTATGCAGAACTCCTCAGAGAAAACTTCTTATTTCCTGTCTCAGAACATTTATAGTGTCTGTGCAAAAAGGGCCACAGCCAGTTCAACATCACTTTTAATCCCTCCTTCTGCTGACCTTGGTAGCCCAGCCATCAATAGAGAGGGAGACCTGGTCACCCTAGATTGGCATTAAATGAAATTGTTTGTACTGGCCAGAAGACAACTCCAGAATCTAGATCCCATTGTGGTGAGATCTTTAAAGAAAGTAAATTTAATTAAGATGAGATCAGCAGGCCTCACTAGCCAGCTCCCCAACTGTATGAGGTTATTTATCATTTTGGGATTAGGAGTGCTGGCACTATATATGGAAGAGGTATGGTGAACTGCTGTTTTGGACCAAGGAATAGTGTGTCTCAAGTGATCTGAATTTGCGGATGAATCCCTACAACATAGGGATATTCGGGTAAATAAACTAGTCTTCTTTCTCACTGTCTCTCTCATAACTTCATGGCTGGTACCAAAATATGCTCCAAGTTCTCACATATTCCATCTGTTCTGGAATGGAGATTCCCCTCTCCCCATTTTGTTCCTGGAGGTCAATAGACCCTTAGAACAGTGGATTTGTAAAAGGAGAGGGAAATATCGGTGGGGGTCAACACCCCTTTTTACAGACGCGCATTTTTGAAGTCTTTGGAATGTCTGGTTGAATACAGGTCACTGTAGCCAGTAGGGCTGTGTGCGAAGAAGAAGTTCATTATTGTTTGGGTCTTGGTAGTCTTTGGAGGGAAAATATGACCATGATTATTTATTTTTGGGTAGGACATAGAGTGAGGGCTGCCCTGTCCTGTAAAGAACTTCCAGGTTTCCAAGGACGAGTCCCTGAACAAGATACCCCCAGGTCCCTGTTTTCCTAGCCACAGGATTTGCAAAGAACAAAAGGGCTTCTCAAAGGGTAGGAAAGAGAACTGCAGTTCTCTGTGGCTCATCTCTAAAAATGATTGATTGCTTATAGTCCCACTATAGTCCCACTGTGGCGCATCTCTAAAGATGATTGATTGCCTATAGTCCCACTTGCAAGGATCTGATTGGAAAGGGAAAATCCCATTGCGCAGGAAATCAGTACAACAAAATAAAAACATGAGCACACACTGTAGCTGGCTAGCAGCACCTGAAGATGAAACACAACAAAGATTGTGCCAGCCCCCCCTGCATTATCCAAGAACCTCAGATTTGTGTTAGCATTCCAGAAAAGCACAGTAATAGCCAAAACCAGTGACTTCTGTATATATCTTCAGTTCAAGAATTCCATTATGCATTTTGAGTAGGCAACAACCTTATCATCTTTGTAGTGTCCCGGATGCCATACAGCATCTATAAAAACCCTTCTGAGGACCTCTAAAGTGGATATGCAGTTATGTATTCCAAATGCTACATTTTGTCTGAGTTAATGGCTCCCTTCTTTTTATTTACTATTTGATCAGGGTGTCTTTATAATAGGTTTGTTAGGATAGGTTGCCAGGCTGCAGCCAGCAGCCCCATCCCTGGGAGCGAAAAAGACATCAGAGTCATGCCAGCATGCTGATGTCACTTCTGGTTAAAAACCACAAAAGACATAACTGGATACTGTAGGATTTCCAAAAACTCTATGGTAAAACCAAAGAGTTTTTGAAAATTATAGAATGTTCTTGATGTCACTTCTGGGATTTACTGCAAGTGACATCAGCTGACTGGTATAATGCCAGTGTGCTCCCCTGCCCCCTTTTCCTCTTTCAGTCTTTTCTGGTGTAGGCAAACCACAGGGTTGCTAGGAGGTCATCCATTATAAAATAAGTTCTGAGTGGCTTTTCTAAAATTACTGAAACCAAACTACAGTTTAGAATATCAGGTTTTAATTCACTCTATTAGTTAATTGTAATATTGAAGCATTACCATCGACATCATAATCGTAATTTTGAAGCATTAACATCAGCTGTAATCCAATGAAAAGTAGATCAGTAACACTTCTGCTATACTAATTATCAGCCTCTGACTTTTAAAAAGTCTTTCACAGCGTGAACTCTTTTTCAGGTGAATACTGCACTGTGAGGAACTGCCTTGGAATATTACTGTGGTGATTCAGGGAGCCTAGCCATGTTGATGGATTTCCCCCTTTTTTAAATTGCACCTTCCTATAATACTTGAAAGTTAGGTAAAGAGATTTTCAAGTAGCATAGTTAGAAACATGCCCCTCCATGATTGCTGTATGTAGCAAATGTTCAATTGCCAGAAGAGAATGGAGAAACAGTCTTGTCTGATTTCCCTTCTCCCTGCAGCCTCCTAATCCATGAGGTTTTCATCACTACCTAGAATAAGCATTTAAGGAGCCACAGGGAAAGAGATGGTAATGACTGACCTGCTTTTACTGGTGGGGTGCAACTTTCCCCATATATCTCCACAATGAAAAGGACTAGAGACTCGGTTATTTTGTTCAAAAATGAAAGTTGTACATTTAGAGGAGCAGGTAGATCATGCCAGTAAATTATTATAACATTGGTAACAGGGCGACTTAGGCAACTGGCTTCCGACAAAACCTGAGTTTGGCCTCACCGCCAAGGTCCGGTGTATGGGCAGCCAAATCTTCACCTATGAATTAAAACAATGATTTGTATCAGCCTACAAATCACCTCCCACTCCCATCAAACATATTGGCTGATGGCTCTACCCACCAACTCTTTTCCTAATTTAATCACAAATAACCCTATGAGGTAGGTCGTTAGCCTGAGAAACAACTCCAAGCCAGTGCAAGTGGGTATTAAGCATGTAAATCTCTCACAAATCACCCGCAGCAAAACATTTACCAAACAAATGTCACATCATCTCTTACAAAACACCTCCAGTGGAATCCGACTTTCATTAGGTTAAACTGAGCTCAATTCTTCTTTCAAATTCAGCCCAAAGGGAGAATCTAGTCCCGGTTAAACAAGTGATGCTGTTGGTGGATTCTCCCCACCCTGAAACAGCATCACTTTTGAGGGTTGGAGATTCAGATGAAAACAAATAGCAGATCTCGGGCTGGAATCTGGGCAAATTTGGGCACATTCAGACAAAAAATTGTCCTGGACATGTCCCGCCCAAAATTCAACAAATGTGAATGCAAAGCATTTGGGTTTCTTGGAGGTATTTTGGTGTTTTTTCAGCCTGCAGGGATGATTTTTAAAAGCTACGCACTATGATTTTAGGGCATCATCCAGAGATCAACCCCCTGATGATACCTTTCACCCGAAGTTTACATGTTTAATATTTTGGTTTGTCACTATTTTAAAATATTATTCCTTCCAGGGTATTCCCCAAGAAATTCTGTTCGATTCTTTGTTCTGTAGTGACTTTGTCCATTGTAGCTACAATGAGAAATTTCTGGAGGCAGGCTGCAGATTTTGAAGATAGGAGGCTGCATCAAGGTGGCTCCAAGAGGCCTCTGGAGTAATAAGCATCCAATCTTGGGTGAGCTTTGGCTTCTGGGTGGTGGGGAGTTGAGAGAGTTCTGAGAGAACTCAGCCCACAGGCTTCATGTGGAGGAGCCGGGAAACAAAATAAGGTTTTTTTTTGGGGCCCAAAAATTGAACCCCAGAAGCTAAAGGTCTCCAAACCTGGCTGCTATTACCAGGAGGCTCCTAGCCACCCTGGAAAGTCTGGTGCCCTTATCTTCTCAGAAATGTGCAGCCTGCCTACACACTCAGAAATTCCCCATTGGCTACAATGGAGGAAAGTCACTGCAAAACAAAAGAATCTTGGGCAAATTTCTTGTGTTTGAAGGGTATAGTGACACTCAAATTTCTCAGGTATCATCTGTGCCATCCATTTTATGATGCCACCCAAGTTTGGTGAAGAGGTTCGGGGAACTAAAAGTGTCCCTCAAAATGGGTAGCCACCATCTCCTGTTAGCTTCCATTGAAAAAACAATGGGATGGTGTTCCCATTTAGTCCATAACTTTGCTTCCCCTGAACCAAACATCACCAAATTTGGGTGGCATCATCAGGACAGTCTCTGGATGGTCCCCTGAAATTTGGGTGCCACTAGCCTTAAAAATGCACCCCCTGCAGGCCAGAACGTGAAAAAACACTTAAAAAATTTAAAAACACACAAACGACCCTGAAATGTTGGCGCCCCCCCACGTGACCAAATGGGGGCACCCGGGGACATAGGGTACCCCCTGTCCCTAGGCAGGAACGCCACTGGGGTATAATAGTGTAATATTAGTGTAATATTAGTGTAATAGCACAATGATTTCCTAATGATGTCTTGTGCCACCCACCTACCCAATGATTCTGTGGCCCCATCCATGGCTTCTGCCCAAGGTCCCAGAATCGTTAAGACCACCCCTGCTTGTAGATTCAGCTGGTACCTTCAATTCCTGTGGATGGGATAGTATGATGTGTTTTGAATGTTTTCACTATATTATTTGCTGTTCCAATGCAAGTGTGCTATTGTGCTTAGAAAACCAGTTATATCCTTAAATCTTAATTTTGTGTGTGTTTGGCTGCGCTTGCTCTTTTTAAAGTTCTTCAAGATGGATCTACAGCCCTGCAGTCTTCTCAGTAAAGTTCAGCTAAGTGCAATACCTTGAATTCAAACGCACATTAGCTCACCGCAGCTCACGTCTTTAAAAATCTGTCACGACTGTGTGTTTTTTACAATGTAAATGTTACATCTAAGTATTGCATTATTTGTCAGCCTTTATAACAACATTAACCTGCAATAATGACATTAGTGTGGAGTGACATCTTTATGGCTGGAGCGAAACCTCCATTATGAAGGTCAGCTAAAACAATCGAGGATGCAACTGCATATATTAAAAATGATTAATGTGGAACATAGAAAATGAACAAATCAATCACCCTGAGGCACTACACAAAATGTCTACTCAGATTAAAATTTAAACCAATTGCAGAGTAAGTGCTGTTAACTTCTTATAAAATGCACTGGGAGGCACTCAAAGGATCCGGGAATCCTGTTTGCTTTGTAAAGGTAATGTCGGGAACAGGTAGAAACATTTGCAGGCGAGAAGGACAGTGCTTAAGCTTTTTTTAAATTCTCCCTATGGCCTTAACCTGTTTTACCCCCTTTCCCCTTATCTTGATCCCAACTAGTGTTGCCAGGTCCCCCTACCCCCTGTCCACAGCTGGGGAATCAGGGGTGATTAGGGTTGCCAGATCCAGGCTGGGAAGTTGCTGGAAATTTGGGGGTGAAGCCTAGGGAGGACAGGACCCCAGTAGGGTTTAATGCCATCGTCCACCCTACATAGCATCCATTTTCTACAAGGAAACTGACCTTGGTAGTCTGGTCTAGGTCCCACTTGGAGGTTAGAATTCCAAAGTTCCACAGAGAAGTCACATGAACAAGGCATTTGCTAATCTTACTAATGTATAGGATGGCACCTCTAAAGGAAGTTTTGTTTAGATGAGTGAAGCTGTAATGGCGGCAGGGAAGATGATCCCACAGGCATGTGGGCCCGAGGTCTTTGGAAGCTTTGTGGTGATAACGACACTTTGAATTGGATCCTGTATTGAAATGAATCCTGTCTTAGGGATAAGACTGAATTTCAAAATGATTCCCCCACAAGTCTTTATTTTTGCATACATTTCTCTTTCCTCGTGCAAAAGCTTTCCATTAAAAGGAATGAACTTTCAATGTTAATTTTGCGTCGGTCGCATATAGATGGCATCTATCCAAGACATGGCATACAAGGCAAAAAAGGAATAACTGACAGCAATGGAAATGAGGCAAGCCAAACCTGTGAGAATAATAAAATATAAATCAAAAAGAATGAGTGGCTCATTATAAGCTCATATCAGCATTACCTTAGCAAATGTATGTTGCTTAGGTAACATGAAGTTCTGACTACAAAGGCAAAAAAAAGAGTACGTTTGGGGACAAGTTGCTTAGAAATGTATCTTACATCAAGTAATGGATATTAGCAGCAGCAACTGGAGGATGAGAAGGAGAGGAGACATGGCTCACTGGAAAAGCCTCAGTTTTGCATATACACGTTTCAGTCTCTGGCACCACTATTTAAAAGATCAGGCTGTAGGATGATATGAAAGAACTGAAGAGCAGCTATCAGTTTAAGTAAACAAAACAATCCTGATAGACCAATGGTCTGACTCAGTATAAAGCAGCTTCACATGTTCAAAATCTGTGACACGAATGACCAGAAGTTGTGGGTATTATTCCTTGCAGTGTAAGATATTGTGGCACACCAAAACAGGCTGCTTTAACATTCATTTCAGTGATCTTTTAATTTTCTTATGAAAACTTCTTTTTGCATTGTGATAATATCTAAGGCCCTTTCTGCACGGGCCATTTACAGTGCCCTAGGGACGGCAAAAACACCGTCCCTAGGGAGCTGTTCACATGGGGGGCGCAGCTGCATCACAGCCGCGCCACCCTCGCTCCCCCCTAGCGGCGCAAAGCCACTGTTTCCAAACCTTGCTCCCCGAGCAAGGTTTTCTGGAAACAGCGACTTCCAGCCGCTGCCATACGAACGGCAGCGGCTAGAAGGCGCCATCCCCCCCTTTCCCGATCGACATACCTTCCCTGCAACCTTCAGGCGCGTCGGCCAGGCCTGGGGACACGCGCCCCTGCCCTGCGACTCCAGAGCTGTCACTCAGGGCAGGGGTGTGTGTCCCTTGGCCTGGGCGACGCGCTGGAAGGTCGCAGGGAAGGTACATCGATCGGGTGATGGTGCGCCACTGCCCTGTCTTCTCTGCCCTTACTGGGACCGTTCATGTGAACGGTCCCAGGGTGTGTGTGTTGGTGTTGTATACGCCGACGCACTCCCCAGCGTGGCTGTGTGGAAACGGCCCACGTTTTACAACTGCAAAAATTCTGATTGAACCATGGTAAATTAGATGCACCCAAATAACCGGGGGCAGCCATTGCTGCCGGGGTGAGCAACGCAGCAAAATAAGGGGCTTGCATGGCCTGGTGGCATGCTGCAGAACCGGGTGCAATGATTGGCTCCCAGCCGAAAAGGCGGGAGGAGCCAGGGTATATTAAGACGCCTCTCCCAGTCCGCGCCCTTCCTGGCGGCGAGACCCAGCAAGGCGTGGTGGTGTTGTTTGGCGTCTCGTGTAAGGCCTGGAAGGAGACTGGTTGCGGCCTCTTAGCTTGCCTCTCTTTTTCTCCTTCTACCTTGCTCTTCTGCACTTCTTCGTTTCCAACTTTCATTTCTTCTTTCCTCCTTCTGGTCGCAACTGGTCTCGCAGCTTGCTATGGGGCCGAAGCGGGCCAAGAGCAGGGAGCCCCCCGCGGGGGGGCCGGCACCTTCGGGCAGAGCCCGAGCCCTCCTTAATAGGGTGCAGGCTCAGACCGGCCCAGGGACATCGGAGGGCCCGGTGGTCGGGCGTATCAGAGCAGCTGCGCGGGCGGCAGCGGTCTTGGGCTTGTCCCCCATCGGACGGGGCAGGCCCGCTGGCCCACCGGAGCAGTCCTCCCCGGAGGGGGAGGTCCTCCCATCAGTCCCGGGGGGTGCCGACCCGGCCTCCTCCCGGCCCGAGCTTGCCAGCGATCCAGGCCCCGATCCTGTCCTGGTCCGCAACTTGGCGGATACGCTCCTGCACCTTTCCCGGGCCCTCGGCGGAGCGGCCGGCGAATCTGGCACCCCGTTGGGTACAGGGGAGTTGGAGCCACCCGCGTCGGCGGCTGCCGGCACGGCCCAGGCGGGCAGCGCGAGCGGAGCGGCGGAGGAGATCCAGCTTTCGCCACCGGTCAGCACGTCCACGTCGGTGGACGCATCCGCTGGCCCCTCTGAGTGGGAGGGCAGGAGGAGGAAGCGATCGTCGAGGCATTCCCGTTCCTCCAGGCGATCTCCCAGCTCTTCATCGTCGGGTGAGTCTACCGAGGACGATGACGCGCAGGCTAGCGGGGAGTTTTGGTACCATGGTGAAAAGGTGCCCGCTCTCCCACTTTGGATTGCAAAGCGCAGGCGTCTGGGGGGCGGGGAGGCGCCATCCCCCGGCCCGGCCCAGGACGACCGCGGCAACCCTCCCGGGTCCCATCTCCCCAGGAAGCTCAGGGAGCGGGCGCTGGATGGGTACTACGTTGATATCTTTAAGTTCCTACGGCGGGAAGGGGAACATGGCTTGTCGGGTGGGAAGGCCGACAGAAAGCGGAGGGACCCGGTGGCAGCCGAGCGGAATTTCAACAACTGGCTGCAGGGTTTCACGGAAATTTTGGCCCTCATCAGGGCCGCTTACCCCCTGCGGGCTTGGCACTTGGCGGCCCATATGGCGCACGTGCTGCGGGCTCGGGCGCTGGCCGGCGAACCCGCGGCCATAGCTTACGACGAGGCCATTCGCAAGAATGCTTCCCACAAGAGCCGGTTCCGCTGGGATCTCATTCACGACCAAACCTGGATGGTCGTGGTCCAGCCGGCCATGAAGGGAGCCGCGGAGCCATCCGTCCCAGATAAACCCAGCAGACCTTACCCGGGGTGGGCGGGGGCGAAAGGGCTTTGTTGGGAATTCAACAGAGGCGCTTGCCAGTGGCCGAAGTGCAAATACGAGCATGTTTGCTCCAACTGTTATGGCAGTCACAGCAGAGTGGGCTGCCCCAAGCCGGCCGGGCGCTCTCCCTTTCGGCAGGCCCGGTCCCCCGGCGCCGGGCCCTCCCAAAAAGAAGCCGGTGGCCAGGGCAGCGCTCCTGCCCCCGCAAAACACTGAAACCCTCGCTCAGCTGCAGTCTTTGGCTCCCACTCCCATCCGGTTGGGGGTGCTGTTGGAATGGCTGCAGCATTATCCTGACAGGCGTGCTGCACGCATGCTGGGGGAAGGCTTCTCCGTGGGTTTCAGGATTCCCTATCGAGGCCCCCGGAGGGCCTACCAGGCAAGCAACTTGAAGTCAGTTCGTGATCTCCCTGGCGTGGTGGCTGATAAGCTTAACAAAGAGATCAGGGCCGGTCGCATTGCTGGCCCTTACAGCCACCCGCCTCTCCCCAACCTCAGGGTCTCCCCCATTGGTGTCATGCCTAAGAAGACCCCGGGGGAGTTTCGTTTAATTCAACACCTTTCCCACCCCGGGGCGATTCAGTCAATCACTTCATAGGCCCCGAGGTCTGCTCGGTGCGGAATGCCACCTTGGACGAGGCCATAGTTTCCATCAGGCAGGCGGGCCCGGGTGCTCACCTTGCAAAATGTGACATCCAGTCCGCCTTCCGGCTCTTGCCCATTTCCCCCCTCGATTTTGAGCTGCTGGGCATCCATTTCCAAGGCAATTGGTACGTGGACAAGGCCATGCCCATGGGCTGCTCTTTCGCCTGTGCTGCTTTTGAAACTTTCAGCACTTTCCTCGAGTGGGCTTTCAGGCAGAGGGTGCCCTCCGGGCTGGTGACCCATTATTTAGATGACTTCCTGTTCATTGGCAGGCAGGGCAGCAGGGAATGCGAATTCGCCCTGCAGGCTTTCCAGGCCCTGGCCGCCGAGCTGGGGGTCCCTTTGGCTCCCTTCCACTGCCCTCAGCTATCTGGGCATTCACCTGGACACGGTTCTGGGTACTTCATCTCTTCCTGCAGACAAGCTCATGGCCCTTACCACCCTGCTCCAATCTGTGCTCCTCCTGCGAAAATGCAGGGTACGCCGGGTGCATTCCTTACTGGGCCACCTCAATTTTGCCTGCAGGGTGGTGGCGCCAGGCAGGGCTTTCTGCTCGTGGCTGGCGAGGTCTTTGTCTGGCTGCAAGTCCCCTGACCATCACATCAGGGTATCTCGGGCTCTGAAAGAAGATCTGCAGGTCTGGTTGTCCAAATCCAAATCCAAAAACCTTTATTAGGCATAAAACCAGTGCCAAGAATTTCAAATACAATAGAAAGATCATTATTGCTCAACTTGCAGTACACCGAGCAAAAACATAGCAACAGCTTCAGATATTTCCACACTAGAGCTATTTAGAAGCTTAGCCATTTTTGTTTTATCAGAGAGGAGCATAAATCCTGTTGGTAAACACACAGTGCTCTCAAAATTGGATTTCTGATGTTTGTTGTAATTCTTTTGAACAATGGAGCAGAATATGAGAAAGTGTTACAGTTGTATCAGGACAGAATTGACAGCGACGCTCATCTTGTGGAATACCAGAGAATCGACCTTGAAGATGTGCTTTGACGGAAAAGAGTTAAGCACCTTGCTCTGGTCATCATGACCCATCTGCTATTGTAAATTTAATAAGTTGTTGCAGATATATAGCAGGGCTTAGTTTTCTGAGGGATAATCCCAAAGACTATTGGAGAGCACAAGAGCTTTGTGCTTTGCTCAGGAGAAATTGGTACTCTTGGATCAAATAATCTAGACTTTAAGCGATGGTAAATCTCCGGAGCGGTGAGCATTTGTAGAGACCTCCCAAAGAGAAGCCCAAAGGAAAGATCTTTTTTTCAATATGTAGCCACCATTCTCAAAAGCTGAAACCTCTCCTCATTTCTAACTGGGACAAACTGTTAGGGTCAGTGCAAAACAAAGACGCGAGCCAAAACTTAAAAGTTAAGCAACCCCATGCCCTTGTTTCTAATGCTAAATGTTGCCCTGATTCCGTAAAACAAAGCAACTTACCATAGGGGACACTAAATGTGGGGTGCCAAAGATCTTATAAAAGCGAAATTGGATTGGATGCTTTCCAATTTCTGGTGCCAAATGCCTTGGATCCAGATAGGGGATACCATACAAAAGCGAATCTGGATTGTCACTTTTAAATCCGAGGCTTCAACGGCATTTCCCTATGGCAGACGTTCTTCTGGAACCCGGCCTGGAGCTGCAGGTGCACTCTGATCGCTTCCGGGGCCTTTGGCTTTGGTGTGTATTTCCAGGGTCCAAGTAGGGCCCAGGGCCTCTGGCCTCCAGCCTGGCACTCACAGGGCATCACCTGGGATCTCACCTTTCTGGAGCTGTTTCCTATCTTGGTGGTGGTACATATCTGGCACGACCTCTGGCTTAATAGGAGGATACTTTTCTGGTCGCGACAACCAGGCTGCAAATTAGCAGCGTGGTGAATGGAGGCAGTCGAGCTAAGTCGGCATAGGTCATGCGCTTGGTTCTGCAATTTGGTGCTACATGCCTCACTCTATAACACATTTCTTTTCAAAGCTGCTTTTGTTCCAGGTTTACAAAATGAGCATTGCTGACGCCTTGTCTTGCCAGCAGGTGGATCGCTTCCGACGCTTCTGGCCCCCGGGGCGGAGCTGTTCCCGGCAACAGTGCCGGGCGTCCCTCTGGAACCTTGGCAGCTGGGGACGTCATCACAGGTGTTTTGAACTCGTTGGCACCGCCACGCCAGCAGGCGAGTAACGACCAGAGCCGCGCGCGACTTCCGGAGCCAAGCAGCGCCCAAGGGGCTTCCCATCTGTGGCGGGTGGACACAGGCCTTCCTGCTTGAGTATCTGCGTTACATCTCCATGGGCGGGGGATGCACCCACACTCCACATGGGGGTGCAAACCATGGCGAGCACGCCTTCTATTGCAGGATTTCGGGCTTCCCTGACGTGGACCAAGTCGCTTGTAGTTCACCGGGCTGGTGGCAGGCTGGCGGCGGGTGGGCCCCAGGCAGAGGGACCAAAGACGCACTGTTATCAGGGTGGGGCAGTCACCAGGGGCTGGCGGCCGCGGCAGGTGTCGCAGCTGTCACGTTATGAGCTTAGCTTTTCACAGCCGCTTTCCCACCTGGGCTCCACCACGGGCTTTCAGGCCTGGGGAACTGGTCGCCTTCAGATCAAGGGACCCGGGCCAGTTCTCCACCGCCGGCCCAAAGGGAGCACCTCATCTTAATCGGGGATGGTTCATGCGTCGTAAATACGCTGCGGCTTGCCCATTCCAAGACTGACCAGGAGGGCCACGGGCGCCTGGGTCACCATGCCAGTCTTGCCGAAGGCGACGCCATCTGCCCCCTCACCTCATTGCTTCTTGGCTCCGGCATAGGCCACGGTTAGGCGGTATGCTCCTGGTGCATGAGGACGGGTCCCCCCTCACCAGGTTCCAGGATGCTTGCAGTGTTCCGGGCATAAGCCTGGCCCGGGCTGGAGTTGCCAGCCGCCGGAAGCTTGGCCTGCATTCGCTTTCCGGATAGGGGCCGCCACTCGACTGCAGCTCTTCAGGAGGGCAGGGCCCAGGAGAGGCAGCTCCGCATACGCTGGGCAGGTGGCGGTCGGGGCTTTTCGGGCGACATTCGCCCACATCTGACTTGTTGATTCCTTTCGCGAGGAGTGCCTCCAGGGGAAATAACCGCCAGACTGGCTCCATGCCGGCAGGTGTGGGTGCGTGGGGCACAGCCTCGCCAACAGAAAGTCGGGACTCACGCTTCTGCAATTCCAAATCTGGGGCCGGCATCTACCGGACTCGGGAAGCTTAAACGGTAAGGATTTGCCTGGATGGGGCAGGGGCGATGCTTTGGCATGAGCTGGAGCCCAAGATCATAGAGTACATTTTTTTTCAACTGGCCACGCCGGATCTCCTGGTTTTCCACCTGGTGGAGGGAGTGATCTCCGGCCAGGTCGGCCTTGACTCCTCTGGTTGTGGAAAGGTGGCCACCTACTCTCAGTGAGCTTTGCCAGGCATCGGCCTGGCATGACTTTGGTATCGGTCCAAGATGCTGGCAGCGGGTCCACTGGAAAGTGGAGCTGTGGATCCTGCACTGCTGTGGACAGGGCCTGCAGAAAAGTTAACAAAGGCTGTCAGCTGCCAAGGTGGTGCTCGTCTCCTTGGGGGAGCGGTGAGCGACCGACGGAGCAATCACCCGGGACAATAAGGGCCTCTTTGAGCAGGATGAAGTCTCGTCCGCCCGTCCCAGTGAGGGCATGGACTTGTGGCTCCAGTCGTGTCGACATAAACCCTCCTCCGCTTGGAGTTCGATCTGGACAGGAAACTCAGGCTTCTGAAGGGAGTTTGGTGAGCGGGGAGCTGCGAGGTGAGGGCAGCTACGTGGCGTGGCTTTGCAACGGTGTACGCACATCTGGGGAGAGAACCAGCCTTCTCCGGACTGGGGCCTCCCAGGCTTGTGCCTCCCTGCGGAAGGGGCTGGGGTGGGGCGGGCAGGCTGGCCAGGCCGGGCAGGCCGGCCGGCACTCCCTCGTACACCCCAGGGGAGTGGGGTTAGGGTCGGGTCCGGTTAGGCGGCCGAGGGCTTCAGCCGGTGTCCCGACACCCCAGCAAAGCACGTGGAGGAGGACGGGCCGTTAGGCGACCTTAGGGCTGCTTAGCCGGGTGCCCGCTCAGCGATGGGCGGAAGAGGTGGAAGCAAGCAGGAGTGTTATCTCTGGGGCTTCCCTTCCCGCCAGTTTCCCAATGGAGATTGGGATGTGATGTGCGACCCGTTTGCCGCCCAGCTCTCATGTATATAGTTCATGTTGTTATGTTATTGATTATTAATAAACGGGCTGCGGCCCATTCCTTTCCAGCCTATCGTTGTTGTGTGTTTATTGAGCGAAGTAAGTCTCACCATCTGCAGCAATGTATCTGCAGGGTTCAAAGATTAATACCATGTTTAATAATAGGCTATATTATGCTATTTAAGGTTGTCAAACTCCGGGTGGAGCCCGGAGATCTTGCATTATAATGTATCTCCAGATGATAGAACAGTTGTCCTGAAGAAAATGATTGCTTTGGAAGATGGCGACTATGATAGTATACCCTGCTGCGGTCCCTCCCCTCTCCAAAACTTGCTTTCCCCAAGCTCCAATCCCAAATTTCCACGAATTTTGTTGGCAAACGACTATGCTGTGTAGGATTTCAGTAAGCAGTAAGTTATCTTTGTTATTTTTGTGTGTCCTGTCATCTGTGTTTGTTCTTATTTTCTTATTTTCTTTAATAAAGCTCTGATTGCTTTTTAAATGGTGTGAGTTTACTGACCAAACCCCAAAGTGCTTGGTTGCTATTGACAATGGCTGGTCTACCACTATAGCTGCTATGACCTTTCAGTTCAGGAATAATCTAACTTGACTCACCTTTAATGCACTTGGAGGAGAATTCTGTGGTTAGTTCCACGCTAGGCATTTTGGGGTGCTCCTACTCATATGTGCAATCCATTCCCTGAATTAAGAATTTTTCCTACCCTTGCTTACCATCATGAGACATATTCTATGGGTAAGGGAATTTCAAGGTTTGAATCCATACCAGGATTTTGTGCATAATCTCAGATGCCATTGGGCTATTGTTGGCAACCTGTTCTTGGATGGCATATAATATTTGATACTAGCATGCATTTTATTAGCTTACAACTGATCATACTTAAAATGCACATTTCAAACATGAAAGCTCCAAAAGACCAAAGTTCAAAACCAACAAGGACGTCATGAAAGCTTTTCTAGAAAGAAATTGCAAAGCATACTATAGCCTTTATTTCCTGACTGACAGGAAAAGTTTTTTTTTAAAAAAATTACTTGTCTTTGGATTTATTTTTAATGACATGGATTCTTTTCACCAAAATGAAGGATGTACATCAATGCCCGGTTGATCATAAATAATGGAAACTGAAATCTGAAATAACCACTTAAAACATAAGGTATCAATGTAATATGATTCTTTTTTATTACTCAAATCACTGCATGCTAATAGAAGATTAGTAACAAATATATAAATTGTAACACGGTATTATAGAGTAATACTGAAAAATAATTCATCTGGTTTTTCCATAAATCAGCCCAAGAAAATGACATCCTACTAATTAGATATTCTCTTCAGGACAAAATAGCACTTTGAAACTCCAAAATAGCTTTGTGGGTATATTCACAATATTAACTTGGATAATAGCCCTGACCTGGATGATTCTGTCAAAACTGGATCAGTATGATTTTAGAATGAACCAATGACATGTGTCAGGGAACAGCTCCCAAAGGCTGTAGATTTAAGGCAACAATACAAGATGTCAGAATGTGTTGTATCTTATGCCACTCATGGGTAATTTGGAAAACACCAAGAGCCCAGATCACACACCTGGCATGCAACCTTTGCCAAACAGACACATTTGACAGCTGGATTTCTCAAAAGCCAACATGCCAGCATCCTTTATTTGTGTGATATCTTGTCATGGGAAAGAAAATATGTCATGGGAAACAAGTCCAAATCTCACACCTGGAGCATTACTTGCCTCTGTGCACCAAGCATAAGATAACACAATAGCTGGTTTCCCAAAACTCTGTATGCCAGCTTTCCCTATTGTTCATATCAGCTGGAAGGCACATGATGGATGCTTAGCTACAAATACTTTTGTAGCTAAGCAACAATTGGGGTGAGTCTAGACAATATATTTGGAGCACCCTGCCTCTGTAGTTGAAGCAGGAGACAATATAACTGGCTTTCCCAAAGCTTTGCTTGCCAGAGTAGCTATCCAAGAGTCACCTTAGTCACTGCCTCAGTAAAAAAAAAAAAATGGTGCAGAGGACACATGTGAATATATTTCCATGATTTTATTCATGTACTGTTTTCTCTCTGCGCTGTTGTCAACCTCTTCAGAATTCAGAGAATTTCTGGAATAAATTCTGAACTTGGAATATGTACAAGTCTCTCCTTTCAACATTGGTGGTGAAAGTGACATCAAGTTATAGTTGACTTATGGTGACCTCGAAGGGCTTTTCAAGGCAAGAGACATTCCAAGGTGGTTTGGCACTGCCTGCCTCTGCATGGGCTGGGAGAGTTCTGAGAGAACTGTGACTGGCCCAAGGTCACCCAGCAGGCTTCATGTGGAGAAATGGAAATTTGAACTAATTTCTCCAGATTAGAATCTGCCATGGTTAGCATCCTTTGTAAAGAAGCAACCTTAGTAAAGGAACAGCAATAAAGAGCGGCTGATGTTTACTTTGGCCACCATTGCTGCCCGGGGGTGGGGCAGGGAGAGGGACAGAATCAGCACTGGCATCCAGCCCAGTGTGGGGCTACACTGCCTAGCTGCTGGCAAGAGTGAGTGATGTGCCTGGAGGAGGTGGGGCTGTGGCCTTATATAGGTAGGCCGAGCCATCCTGTCCTGCACCTCTTCTTACCTGAGTGTTGATGGCTTCTCCTGCCCTCCCTTCCTCGTGGGTCTAAGGGGTTTTTTTTTGTTGGCATTCTGGTTACAGTTATTGTTGTTGTTATTTGCATTTCATCTATCACAGCCTGGCGAGTTCTGCATGGGGACTGATCCGTTCAGGGGACAAGGAGTGTGCCAGCCCTCCCCATTTGCTGAGGGCCTTCATCAGAGGCCTGGGGGGTGGAATGAGCCTGTGAACCATATGCCCAGGCCGGGGGCTGCTGGTGGCTCGTGCTGCCATCCAGAGGCCATCTCCCAGATGGCTCTCACTATTTTGCTGCTCCGGGTATTTCCCTCCCATGCATTGGGCTGGAGGAAAGTTATTACTGGGGGCAGCAGACATGCTGCCCAATGCCATATCTGTCCCCAATGCTGAGCTTCTGCTTCCTTTTGCCAGCACACCAATAAAACGGCTGTGGCCAAATTTTGCCCACACAGTGGGATTTTCTTTGTCTCCTTCTGCACCCTCGAACTGCTTCCTCCCCTCCTTGGGCAGCAAATTGTCTTTAGGGGAGGGACAATGATTCAATGGCACAGTATCTGCTTTGCTTTGTGTACAGTTATCTGCTTTGCTTTGCACGTAGAAGGTTCTATGTTCAATCTCTGGCATGTCCAGTTTTTTTTAAAAGAAAAGGATCAGGTTATAAGTTATATGAAAGAGTATTAACTCCTGAAGAACTCAGACCATCAGACCATAAAGTATGGCTGTGTACAAAGAAGCTTTAAATGTTTAACTTCACACATGTTCCAACATCTCTCTTGACTCTTGTTGGAGTATTTTCTGGGAACTATTTGAGTTGTATGTTTGAACTGAAAAGGAAGTGACTTGGATTGTTGAAAACCTGGGACTTTTTAGACAAACTGTTTATAATGTATGTATTCAGCTTGCCTTTTGGTCCAGATGGGTATTTGAAGTGGCTCACAGAATTTTAAATGGTTATATCTTAATACAGTATAATAGGCTATTTAAATTGTTTTATTTCTTAATAAAGGTAATACATTCATTGTATTGGAGCCAAATATCTTACATGCAAGAGTTAGCACATCTGCTGTGAGGGAAAGGAAATTTATTTTCCCCCTCAGCATTTTAAACCACCATATATTGTATTTATGAAAATGATACACCCTGTCAGGGCACATTTAACCTGAAGGGGAAAAGGCAGGAAGTGACAGGACTAGTCAGTGAGTGGTTCCCTGCCTGAAAAAAGCATGTGGGGCTCTGTCGCAGTAGGTTAGAATAAAAGAGAGAAATAGAAAGTGACTGGCAGTAAGTCACCCAGCAAGCTTCTATGGCTTGAGCATCTCAGATCCTAGTCTGACTTGCTAACCACTATACCACACTGAAATAGGGATACTTGATTATACACCAAATTGTATCCTCCTCATTGCTTTTAGTCAGAGAGCTAATAATTTTATGGGCTATTAATCCACATCCAAACAGCCCAGTGGTGTCTGTCTGTCCAATTAAAAGCTGCTTGTCACAGTTGCCACTTCCAATAATTAAAGCCACATATTAAAAAGATCAGCTATTACATTTACATTTCTGAGGTGAGACTTGCTACTTTAGTGTCTCTGTGTGCTGTCTGTCAACACCACTTAATGACTATTCAGTAATTTAGGTGCTCATTAATATTGCAATTGGTTCTTCATAATCAATGTTGCTGACTGTTCAGGTGCGAAAAGCAGGCAGTGCATCTGCAGGCTTATGGACACATATGACTTTGAATGTGCAAAAAAAGAGATAAAGTGATCCTGTGCTTCACAAAACATCCACCTTGACCTTTGAGACACTCTTTTTCACTGATGACTAAAAAATTACTTTTTCAAGGGCACGTGTGCTGCATGCAGCACACAAACGTAAATGTAATACAAATCAAAGCATGGCCTAGCCGTGCAAATGTCTACTTTGCAGTCCGAGCGATGTTCACCATAGTGTTCAAGATAAACCATGATTAAAAACCATTGAGGGAACTTAATTAACAGCCTGTCTCATCTATAAGTGAGGTATGTGTTTATCTGGCAAATATATTTTTGCTGAACCTGTCAATGTCTGTGGAAAGAAGGCATGAGGTAAAGCTGTTTTAATAAACATGAATGTAATGCAGCCCCCAACAAGTTGTCTGAGAATACTGCAGAACATTAAACAGAATATTGCACTCTGTTTTGCAGATATTGGAACTGAAAAGAAAAGTAAGAGAAAAATCTTTATCCTTTTTCTGCATATTGCTGCAATGAGTGACCCAACTTTGCTTCTCTATTGCCTGTGGCATTTTGGGAATTTTGCCTGTGGCATTTTGGGAATTTCTTGAGTACATTGGGAAATCTACAGACATAAGTACTAGATTCAGAAACCACAATTTAGCGATCATAACAAAGTAGCTCAAGTAAACTCTGGAGAAACGTTTTTATTCTGAAGATCATAGCTTCTTCCTCCATCTTATGTTGCCACCATAAAATCTAGGGACATTAGAAACTAGAAAACATCTGGGTTTACATACTTGAAATGCTAAAACAACAGCATCTTAAATTTGGTGGTGAAGGCCTATCTTCCTGTTTTTCTTTTGCCTACATCAGTTTTCTCAAATGCCATCTGTGTTCCAAAGCCTACCACACTGGATCTCAGAAATGCATGTAAAATGCCAACTGAAAGCCAAACAGTAGAAGCCAAAATATTTAACAAAAGACAACTACATCTTTCAGTTTTTTGTCATCTGCATGTTTACAAATGACCATAACTTCCCTTCCATCTTCTGTTTGGAGATAATATTAATGGCAGCACTGACAGGTAGATTTTGCTGGTAACTTTCTTACTTCAAACCTGAATGCTGTGATGACAGCAGCCTAGGTTTCAAACAGCTGGGAAATGTAGTTATCTCTGGATACCTGAACTACTGTTGCAACACCAGGAAACCAGTGAAGTGCAGGAGAGGGTGGTTTGTCTGAAGCTCAGACACTGGCATAATGCCCATTGGGCAAGGTGGACAGCTGCCCAGGGCATCACCTTGTGGGGGGCATCAAAATGCTGGGTTCGTTTTTGAGTATTTTAGTGGTTTTCCATTTTTGGCCTGCAGGGGTGCAGTTTTTAGGCTAGTGGCACCAAAATTTCAGCGTATCATCAGGGGACTGTCCTTATGCTACCTCCCAAGTTTGGTGAGGTTTGGTTCAGGGAGTCCAAAGTTATGGACTCCCAAAGGGGGTGCCCCTATCCCCCATTGTTTCCAATGGGAGCTAATAGGAGCTAATAGGAGATGGGGGCTACAGTTTTGAGGATCCATAACTTTGGCCCCCCTGAACCAAACTGTACCAAACTTGGGGGGTATCATTAGGGAAGTCTCCTGATGAGACCCTGAAAGTTTTGAGACTGTGCCTTCAGAAATGTGCCCCCCACAGCCTGCAACCCCCATTGACAGCAATGCAGAAAACTCAATGCAGAACAAAGATTCTTGGGCAAATTTCTAGGATGTTCCTGCAGGGGGTGCATTTTTGGATGTATCGGCACCAAAATTTCAGGGTATCATCTGGAGATGATGGCACCCCCCCAAGCTTGGTGCAGTTTGGTTCAGGGGGGGCAAAGTTATGGACCCTCAAAACTGTAGCCCCCATCTCCTATTAGCTCCCATTGGAAACAATGGGGGATGGGGCACCCCCTTTGGGAGTCCATAACTTTGGACTCCTTGAACCAAACCTCACCAAACCCGGGGAGTAGCATAAGGACAGTCTCCTGATGATATGCTGATATGTCTAAAAATGCACCCCCTGCAGGCACCAATGTCCTGGTGCAAAAAAATGTTTGGTCATGGTGGAGTGGCCGACCATGTGGGGGGGGGGGGCATCCAACTCAGGTCTTGCCCAGGGCTACAGTTTTCCCAGGGCTGCCTCGTTACGCCCCTGAGCTCAGATTACAATACCAGTCAGAGAAGATCTTTCATATCTGTGATGCACAGCTTAGAGCTACTGAATTTTGTATACTGAGCCACAAACTTTGGTGGCATCTCCAGTTTTAATTGTCACTGGTTTCTTATTTTAAACAGCTCTTCCTCCACTAATGTCCCTATTCATACCATTAAGATTACAGTACATTTTATGACTTCCCCCTTCTTTGATTTGTGTAGCAATGTCACATTAATAGCCTAGTTGGCAATATTTTCTTGTTCAAGGAAATAGCTTCAGGGCATTCTCTGTTTTATCTTGCTTTCAGAACTAATCTCCAAGGACCATACATTAAAAATGATAGACTTTAACTCTGGAAAATAAAGCCTGAACTATCACAGGAGATGGAACATATACAATGTACTTCTTTGCTCAGGCTGAGATGATTGCAGCTCTTTGAAACGACTGACCACAAATTGTTCTCTGTTAATAGTGCCTATTGCTCACAATAGCCATGATTTATTCGTTGCATGGTGTCATAATTTTTTTTCTTATGCAGCTGCACTTTTTGTGCAATTCTTGCAAATTAAGATTCCCATAGAGATGTGCAGCTGGCATTCTTCCTGTACTTTCTTGGGCAAGACACATGAACCAGGAAGAAAGTGGTGATATCCTTGACTTTGGCCGTTTTCTTCTTTTTTAACTTTTTCAATAGTTAGGAACTGAAAGCTCAATATTAGTTTATTTCAGAGCAGAAGAGCAACCTTCCTAGAATAGCTGAAGAACCGCAAAAATGATTTTTATCTGTTTACTAGAACAATGTAGTGTTCGGGGATAGAGCGGTCTATCAAATTGAATTAATAATAATAATAATAATAATAATAATAATAATAATAATAATAATAATAATAATAATAATAATAATATTAACCGCACAGTCAATTGACAATGTCAAATATACCATATATGTGAAAGTTTCAATTCAGATTTATTTGGAAACTGGCTATACAGGATCTCTATGCTTATTGACAGGGGCGGATATGGTGATGGGTGGCAGCCAAATAAGTTTGGGGGAAGGGGCATAAGATGTCTGCAAGCTAGTGCCTCTTCAGTTCACAGAGTCTTGGGGGACATGTCAACTGGCTCAAAGGTCTAGTGGTGTTGTTGGTGAATGCTAGGTCCAAAATAAAACAACTACCATCCAGACTTGATCATGGATGGGGGGGGGTCAACCTAGTGTGCATTATGGAGACCTGGGTGGGTGAGCTGGGAGGTCCTGCACTGACTCAGCTTTGCCCCTGCCCCACTACACTGTACAACACTAAACCTAGATAGGTGGCGAAGAGGTCACTGTAGTTCGTAAAAAGGTGTTTACCATCACCAGATGTCCCTTACACTCTGTAGCTGAGATAGAAGGATTGTACCTGGCACTGGGTAATAGAGATAGAATGGAGCTGCTGTTAATTTACTGTGTACCCCATTGCCCAACAGCATCCCTGTCCAAGCTGACGGGGGTACTTGTGGAGATGGTGTTGGAAGCTTCCAGGTCTACTGTCTTGGGGGACTTCAATCTCCTAATCCTGAGGGGTTTTCAAGAGGGTTTTCCTCTGCAAAGTCTTCCTTGGTACGCTCCCATCCAAGTACTAATCCTGCTTAACTTCCAAAATCTGACGCGATTCAAGCTATAATATATCATCCAACATCCCTTTTGGAGCAAGTACAGAATTTTTTAAATAAAGTCACAAGAATGCTTACACTTCAGTGTGTGAACTATCTATGTGAATTACACAATGTGTAAAGTATACTAGGATATGTTTACCTATTTCAGACTTCATTTTTTTCAGCAAGAAGTGAACACTTTACCTGAGATTTCCATTTGCTTGAAGAGTCTTGTGCCATTCCACTGAATTTTACAGCATAGAAAGCAAAATGCTGAGAACTATAAGATTTCCATGCTCTGAAGTAGATAATCTTTTAAGAGAAACCCAGCTGTATATGAGTTCACCAAACAAGTTGTTTTTAAAAATTACACTGTAAAAATGAATAAGTTGCTAGTTATATTTGCTTATGTTCTGTAGTAAATGGCTAGCTTGTGAAAAGCCCTTGTGTGAATGAAGAGAATTAAAAAATAAAAATGAATGAGGGGAATAAAAATGAAAACAGGAGAGGAAATATCACGTTATATGTCTAAATTATAGCAGTAACATAACACAGAAAGTCCTGTGTTAAACTTTAATATTGACTTTCCCCAAATTATTCAACTGCCCCAGATTTAATGAGGCTCCTGTCTACTTTAATAAACTTTTATCTCTTATTTACTGCTGCTGTCATTCTAAATATATCTAGGAGTACATCACATTTACAGTTTAGAAATCTGGCTGATTCCTGTCACTGTTAACTCCGGGGACAGTGGCTCATTTATGTAACCAACACAATGGGCTGGATTCAGCCAGCTTGTTCAAACACTCTTGCACAATTCTCTTCTTCACTATTACTGCCCCACATAGTTTTTGTCAATGCAGGTCCCACACCCTCCGGCATAACCGTTTTAGTGATCAAAGCACTTCACTTGTCTCTTTTCATCAAGGGCTGGTAGGATTGAATCAAAGTCTTGGAAGTACAATTGCTTCACGTGCTTCAAGTTCAGCCTCTTGAGAAGACAACAGGGATGAATGCATGTGCATATGGGGAGTGGGAAGAGATCATGCATTCTCCATACATTCATTTAAATTTTAGAACAGAATCTGTACGTGTGCAGATATCATGTGCAGATATCATGCGTAGGAGGTTAAGGAGTGGCGTAGGAGGTTAAGAGCTCGTGTATCTAATCTGGAGGAACCGGGTTTGATTCCCAGCTCTGCCGCCTGAGCTGTGGAGGCTTATCTGGGGAATTCAGATTAGCCTGTACACTCCCACACATGGCAGCTGGGTGACCTTGGGCTAGTCACAGCTTCTTGGAGCTCTCTCAGCCCCACCCACCTCACAGGGTGTTTGTTGTGAGGGGGGAAGGGCAAGGAGATTGTAAGCCCCTTTGAGTCTCCTGCAGGAGAGAAAGGGGAAATATAAATCCAAACTCCTCTTCCTCTTCCTCTTCTTCTATAATCAAAACTCCGGCTATACTGTTCTAAGACAGCAGCTGCTTGTCATTGATTATTGCATCATTGTTGAGCTATCTTGATCATTCACAACTGGATTGTTGTGTGCAGATAAGATAATTTAGCTGTGAATCCTTGTCATAGTGCGCTGATATATAACAATTTGTAGATGTCTCTGAAGTGCAATGGACTTTGTTGTTGACAAGTGTGCACTATGAACCCTGATAGTGAAAGATTTATATGATCTGAAGAGAAACCAGAGTAAAATATGGAAGGTCCAGGTTGGTGAACTTATTGGTTAAAGTCATTATTGTACTGCTGCTGAGCAACATGATTTTAGACTTTTTCTTGTGAGCTGGTCTATGACTGTATTTTAAAAAAAACCTGATATAATGTGAACCCTGATGGCATTCCAGATGATCCATGTCAGTAACTTCAGCACTATCTGCAGCTTGATAGATGTGTTCTGTTCATACCATGAAGAGTTTTTACAAATACCTAATCCATATGACTGTTAAAAGACATGTGAAAACATTATATCCCCCAGTCTTATCATACAGGTGGGACATGATTGACCTTCATGTTTCTCCTGCTATGACATGAATACAAAAGATCATCTTATGGTGGAGAAAACTTATATGAATCATTGTAATTCAGGGCCAAAACTGCAGTGCTTAATATTTTAAGAGAGAAGCACTGGGTTCATTTTTTTAAAAAATTATTTATATATTGAGAGTTCTGGCATCCTTACTGATGTGAAAGCTGGCTTGGAGAAGGAAGCCTTTGACATATTCTGGCAGCCATTCATGGCCAATCCATTGGCCCACCATTTTGAACTATGAATACTAGTCTAAGAACTTGATGTTCTCTTGCCAATACTGTTATTGCCAACCTGTTAAAAAAAACATCCTGCCCACAAAAAAACACACATTTAAATTATAGTGATTGCACCAAATCCTTCATTTAGCTTTCAATAGCAGTTAGTAAGCTCGCAAATAGAGTATGAAGAGGATGGCTCTGTTTCCATTGTCTGACCATTTGACAACAAATGGACTGTAGAACTAAGTAGACAAATGGAACTCAGGGACACCGTCGTAGCACAGTAATTATGGGTATTAGTGAATGGTATGTTGAGTAGGCAAAAATATGTTTTAGCTAAATTAAGGTTTGAAAACACAGTTGCATCTACTTGGTGTACTTGCATCAACACAGGTATATTCTGATACAGGATTCTTTTGCATATGATTTCACTGTAGAGGAACTATGGGCTGCACATCTGTAGGTATCTTCTTGACAATCACATAGTAAATACAGTCCAATCCAATCTGATCAGCTTTATTCATGGTTCTTGCAAATCAACAATGGCAGCAACATGTACATGACTTAAACCTTGATGTGGGCTGGGAATTTAGAGTGTCAGACCAGGATGCAGGAGATCCAAGTTTAAATCTCTGTTCTGCCATTTGTTTTATAAGTCGGGTTGTTTAATCTATAGTTTTATTGTTGTAAACTGCTGCTTAGGTTTTAATGATTTTAATGTTTTATGCTGTTGTTTTGCTGCTCGATCGAACAGCCATGTTGTGAGCCGCCTTGAGCCCTTCGGGGATAAGGCGGCCTATAAGTTTAAGAAATAAATAAATAAATAAATAAATGAGGCTCACTAGGTACTAGTCTGCTGGGAGAATAAAACATAGAGGTGGAGAACCAAAGACACTGTCCTGAACACTATGGAAGAATGGTTGAATACAAACCAAATAGCTAGAAAACCTTGTGTAGAATCTGATCTAGCAGGGGGTGAGTGGGTCTATCAAGGTGATGGAATGCAGTCCCTCTGAACTCAGTAAGAAAATCTTTAGTTGTTTTTGGAGGAGTTGAATATGCACCATCTAACTAGCAACATTGCTCATGATTTATATATATAGTGCAAGTGTGGTGTTGGGATCAGAGCACAGGATTAGAAGTACCCATAAAATGCAGTAGAATATAATTCCATCGTTCTTAACCGAAGCTACCTTGCGCAGTGGATACGAGGATAACATGTACATCACCCAAACTATGAAGGTTGGAACTAAAAGGAGATGCTTATTTTTACATTTTTAAAAGGTTTAATTGTTTGGAGAGGATATATTTAAGTAAGCAACAAAACCTTCCATTTCATGAGATAACTCATTTTAATAATCTCATTTGAATTATGAGCACTTGAGATACACTTGCAAAATGCTATGTACAGGTAAACAATGTGTTTGCAAGAAGATTATCACTTCTTTCAATATACTGTGCCCTTCAGTTCTGGCAATCAGTTAGGAGAGTAATAGTTAAAGGATAACCCTGGGGAGAAAAATCTAATGTTGTAACATGATCCAAGTTAACAAGATAGCAGTAATCTCTTTACCATGATAGTGGTAGTTTTAATCTCTATATAATGATTGCTTTTAAAGCAGAGGAATAATCAGTGTATGACCTCTTTTGTTTATCCTTCTTGGCTAAGTCCTTTCCTTTCATAGCTTTAATATTCCATACATGACCTAATAACTGTGCCAGTCAACATATTCATTGTAGCTAAGGTGCATAACACAATAGTGGCTGTTTTGATGACACTGAGAGCAGAAAATAGTGTTGTGATGTGCAAAGGTACCTAAAGTAGCTTGTGCTGATCTGTTGAAAGAAACACACTGCCCACGCAACACCTCTATACTGTGATATATATATATATATATAAAACTAGCGGGCCCAGCCACACGTTGCTGTGGCTGGTGAAGTGGAAAAGAAAGAAAAGGGGAAGTGAACGGTCAAACATGTGTCATTGCACAATGCTTGCAAGGGAGAGGCAAGAGGCCCCTCGCTCCCCTTCCTCTCTCCCGTTCCCTTGCATGGCACCCCACCGTATCCCTCCCTAACGTTCCCATTCTGCTGGTAGGGTGGGCGGGCCATGTCCAGGTGGCTGGCCCTGTCTTTTTCACTCCCTTCCCTTGCAGTCGAACTACCTAGCTTAAAACACGCTGGGAGGCATGAGCTACATTGTGTTCAAATTTCAGTGCGTTTGGTCCAGCAAACCCCCGGACCCTCCCTCCCCTTCCCCTTCCTCCGCTAGGGTGGGTGGGCCATGTCCAGCGGTTTTCAAGGAAGGTATGGTTGTTTCCCTTGTATCAGAGGGTGTTGCTTTGACGGCCAGCAGATGGTGCTGTTGTGGAACAGAACTGTGGTTCCAACTGTCACAGGTGTGGCATGTACACAATAACTGGCACAGTTGTGACATGTACACAACAGGATGTGTGGAAACAGTATGGAAACCTGGCCGCATGCGAATGTGACGTTGTGTGAAAATTTCAAAGCAATCGGTCCTGATAGATTTTTATATATATAGATTATTTAGAAGTTAATTAAATTATATATAAATTATTTAGAAGTTAATATTTAGCAATCATGTAGCTTTAGTTGGATAAGTGATTATGACAGGCAAGGCCCTTTATTTACACAGCTCCTACTCTTTGGAATAAGGACTCCTGTAAGTGTTTGTGTTCTTTCTTCCATTAGGTTTAAATGTTTCTATTCACAAAAACTTTTAGTTAGATCGTTTGTATTTATACCTTCCTGTTGCCTTTTTGATACTGATCAGGATTCTTTTTTGCATATGATTATGTGGTATGATTTTTATTGGGGCACACTTTACTTTCTCCACTCTTTCACTGACGTGGCAGACTTTAACCTGTTGAACCGGGTTTGTTTCCCTACCCCTCCACATGAAGCCTGCTGGGTTGGACTAGTTACAGTTTTCTCAGAACTCTTTCAGCCCAGTTGGTCTTAGAAAGTGGCTGTCATGGGGAGAGGAAGGGAAGAAGTTTGTAAGCTGCTTTGAGATTCCTTAGAGTTCAGAAAACAGAGTAGAAGTCCAAATCCTTCTTTTTCTCTTCAAATGGTTCTTTTCCTCCTGACATACTTCTTGTTATAGCACAAGCAGGGAAGGCAGCAAATGCTTGAATCTGAGAATGAGGAATGACAATGCACTTTGCAGGCAGAAGGTAAAATCCTTTAGAAAATATACAAATCGATCTGTAAACAAGCCCTGAGGGGCAAATCATCTAATCAGCAGCCTTTTAAATAGATTGTATAGTCTACCCAGGGTGCTTAACAGACCACCAGGTGGTGAAGATGCAGAAGTACCGAAGAAGCTAGGAGAAGCAATAAGTAGCCATCGATATTATACAGCAAACAATTTAAGCAAGAAGGAAAAGAAGCAGGGGGCTAATTACCAGGATTTGTTTGCCACCATCCTTCCATGAATGGTTTTAAGAATCTGAAGTGTGTTTATAACATACAGCACCATGCTTTCTTGAAGATTTCTGTATTATGGAATACTTAACCATCACCTCACTGATGCTGGGATTTGGGGTATGACTTTGAAATGGTTGGTCTTTTATCCAGGACTGGGGACAGCATGTGATGCTTGGGGGCCAGGGGAAGTGACGTCTCAGTGGCATCCATTAGTTTGTGGGCTGCTGCAGGGCTGTTTAATATCTACATACAGCTCCTGGCTCAGTTTGTTTGGAGACGTGGGCTGGGTTGTCATCAATATGTTGATGAAACCCAGCTTTTTCTGTTGATAGGGGCCAGTCAACTGCCACCCTGGAGGTTCTGGCACGGTGTCTGGAAGCCATGGTTGGTTGGTTGAGAAACAGCAGACTAAAGTTGAATCCGTTGAAGACAGAAGTCCTGTGACTGGGTCAGGATGGTGGTGGGGGTGGTGGAGGGTTTCTAACTGCTTCTAACTAAATGTTTAGGTGGAATGGTGAGAGAGCATATTACACCAACATTACACCAGCTCTATTGGTTGCTAGTAGAATTCCACATCATGTTCAGTTGTGACTTTCGATTGTGACTTTAAAGGCATTGAGCAGTTTGCGGCCTTCATTTCTTTGAAACTGCATCTTGCCATATTGCCCACAGAGGATACTATAATTCTCCAGCAGTAACCTCCTGGTAGTCCCTGGCCTCAAGAACATTTTGTTTCCTTGACCAGAGCCAGAGCCTTTTTGTCCCTGACTCCAGCCTGGTGGAACACTCTGTCAGCTGACACTAGGGCCCTGCAGGATCTTCATCAGTTCTGTAGGGCCTACAAGACAGTGATGTTCCACTGAGCCTTTGGTTGAGGCCACCCATGAGTACATTTAATCCAATTGATAAACTGGTCTCCCTTACCCTGTGCATGTCCAGCTTCTGCACTCCTCCCCTCCCCCCTCCTGATAAATAGGGAATGATTGATGCCAGGAAGGGTGGGGGTGGAGTGAATTTTTAGGCTGGGATCTTTTACTAAACAGTGGCGTAGGAGCAGCAGTGGTGTAGGAGGTTAAGAGCTCTAATAGCAGAAAGAAAACCTAACAGTTAAACATGTTTTCATTAGAGAAAAGTGGCGTGTTTCTAAGAGCTCACAATATATTTCCCATAAATATTTATTTGATAATAGACAGTTCTTATACCATTTCTCATAATACCAAACATAATTCTAGGAGTTGTCATGAAAATGATCAACTTCAAAACAAACACAAACAAGTAATTATAGTGTCTAAATATACTTCATGGCGGGTTGGAAGTGCAGTCTTGATTGACTGATTTCCATATTCATAGGACACATGAAAATTCATTTTTGACATTTGTATGGATTGCAAGCAATAACTCTGAACAGAAATGTGAAATTGCAGACTAACTCGTAGGAACTGAGAGACATGTTTTAAAACCTAATGAAGAGCTGAACACTCAAATGAAAACAAGCAAATATTTGCTGGTAATCACAATACTGGAACCAGGGGGCATTCATTGAAAATGCTGGGGGGAAGAATTAGGACTAATAAAAGGAAACATTTTTTCATGCAACGTGTGGATTGATGTTTGGAATATGCTGCCACAGGAGGGGGTGATGGCCACTAACCTGGATAGCTTTAAAAAGGGCTTGGACAGATTTATGGAGAAGAAGTCGATCTATGGCTACCAATCTTGATCCTCCTTGATCTCAGATTGCAAATGCCTTAGCAGACCAGGTGATCAAGAGCAGCAGCAGCAGAAGGCCATTGCTTTCACATCCTGCATGTGAGCTCCCAAAGGCACCTGGTGGGCCACTGCGAGTAGCAGCGTGCTGGACTAGATGAACTCTGGTCTGATCCAGCAGGCTAGTTCTTATGTTCTTATATTCTTAATGATTCCTTTTTCACGACAAGCAATTTATAAGAAAATTGTTGATGAAACATTAGATGAAATCCTCTTCAACTATTCAGTAATTCATGTAAAGTTTTCTTTCTGCAAAGTCTCTGGTGCTTGTGACTCAGTTTATCTATTCTAGTAAATGTCTGCATGCGTATTCCTAGCTAAAAGGAATGTTGTGTACTTAAGTCCCATAGGGCTTTTGATCAGCAAGGTTACTGACTGACTAATGGAGATCTGATGGGCTGTGCAGATTTTTAAAATGTTGCTTTGGCAGCAGCTGCTACCACAGCACAAGGATTTTCACCATGTTACTGAAGTTAAGCTGTGGCAATCATTTCCTTGCTGCCCATTTGCTGAAGGTTGCCCCAGGAGGCCAGGACATTTACTCTGCAGATTCTGATCCTGAGCACCTTTTCTGCCCAAAACGTACGTAGTTGCACTTAGCTCATCCTGCTGATTCTGACAAAATATAGTTTTCCTATTTTTAAAAAATTTTCAAGGAGCTATCTTCATAGCTATACAGACGCGCATAAGAGAATCTCAGCCACTTGGAGGACTGCTTTACTCCCCATTGAGGTTGGGTAGATCTGCCCTCCACAAACCATTTCAGTTTTTTCTGATTGTACCTTGTCTTCATGCCTGCAGTCCTGATCTCAGTCTCAGATGTTGGAGGTGCCTGTGAGCTAACTGTGAACTGACTGTGGCTGCACCTCCAGGAGTGCCTGAACTCCCTGCTGGTCTGCTAGCTGTGGACTACCTGCACTGGGACCCTACTACTTCAAGGAGTCCTCACTGTCACTAGGCTGGACTATGACTCAGTGTTTATTTCTCTTTCCTAAATGTTGTCATCTTTGATCTTATACACTTTGTTGTAATAAGAAAAAAAGAAATCAAAACAAAAAACGCTTCTAGATTGTAGGGTTACAAAGCTAGGCTTATAAACATGACGTATGTTGGATATCTAAGCAAACTCTCAGTGGTGCAGACTGAGGTTTCAACAGCACTTTCTATGCCATAGAATAAATTACACACTTCCAGACAATATAAGGATCTTTCCGTGGATTACATGGTTTACTGTTCTAAGTTCTCATGCCAAGGATCACTGGCAACAGTTCTATTCTCTTTTCCCTTGAAGCCTCACTCTGCCTGGGATATTTATTTATTCATAAATAGTTTGTCCTCCACTGACATAAAAGCTAAGGCAATGTTTGTAGAATTTAAGTGTACCCTTGTAAAAAACCCAAAAACAAAGCATGTTTGCCTTTCAACAGTTATTCACTCAACTGATGTGAAAATGTGAAATGGCAGACATTACATTGAGTGTTAATGTCCATGGGCCTGTGTCTCCACGCATGCACACTAGACACAAGCAGAGGTGGGATCCAGCAGGTTCTCACAGGTTCCCAAGAGTAGGTTACTAATTATTTGTGTGTGCCGAGAGGGGGTTACTAATTGGTGATTTTGCCACGTGATTTTTGCCTTAGTTACGCTCCTCCTCTCAGCAGTAGAGCGCAGAACTTGAAGCAGTCTAGCAGGAGGTGCACTGGCGTGCGTGACAGCCTGCACCTGCGTGCATTCGTTTCCCACCCAAGGACCAGCGCAGCAGCTGCGTCCCCTCCACAGCCCCGCCCAGGAATGCCCCGCCCCGGAATGCCCGGCCACGCCCCCATCATACCCCGCCCAGCCCCATTGGCGCTACGCCACAGTTTGAATCCCACCACCATGGGAACCTGTTACTAACATTTTTGGATCCCACCACTGGACACAAGATATATCTGCTCCCCACTTTGACATTGCGGGGAGCCCTGTAGAATAATAACTCTAGGATGCCATGAGAGTAAGAATTCAACAAAAAAATTCCCAAGAAGAAAGAAGGAGGAAATGGGCAGGGTTGAGACCCAGAAAAATAGAAATATTTGTATCTGAAACACCAAATTATGTTTAAGGATATGTTACTATAATCCAAATATTGAGGGAAATAGCTTCATTCAGTCATGAAACACCTTTTATTCATGAAATAATAAGGGGAATTTTTCATAATGATTGCTATACTGTGCATTCAGTGATATTCCTTTGATATATTGTTGCCATCTGACCAATGGATAAAATTGACATTCTATATATTGCTAGGTTGTTTTTTTTAAAAGATATATATGCTATATTGCGAAGGAATTGTGTGTGTGTGTATAAATGTCTGAGGTTTTTAATATTAAGGGTTGGATCCCATTTAAAATAAAATTTCTGTGTAGTACAAATTTGTTGCCTCTTCCTTCACACTGAAGCTTAAAACAACTCTGTCCCCAAGTGTTGCTACTGGGAGATGGTGAACATGGGCCGAGGTTTAGAGTCCTATAGCAGGAGGGGAAATCAGAATTCAACATCCTTTCTATCAGTAGAAACCTTTGAGGAATCCAAACTCATTTGTATGTATTTTTTCCTGTTTTTGCGCTTGGCAAACATAGAGAAAATGTGGTAAATATTGATTTCCCTATTATTTTACTTCATACACACTGAGCATGTGTTACTTTGGGAGTCTGGATATCATGCTGGGCAGAACAATGCTAAGAGATATATCAAGCACTACTGAAATACAATTTGTTGCAAATTTGTAATCAGCACACAGAATGCTAAATTCAGTGGGATTTGAGGCAGATGCATTTATGCTTACAGTAAGAATTTCTATACAAATTTCAGGAGGATACTCAGAGAGGCAGAATTGACAAGGACATTTTAACTAACAGCTCTACAGGTGAACAAAATTGCTAGATATGTTTTTAATATGGATGACATTTAAAAACTTCTTGAATGGGAATGCTGTTTGATGTGGGACCTGTTCTAATTTATAAGCCATTCTCATTTCTGCCATGATAGAAACAGGGGGAGAAACTAGCCACAGATTTCAATGTTCCACTTATCACCCTCTAGTTCAAGGAGTCACATTTTCTTGACAAGTACTTTCTTCCCTTGAGAGATCTTTCAATTCATTTTCACAAGGCCTTTGTTCCCCATAGGAAAATCTGGAAAAGCAAAAGCTGAAAATTGATGCATTTTTTACTGAGGGAAATATTGCTGAAAGGCAAAAGCAAGTGAGGTAAGGATGCAGTACAAAATGAAAGGTAAGTTGTAAACAAGATCAGCAATATATCATGAAATTATGGCTGGGAAAACAAGTTCTGAATGCTGATGGAAGGATATATTCTTCTTCCCCCCTCCAGCCCCCTGGCAAGGATGTAGGTAAGGTTTTTTTTTCTCAGGTTCAACCCCCCACATTACATGTACGAAGCTCCACCCCGTTTGTGATTTTTTTGGGTATTTTTGGGTATTTTTTGGTTTTTGGCCTGCAGGGGGCACAGTGTTAAGGCTAGCAGCACCAAAATTTCAGAGATTTGTTGGGAGACTCTCCCGATGATACCACCCAGGTTTGGTGAGGTTTGGTTCAGGGGGTCCAAAGCACCCCCCAAATTTCTCCAGATTCTCCTTTTAAATCATCCCCTTCGGCATGGATTTAAAGGGAGAATCTGAGGTCCCCAGTTTAAACATTGAAAGTGATGCTGTTTCAGGGTGGGGGATAATTCACCACAAACAGCATCACTTTCAATGTTGTTTTAGCTGGGAACCCCAGATTCTCCCTTTAAGATGGATTTGGGCTCCCTAGTCAAAACACCGTTGAAAGTGATGCTGTTTGGGGAGGATTCCAGCATCACAACAGCTGCCCATGGGGGGACACAAAACTCAGATTTTGCACCAGGCTCCATTTCTCCTAGCTACACCTGCCTAGTCTCGGAGAGCTGCTTTTATAAGCACTGAGGCCAGGGGTGGGGCTTGGGGAGGTGTGACCATGCCCTCAGGGGCATGTGGGGGCAGGCCCCGTCCCTGAACCCTCCCATAAAAATCCATACCTATGTCACTGCCCCCAGGTCTCTTACAATCTGTAAAAAACTAATTTTAATTTTTTGTCCTGAAAAATAAGTGGAAAGACCACACTGCAATTCTTCCTTTCTCTCCTTTCTATTTTTCCCTTTCTGTCATGTCATTTTAATAGGTCTCTTTTCTTCTTCCAGATTGCACATTGGGAGACATTCTAACAATTAATAAGAATTACTCAACAGATAAGCCCCAAAGCCACTGGAAGCATCCCTAAGGGGATCTTTCTGGAACCTTGTTGGTTTCATGCAGTGGCTTATCTACAGGAGATGGAGCCCAGGGCAAGAACTGATTTTGCGTTCCCCCCATGAGCATCCAGCACCCACCTTGCTGGGGGTGGGGAGCTTGCTGGAGGTGGGGGGAGGCTGGGAGAGCTGGCTCTGCCCAGGGATCCTGTGATCCATGGGCCAAAAAAGCTTGTGTGCTGGGGGAAGGCCGGGAGGGCTTGCTGGAAGTGGGGCTGGTGGCTGGGAGGGCTTGTGATTAGCATTGGATCTCCAACAAGTGTCTGCAGATCAATAAATCTGCAATAAAAACATTGCAGATCATATTCTACAGTTGGCATTCTAGGATTTTCCAAAGGTAGTACGAGTGGCTGTTCTAACAGATTTTTTATGTGATTCAATGGCAGTACAGCATAATTGCTACTCAAGTATATTGGTACTAAAGAGGAAGATAGGGACAAAAACATAACTTCAGAATACAAAAAGGGATTTTGGCAGAATCAACACAGCCTTATATGCCGAAGCGCTCTTTAGAGTGGTTAAAAAAAAACACCTGGGAAAAAGAGTAATTAGGTCTGCTTCCACACTGGTGTTTTAGTGCAGTTTGGATCTTGACATGCAGAAGGGTATTATCAGTTTCCAAACAGTAACATGGTACTTTTGTGTATCTTCCAGTGTTCCCTTGGTGTTGGTGTGATCTGTCCCATACCTTCTTTACTATGGTGCTTTTGGAAGGGGTAGTGGATAGAGTGTTGGGATATTCGTGTTATTTATAGGCTTCCTTTCTTACTTTGGATTCAAGAACAAGGATCTGGGAAATTTTCAAGTATTTTTCTTAATTAGTAATTGACTGCATTGTGTTGTGCAATATGTTGATGATCCATTAAGGTGAAAGAAACTCCCAAAGCATGTTGTTGGTATGGGAGGCATCACAGCAATGCAAGGGAGCAGGTAAAGTGTAAGGAAACCTACCATATGAAAGCTCCAATCTGTGCAAATGATTCTGTGTTTCCAGCAGCGATAACAACCCCATCACCATATGGAAGACACCAGGGTTTACATCTAAATGCAAATCAATATTTCTCATTATACATATATCATCACCAAAGTGTGTTTCCTCTCCCCAGAAAAAGACATACCACTTGCATATACTTCAGTTTCCCTGCTTTCTCACTCACTGTGTTAGAATGGGGAAATTGATGAGGGCAGACCTTATGTACCGAAAGGGGGCAACTAATACAAGATCTTTTCCACCTGTCTATACATTAGGTTTTGACCTTAGAAATCCACAGGTGTCAGAAATAAAGTTTAACAGTTTTATTTGGAAAAAGTAAAAAAAGTAAACGTACAAGCACACAAGCGATAAATGCAAACACACACAGTCCTGGGATTTAGAAAGAGGTGAGGGGAAAGGTCTGGAATAAATCAGGGTTTTGGGGGCATAAAGTGATAATTACTCGATCCTAAAGAAGGGGCACAGAGAAGCAGAGTTCAATGCCTGCATTGAGCTCCCAAGAGATGGAGTGAAGGCAGCTGGCAGGCAGTGTAACTGAACTCAGAAAATGACTTACAATACAAAGGAAAAATCCTGAGTTTTGGTGGTGGTGGTGGTGGTGGGTGGGTGGGTGGGTGGGTGGGTGGGGGGAAGGTCTGAAGTGAAAGTGATTTTGCTATTCCGCACAGCAAAATCCAGTTTCAAAGTGCACTGAAAGTGGATTGAAAGTTGATTATTCTGCATGTGTGGAAGGGGCCTGAGTGAAAAGTAGTTCTTTCTCTCATCTAGATCTCCCACCAAGTTCCAGGCTAAGAGAAAGACAAGAGTGCTTTGGGTCTTATCTCAGAGCATACACAACCTTAAATTCTGATAAGTGGAGTGGGAATAAACTCAGCCAGATCTTACTCAGTTGCTGCAAGCCAACTTAGCAGGCTCTTCTCTGCTTCCTTCTCCACAAGATCCCACAAAGCAGTAAAGAGAAAAGAAAGAAAGCACACAAGCCATTGATCTTTGCCATGAATGAATTCCTTCTCTGATTGTGCTTTGGGCTCTCCAGAGAAGATATCCTGGAAGCCCTTGGTTGTTATTTGAATTTGGTTTTCAATTATTTGGGTCTTTCACTAGCAGTCTTGATAATGAACTCTGACTGCCAGCGTAGTTACTTTTTGCTGCTCATTTGGGATGGTCCTTCAAGAATCAGTGCCATTCATGAGTCATCTGTCAGCTAAGTCTGCTAACACAAATAGAACTGGCATCTTTTGTTATAAACACAGCACTCAGTTTAAAGCCGGCATGTCATTTCAGGAAACAAGGCTGCTACTCCATCCACAAAACAGCCACCCCAGTAATTGTATGGATGTCACACTTTCACTGGAAACTAGACAATGCCCATTATCTTTGTTAGAAATATATAACAGGCAATGATAATATGGAATCATGCAGTGCTTTCCTGGATTTAGAAAAGTCAGGTTGTAGACACAATTGAAAACTGTAGGTTTATGTAAATAAGTTATTAGTTTCAGCATCTACTAAAAACAATAATTGTATTATTATGACTAATTAGTCACCAGCGGAAGAGCATTTCTGAACCATTAATGTGCACTCCAGCTATAGTGTTTGGCCTCACCTATTGCCGGGATCTTGTCCTGGTCTGAGCGTCTCCTAGGTTTTGTCCTAGGGAAGTCAGTAACTCATTGAAGATATGTGTCATGTTCCCCTGGTCTGCCCAATAATAAGACTTCGGTGAACAAGAAACACTTTATTAAATGTCATCCATCTGGATAGAAAGCATGCCCAATGATCCATTGGCAAGTTTGGCACTCAAATCCCCACATATAGATTAGTTGGTATCCCTCCTCCCACCTGTGCTAGGTGGCCCCTGCATTCCATAAGCATTGCTAGTCTCCCAGGCTTGCTGACCTTGAGTCTATCTCTCCCCTTGGGGCTTCCTTCTGTGTAAAGCCTGCAAGCAAGCAAAACAACTTCTAAGGCAAGAAGCAGGAAGGGAAAAGGGAGAGGGGGACAAAGTAAATCACAGTATGCATCACAAGAGTCAAGGTGCCATATCCAGTCCTGGAGACATGACAAAGGCTGGCTAAAAGGGCAGGGGCTTGACAGTATGGCAGGCTAGGGAGCCTAATCAGAAGTAGGCCTCCATGTAGGGTTCTTCTCAAAATAGCAATCTGAACTGGCTACCACCCATAGATCTATTTGCAAGTAACTGCTGCAGCCCTCCAGCTGGTGTTCTTACACACAAGCAGATTTATTAATCTGTAAACGGAGAGCATACTTGAAAGCAATTTCCTGTGCTCCTTCTTGATGGATGAGAATTTCATCTGCGCAAAGTTCAATATGAGTCTGTTTGGAAACAAGGAGAAATGAGACGTCCTTGCTACCAGAGTGGAAAAAGAAACAGGACAAAGGATCTCACAACATACCATATTTCTTTTAAAAGGAAGAAATATGCAGCATTGGCAGACTCTTCAGGAAAATTATTTCCTTATAAGCATTTTTAAAAGATCTCATTTTCACAGCTGCTGGTAGAGAAACCCCTTTGACAATTATTTCCTCGTCTGTTACATAAAAATATTGTCAAGGTGAGAGTCAGTATGTTGGTACACTTTTTGTACAAACTAAGCAGCTCATTAAACAGTATTTAATCCTAATTTTGTTTTGACCCTAAATCTCATGCCAAAAAGCCATTTGCTGCAGCATATTACCTGCTAAGGAGCAGTGAATAGTTGAACTTGATGTGGAGGCAAATGATTGATGTAATCACCCAGCTGCAAGAAAAGCAAGGCAATGTTTTCACCATTTTTTCACCAACCAACGTTTAAAGGGAGGAAAATTCAGAACTGAAGGGGATCAAATTACATCCCCCCAACCAGAAAACTCTGCCAGTTACGACCCAAACCAAGCTCTCCAAATTCAGGTCTAGCTTGTAATAGACTCTACCATACCTACTAATTCTACTAATAGGGTTCACCCCCTTGCTTCAGTTGCTTTGGCTTGGATTCTATGGCTTGACATTGGATTTGTTGGGCTTTGCTACATTGACTTGTGGTTCTGCTGGGATTATTTGGTTTGATGTTGGTTCTCTTGGGTTTTTTGGTTCTTTTTACACTGGGAGATTTTTGACCAGTGGTTGCTTGCTCATGTGTGTTTAACTATTCTTTGCCCTGGAGAAAGCATGGCTTTTCCCCCTCTCATAGGAAACAATGGAGAAAGGCAGGGGACATCTTATTCAGAGGCCCAAGGAGTCCATTCACTTGAAACTTGTGTAGATAGATAGCACCAATTTTGTTACAATGTTGGTGTCATTTTCTCTTTTAAAAAGTCACTATAGCCTACCTAGAAAGATTCCCTGTGAAGAATAACAGATGCAAATAATTTCAGAATTCTAAAAATCCCCAAAACCTGAACAACAAACCAGTATTTGGGACCAGTATATCCCAAAACACTGGTATTCACGTCCTCCCCAATATTCAAATATGAAAAATACCAATTTTTTCCAGGTGCATATCTTTATTTTTCAGTGTACACATTTCTCACATTTTATCTTCACAGGAGTCGACTGAAGTATGTAGGGCTAAAATAGAGTCACTGGTTTCAGGTCATCCAGTGAGTCTAATGGCAAGTAGAGATTTGAGCGTGTCTCTCCCAACTTCTGGTCTGATGCCCCAACCAAACTGTGACAATGATTATCATTGCTTTAAATGGGTCAGGGAAAAGAAAAAAAAACCCAATAGCAATAAAAGCTCATGGGTTTAATTTGCTCAAGGTAGAAGCAAAACAATTTTCCAGCTGAAATATCACTCATAAGAAATTAAGATCCTCCTCTTCCAAGATGGATATGAATGACTTTCTTTGGAAACCTGAGCTGCAGGCAGTGGATTCTTGCTTAACGTTGGCTCTAGGGGGTGCAGCTGCAATAGTAAAAAGGTCTGTGCACAAACACGGTCGCTACAATTTGTCCCATGTTTAGTGGATTTTTAAATTACTTCTTAAATTGTACTGCATTGCACAAACTCATTATGTTGGGATTTTGGTCTTAGCCATGTTAGTCATGCCAGGGATTCTCTCCTCCTCCACCCACCCCCACCCCTGGTTTAATTTGTAATAATGTCACAAGCAATTATACCAGAGCAAATGACAACTCATCTCATTACATAACAGAGTTTCTATCTTTGCTGCCGTCAAAGCCACGTTCACGTTTTATCTGCTGATTTATTGGGGCTTTTGCTGCATTTGGACTCCGACAGGCCTTTTGGTTTCCTCCAATCTGCTCTGCATTTGAAAGGCTTCTTGGCAAAGTGTCACCCTTAAAGCACTAAGCTACGTTAAAATATTGGGGCCTCAAATGAACATTTTGTATAAACTACGGGGGTTTTTTGCCCACAGAAACCTTTTTCTGAAGAGTAAGCTGGTCTTTATGCAGCTGCCAAAGGAATGGAGCCTTTTCTGCTTCACGCACAAATATGATGCCGTCAGAACAAACGGAATCTGCAGTGTTACAGGAACTGTGCAGTTGCAGTAAACAAATTGTTCTTGCTTAAGGAGAAATGGCTTTTCATGCTTCAAGAAAATCCTTATGCAGCAGCTGTGTAGGCACAGGTGAGCACCTCAGAAGAACATTTACATGCTGTTTCACTTGATTACTTTTCTTGCAACAAGTCACACATCCCCATAACTGCATTAGCTAGCCTCGTATGATTCCATTTATCTGGTTCTACAGCTTGATGGGAGACCACCAAGGGAGTCGGAGGTCGCTATGCAGAGTCAGGCCATGGCAAACCAACTCTGTTCCTCTCTTGCTTTGAAAATCTTATGGAGCAACCATAAGTTGTCTGCAATTTGACATCACTTTACAGACATGTAACTTTGAGTGCAAAAGCACTTGGGGGGCTGGAGAAACTTATGTTGGATTTGGTCATTCCTATTCACACATATCTGCCTTAGTTGTTTTTCTACAAAAAACAAACTTAGAATTTAACTATTCAGATCAAAAGGTTGGTTTCAGCATTCTCTCTTTGGTTGCTTACAGCCTGGTATCTTAGTACTGTTCACAACCCAGAGCATGAAGACAGCCAGTTTCTGTTGATTGTCTCCAGCATCCAGCATTTCCGAGGGTTCTTCTCCTTTATGTTGCTCCAAGACCAAGAAAAAAATCTGGTGCTGTCAGAGAAAGGGTGGGGGTGGATAGTAGCAGCACTGAGAAATAAAAGGAGGCCTTTCCTCGGTAGCTTGAATGGCTGTTGGAATTCACCCAGAAGCTTTTTATGACATGGAATCTTAATCTCAAACCCCAGAGTGAATCAGAGTTCAGCTACCAAATGTGGATACACATTGACTCTGTGATTAGAACGTGAGACTACAATATCGTTCATCCTATACATGGCATTGCATTTTGGATGAAGGTTTGGTAAATTTAGAACAGGTTTGTTCTACGCATTTAAGGCCTACGTTTGCTATGAACCATTTGGGCATGATTCCCACATGATAAACTTCGCTAGGAGGAGCCATTTTGTTCGGTGCATCTTTGCCGACAGACTGCTAACTCAGCTATAGCTATGAAAAGAATGCTGAGCTGGCAAGACTCAACATTAACTATAGAAAATGAATTGATATTGAGGGGATGTCAAGACTAGAGTAAAGTGGCTCAGGAAGATTGTTCATAATGGAAGCAAGCCCCATTTTATTTAATAGACATTACTCTTTGGAAAAGGCTTGTTGTTTCAAGGATTGTTTTTTTTTTTAAAGAGATCTGTTTTCCTAGGGTTTTGGGTTTGGTTTTTTTGTCCAATAGTGTATGGGATTAGTGCTTTTATATGTATTTTTGTGACAACTGCCATTGGGAGACAGTGAAAAGTATAATTTCTAAAATAAATCAATAAATATGCTAGGAATGCAGACTACAGGAATGAAGAAAGGGGTAAAATACATAAGGCTTCTTCCAAACATAAGAAACAAACAAGAGACCCTCAATGCATGTAGGTATGCGTTATTAAGAAGTTCCACCATGTCTGCCTGTACAATTTGTGGAGCTTTATCCTAGGTTGCCCAAAAATCTCTGTGTTTGTTTTCACTTGAAGAAAAGGACTGGATATCATCCCATTTTCTGACTGTGCATTGGAGCCCACAAGCAGAAAGCAAACTTTTATTGGTAACTATTCTATGTAATCTTTAGTCAGTTAAATAGATTTGTACTCTTGTCCCTTGTTGTCTCAATTCCTGTTCCACTTCCAGTCTATACAATTCCAGTCTGTACAATTCTGAGACTCGCCTATCTGTTCCATATGTGTGTGAATATGTATGTATGATAGCGATAGCATTACACACACACGCTTCTGTGCGCTGTATCTACCTACACACACACACACAGTGCACTAACTTAACACTGATCTACATCATGGAGCAATTTTTTTTTACTGGTCTATAAACTTACCCTTTCCCCCTAAAACTGCTAGTCTCCAGGTAAGGCCTGGAGACCTCCCTGAATTACAACTGATTTCCAAAGATCAGTTCCTTCAGAGAAAATGCTTTGGAGGATGGGGGTCTAGGGCATTATACCCCACCCCAAACCCTGCCTAACTCCAAGGTCCATCCCCAAATCTCCAGAGTTTCCCAACCCAATGTGGAAATCCTAGTAAGTAGTGAGAGCCATTGTGTGAATTTGTGTGTACTGGAACACAGTTCCTACGATAGGTGTAAATTTATTGCTCAATAAAAGTGGTTGCTGTTTAAAAACTTTGGAAGGTGCTAATGAAGTAATCAGCCTGTGTTTATCTTCTTCGACTTTACAGTGGATATCTGTGATGCAAATGATAGCAATAGGATTCTTTGCCATTGCAGATACTTAAGCAGAGCCTTTGAAGTAAAGAATCATATTTGTATCATTTTTGATCCATCCAGTTTAATTAAAAAATATATAAAAACCCACATGGGCTTATGTGACAGCCATAGATAACATAACTACATTCTTGCTTCACAAGGGGAGGCAGGAATTACTAGACAGTATATCAAAGCAAACATTGATGTTAGTCTGGTACATTTGTCAAGGATGTAGGAATATATTTCCCTATAGATGTCAGTATTCTACAGGAACAGAGATATGCTTATCGGCCGGTGTAATGAATCCAGAAACTCATCTCTGTATGTTCTCTATAACACAATGGGATCAATGCCTTAGCCTAATATTAAACATGGCAAATATTTCACTAAATCCTATCAACAACTTTTCAGGAACTAGACAGCGCTTGAAATAAAAGTCCAAGATTTCTTTTCTTTTTTTATTGCTCTGTAAAAATGCACATGCAAAAGATGTTGAATTGAGGGGGAAGGATGAATTCTTCAGTCTCCAGCAGTTTTGTGTCCTAGATGACCTGCAGCGCAGTCCTAAGTGTGCACACTTAAACCATAACACGATTGTAGCTTTAGCCATTAAACAGCTCACGGCAGTGATGGACACCATCAGAAAAAGATCAAGAGTTGGTTTATCATGCAGTACAGCATGATAAGAGGTCCTTCTGGCAGATTGTCTCCAAAATGGTCAGTCTGGGCTAATGTGACTGTGTCTTACTGCCAAAGGTCCTTAAACCAGCTAAATTAACAGCAATGTTGTGAAAAGCATCTGTTGGGAAGGATTATAACTGCTGTGGGTTGGCCAAAATTGGGCTCTGGAGTGACATGCATTTTAAGTGCTATCATACTTGGAATAAATGAATAGAACATCAAGTATATCCATTCATGCTTTACAGCAATGCCAAGTGAATATGCAGTAATTGTTTATATTATTTATCTTATGTTGTTTTAATTTGCCCTATGATATTTGCTGAGAGCAAGCATTTACCAGGTACAAAGATGTCACTATGGCTCTCTGAATTAATTGCATGTGTTAGTATAACAATTTCACGAGCAAAATCAAACAGTTTCAGATGCTACATTGACCTTATGGGGCTGGCAAGCACTAGAAGATAAATGAACTGTTTGCACGGGGATGGCATCATTTGCCACCTCTTAACTTTGCAGCACTTCACCTTAGGAGATGCTAGGGATTCTAGTGCTGAGAACAGAATGCCTTTCATATACTTTATTTTCAAGTATGGCAAAAAAAACCCCCAATAGCTTGGAGTGGGTGGTATCCTACCACTCTGCTTGCCTAATTATTGAGTCTTCCTCTACCCCACTAAGCCTTCCGGTGCAAGAGGCTTTGTCTGTCCCCTTCTGTTGCTATCTTCCTCCAGAGGGCAAAGACATTTTGGTTTGCTCTACTGTTCCTTCAGTGATCCATCCTTTCTTCCTTATGTTGCTGTTTTGATATTTTTAATCTATATATTTTAGCATTGGTTTTAATTGTTTTAGTTTTTATTTTAATGTTTTCTTTTAAGTGTTATTATTATGTATGTTTTTACTCCATTATCTCCCTTGGTGGCTCTGGAAGGCAGAAAAGTGGTATATACATTTTTGTAAATAATTAAAAGGCTAAATGGGTACAACTTATTAACATTATATTTGTGTATTCCCCACAGGGCTGCACTTGGCAAGGTATATCTCACTTAACTACAATTTTGAAATATCTTGCTGGCTAAACATATGAGCTGTATGTTTCATACTTCTTTGGGTTTACGATCTTTAGGGTTTTACTCAGTTATGAGCCTTTGCAGTTTTCTCACATCAAACTAAACCAGAGTGCCTAGTGCAGATCATGGTCAGTTTACATGTTGGTCTATTATTGGTCAGGAAGCTATGGTGACAGTACATTGCCAGGATACCCACAGGCAAACAATCAATGCATTCTCCATCTGAGTCAGGTCTTCTTGTTAATGTTTTCTCCCTAGTTCGAAAGTATACACATCAGTTCCTAATAATGTCAGCCAGATCTTCAGCAGAATTCTGAGGAGCGCATACAAGGGGATAAATAGCAAAAATTAATTTGCATGTATTTCCTTTCCTGTCCATCAAGCTTACTGCTCTTTTCTTCACTTATTAACAGCTATTACTTTGTTGCTCAAGGTAACATCGGAAGGCCCTCTTTTCTTTCTAAGTGTTTCACCTTTTTTTACCACGCTTTCATGTTAGTCTTATAAGACTTCAGAGGAAATATGCAGAACTGTAAAATCCATGCCCTCTTGTGTTCTTTAGTGTGAGGAGAAGAGATAGGAGTGTATTAGAAAAGGAAACAGATAACTGTTAGAAATCCAGATAACAGTATGTGAAATAATCACTACCAGGTACATGTAGTAAAAATTAAGTAAAAGCACATTACAATTAGATGAACTTCTTTGGGTTAAGGCAATGGTTCTCAACCTGGGGGCCGCGCCCCCTTTGGGGGTCGAACAACCTTTTCACGGGGTTGCCTAAGACTCTGCATCAGAGTTCTCGATCTGTAAAATGGATAAATGTTAGGGTTGGGGGCCACCACAGCATGAGGAACTATATTAAAGGGTCGTGGCATTAGGAAGGTTGAGACCCACTGGGTTAAGGGGTACAACATCTTCTTGATACACAGCAAGTCCCAGGTTTAAGGCCTGGAATCTCCAGATAAAAGGATCTCATGATAAGTGACATGAATTATCACTACCTGAAACCCAAGAGAGCTGCTGCCAATCTGAGCAGACAATATTGACCTTGATTCACATGTTCTTTATTCTCTTGGAACTTTTTCCTGTGAGAAGTCAGAAGTCATGATCTCATAAGTCTTAATGAAAGAGTTGTTTATATTATGTCACTCAACGCAATGCTGGTGTTTGTAAAAAAAAATCTATGGCCGTTTCCGCACGGTCCCAGAAAGAGCCGGGACGACGGCGCCACGGAGCGCCGTCGCCCAGCCGACCCGGCACGTCCCCGGCCCTCCAACGCGTTGCCAAGGCCTGGAGACATGCCCCCCCAGCCCTGCGCGACTGCTCCAGCGTTGCCGGGCAGGGAGGCGTGTCCCCAGGCCTCAGCGACGCGCCGGAGGGCCGGGGACAAGGTAAGTGCAGGGAGGGAGTGGGGGGGGGGGGAAGCGCCTGGAAGCTGCTGCCGTTCGCACAGCAGCGGCTTCCAGCCAGCGTTTCCACAACAAGTGCGCTTCCAAGTGCACTGTGGAAACACCGGCTTCGGGCTGGGCGGGCGGCGCGAGGGTGGCGCGGCTGCCTTTCTTGATGATGCTACCAGTGGTGGGATTCAGCAGGTTCACACCACTTCGGCAGAACCAGTTGTTAAAATGGTGCTTGTAAACAAACAGTTGTTAAATTACTTGAATCCCACCACTGGAGCTGGTTGTTAAATTATCTGAATCCCATCACTGGATACTACCCGACTTGAAGTATATATAAACCAGGGGTCTGCAACCTGCAGCTCTCCAGATGTTCATGGACTACAAATCCCATCAGCCCTTGCCAGCCCTGCTGAAGATTAGGCCTCAAACAACCTCCCAATCAAAAACAGCGTCATAGAACTCAGCTATGTCACCCAAACCACTACAGGCTCATTCTTCCCCTCTTTCCGATTAGATTATTTGCTACATGCAATGCCCTTCTGCCAAAGCAGACATAAATGAAGCAGACACACATAAACAAGCTTAAATTTTGCCAGTCTCCAGTAAAACGAAATGAAAAGGGGATGTTGGTATGAAGCTGCTAAACCTATTCATAGGTGGATTTTACCATCTCAAGCTTAGTCTTAATGACAGAAAAAAAGTAGCTCGCTACAGAAAAGAATCATGCCTCTTTATAGATTTGTGTTCACTATTCATCTTACTGTGCTAATTCATTAGTGGCTGGGAATGGCCCATACCCACTCTTGACAGGACTATTTAGTATTTTAACTGGATCACCTGTGCTTTGCAGTATAATGCAGCATTGGGTTCCTGGTTCTCCCTTTTTGTTTATCATCCCTTTGGTTTCTGGTCTTATATCTATATGCCTATGTCAGCTAAGTGTAATGCTTCATTCATCTGCTGAAGTGGTTCATGAATGTTTATGCATTTAAAGTGTTGCAAGATCTTATCTACACATTTCTAAAATATGGTAATTTTTAACAATTTCATAGCAGTAATACCCATCTTGGATATGTTTAAACTCTTTCTTCATGACCTAGAAAAATATTGCAAAATATATTAGACAGAACAAATAATAAATACAGAAAATACCACATTGTATTATTTACTGAAGGAAATAACAGGTAAAAATCATGTTTTTGTTTTAAAAAAGGAATCATACAAGTATTGACATGGAAATGCAAATAGCTGTGCTATAAAGGTGGCACCTGAAAATGTAACTAAACACATTGAAAACTGAAGCTGAAAATGCTGGAAACTGTACCTTACCACAATTCAAATGTCTCTGCTCACATGATATGTTAAAAGAAAGGAAAAGAAGAAAGAAATAAGAAAGGTCACATACATAATCTGAATCAAGATTTGAGAAGTTCAATGTATATCGATCCCTTTGTACCAAAGGAAACATTTCACTGGGAGTCTTCTTTAAAAATATTATCTTTTCCTTGTCAAGGCAGGAAAGGGTCTTGCTGTTAAAGAATCTGTGGCTCCAAGAGACAGGCAAAGTTATAACTCTGCAGTTAAATGAACAACTTTCCCTACATAACATAAAAATTTATTTTAATATTAAGGATTATTTTACAGCTCAGTGGAAATATGCAACAATGCAATCTATTTCCATCGTCTGGATGGCAAAAATGCACTTTTTAACAGTCACAAGAGCCTGCCTTGTGTTAGCTATAAAAAAAATATATTTATATTTATATATATTTATATATATATTTATGCTGATACTATGTGCATTAAACAATATTACTATATGAATCTGCATGGATTTGCAACACGTTTAATATGAGAAGGGTAGTCTGGAACCAAAATGTTGCTCTTTAGCCACCTGTGATAAAACAACAGTGAGAGATATACATGGTAACACTCCCTCACACAACCACATGTCCGGTAGCTGTTTTTTCCATCACCAGCTAGAAACCATCCTCCACTTCTGGTTCAATTCATCATTTAGAAGTGTAAACAATATCACTGAAACTCACAGCCAAACCCTACACATGGTTATTAAGGAGCAGGTGTCACTGAATTCAAGAGGACTTACTCCTAAATGACTATATATAGGATTGTTGCTGAAATCTCATTTTTGTGAACATTGAAACTGAATATTAGCCCAATTTCACTATATATTCCAGTTGGACAGCCCAATTTCACCATAGTGAAAACCTTCTTGCTTTTTTTAAAAAAAGAAAACTCTCTAGTGCTTTGTCAAATATAGTTGTGAAAAAATCACAGTATATACCCCTACAGAATACAAGAAACACTCTGCTATTTCCAGATATATATAATGTTTATGGAATGGAAAGAAAAGAAAAATCCAGATCTGTATTATTCATGGAATTATAGAAAATGGCTTAGCTATGTTATCTGTTATCAGATAGTTCTTCTCAGTAGCCTTGTCAATGAGGATCAGTGCCTCTGGGCATGAAAAGGGTAACCATTTGTGACTGTTAAAAAACACCAGAAGGCTAGATCAAACAGGGAAGCACTTCTCTGATCTACAGCTTTGTATACATTCCATTGCTCAGTCTTACACTGAAACCAAGAGCATGGTAATTGTGTCCATATTTTTAGACTGTAGGTGTTTCTGAGATGTGTGAATGAAATATTTTACACCATCTTGCTTTGGGCAAGGATGATCAAGTATCCCATGGACTTCTTTTTTTTCCTTGGAGAAAGTTTACTCAGAAATCTATTCTGTCTCTCTTAGGTTACAGCAGTTTAGGTGTCCTTTCTTTTAAGTTGAGAGGCAGATAAAACGCCTTTCGCCTGTAAGCCAATATGGTGATCTGCCACAGAAATCCTAGCATTGCTCTGATACAATAAAGCCTTCTTTTTCGCCAACTGGTTCTACTTCGGCATATGCTGGATGACCAGAACCTCTTCGAAATTTCATTGCAGGCCATCTGCTTGGGCGACGCTAAAACAGCAAACAAAAATAGCACGAAGTCAGATTCTTGGAGTTGCTCTAGATCAGGATATTTTTATGTAATGCTGTATAAAAATATAGCAATTATATTTGGGATATGTACAAGCTACTCAGGTTTTTGTCCAATAAAACATTGTCTGATTATAATTATGTGTTTGGGATTATTAATACTTATTTCCTTTGGCTTCAATGGGAAACATTTCCACCTGTAACTTCTTTCCAATTCATAAATTGAAATTTGCATAGATCATTCTCCATACCCATGGGAGAAGCTCATGGTCTTTAGGGTCAACAGAATAAAGTGTATTTATTTTAGAAGATGTGTACTAAATGGCACAACATATTTCCAATTCTAACTCTCCTACTGCCATCCAATCAAGATGAAAATTTTCTAGGATGTATTCCTCTTCCAAAGGACCCTCCTGCCAAATTCTTCCTGACTGGAAGGATAGACTTATGTGCTTACTGCACACTTCTGGATATTGAATGAGATATTGAATGAAATTTTAAATTATATTTAAACCGGGGAAGGGGAGAATGGAAAAAGTCTAAACAGTCCTATATGAACAGGAAATGCTTCAACTCACAGGAGAGTATGCCATTTCCATTTACCTGCAAAGGCCTTCATAAAACATTATCTTTTTTTCCTAAAAAGAACATTTTTCCTTCTGAGACAGATGGAATAGCACACTGGAAATTGCTCCTAACTACCTGGGACCAGTAAGACAATAGCTTCATTTGTGTAGCAATACCAACTGTGTTTCTGGGTGGCAATTGGTACTTGTGAAATGGGAAGACTACAAAAATGTAAGTGTGTGCATGCCTGCACATGCCCATGGTACTTACGGGTTACCTTGAAAGTTAAAATGTAAAATACCTCCAATGGTGCAATCTAATTAGTTACTTTTGGTTTTCTGAACCAGCAATAATGGTATGTAATTGCCCTGAAAACTAGGTTAGGAAACTGAAAAACCACGGTTTGAAAAATGGGTACAAACCATGATTTGCTGGTATAGATATAATAGTAAACTGCTTTGCCATGAGAAGTGTGATAATTAGATTGTTTCTTGTAAGAGGAAGAGGAAGCCCAGCATATGCCCCCCTCATTTGCCCACATAGTACTAAACCAGGGGTAGGGACCCCCCCCCCCCCCAACCCCTCCCCCCACCACCCCCCCCACCCCCCCCACCCCCCCCCCCCCCCCACCCCCCCCCCCCCCACCCCCCCCCCCCCCGCCACACCCACCCCCCAACACCCCCACCCCACCCCAACCCCCCCCCCCCCCCCCCCCCCCCCCCCCCCACCCCCCCCCACCCCCCCCCCCCCCCCCCCCCCCCCCCCCCCACCCCCCCCCCCCCCCACCCCCCCCCCCCCCCACCCCCCCCCCCCCCCACCCCCCCCCCCCCCCACCCCCCCCCCCCCCCACCCCCCCCCCCCCCCACCCCCCCCCCCCCCCACCCCCCCCCCCCCCCACCCCCCCCCCCCCCCACCCCCCCCCCCCCCCACCCCCCCCCCCCCCCACCCCCCCCCCCCCCCACCCCCCCCCCCCCCCACCCCCCCCCCCCCCCACCCCCCCCCCCCCCCACCCCCCCCCCCCCCCACCCCCCCCCCCCCCCACCCCCCCCCCCCCCCACCCCCCCCCCCCCCCACCCCCCCCCCCCCCCACCCCCCCCCCCCCCCACCCCCCCCCCCCCCCACCCCCCCCCCCCCCCACCCCCCCCCCCCCCCACCCCCCCCCCCCCCCACCCCCCCCCCCCCCCACCCCCCCCCCCCCCCACCCCCCCCCCCCCCCACCCCCCCCCCCCCCCACCCCCCCCCCCCCCCACCCCCCCCCCCCCCCACCCCCCCCCCCCCCCACCCCCCCCCCCCCCCACCCCCCCCCCCCCCCACCCCCCCCCCCCCCCACCCCCCCCCCCCCCCACCCCCCCCCCCCCCCACCCCCCCCCCCCCCCACCCCCCCCCCCCCCCACCCCCCCCCCCCCCCACCCCCCCCCCCCCCCACCCCCCCCCCCCCCCACCCCCCCCCCCCCCCACCCCCCCCCCCCCCCACCCCCCCCCCCCCCCACCCCCCCCCCCCCCCACCCCCCCCCCCCCCCACCCCCCCCCCCCCCCACCCCCCCCCCCCCCCACCCCCCCCCCCCCCCACCCCCCCCCCCCCCCACCCCCCCCCCCCCCCACCCCCCCCCCCCCCCACCCCCCCCCCCCCCCACCCCCCCCCCCCCCCACCCCCCCCCCCCCCCACCCCCCCCCCCCCCCACCCCCCCCCCCCCCCACCCCCCCCCCCCCCCACCCCCCCCCCCCCCCACCCCCCCCCCCCCCCACCCCCCCCCCCCCCCACCCCCCCCCCCCCCCACCCCCCCCCCCCCCCACCCCCCCCCCCCCCCACCCCCCCCCCCCCCCACCCCCCCCCCCCCCCACCCCCCCCCCCCCCCACCCCCCCCCCCCCCCACCCCCCCCCCCCCCCACCCCCCCCCCCCCCCACCCCCCCCCCCCCCCACCCCCCCCCCCCCCCACCCCCCCCCCCCCCCACCCCCCCCCCCCCCCACCCCCCCCCCCCCCCACCCCCCCCCCCCCCCACCCCCCCCCCCCCCCACCCCCCCCCCCCCCCACCCCCCCCCCCCCCCACCCCCCCCCCCCCCCACCCCCCCCCCCCCCCACCCCCCCCCCCCCCCACCCCCCCCCCCCCCCACCCCCCCCCCCCCCCACCCCCCCCCCCCCCCACCCCCCCCCCCCCCCACCCCCCCCCCCCCCCACCCCCCCCCCCCCCCACCCCCCCCCCCCCCCACCCCCCCCCCCCCCCACCCCCCCCCCCCCCCACCCCCCCCCCCCCCCACCCCCCCCCCCCCCCACCCCCCCCCCCCCCCACCCCCCCCCCCCCCCACCCCCCCCCCCCCCCACCCCCCCCCCCCCCCACCCCCCCCCCCCCCCACCCCCCCCCCCCCCCACCCCCCCCCCCCCCCACCCCCCCCCCCCCCCACCCCCCCCCCCCCCCACCCCCCCCCCCCCCCACCCCCCCCCCCCCCCACCCCCCCCCCCCCCCACCCCCCCCCCCCCCCACCCCCCCCCCCCCCCACCCCCCCCCCCCCCCACCCCCCCCCCCCCCCACCCCCCCCCCCCCCCACCCCCCCCCCCCCCCACCCCCCCCCCCCCCCACCCCCCCCCCCCCCCACCCCCCCCCCCCCCCACCCCCCCCCCCCCCCACCCCCCCCCCCCCCCACCCCCCCCCCCCCCCACCCCCCCCCCCCCCCACCCCCCCCCCCCCCCACCCCCCCCCCCCCCCACCCCCCCCCCCCCCCACCCCCCCCCCCCCCCACCCCCCCCCCCCCCCACCCCCCCCCCCCCCCACCCCCCCCCCCCCCCACCCCCCCCCCCCCCCACCCCCCCCCCCCCCCACCCCCCCCCCCCCCCACCCCCCCCCCCCCCCACCCCCCCCCCCCCCCACCCCCCCCCCCCCCCACCCCCCCCCCCCCCCACCCCCCCCCCCCCCCACCCCCCCCCCCCCCCACCCCCCCCCCCCCCCACCCCCCCCCCCCCCCACCCCCCCCCCCCCCCACCCCCCCCCCCCCCCACCCCCCCCCCCCCCCACCCCCCCCCCCCCCCACCCCCCCCCCCCCCCACCCCCCCCCCCCCCCACCCCCCCCCCCCCCCACCCCCCCCCCCCCCCACCCCCCCCCCCCCCCACCCCCCCCCCCCCCCACCCCCCCCCCCCCCCACCCCCCCCCCCCCCCACCCCCCCCCCCCCCCACCCCCCCCCCCCCCCACCCCCCCCCCCCCCCACCCCCCCCCCCCCCCACCCCCCCCCCCCCCCACCCCCCCCCCCCCCCACCCCCCCCCCCCCCCACCCCCCCCCCCCCCCACCCCCCCCCCCCCCCACCCCCCCCCCCCCCCACCCCCCCCCCCCCCCACCCCCCCCCCCCCCCACCCCCCCCCCCCCCCACCCCCCCCCCCCCCCACCCCCCCCCCCCCCCACCCCCCCCCCCCCCCACCCCCCCCCCCCCCCACCCCCCCCCCCCCCCACCCCCCCCCCCCCCCACCCCCCCCCCCCCCCACCCCCCCCCCCCCCCACCCCCCCCCCCCCCCACCCCCCCCCCCCCCCACCCCCCCCCCCCCCCACCCCCCCCCCCCCCCACCCCCCCCCCCCCCCACCCCCCCCCCCCCCCACCCCCCCCCCCCCCCACCCCCCCCCCCCCCCACCCCCCCCCCCCCCCACCCCCCCCCCCCCCCACCCCCCCCCCCCCCCACCCCCCCCCCCCCCCACCCCCCCCCCCCCCCACCCCCCCCCCCCCCCACCCCCCCCCCCCCCCACCCCCCCCCCCCCCCACCCCCCCCCCCCCCCACCCCCCCCCCCCCCCACCCCCCCCCCCCCCCACCCCCCCCCCCCCCCACCCCCCCCCCCCCCCACCCCCCCCCCCCCCCACCCCCCCCCCCCCCCACCCCCCCCCCCCCCCACCCCCCCCCCCCCCCACCCCCCCCCCCCCCCACCCCCCCCCCCCCCCACCCCCCCCCCCCCCCACCCCCCCCCCCCCCCACCCCCCCCCCCCCCCACCCCCCCCCCCCCCCACCCCCCCCCCCCCCCACCCCCCCCCCCCCCCACCCCCCCCCCCCCCCACCCCCCCCCCCCCCCACCCCCCCCCCCCCCCACCCCCCCCCCCCCCCACCCCCCCCCCCCCCCACCCCCCCCCCCCCCCACCCCCCCCCCCCCCCACCCCCCCCCCCCCCCACCCCCCCCCCCCCCCACCCCCCCCCCCCCCCACCCCCCCCCCCCCCCACCCCCCCCCCCCCCCACCCCCCCCCCCCCCCACCCCCCCCCCCCCCCACCCCCCCCCCCCCCCACCCCCCCCCCCCCCCACCCCCCCCCCCCCCCACCCCCCCCCCCCCCCACCCCCCCCCCCCCCCACCCCCCCCCCCCCCCACCCCCCCCCCCCCCCACCCCCCCCCCCCCCCACCCCCCCCCCCCCCCACCCCCCCCCCCCCCCACCCCCCCCCCCCCCCACCCCCCCCCCCCCCCACCCCCCCCCCCCCCCACCCCCCCCCCCCCCCACCCCCCCCCCCCCCCACCCCCCCCCCCCCCCACCCCCCCCCCCCCCCACCCCCCCCCCCCCCCACCCCCCCCCCCCCCCACCCCCCCCCCCCCCCACCCCCCCCCCCCCCCACCCCCCCCCCCCCCCACCCCCCCCCCCCCCCACCCCCCCCCCCCCCCACCCCCCCCCCCCCCCACCCCCCCCCCCCCCCACCCCCCCCCCCCCCCACCCCCCCCCCCCCCCACCCCCCCCCCCCCCCACCCCCCCCCCCCCCCACCCCCCCCCCCCCCCACCCCCCCCCCCCCCCACCCCCCCCCCCCCCCACCCCCCCCCCCCCCCACCCCCCCCCCCCCCCACCCCCCCCCCCCCCCACCCCCCCCCCCCCCCACCCCCCCCCCCCCCCACCCCCCCCCCCCCCCACCCCCCCCCCCCCCCACCCCCCCCCCCCCCCACCCCCCCCCCCCCCCACCCCCCCCCCCCCCCACCCCCCCCCCCCCCCACCCCCCCCCCCCCCCACCCCCCCCCCCCCCCACCCCCCCCCCCCCCCACCCCCCCCCCCCCCCACCCCCCCCCCCCCCCACCCCCCCCCCCCCCCACCCCCCCCCCCCCCCACCCCCCCCCCCCCCCACCCCCCCCCCCCCCCACCCCCCCCCCCCCCCACCCCCCCCCCCCCCCACCCCCCCCCCCCCCCACCCCCCCCCCCCCCCACCCCCCCCCCCCCCCACCCCCCCCCCCCCCCACCCCCCCCCCCCCCCACCCCCCCCCCCCCCCACCCCCCCCCCCCCCCACCCCCCCCCCCCCCCACCCCCCCCCCCCCCCACCCCCCCCCCCCCCCACCCCCCCCCCCCCCCACCCCCCCCCCCCCCCACCCCCCCCCCCCCCCACCCCCCCCCCCCCCCACCCCCCCCCCCCCCCACCCCCCCCCCCCCCCACCCCCCCCCCCCCCCACCCCCCCCCCCCCCCACCCCCCCCCCCCCCCACCCCCCCCCCCCCCCACCCCCCCCCCCCCCCACCCCCCCCCCCCCCCACCCCCCCCCCCCCCCACCCCCCCCCCCCCCCACCCCCCCCCCCCCCCACCCCCCCCCCCCCCCACCCCCCCCCCCCCCCACCCCCCCCCCCCCCCACCCCCCCCCAAGCAGCATTCTCTCCTGACGTTTCGCCTGCATCTGTGGCTGGCATCTCTTTTTGAGATTCTCTGAAGATGCCAGCCACAGATGCAGGCGAAACGTCAGGAGAGAATGCTGCTAGAACACGGCCATACAGCCCGGAAACCACACAGCACCCGGAGAATATATACTTGTTGGAGTATCCAGGGTGGGGGAAAGAACCATTGTCTGTTAACAAGTAAAGGGTGCAATTAGCAAGCTAGATTTACATGTGTTGAGTGGGATCCACCCATTAGCATGTGAGTAACAATGAAGATAGCAAGGTCAATAGGTGAGGTCATCTGAATAGAAGTAGCCTGGCCTTTGTTCCCTTTGATTGTTTACTGTCTATAGTCATCAGCTCCACACAAACCTGCGGGCATTTGAAGGTTTTTGTTATAATGGCCAGAATTAGTACGATTGTTTTGGGATGAATACTTGTGGTGTGCTTCCAAATTATGTAATCTGCTTCTTTGGATGGAAAATTTCTAAAACCCCAGTTGTGTCTTTGTGGCCAAGGGAAGATAGAAAATCTGGAACACTATTTGTCATACTTCTCATTTTTCTCATTATGTGAGGTCTAAGTATCTAGTTCTGGTTGAATTGTTGCATTTTCTGGTTGCATTTTCAGATTTTGTGAAGATTCATTTCTTGCCAGGATCATTTAACCAGGATAAATGTCATCTTTATTTGCTAATAAGTTTTGACACCAATTTCTCTGGTTCACTGACATTTCTAGCCAAGACTGTAGGTCATCTGATTTGGCTCTACGTTGACTAAATTAGATAAAGGTTTCTTTGCTCTCTCATTTTTATGTAAATTTGACTCTGCACTTTTATTTTTGTTATTTGTATTTTGTAATTCGTACTATGATCTCTTTATGTTATGTATATGACCTATGGTTATAAACAATACCTACCAATTGACTGACCCATGATTTAATGGGAAAGCTGGTGGCAACATACCTACCTCTTCTGTGTCACAGGTGGTGGTGACCACAGCTCCCTGTAGCTGTTAATTTGTGGTTGGCAAATACATGTTCTGCAGCAGCTTCTGTCCACAAACAGGAAAACAAGTAGTTTCTAATGGCTGCTTCTCACCAGTTCAAACTTGGCCCCTACGCACCTTGAAATCACGTGTTTTTGATGTACTTTTGTTCAGTTCTAATGGTTATTGTCTTTTTATTATGTAAATGTTTAACATGTTAGCTCCCATTGTGGCCTTCATGAGGGCAGAAAGAGAATATATAAGTCATACACATAGTTATTCCTTTTTGGCCCACCAGACCAGTAAGAAAAAAAGTGTGCAGAACATGGTGGAAATGACATAATGTGGAACATCAACCTTAGTATTAGTAAGACTGCCATTTTCTTATCAGGGAAATCCTCCCATCCCTGACTGCTGTTCCCTGCCTGTGTTCCTATGGCTGGTTGGGAGAAAAATACTATTAAAGAAACACAGTCAGTGATGGTATGACATTACTTCCAGGGAAAACCCAAAAGTGATGTCAGTTGACTCTGGGAATTGCCAGAAACTCTGTGATTTTAGAGAGGCATAACAACACTTCCATATTTTCCCCAGAAGTGACATCACGCCATCATAGATGGCAGCTTCCATATCCTCTTGCTGGTTTCCAGGCCATGGATCCCAACACATCAATTGACATTCTCATATTATAGTTTCCATATAGTTTCCAGGATGTCAGCTTATGCACTGACTTCACATCTGCTTCCTTATCCAGAGGATTATTGTAAGGACAAATGAGGACAGAAATACCATGTTTAGTACTCTAAATTTCATGGTGGAGGAGAAGGATATAGATGAAAAAAATCTTGCTGATGGCGCCTCAATCCTGCAATCAGCCTTGGCAGATAGGGAGAAGTTCAGATGTCACATTCCCAAGGAATCATGAATACATGGGAAAGGTTAACTCCTGGTAATCATAGTCTGCAGTGGTTTCCCAGGGGTATTCCACCTTAATAGGCTTGCCCACAGATCTGAGGAAAAATTACCTGTACCTTTACGAGAGGCTGCTGAAGCTTTTCATATCATAGTAAATAATATCTGCATAGTAAATAATACTGCATTAAATACTGCATACTGCATTTAAGCAGTATTAAAGGGACAGATCATTGTTCTTCCAAAAAAACTTGCAATGCTGTCTTAAAAATCTTCCATTTTCACTAGACATTGTACCTGTCCATAGAGATTTTCTTCCCGTTCTCCCATGAAGGAACTCAGTGTGACATATACCATTCTCCTGTTCTCCTTTTATCCTTACAACTACCAGAGGGAACTCAGTTAGACTAAGAAAGGGTGCTGACCCAAGTCACTCATCGAGTTTCCTGCAAAGTGAAGATCTGATGAATGCGAAGTTAAATTAAACACACAGCGCCCAGATTTCCCAGAGACTACCCCTACATTCTAAATGCACTGTACCTGTATAGCATTGCTTAAAGCACAATACAAATATTCCACACCAGTTGTGAAAGATATATTCATATGTGTATTAAAGGGGAAAGGAACAAATTTGGCCAAAAGATATCTTAGAAAGACACCTACATCCTTATATTTTAAAGGGAAATGTTACTATTCATATGCATGTATAGCCTGCATTGACAAATTGACAAGGTCATTTTATATGCTGTGGAAAATAGCAAAAGTTCGGTAGCCCCTTAAAGATTAACAGAATTTCTGGGAGGGTGTGAGCTTTCATCAGTCATGGCTCACTTCTTTAGATACAGCTAGAATGTGAGTTCATCTGTCCTTAATTAAAGAAGAATGAATTCAGATAATGGCAGACATGCTTGGATTAGATGTGCTACACAAAAGGGTAGTTGATGGGGAGAAATCAGTAATAGTAATGAGATGCACACCTTAACATGGAGGTGGGGGCAGGGTTGTGTGTATCAGCAAAGCTTGGAGCAATACCACAAGAGGTCTAGACTCTGTCAAGAGCCTAAACCAGGGGTAGGGAACCTGCGGCTCTCCAGATGTTCAGGAACTACAATTCCCATCAGCCTCTGTCAGCATGGCCAATTGGCCATGCTGGTAGGGGCTGATGGGAATTGTAGTTCCTGAACATCTGGAGAGCCGCAGGTTCCCTACCCCTGTACTAAATCATGATTTGGCATTACAACTGAACCAATCTGCTTCATCTGCTTCCTACATCTGATCAACCAGATTCTGAAAAGACTGGAAGTTCATGTCAAAACAAGTTAGCTCCTTCTTTTCCTCCTAAAACATTCTGCTGCATAACTAGACTGTAAAGACAGTTAATGTTTGATGCCAATGTTTGATGATATATGTGTATAAAAGACAGTTAAAACCAATAGAAGAGTCTAATCTGGAACTGGATTAAATGATATCCAAGTACATTACAGATGGGATTCTATTACTTCTATAAGGGTGCATCAAATTAAACTGAGTCAGTGTCTTCAGCAATGATATATGGATATGAACATATATCCTGCTTATACTTCTTCTTTCAGTATGGCAAAACAAAGCAGAAAATCTTCAGTTTACATAACAGGAGATGCAGCAGCTGTTGAACATAATGCAACAACTATGCAGCATACTTAAAACATTAGACTCAAAACAGAAAAACTGCAGCTTTCAGTGGCATTTCTTTTCATGTTTGAGGTGACAGAAATATCTTTATTTTGCTGGCTGAGCTCCCCACTATATATAACACAAAGGACCAGAGGCGTTTTTCCCCCCTAAATGACAAACACTTCACAGTTCACTTGATTGGACTGCTGACCCCTTCAAAATTGAGAACGTATTTCAGTTATTAACTGATAAAACAAAAAGGAAGCTAATTGGCCTTGTGGGATTTGAAGATTTTCAACCTACGGAAGATCATGAAAAAACAAAATTCTCAGCGGGTTTTTTGGGTCTCAGCTACAGGAATGCAAAATAAGCCAGATGTTCAGACTAATGACATGAGCACCATATGAACAATACAAATCCAAATATGGGCTTATTGATTATGGTGGCATTATCTAAGGAAGATACCCTTATCAAATGTAAATGTTTGGGATAGTTCCTTTCCAATGGGTGAGGTCTTGGCTTAGTCGATCAGAGTAATTCTTTCCAAAAGGTGGTGGTAATAATAATAAATAATAAATAATAAATAATAAATAATAAAAGATAAAGATAAAGATAAAGATAATGATGATGATGATGATGATGATGATGATGATGATGATGATGATGATAATAATAATAATAATAATAATAATAATAATAATAATAATAATGAAAAATATGATTAAAATGAGGACTGAAACCCGGCACAACACAGCTCTACACGGCCAATTTCTGGAGATGATCAAGGACAAGGTGGACAACAAAAAGACCTGGCTGTGATTAACAACTGAAAGTCTGAAAAAAGAAATGGCATCCCTGATTTTAACCGCTCAAGAACAAGCCATTAGAACAAATTCGATCAAGGCCAGAATCGAAAAATCCTCGGACGATGCAAAATGCAGATTGTGCGAAGAAGCTGATGAAACTGTAGATCATGTCCTCAGCTGTTGCAAAAAGATTGCCCAGACTGAGTACAAATAGAGGCACAACTCAGTGGCCAAGGTGATCCACTTGAATTTATGCAAGAATTACAACATAAGAACAGCTAAAAACTGGTGAGAATATTGTCCAGAGAAAGTAAGGGAAAATGAGAAGGTCAAGATCCTGTGGGACTTTCGAATCCAAATGGACAAAGTGTTGAAACATAATACAACAGACATCACCATGATTAAGGACAAGAAAGTGACCATCATCGACATAGCAGGACCCGGTGACAGCAGGTTCATTGAAAAAGAACATGAAAATGTCATAAAATACCATGATTTGAAAATTGAGCTTCAGCGTTCACGGCACAAACCAGCTGAGGTCGTCCTAGTGGTAACACTGGGGCAGCACTTGAAACATCTTCAAATCGACAAAATAAACATCTGTCAGATTCAGAAGGCAGCCCTACTGGGATCCGCACGAATACTATGCCAATACATTACAACTTCCTAGGCATCTGGGTGAGGCTTGAATTGTAATGAAGGCCAACAACCAGCTAAAGAACTGGCAGCCCGCTGTGAGGTGAAATGCAGCAGCCCATTAATATGCTGGAGACGTTGAACTCTTAACTTTGTTGCTGAACCCATGGGGATTAACAGCCATGTGGGAAAGGGAACAAAATTATTCTCTTGCTGTCTGTTATCAGTGGAGCTGGTGCTTGTGGAAAGTCACCCACTATTCTTTCTTCAGTGCAGCCCTCTGACCTGTGTGGCTATGAGGCCATAACTTGCTAATCAGAGGCTATAAAGGTCCCATGATTTTGACTAACACTATGAGATAAAATCCACTGTGGAGCCGAGGGCATGAAAAGTCATCTCTGATGAATAATGATCTGAGTTTTTGCCTGGGAACTTTGACTGTGATCCAAGAGCAGAAAATACAGGTTTGTGGTAAGATATGTTCTATTGATACAGCTCTAGGAAATTTAATTGTACATGGATTTTCCGCTGAATAAAGAAAGTTAATGCAATGGAACCTGTGTGCTAATAAAATGTGCCTGCATCAATAAAACAGTGCTTATTGAATTCCAAGTGGTTTCTGCTATGTTCACCTATCAGAGAGAGTTGCAAAGATTCTAACAGCAGGGGTTCCTGCAACTACCTTTTGAAAGGCCAGGATGTCTGTTTCAAGCTGGAATAATCTTTATCAGACAGGTGAAGAATTCAAGGGCATCAACTAGTGAATTCAGTTAACAATTTTCATTCCAATTAACATAAAGTTCACCAATCCCCCAATTGTAGAAATAAACAAAATTAGGTTATTTGGTTGAGTCCTTTGTTGGACAAGAGAATTACAAACGAAGTTGATGCTATAATGAACTTTTCATAGATACAGCGGATTTTCTGTATACTGTTCTAGGGAAGTAAGTACAGAGGCAGAATCAGTCCATGTATTTTTCAAACCACTGTGGAAATTGTTGATTTCCAGGATATGTATTTGTACTATTTTTATTTTAATTAATTAATTAATTGACAATAATAATAATTATTATTAATAAAAGTTTAAGGAGACCAACCCTTTTGTAAATGGATCTTTTTAGTCAAACTACTCTGCTGTCATTATTGGTAACTTCAAAATCAGTACTTTGTGTGGAAAGAACACCCTTGATAGTTGCATTCACAAAGATGTGGCAGTGCAGAAACTATTGTAATGATCAAGAAGTCACTAGTATTAGCTGTTGAATCTGATATTAAATGAATACATGTTAATTTTTATAGGCCAAAAAAGCATCACAGACCATAAATACCAAACATTTATCTATCCTACATCTGAAGAAAAACTTGATTCCCTGTGGAAACACTAAAATGTAGCTCTAGACATACTTGTGATAGGAAATTGAATCTGTTGGTTTTTGCCTCTGACCTCACTGATCTGCAACAATGAAACAATTGGACCCTATTGCGCTTTTCACTGAATTACCGCAATACTGTTTCCAAGCCAAATAAATTTTACTGCTGCTCAGAAAGGACCGAGCATATCAGTTTGAAAGGGCAGCATCACATTTCACAGCCACAGTTTAGAAAGACATTATCATGTGGTCCGAATGCAAAAGATTCTAGCTCCAGCCTTTAGAATCTCTCGTTAACCCCCCTGCAGGAAGCGGAACTGGAAAGAACCTCTTTCTTACATCTTATTTTAATGGGTTTATGTATGTATTTATATGATGCTTTTTAGCTGCACTAGTCCCCAAAGTGTGTAGTAAAAATAAGCCCTGATTAGGTTAGCTCCAGGCTAGCCTGATCTCATCAGATCCCAGAAGCTAAGCAAGGTTGGCTCTGGTGAGTATTTGAATGGGGGACCACCAAGCAAGTCCAACGTTGTGATGTGGAGGCAGGCAAGAACAAACCATCTTTGAATGTCTCTTGCCTTGAAAACCCTTCTGAGTCACCGTAAGGAAGCTGTGACTTGATAACAAAAAAAGAGAGAGAGAAAAAAGAGCAATGCCACAGAGCTGTGTTCTCTGCAAGACTAAGACATCTGTGAGTTCAATTGTTCAAAAACAATGACAGTGTTACATAATCAACAACAAAAGTGTTAGTAAATTCAGTGGGGACGTTTTACATGGTTTTTACATGAAGAAATGCTTTGGACACTATGAGGAAACAGGAGCAGAAGTAATCAGCTACTATGCACATGACACAGGGAGAGAAAGATTAGGGGATAAGTGATGAAGGAGAAGATTGGTTATAGAGTGAGTGAACAGATGTGCTCAGTGAGGAATAATGATTTTCACAGATAACGCAAGCACAAGAATATTGGGATATTGGCATTTATAGGGATATTGACTGCTTTCCCTTGGCTCCTGAAGAAACTGAGAAGCATATTGTTATGCCTTACAAGGAGCTATATAATTTTTATGTATGCCAGTAATGCAGTACATTTCACCTATTATAACAATTCAGTTACAGCAATTACGACCACTGTGTGCACCAAGCTTCAGTGTTAGTTTGCTGAGACTCTAAATAATCTCTTTATATGCCTTTCTTTCCATGTGTTATTTCACAACACAAACTTGTAACATCTACAGAGGAGGTAATTTCATAAACATGTTGTTCCATCTACCAAAGCACACAGCACAGGCGTCTGAAAGAATTCCGCAGACTGTTAGAAAAACAGCAGTTCATCATGGAAGAGCTCCATTACATTAAACATGGAAGATTTACATTATATTAAATATCCTTGCCATTTACTGTTTGCAGAGTGGTGTAAAATATGAAGACATTTATTACTTTACTGACATTTTTATCCCACGTAACTTATTAATTTGTTAATTTGTGCATGTGAAATGATAGGATTAGAGCTGAGTTATAAAACATTTCTACAGTTTGGTTTCATTCTCAAATATTACCTTCATATTTCACTGGCATTTTCGTACCCACCCAAAAAACTTTTGTCAAGGAAACACCAGAGTCATACTTTTTGAACTTTCTGACCCAGGGTGGTTGTTACAATTTCTACATGACTACTTCAGTAATACTTCAATATTTCAGGCAGAAACTTGCTGAACATGTTTAGCAGGATGCCTTTTAAAATGAATTTATTGTTTAAAAATACTTTCTACCTTCACACACTGACATTCCTTGGGTTGTTGTGGCAGCTGATGTGGAAGCAACTCCTTAAAAATCTGCACAACTAATTAAATCTCTGATAACCAATCAGAAGACTTGCTGGGCAAAAGTCACATCTGGCTGAGCCAACTTTCTGAAAACACGTGGTGAGCACTAGGAAAAATGTTGGCAGGGGCCACGAAAAGTGTTGATGGCACTGTGGTGTCCATAGGAGCATGATAGGGGACCCCCTGTGCTAGATAGTATGGAAGTCTTGGCTGTTTCAATAGGGAATATTTAATCATCTAAAATAAACCAGTGTTTGAATTATGATGATTAATTCTGCAAGATATTGTTCCTGCATCACTAACTTCAAAATTGTTCTGCTATACTATGCTTTCTAAAACTAAAAAATTGTATTATTATGTCCTGTTATTTCAAACTCCTCTAATGAAACTATAATGGAAACTGTTACATCTTCGACCTTTACCTAGTTACTATTGAAATGATATACATCATTGGTATACATTATCAACTTCAATTAGATATGGCCATAATTTAGAAGTGATAACAAACCATGCTTTGCCTACAATGAACAACTGAGGAGAGGGTTGATAGGAGGGACTCCTTTCTTATTTCTTGGTTTACCTCTGAAGAACTCATATAAGCTAACATATCTTTCATGGCAAATTCCCTTCCTGCAAACAGCTCAGAAAATAAAGCCTTTCTCGGCAAACTGAAGTTTTTATTTCACGAAAATCATAAATTCCCTCCCCTCCAAACAACAGTTCCTGATAACAGTTTACACTTGATTGGAGGCACAAACACAAAAATCCCAGGCTTGTTTAATGGCTAACCCATTTCATGTAATGGCTATGCCAATTACACAGTAATTCATATGCACACCCAACCAGAAGATTACAATGGTTCTAATTCATCTCTGCAGGTGGTCAAACGTATCCATGTATACTGAATAGTGCCTCTGCTAAAAAAAAATGATCTGGAAAAACAGTTCTGTTTCTGAAGCTAAGTAAGTCTCACCCAGTAAACTACCAGGAAGGGAAACTGCCATGGGGACATATATTAGCTGCCATTAGTTCTTTAGGCATTAGTTTACTATAAAATTAAAATAACTGAAGCTTTCCTGCAGGTGCCAGAAATGTGGGCATCATATTGTTGCTGCAACTGTATTTGAAATGGGACTCTCTTTATGAAACAATGAAAAGAAAGCAAATTCTGAATATACAGTGTTACACCTTGAGTATAACTGTTTGCCATAGCTGATAATGCAAACAATAAACTAGAATTAATCAGGAGACCATGTGAAGCAGTGGTGGACTACGGCCAAGATGAATTGAAGGCTGGATGGAGATAGACTACGTGACCTCAGCAATTATTCTTAGAACTCAATGATTTTCTAGGCTTGTCATTTAACACATTTTTGTGGGAAAAGGTCATGTTCAAATTCAGAGCTGTTTAACTGGCTGGAGATGTGCTCCCTGCCAGTTATCTTACTCCTCAGCTAAAGGCCAAATGTTGTAAATCAAATAAAAACAACAACTGGACAAGAAAAGATGAATGGAGGCACTTATCGGGACTCAGAGAATCCTTCAGAGCCCATATAGGAAACAGACCAGGCCCTGAGAAGATAATAGGCGGCAGACTCAGTGATCTATTATCATAAAGGCAGCTCACCTCGATAAAGAAAAGACTCGCTGCTGATGTTGGATGATGGTACATGTAAACTGTCACAAGGACAGCGGCTGCCACAATCAGGACCAGGATGAAAATTCCAACAATTAAGCCAGCATGAAGAGTTGCACCTTTCTTCTCTGCTGCACTGTCATCGGTTGAGGCTGCAGGAAAAAAATTGGATTACGTCTGGCATGATTTCACTTGTATTTTTTGGTTTTTTGGTGGGATACTCCTATAATGTCAACAAAAAGCCACTTTTATTATTTTTAGCCTAATAAAAACATTGCCGTAGCCCCATGCAAATTTAACTCAGGCATTCTAACATTTCTAAATTAACTGAACAGTTAGTCTGCATTTGGCGTTTCCTGAAAACATATCAGCACTCATCTACAAACCTCATGCATTAACTGAATATTTTTTGGAAAGCTTATGTTATCATATCTTTAAGTTAAGAATAGTCACAAGTCTGTCTGACGAAGAGCAACTAAAAGTGGGATAGTGGTGAATATGGGTTTCCAAAGTTCAGTGTTACTGTGGAGCAGATGGGTGTTAAAGGGCCCTCCATTATTTTGATCTGAAGAGAGCCCAGGTACCAGATAAAAATATTGCTGAGAGCTATCATTTTGCTAAACTACTGAGCAGTACAGCAACATGCGCACAAAGTGACAGAAAGTGTTGACTATAGAAACACATCTCCTCAACTCACCTGTCTAAAATTCTGATTATTAACTCTGCTGCCATTTGTTTAGTACATTTACAGCGCAATCCTATGCAGAGTTACTTCAGCCTCAGCCCACTGAATCCATGGGCTAAACTGGAAGAAATAGGTATAGGACTGCACTGTTTATTAACATTTGATTCTGCCAGCTAAGAATGATTTTGGTTTTGGACACCCTGAGCAGCTAAAACAGATGGGATAGTTAACAACGAGTTAATTAGCTTGTTGTGACATAAATACAAACCCTCCATCGAGGCATTAAAAGAAGACTTAAAATTCATGTATGCTGTTTGGAAAGCAGTTTGTACACTGACATCAAAAGCACAAAAAGGCTGTATCAGCTTTAAGGCACAGATAGTGGTGCAATTGTTCAACAAGACATTTTTAGAAAATGAATAGCAGTTGTAAGTTTATTGTATTATAGATTTTTATGTTCGTACTTTCTAAATCAGTAATTTGGTAATCTGGTTTGATGGGTCATTGTATGAATTATACTGCTTTTGGGATTGCAAGACACTCTGCTCTTTCTATAGGGCCACAAAGCCTTGGAATAAATAATGCTATCTCTGCCACATATAATGCGACTCCTGCCAGGACAAACATAATGTTTGCTATGAACAATCGTATGTGGTGAGTCAGTTGAAGGGAAGGGAAAGAATTTACTACACTGAATACTTCAGCCATCATTTAGCAATGGAGTGGACAAAATAGGAGTCAGAATTCATTTTCTGGTGTCCTCCTCTAGATTTACTAAGATCTCTCAACATAATTATGAAGGGTAACCATGCCACATTAAATCAATTAATCAATCTCTTGGCTGCTCTTCTGCAAATTGTTGAGAAATGCCACCCACTCTAAACTCCATAGTATTTTGTTAATTGGGGCTACAGTCTACACATGCCCCAGGAGGTTCAATACCAGTAAAGGACTTGAAAAATGGAAACTATAGGGGATGAGTCAACTCTTTCCCAAACACAGGTCACTCAAGAGCATACTTATACAAATAAGACAGCAATTCCTGTTGAGGCAGGAAGGCCAGGACTCACCCCAGAAAGGGATGAAATCCCAAAGGAGGATTATAAATTCTCTGAACATGAGGAAGAAGCTCTCTTCTCTAATGTTCTCATCTTTTGGATGGCCACGAGCCAACAAAGGACTACACTGACTAAACTATTATTGCAAGCCACTTTGAATCAAGAGGAAAGGTAGGATATAAATCTTAATAAATAATAAATTTTAATAAACAACCCCCCCAACAAACAAATAATAAACTTTTCTCTAGGGATGCCATCTGGACCACATGACAGGGGAAAGGCAAGAAGTCCCAACTCAGAACATGTTCCCAGAATTATCAAGAGAACAGGACATTTCTTCACAAAAGGTAACTGGCAAATGATGCTCTGAGTTTCCATTCAGCTCCTTCCTGCCCTGATCTGTCTTCATCAGTGGCTATTCTACCTGGGCACATCAAAAAACAGATAGTACATATAGCAGAGCTGAATCAGAATAAGGTTTATATATTGTTTAATGGGAACCACAACTCCATCCAGAAAAACATGTTGTAATGTAGGGATGGGGTGGTTGTTTCCAACTCTGCTAGCTGAGAAGCAGTTGATATGCTTGCAAGGAGTTCATTTTACTGACTTGGGCTGGTTTTCTCACTGCAGCTATTGCAGGCCACAGTTATGGATGTCTTGGTTACAGTGGTGAAGCCACCAGGGGACGGGGGTTGCGCAATGCACCGGGCGCACCATTTGTAGTCACGTGGGGGGTGGAAAAATCCCCCTCCCTCCTGCGGCGCTCCCCACTTACTTTTAGGAAAGGAGCAGGCTGGAGAAGAAGGCTGGAAGCCTGCCTGCGTTGCCTGGGCCTGGTGTCCCTGGGAAATGTAGTTCCCACCAGGCCTAGGCAATGCAGGCAGCTTCCGGCCTTCTTCTCCAGCCTGCTCCTTTCCTAAAAGTAAGTGGGGTGCACGGAGGGGCATGGGGGGATCGCAAAAACCAGAGTGTGCACCGGGCAAACTCTGGTCTAGCTACGCCTCTGCTTGGTTACCTCCAGATAAGGTTACTGTAACACACTCTACATGGCACTGCCTTTGAAGAATGTCTGGGAGCTGTAACTGGTTCAGAAGGCAACTGAATTGGTTATAACTAGGGCCCATCACACAGATCACATTTCACCAGTTTTATACTAGCTGTCCCGGTAACTGGTTTAAACAGATCCAATTCAAAAATGGTGTGGTTGGCTTTAAATCATGAACTGGTTTAGAACCATGTATCTGAAAGACCACCTAGTGCCCAAGGTTAAAAAATGGTGGCAGCTTTCCTGCTCTGCCTGCTCATCCTGAGATGAGACTGATGGACATACAATAGGGGTGTTTTTAGAACTTCTTGCCTCAGGAAATTTTTCTGCCCCCCCCAATCCCCAGCTTGGGTTGGATCTGGAGTAGACGGGTAATTTCTACAATTCTCCTTTCCCCTCTTGTCATTCTTCCAGTTCCCCTTTTCCCTGAGAGCAGGGGCATATCTACAGAAAATAGTTTACAATGCACCCCGTCTGCTTTTTTTTGTAGATACACCCCTGTTGGAGAGTGTCAATTCCAAGTTAAAATTAGAGAAGGGGGAGGGGAGCAGCTGTTCCTGGAAATTCCCCCTCAGCTAGCTGGGTTCTTTAAGAGGACAGTGCAAGCCCACAGCAAGAGGACCAGCATCTTGGGCAAGCAGCAACTGGGGTTTCTGGCATCGGCAAGCAGGTCCTCCTCCAGCTCACTCCTAGAATCATAGAGTTGGAAGAAACCACAAGGGTCATCAAGTCTAACCCCCTGCCATAAAATTTGCAGAATGACCTTTCCTCAGCCTGACTTATCCCACAGAGTTCTTATGAAGACAAATTGGAGGGACAGACACCCATCAATATCACCCTGAGTTCCTTGGAAGAATGGTCAGATAAAAATGCCACACATAGCTGTTATACTCCCATTTCATTTGGATTCCAATCCAATCCTTGGCAAAGCTAAGGCCTAAAATCAATGGCCTCAGATAAGAATAACTGCATAGGATTACACTATTGGGGTGCAGATTTTGCCAGCAGTAATGCTGGAAGGTGGGAAGGCATGGATGTTCAAGTCATGGAGTGGAGCAGCCTGTTATGGATATAGTCTTTAAAATATGATTTCTGAAATGATCTTCTGGGCATATTTCACTGGCAATCACCGTTGATTCATACTATTTTGCACAAAGTAACCATGAGGAGAACCAATGCATTTTCAGGAAACTGAAAATATGCAATATGATCTACATTGTACTTCCTTTGTAGCAATATGTGCGAGTTAAACAGCTTCACAGCATTTACATGCACACTTCAAAAACATTATTTTATTCATATGAGATATAGACCACAGATGTATTAAATAATTCCATATTTCAACGAAACCAATAGCCAGCAACTAAGAACCATAAAGGAATTCTGATTTGATATTCATACAGTGTTTAGCATCCAGGTTTGTAAATGAGAATTCTGTCACTTCCAGACAGCATATACGATTATCAGCCTGTCACTATTTGTGCTAGCTTCTGCTTTTAAAGCATTAAAATAGTGATCAGTATGCCAAATGCAATGTGTGTGTGTGTGTGTACACAACACACACACACACAGTGTTTATATTCATACATAAAAACAATTAAACAATATGAATCCATATATGTGGCCTTTTAAGCATCAAGAAATGGAACCAACTGAAAATTTACATAACTCAAGTCCAAGAAACTGATAACCGCAAGGTTCGGACATATAAGGGAAATTGGTTTCATTCTGTTTGCACAGACAATGAAGAAGGTTGTCAACTCTGGCAGATATCACCTGACAGTTTTGTTACAAAGTGATGGAATAGAAGGGTGAAAGAAATCTCAAACCCTTTTGCAGGTAAAAAGAACTTATTAAGCTTATCACAGCACATCTGCTGTTGGCAGAAAAAGACCAGCATAACTAAGCTTGTAGAAAAGATGCTTGGCTTCCTAACCCTGACCCTCCAAACTATTTTTGAACTTTTATTCATTTTACAAAATTTATCCCTCACCTTTCTGCCCTCCTAACCTACGAAGTTGACTTACAAATTAAAACATACACAATAAAACAACATTTCAAAACTATTAAAACCAACATCACTAAGCAATGAAAAGCCATCTCTAAATACGTATAAAAATATAAAACAATAATTAAAATATTGGGCAGGAAGAAAGGATCATTTATGGTAAGATAAATGAAACAAAAAAGTTTTCAACTGCTGGCAGACAGGGGAATAACGAGGCAAATTGTAGCCCTGGGCAAAACCTGAGTTGGATGCCCCCCCCCATGGTCAGCCACTCCACCACGACCAATTTTTTTTTGCCCCAGGACATTGGTGCATGCAGCGGGTGCATTTTTAGATATATCAGCACTACAATTTCAGCGTATCATCAGGAGACTGTCCCTACCCATCAAGTTTGGTGAGGTTTGGTTCAGGGAGTCCAAAGTTATGGACTCCCAAAGGGGGTGCCCCATTCCCCCATTGTTTCCAATGGGAGCTAATAGGAGATGGGGGCTACAGTTTTGAGGGTCCATAACTTTGGCCCCCCTGAACCAAACTGCACCAAACCTGGGGGGTATCATTAGGGCAGTCTCCTGATGAGACCCTGAAAGCTTTGAGACTGTGCCTTCAGAAATGTGCCCCCCCAGCCTGCAACCCCCATTGACAGCAATGCAGAAAACTCAATGCAGAACAAAGATTCTTGGGCAAATTTCAGGATGTTCTTGTAGGGAGGGCATTCTTGGACGTATCAGCACCAAAATTCCAGGGCATCATCTGTATACTGTCTTGATGGAAACCCCAAGGTTTGGTGCAGTTTGGTTCAGGGGGTCCAAAGTTATGGACCCTCAAAAGGGTAGCCCCCATCTCCTTAGCAAAGAATGTGGGATGGGTACCCCTTTGAGGATCCATAACTTTGGACCCCCTAAACCAAACCTCACCAAACCTGGGGGGTAGCATAAGGACAGCCTCCTGATGATATGCTGAAATGTTGGTGCCGATAGCCTAAAAACCACTAAAAATACCCAAAAACAAACCCAGGATTTTGATGCCCCCCCACAAGTTGATGCCCTGGGCAGCTGCACACCTTGCCCAATGGGCATTACGCCAGTGCTGGCAGAAGATGGTAACAGAAAGGGCACACCTCTATGGAAAAAGATTCCACAGTTTTGGTGCTGAGTCTGTACTGGATTGCCATCTTTCTAATCTCAGAAGATGGGGGTACCCAAAGAAGGGCCTTGGAAGATGTCATAAGGGAGTAGGCAGTCCTTCAGGTATGTTGGTCCCAAACCAAATGGGACTCTCGTGGTCAACATCAACAGTTTGATTTGTGCCTGGAAACAGACTGAAAGCTAGTATATATGGGCTAAGACCGGAATGATATGGACCTTACATTCCAGTCAACATCCTGGCTGCAGCATTCTGCATTGACTGAAGTTTCGGAACACTTTCAAAAACAGTTCCACTTAAAGCACACTACAGTAATCTAATCTAGATACTACAGTGGCATCCAAGGTAACCACAACAGACAGCATCTCTGGCAAACATTATTGATAACCTGTCATGCAAAGAAACATGGGCAAACACTAGTCAAATCTGTTGTCTTCCTTCTGTAGCAGGGAACAGAAAATGGCATGCATACATCCACGGTTCAATTACCAACATGTCCAAGGAATGATTTTAGGCAACAAGATTAAATGAGTAAGCCTAGGCAAGACTTATGACTGAGATGAGAGTTGTTACTGACAGCTGGAGTAGATAATAAGGCACTGATGTGTAAACCAGCTTACATACATTCACAAACCAACTCTTTTAAATGGAATATTGGGAACGAAGGACAATCTGATTATTTCACAATAAATGGTTTGAAAACAGAAGTTATAATTCTCATTTGATTCATAGCCATGCAAATATTTGGCACTGTAGGGCTGATTATGCACAATGTGCTTGTTGCACAATGGGGGTAAATGTCTGCCAGAGCAAGATTTCTTGTACAGGCCTTGTACAGGGAGCCCCACTTTCACTTTCCATTCTCTCTGAGGCAAGCGAGACCACTTTTAGCATGACTTTTAATTTGCTTTGCAGCCAGAGCAGGCAGATTTGCCAGTCAGCACAGCTTTGCCACAGACATCTTCCTACCACCCACCACCAGCCTTCCCATTTCCTCATGTCACTTTGCATGCCTTTCTCATTGCCCCCCTCCATGCTGCCAGCACTTTCCTGTTTCTCAGTGCTCATATCAAGAGATCAATATCTCAATATAATAACAACAGAGAAAGCTTTTGCAAGGAATAGTACAAACAGGGCATCTTTTTGGCTCCAGTTCCCCCCTCCCCCCACTCTGCTTCCAATGATTGGAAGGGCTTTTAAAACTTTATTTTAGACAAGATTCTGTTTTAAAATAAGCTTCTCTTCTCTTGCAGCAAGAAAGAAAGGAGGGGAAAGGAGGGGGATAGAATATCAGCTCTAGTGTTGAGACTCCCAAGTATGATGAGATATGTGCCTTTAAGGCTATTAAAGGGCAGAGTTAAGGGAACCAGGTTGGGAGAGTTCTCTGCAGAAAAAACTGTGCACCTAGGAGGGAATGCCTCCTTGCACGTAAACAGAAATGCGAGTGCCCATTACAAATGCAAGGAAATCCCACTGCGCAGAGAAGAGTCCTGAGGTAAGCATTCCATGCATAGTGTGCCTAGCTCTTCTCTTCCTGATTTTGCTATCTGGCAACTTGAGACACCCATGCAACATTCTGGCAGCATTTCAGTGGGATGGAAATGATACTTTGGAGAAGGGAAAGAGACTCAGGATAGACAGTTCATTGATAAGAAGTCAATGGAACTGCTGCAGATACCTGATTTGTGAATTACATTTTTAACTCTTGAGATTAGAACAGTTAACTGAGTTAAGGGATATCTACCGCTTAATGTAGATGGGCCTCTTTTAAATATAACTAAGCTCTATTGCAAACTTCCTGCATATTTCTCTCCTCAGAGCTTGTTGTTCCAGTATAAAAGAGGACAGAATTGCCTAATGCAGTGACTGTCCAGCTATCCATTCATTTTATTGGTTTTAGAAACAAAGTATGGTTTTGGCATCTGGTCCATAAAGAAAGGAAGAACCATTATTCAAGAGAACAAATAGTAACTATTTGAATTCTGTTCTTGTGTAATTTATACCTTATTCTGCACATTTACCACAGCGATATTTGCAGTAAAAAATGGTGCTTGGTGAAGAGGGGAAGATGTGAATCTGGAGCAAATCCAGACGTCTTACACCAATGCTCTTCTGAGCATATTCCAAAACCCCACAAAACAAGCTGAAGTGAAAGCAATTTATCAGTGTGACTACATTAAATTTCCTCAAAGTAAAGATTATTAATCTGGGAGGCTGTTTTCCCAGGATGAATGACTTCAGCACTTTCTATTCCAGCAGACATTTAAACAGTCTTTTTGTTAAAAGAGTGTCTTAAACATAACTCATTCCCATACAGAAGTAGAAAATACTTACAAGTAAACAAAGCAATTATATATATATATTTAGAATACAATTGCCGCCCTGATAAAAGATCTGGCACTGAGGACTTGCTTCAAGGAGTGTGATGTGTCCGCACATTTGGGGTGGGGGCACAGCAGAATCTTACAATACAGTTATCAGCATGGTTTTCTTCTTTTGACATTATGGTTTTCTTCTTACCACTCCTTTTAGGTGCAGCTTTGATTGTCCTTTCGTTTAGAAGTGCGCACAAATTGATTTGCCTTGCCTAGATTTGATTGCAGTGATAGCTTTTTGTAATTCATGTACAGAGGCAGTTAATTACTGGCTTTGATTTTAAAAAGCTATGATTATGTGAGAGAAATAATTTTATTGCCCAACTGAAAACAGGGCTGTAATTAATAAATCTATGGGCAGATAAATAAGTTTAGTGTTCGAGTAATTGTTTCTGAATGTAGAAGTGGGCATGGACTAGAATGAAAAATTAGAATGCTGATGGGTTGGGTCAAAAGAATTTGAAGCACAACAATGGCATTTTCCTGCTTTTCCCACATCAATTTGCCTGGTATCCACAAAAGCTGCTCCTGAAAGTCAGGGGGCTCTTGGGAATAATGCAGGAATGATTTGAAGGTGCAGTTGAAGCGGGAACAGTAGAAGTACCTTTGGTCACACAGAAGACCATTTGGATTTCTGGCAATAAAAGAAGCAAAAGGGAAATGGAAGCAAACTCACACAAGGATCTCAGGGTGTGTGACAAATACCACAAACCACGGGTCCCTAACCTTCTGAGTCTGTGAGCACCTCTGGAATTCTGACACACAACGCTGGGTGCAACCACAAAATGGCTGCCACAGAAGGTGGAGATGACCACAGTGTCAGGGAGTGAGGTTATGCATAACTCTAAAAGCAATATTTCAGGCAAAAGCAAAGTTTAACAGAACCTCTTTTAAACTGAACAACTCATCAAATCTCCATTGGTCAATTAGATACCCTGCTGGGGGAAAAACCTTGCCTGGCCCCACCCACTTTCTAAAAACACTTGATGGGTTCCAGGAAAAGTGGTGGCTGGCACCATGTTGAGGACTCCTGACACAGACCATGTGTTAGACCAGGGGTAGGGAACCTGCGGCTCGAGAGCCGCATGCGGCTCTTCTGCCCTTGCACTGCGGCTCCACGAGCCGAGCCGCCGGCTTCATCCTTGCCTGCCCTGCAGGCAGCAGGGCGGGCACACCAATTGCCCGTGGCCGGCTGGGCAGTGCCGCAGGCTTCCCCTCTCGCCCACCCCGTTGGAGTGGGGCGGGCGCTTTCCCGGCGGCCGGCAAGGCCAAGCCGCTGGTCCCATCCTTGCCCGCCCTGCAGGCAGCAGGGCGGGTGCATCCATGCGCTTCTCAGAATGAGTGGAGTAAAAGGTAAAAAAACCCAATATATACAGTGTTATCTTTATTTTAAATGTCAAAAATTATTTGCGGCTCCAAGTGTTTTCTTTTCCAGTGGAAAATGGGTCCAAATGGCTCTTTGAGTGTTAAAGGTTCCCTACCCCTGTGTTAGACAGTGTGGGCATCATACTGGAATACTGTTGGATGTAGAGTCCTCTGTTTCCTAGGCTGGATTTGGAATACATATGCTTAAGCCCTAATATATGTTTAAGAAGATTCTGTTCTGGCTAAGTGACATTCTGAAGCTTCAATTTATGAATGGTCAAATTATAGAGGAAAAGGTACAAGAGGGCTCCTAAAGAAATGCACAACTTTATGCCTTCTCATGAGTCCTCATAAACCAGATTCCCACACTATTCCTATAGGATGCTTCATAAATTATATGTTCAAGATACATCCCATTATTAAAAGATAGGGAAGTATTTCCAGAGTAAACAGTAACAAGAAAAACATTTTCAGGACTGTAGCTATAATTGTGACTGTACTGCATTTAGAAACAGCTATTTATGAACATATGGTCTCAGTTTTATCAGTTAATTTCAAAAATACCACATTAAGAAGAAGAAGAGTTTGGATTTATATCCCCCCTTTCTCTCCTGTAGGAGACTCAAAGGGGCTTACAATCTCCTTGCCCTTCCCCCCTCACAACAAACACCCTGTGAGGTGGGTGGGGCTGAGAGAGCTCAGAAGAACTGTGACTAGCCCAAGGTCACCCAGCTGGCATGTGTGGGAGTGTACAGGCTAATCTGAATTCCTCAGATAAGCCTCCACAACTCAAGTGGCAGAGCTGGGAATCAAACCCGGTTCCTCCAGATCAGAGTGCACCTGCTCTTAGCCACTGCTCTTAGCCACTACGCCACTGCTGCTATTAAGAGTAGCTGGATACATTGTTAGTGTGTGAGAAGATCCTCCTTTGCGACCTTTTTTCAGTCCTTTCTCTGTATTGCAATTCCAGCTCTGTTAGGTAGTCCCGGTTCAGGATCTCTATAGTTAGACAACTGCATTCTATGCACACATATTATGAGCAGGAGTGGAACACGGTGTGTGATATGTGAAATATAAATACCCTTTCTCTGACTACCAGTTGAATTCTACAGTAGCCTCTAAGAATTCTCATCTTGAAAGTGAGAATCCTGTACAATAGACCCTTGCTATTTGCAGATTTCTGTCTTGTGAAATGGGTTTTTTTCAGTTATTTAAATGTTTTGTCTACAACTGAGCAACTACCTTTGGTGACAGTCACAGACCCCAATGTGATGCCTTTAAAGACAGAGATCAAATTAGTACAACATTTATACGTCTTCATTTTCTTTTAAGCAGAACAATATATACAACAGCCGTACTAGAGAGGAAAGAATCTTAAACTATCCAAATTGTTCTAGCTGTAAAATTCACTTTAAAAATAATTATGGGATTGTTGAGAGGTCATCTTGAGGACCCCAGGAATTCAACAATCCTTCAAGATTCTAGGCAAGCAGCAGGCTGAACTGGTTATTCTTGCTTAGCTACATCTATCAATCCACTTTACAATATCAAAAATGCTGAGCTGGGACATATAAAAAGGCAGCCTGTACTTCAAAAGACTCCATGCATCTGGGTAAATCAGAAATGACAGCGTTTAGAAGCAGGGAGAAGGAGATAAAAGTGAAATGGAATTTCAAATGAGAGAGGCCATTCAGCGCTACCACAGGTGTTTAATGCCTTTAATTACAGGTGATTTCCATATAAAAATAAAAGGTCGGAACAGCTTGACCTATACCAATGGTATGATTTAAAATGTAATTAAGTTACCCTGTGATAAATGATGGCCTTAAATGTTCTGGCATGAAAGGAATGGTAGAATTTTTAAGAATCCCTTGGCTGTTTCTAATCAAGTATTGATTGTTCTGCCTCAAAGGGGCATAACTAATGACAGGGGCTCATTGATCAGATATAACTTACTTCTCCCTTTCGATAAGAGTTTAATAGGAGATCTATTCTGGAAAAAACTGATGATTCTTTATTTGTCTGGCTTCAGACTGACTTCTCCATCTGAAAGGCTGACAAAGCACAGCAAGTAAAAAGAAAAGCGAGACAAGTGTTATCAAGCCTAATCTAAAAGCTATGCTAAAACCCAGTGAACAATGGAAGATTCATCACCACTTCAAAAACCAGTGGTTAGCGTTTGGGGGTGGGGTGGGGTGACAAATCTTGTGCCACTTAGAAGGCTGTTTTTTCTGCCTTTTTTTGTTTGAAGTGAAAGCACCCAAGTCAAGCAAAGCGATGCTACATAATCAAATCAATTTGTTGGCTTTTAAAAAATCAAACCAATTTAATTTTAAAGCTACATAGTCTTGCTTAAAGATAAACAAGGTACAAACTGTTTCAAGGTGGAGTAACAACTAAAGGCCAGTTGAAGTGAATGACTCTAGGGTCAATTTAGTGAATATAATAGTTGTGAGGTATACATAAACATTATTCCCCATGTCATAATGTAACTGTACAGATATGTAACAGGGGTCACTTAGCCAATCTTTTCCACTAAACAACCCCAGACATTCAAAAAGTGAGAATTATTCCATGAGGACTGAAAACATTGATCTGTTTTTATCACCCTTTCTTGATTGTGCTCCAGTGTCTTTTACATTAACACATCTGTGACTTGATATTAACAGATATCTAGCAAGGTCAGTCTTTAACTTCCTAGATAAGGATGGCCGGGGTATAAATTCCAGATATCAATTATGCTAATGCAGAGATGTTTGGCTAAACGTGACAAGTGAGATTTTGCTAATCATAAATATTTATTGCACTGCATAGCATTTTGGGGTGTATGTCACAGAGCTGAGATTCAGTGAAGTGGATCGAGTGAAAAGCATTTCTACACTCTGGTGCAGATTCATGTTTTTCTATGGGATGTGATTTTATAAAATTGCATGAATGCTTTTGTATGAATGTGAAGGAATATCAGCACTTACCTCCATTATCTTTTAGGTGTAGAGCTATCTTAGTATCATCTGGAAGAAAGAAATTCAAAGCTATTAGACCAAGGAACTATATGTAAGAAGATATAATGCTTTATCAGCTATTTTCATTATTTCCCGTGTACACAGTGTTTGATCCCGAATTCACTATTGGCTATGGTTCAATAAGTCTGTTCTTCTGTGCTGCAAACATCAAGAAATTTCATTGGCTCTGACAGTTCTGGCCTTATTTTCAAAAACATCCCAAGAAATTTTGCTACGGGAATCAACTAGGTACTTTAAAGGTCTAATTACACCATAATAAAACCATAAAACCTTCCAGAAGTTATAGAAGTTATATGGATTTTTCTTTGCCTTCTACAGGAAGTCTTTAACTGGTCTGATTCTAAACCTAGAAATCACTGAGATCCTCTTTTCTTCTGTCCCATGATACAAGCATCTCTGAACTATCCCACAGTAGCCAACGCAGAAAACCTTCAGACAATACAGTTGAAAATTACAGCTAAAGTGGTACCGCAGTATATGAACTTTTCTCAGAAACTTTTAACTCTATAAGAAATAAGAAAAACACCTCCAATGATATTGGGAGAGGGTGTGAACAGGGATAAAACAGTTTGTCCATGGTGCATAGTCACAGTGGAAGCTACAGTCAGTGTTCTATATCTTCTCAACCTTCAGTGCTGGCAAAGGCAAGGATGAAGCTAGGGCCATGCTGGCAGGGGCTGATGGGAATTGTAGTCCATAACATCTGGAGTGCCAAAGGTTCGCCACCATGGAGCTAGGCTGTGGAATGGTATAATAAACTTGTCAGATTTAGGCTAAGCTGGATTGGTACTTGAAAAGGAGACCTCCAAGGAAGACTCTGCATAGGACAGCCATGGCAAACCACCTCTGCCTTGGAAAACCCAGCAGGGGTTGCTGTAAGTCAGCTGAGATTTGACAGCACCTTACACACCCACATCTAAATTACTGATACAAGTAGGAGCGCTCTTTGCCTCTGTTCTGTACTGGAAAGCAATGAAAACCGCACAGCTCTACAAGACAGGAAACAGGGCCCAGTTAGCAAGGGTAGAATATGTAATTTTATTTTGACCACAAGTGGTTTCCCATATATTTCCCATTCAACTGAGAGCACTGCTGCTACATTTTTTCTCAGTGATGAAGCTATGTAGCCAATCCAGATTGGGTATCTGTTATAATGACATCATTTTATTCAGCATACGTTTCCTAAATAGCAGGAAGCATGCAGGGAGGGAGAAGGACATAGGAGAAGCTACACAATGCCAGTCTAAGCACACCTTCCAAGCCCATGGATTTCAATATAGATCTGCTGAAGCTAGCATTGATAAGAAGAAAAATGCACCATCTGCAAACAATCATAAGATGAAAAAATTACACTTGGGTTTTTGGGAAGAAGAATTTGACCACCATAAAAACTTTTTTCTTCCCCAATTTTTTATTTGTAAAATTTTAGTGCAGCTTGCCAAGGTATTACATACTGTATGGGAAAAAATCAATAGCACAGCCAATTACTGGACTTAGCACACAGCAAATAAAAAGTGCTTTTATCTTTCCCACAGGTAACACAAACCCTTTAAGTATATTTTTATTTGTATGACTTTTTGTGATCACTTGGGATCCTCTGGACTTAGCTGTTATTTAGCACCACAGTACACACCACCTGTTATATATTTTTCCGATACATAAGCTACCAAATTTGAACACTTACTGTTTTCCAAATTTCTATTATTACTTGTCAATTTGAGCAGCCAACAACCAGTGACATTATTAGCAGAGGGGTACTGGGAATTAACGTTCAGATCCTGTACTGATCACTCTTAAAGCGTTCTTTCTGAGGACTATAAAGTTTAACCTTTGTGTTAGCAGCTTGAAATGCTATTGAGAGAATTCTTTATAACAGGGGTAAATCTAAGCAGATAAATCCATGCAGAAAACATCTCACCACAGTCTATCATAAAATTATTTTTACTTCTTTAATGCAGCATTAATTCTTCATTAAAATAAAAAAAGTGTTTAACACTAATTTTGTCATATAGTCACAAAAGTAGAAAAAAAACCCAAGAAAGACATTTCCAGTGTCATTCTAAGCTCTTTAAAGACCATTGACTTCAAAGGACTTATATATAACTCTGTTTAGGACTGTGTTGCTGTGTGAATGGGTAACGATCAGCAACTACCTGCTCATATGCATTTTCTGTGGGAACTCTCACATTATGGAATAGCTTGCCTGAGGAGGTCAAGAAGGTTCCTCACAACACTACCCTATTTTCCTAGGACCCAACAGTTGCTAGCAAAATATTTATATAGGAAGGCCTGGGTGGAAGATGTTAAATTGCTTCATACAACAGATTATTACATTAATTACTCTGTCATGTTAATTCAGGAATGTAAGTAACTTTGCAATCCTATTGTCCCAGTTGGGTGGGTGGGTGGGAATCACCACCTGGATGCAGAACAGGCTCATGCTGACAGATTTGCTCTCTCCAAGGCACTTACCATGGTGGAGGGGCAAAAATGCCAGTGGGCAGATGTTGAGGTTCTCTGGGACAACCAAATGTGGCACCTCATCCCGTCAGCACAATGTGGGTGGACTGGAGACATTCCCAGGATGGAGCCATCTGTGGTCGGCTTCCACCTGGCCTTCACAGCCATAAATGCCACAAACAGAACCACAGGTAGCTGGGTTTTCCTCCCTTTTTGGCTACACCCCAGTGCTGCCTGTAAGCCTTCTGGATTGGACTGTCCAAAATCCTATGGGTTTAGACTGAAGTAACTCTGCATAGAATTGGACTGCAAGTTGCAGAAATTTTATTTTTCTAGATGCCTTTTTTGTGCTGTAATTCCAATGTGTAGTACCACATGACTATGTTAAAAAGAACCCAGTTAATTTTGTAAGCAAAGTTGCCTGGAGAAAAGACAGTTCCTTGATTTACAATATAGTTTAGAATCATAATAATTATTTATAGATTACTTTCCCAAATGTCTACACTTTGTGCATCCTTTTCAGCTAATATATTTCTGTTTAACATTACCTTCTGTGGGCACGCTAGTTGGCAGAAGGGACGTTGCGGCGCCTTTGGTAGTAGTTAAAACTCTGGATCTCATTGTGGTTTGCTGTATAGCAGTAGTGATGTGAGGAGGCATTTCAGTTGTGTCTACATTCTTCTCACAAATCTTATCTTTCAACTACAGAGGGATAAACAAACAAGAAAACTGAAAATTGGTTCTCAGTGGAAGCCATTCATCTCAGATGTACAGGCATCTGAAAACAGCATAAAATGTCAGTCTGGAGTGAATGAAAATGGAACCCTTAAGTCATGAATTATTTTAAAACCAAGTCAGTTTTTTAATGACACTTTTAAAAAGCAGCACTGATGTCTCAAAGATGGCTGAGTACAGATTCCTCAGTGGAGGACAAAAATATACCATTCTCCGTGCCCATTAAAATATATTATTTTGTTTGCTATCACAGCTGCCAGTTCTTTAGTTGGTTGTTGGCCTTTCATTCCAATTTGAGCCTCACCCAGAGGCCTAGGATATTGTAATGTATTGGTGTAGTATTCATGTGGATCGCAGCAGGGCTGCCTTCTGAATCTGACAGAGGTTGACTTTGTCAATTTGAAGATATTTCAAGTGCTGCCTAGCATTTTTGGAATGGTACCCAGGGTGCCGATTATCACTGGGACAACCTCAGCTGGCTTGTGCCATAGTCGCTACTCGCTATATTTCAATTTTCCAATCATGGTACTTAGTGACCTTCTCATGTTCTTTTTCAATGACCCTTGTTATTTTTCAAAGACCCAATGATCCCAGCAGGGCTGCCTTCAGAATCTGACAGATGTTGATTCTGTCAATTTGAAGATGTTTCAAATCCTGTTCTAGTGTTTTTGGAATGGCGCCCAAGGTGCTGATTACCACTGGGGCAACCTCAGCTGGTTTGTGCCATTGGTGCTAAATCTCCAATTTATTATTATTGCTATTGTTACTTAATTTTGTTTAATATCACAGCTGCCAGTTCTTTAATTGGTTGTTGGCTTTTCAGTACAATTTGAGCCTCACCCAGAGGCCTAGGACATTGTAATATATCGTCATAGTATTTGTGCAGATCCCAGAAGGGTTGCCTTCTGAATTTGACCGATGTTGATTTTGTTGATTTGAAGATGTTTCAAGTGTCACCCTAATATATTCAGAATGGTGCCAATTACCATTGGAATGATCTCAGGTGGTTTGTGCCATAGTTGCTGTATCTCGATTTTCAAATTGTGATATTTAGTGACCTTCTCATGTTCTTGTCCAGTGACCCCGCTGTCACTAAGTACTGCTATGTCAATGATGTTCGCTTTCCTGTCCTCAATCATTGCGATGTCTGCACTTTGCGTCATCTGAGATTTTTCTATTTCGGCTTTGATTGTATTTGTCCTAATGGCTGGTTCTTGAGCTACTAAAGTCAGTGATTCATTTCCTTTTTCAGAGTTCCAGTTGTCAACCACAGCCAGGTCTTTTCATAGTTCACTTTGTCCTTGATCTTCTTCATAAATTGCCTGTGTAACCCTTGTTGTGCCAGTTCTTAGTCCTTGTTTTAATCACATCTTTTCTGTATTCCTGTTTGGTTCTTGGGGCTTTCAGTAAATGTCTATTCTTCACTTCAATCAATGCCTGTCCTGGACTTTCATTTACATAATCGTTTAGTGCATGTTTCTCATCTTCCACTGTTTGTTTTACTTGCAGAAAACTCTCTGCCACCAGATGATGATTATTATTGGTGGCTTTCACAGCTGCCAGTTCTTTAGCTGGTTGTTGGGTCTTTCATTACAATTCGAGCCTCACCCAGAGGCCTAGGAAGTTGTAATGTATTGACATAGTATTTTTGCGGATCCTAGCAGGGCTGCCTTCTGAATCTGACAGAAGATGTTTGAAGTGCTGCCCTAGTGTTTTTAGAATGGTGCCCAGGATGTTGATTACCACTGGGATTGCCTCAGCTGGTTTGTGCCATGGTTGCTGAAACTTGATTTATTATTATTATTATTATTATTATTATTATTATTATTATTATTATTGTTGTTGTTGTTGTTGTTGTTGTTGTTGTTGTTGTTGTTGTTGTTGTTTAATTTTGTTAAATATCACAGCTGCCATTTCTTTACAATCGAGCTTCACCCAGTTTGATTCCCACTCCTCCAAATGAGTGGGGGACTCTAATCTGGTGAACTGACTTTGTATCCTCTTTCCTACATATGAAGCCTGCTGGGTGACCTTGGGCTAGTCACAGTTCTCTCTGAACTCTCTCAGCCCCACTTACCTCACAAGGCATCTATCATGGAAAGAAGGAGGAGGGAGTTTGCATGCCACTCTGAGACACACAGGAGAGAAAGGCAGTGCATAAATCCAACTCTTCCTCTTCTATGATTATGATTATTATTTCACAAAACTACAATCAGGCACTTAAAATAAGTTCAAGAGCTGAGATCTGGTGTCTGCAGGCTAAAAATCAAATCTTGACTACTTCTGCTGAAATCACGAATATATTAGGTTTTTCACTAAACGTTTTATTTTTTTCTATCCAGATATTATACGGCTTTCACACTATTAATAAAATAACCACTAAAATATACTGAGGTGTATCCAATGACTTCAATCTGTTAATTGAGGAACCTTCCTGTGATGGAAGAAGATCCCTCACTTAGCAGAAGCAAGTCAAGGAATTCAAATCATTATTCCTAAATAGAAAGGTTATCTAAAAAAAAATCTTTATTGATAATTGTAGCACATACCCCAAGGCTGTACAAACAGATTTCCATGCTTGAATAACACTTCTGAATTCAAGGTTTCATGCATGAAACATATTACCAGGGAAATACACACTTGTATCCAGGATCAGGTATTCATGACAAAGGTACAGCACTACCACACGGATGATCATCCTTGTTAACAATATTCAATTCTCATCTGGTCAGTTATCTCTCAGTCTTGGTCAGAAGCTAATAAATTTTTAAATGGTCCCATTTAGCTTGTAACTAAAAGATCATAAATGTAGGCAAACATACTACCTCTTCAGGGCAGCCATGGTCAACCCAGTCTTGCCGGTGACGATCAAATCCACTGGAACATCTTTAAATGATGGAAGAGATTCAACAGTCCAGTTGCAAATGAAAAAAAATATATTGGTTGGGTAAGAATGGAAGGGTGGGGGGAGAGACAGAAAGAAGTGATTAAGTCTTTTACTTTTAAATCTGTATGATCAACAAGAGTGTTCACTATATAAAGGATGATCTGAGCCACAATGGTTAATGCTTTCTATAAGGAAATTTTCATGATTAGGCGATTTGACATTGGAATGTCTTTTTGCTTTGAATAGTTAATAGTTTTACTGTGTTATGCAGTAGAATATTAAGGTCTGATCTCAAGCCTGTGGATTTAAGCTTATTTATTCTGTCTATGTTTTTTTCATTTTCTCAATATTTATAGTACTAAGAATGTACCAAAGAATGTACCAAACGGTACAGCTTTCTTTTTATCAGAACAGGCAATCAGAGAGATACAGGCATCCATAAATGTTTGATCAGTTCATACCAAATAATAGGCAACAAGCCATCCAAAATAGTCTGTTCCTTCCTTTAATCTGCATTGCAAAAATGGAGGTTGCTCCTAAACTTTTACCCCAATTAACTAAAAATTAATGAGGTTCCCCACCAAAAAAATGTAATTTTATGACATGTAATGAATATATTGCAAAGCAGCTGGAAGATTATTCTTTAATTATTCCCATGAAGCATATAACTACACGAATATTTTCATTAAGATTTTCAAGATGACTTAACAGCATAGAAGTCGAAATTCTACAACATTTCAAACTCTTTGGCGCCAAAGGTACGACAACAACTAAACTAAATTTAATTGCAAGTATGTTACGCATGTAACTCTCTCATGGCTTCACTGCATTGAGAGAAGAGTCCAAAATGGTAGGAAAAATACCAACCTGACACTTTCTTTTGAAAAATCACCAGTGTAGTGCAGTGGTTAGTGTTGTACTAGGATCTGGGAGATCATGGTTTGAATGCCCACTCTATCATGGAAGTTTGCTGAGTGACCTTCAACTAATGAAACACTTTCAGACTCTCAGGCTTATCTACCACACAGAGTTGTTGTAAAGATAAAATGGAGGAAGGAGAAATTTATGTAGAATGGGAACCCGACTTAAAAATGTGGATGATGGGTAGCCCAATCCGGTGTGTGCATGTGTGAGCATGTGCGTGGGTGTGAATCTCCCTCTGGAGCTGGTGCACCCCTGTGCTGGCGGAAATGCCCTTTCTACCGGTGCAAAGGGGCAAGTGGAGAGGTAACTTACCAGGAGAGCCAGGCGATGCATGGCTCCATGGCGCTCAACCAGGAAGCCAGCTCTGTTGCCCAGTCCTGTTGGCCCAAAATGCTGCACTGACATGGTTGGGGGGATTCTGAGTGTGGGGCAGACCTTGGCTGGTCTCCAGAGTTCTATCGGCCCCCTTGGGCTGGCAAAGCCACGAGTGGAATCATGCTGTATCTCTATTCTCTGCTATGGAGGATTTTTCTTTTTAAAAACTTTTTAGGGCTTCCCAAGCTGCAGGAAAGCCCTCTGGATAGGAAAGTGGTACTAGAATGGTAGCAGACCCAATCACTGTACCATCAAGACTGGGCTGTAATAGTTTCAACCTAAGCAGAGTTACATGCTTCTAAGTTTATTGGGATCAATTGGTTTAAAAGGGTAAAATTCTGTACATAGGTGAAAACATACGCAATTAACAGTATGATCTCATACAGAGTTACTCCTGTCTAAATTACTGGGCTTAGACTAAGATAACCCTGCATAGCATTACAGTGTACAGTGGCAATCCTTCAACCTTTTAAAAATGTAAATTTAGCCTTATTTAAAACATTCTTCTTTTCTGTCTTTGTACAGATCAAGGCAGTTTTCCGCACTAATGAAGCAAGCAATCTTTGATCACTGCATACAGGCACCGAATGAGAGGAACTAAAGTAATCCTTATCAGAAATGTGTGGAACAATGAATTTAGATTCTTTTGCTCTAAAGAATGTAAAAAAAGAAAGGTTTGATTGATCTTTCATGCTGAGGCACTGCCACGTCTAAACAGTCTTATTTGGAAAAAGTTTCTTTATCAGAATCTTCACACTTGATGCCAAAAAAGTTTTCTGGGAAGAATTTCCAAGGAGTATGTCAAGAACCATCAGTTACAGAGTATATAATCATTGCCCCCCTACCCCTATTATGGCTCTGCAAGCTATCATTACAATATGTTTTCTGGTTAGAACACAACATTTAATAAGTCTTTCATTTACTGGCATGACAATAATTCCTCACTGCCATGAACACACCACAGCAGATTTGATTAATTACGCCATTTGTACCATCTGTCAACACAGCCTTTTTATAACAGCTTCATTCTCAAAGGATGACCCAAGTCTGCTCCCAGCAAAGCAATTAACAAACCACATTCTAGGACATGAGAATTAACAAACCACATTCTAGGCCATGACAAAATGAGTCTCATTTTCGAAAAATGAAAACAAGAGAAAGGATCCTGTTGAAATGGAACACAGCAATATGGAAAAACCAGGCTGGTTATCCATTTTCTATCCTGATTGAAAGATTTTTCCCCCCTCCTTCCCAATTTTAGAAAGGTCAAATGATGTCAAATCTGCCAGTTCAAAACAAGTCTGCTCTAGCTGAATAATATACTTTCAGGAAGATGCGCTTGGGACAATTAGTAACATGGCACAACAGCAACTGAAAAAACTGCAAATGAAGGTTTCTCAATTCTGATTATTGTTGAGTTATCAGTAGTAATTTATGTAGCAATTTTATTTTTCTTTGAATATCTAGGTTTTTTTTAAACTTATGATTGTTTCCACAAGTTACTACTGTTTTAACTTGAAGCAATTATTGCCAACTTCCTCACAACCTTTCAGGCTGAGAGGCAGGATACAAATGCTTTAAAATGAAACCAACAAATTGTAAGTAGACCAGTTTCTTGTGAAAAGTTTCAAATGGAACTTATTTAAATTGGGACTGTTGTGGTTTTTAAAAGGGCAGTTGTGTCTGTAACAACAACACAGGGACAGAAACCCAACAGAGCTGAAAAGCTAAATGCTAAAAAGCTACACCTGTTCCATTCTTGCCCAACATACAACTGAGAAAGGCAATGGACTCCACTGTGAAAGATAGCAACACTGTGTAGATATCATACCTGCAAAGAATTCTCAAGACGGAACTGCAGTGAATGCACTTGCCCTCTGTCAAATAAATTTAACAACTCTATCAGCTGTGATGTTCCTTCCAACCCCAACTTTATTTGAAATCCAGCAAAAGTACGCAAAGATGCTAGTAGGAAAAGACTTCAATCGGTGAACTTGCAGTTACAGCCTCCTGCTAGGACTGTGCTTTGGAGTTCAGAAATAAAAACTTGCACGGAGAAGCACCGAAGGAATGGAGGGACTCTTAAACAGATCTGCTCACTTTAGACTAGGGCAGACTAAAGAGTTTCATTATTCATTTATTAGTTCATATCAACATGTGCACAGACAGCAGGATGCAAAAAAACCTGTTGGAATTCTTGTGTTTGGAAACATCAAATTAAAGATTTATTTAAATTATGCACATTTTTTTTAAAAAACCTGTGAACTTTATGTTCTTAAATGCGATTTGCTGTCATGGTAAACCACAATGGGGAAAACTACAGAAAGCATTAAACAGTTTTTATTTTGCATTAATAGTGTGGCACAGGATTTTTTTCTGAAATCAGAAAATTGGATGCTGTATGGTAGAAGACAGAGGACAAGTGATTGACCAAGGTAATGTATCAGAGCAGAGATGTAACAGAGCAGGGATGGGAATGGGCAGGGATGACAACTTTCCATAGTCATGGGTCCTGGAAGATGATGATTAATTTTTTTGATCCGTCTGCAGTTTTTACTTTCCTTTTAGCTGATCAAGATGATGTTTTAATTTGCTGTGTGCCTACCGGTTTATTTTTTATCAACTGTTACCTTCTCCACTTACTTTTACTTAATTCTGCTTACCTTGTTGATTGGTCCCCTCAAAGCAGAATCTTTATTCTAGTGAAAAAGGCTAGGATGCAGGCTGGTAGAGTGCTGTGCAATATTCTGCAGCAGCTTATCATTTGTAACTGATGGCAGTAAATGCTTCTCTGTAGGGTATTTCAGCTATGCTTTGAGTCCCCTGCCTGTCTGTCAGGCCGTTTCTGCACGGCCTCCATGTCGCCTCCACACCGGTGAGAATTCAGCCGGAAGGCGAAGGTCGCTCGTAAGAGACGCATGTCGAAGCCGGGCCGCAGCTGATCGGCGATTGGCAGGCGGGTTCGCAAGATGGAGCCTGCCTCTTCTCTCCTGGTCTGTCCCTGACTCCTGCCTTGTCCCCGTTGTTAGCCTGCTGAGTTCGCCTACCGCCCACGCTACCTCCTAGCGGGTGAGGACATGGGGCTGGGCGTCTTTACCAGACCAGGCACGACGTGCTCAACAACTACTATACCCAGTCTTGAAACTGGCGAAGCCTGGGAAGGCAGCGTTTTCCCGTAGGCGTTGTTTTTGGCCCATCTGCGAAAGGGTCTCAGTTTGGCTACCGAAACTGCTTTCTCAGATCAGCTCCTTCTAATTCCTTCCTCTCAGGGCTACCCCTGTTTCAAAATTTGTGCCTAGCTCTTAGTTCCTCTCCTCACTAATTACATGAGAAATAGAAGTCTGCCCCACTATCTGCCTTGCAAAGGCCTCCAGTTATTCTGGGTGGGGCCTCTAGGGCAGCAGGAAATCCCCACACACTTCCTGCCTGGGGAAAAGGAAGCAAGAACAGGCACTAGCCAGAATCAGGCTGATCAGAACAGAAAACAGGGTGTGGCCACCAGGAAGGCTCTGTGAACCCTGCACTTTCCAGTGCAAGTGGGAGAAAGTTTCTTTGGTGCTCAAGGCTGACACCCAGACCACCATCCCCACTGACAATAGAGATATGCTCAGCTCCAAGGAGGAGGAGGAGGAGGAGGAGGAGGAGGAGGAGGAGGAGGAAAGCCACATTTCTTGGCTGACCAGTCGGTGAGCACCCATGGATTGCACAGCAGGGCTTGGCTACCATGTTCTTCCATTTTCCAATGTCTGCATCTCCACAATCTCTTTCTTTTAATATTTAACATTTATTTGGCCTGGAAAAGGAGCGGAGAGAGAAAGAAGAGGCTCCTGATGATTGGCCAGGGAGGAGGGCAGTGAGGGGTGCAGGACTGGCCACAGCGGGACGTCCCCTGTCCCATCCCCTTCTTTGACTCTCTTTCTCTTCTGCCTCTATCTTTCTTGGCTCCATGGTAGGGAGGAGGCTGGCAGGCAGAAAAGCATTAAAGTTGGGGGGGGAATCTCCAGTTGGCTGCCCATCTTCCTACTCATCTCTGCTCTGTCCATCTGCTCACTCTCCCAGCTCACTCCATCCAACATAGAGGTCCACACTCTGCTGCCTTCTGCCTCCCAGCCTGTGGGAGGGAGAGAGGTCAGCCACCAATTTTGCCCTACATGCCGTGCATGCGAGTGGCAGTGACTGGGCCTCCCTGCTCCCCCCAAGTCAAGTGACATTGCAATAAATACTGTCCTCCCCGGGCCAAACTGGTGCAAACTAAAAGCCCTGGAAAGCAAAATGTCTTTTGATGCCTCCTGAAGATTTCCACAGACTTCACCCTCAGATAGCTTAAAAATAATAAAGAAGCCATTCAAATCAGTGTTGCCAACCTACTGCAGACAGGGAAAGCATGAATGAATTGGAAAGGATGAACAAAACCAGAACAAAAGAAAACTCTTCTGCTGCTGATTTAATTAATACAGACAAGCAATACAGGCAAGGGCTTGGCTGAAAGGTCCCGTGACAGATGGCGTTCCTAGAGCTTGGATGATATGGGCTCTAAGTTCAAGAGGTATTGGATTTTTCCTCCCCTCCAGGTCACATTTGTCTTTAGATGAATGCAAAGTCAAATTAAAGTGAACACACAGCAAAAACAGTCAAATGCTGATTACTGATGAATTATAGAAGAGCAGGGGCTCATCAGTTTTCTCATTAGGAATACCCATTAGCACTCATTAGACCTAGAGGTTGGGAAGCAAATGGTTTAATTACTGTTATTATGCAACACATACACTGGAGGAGTCAGAGACAAAGTACATCTAAGGGTGCTTCTCATGAAATGTTTCGTACTTGGTGTGGATACCAGCATGTAAAATGAAGATAGATCATGATGGCTAGCCGTGGTAGCCTGATGTAGCAGTAGAAAAGAGCAAGAGCCCAGCAATACTTTAAAGGCTAACAACATTTATGGCTGGGTATGAGCTTATGTGAGTCACAGCTTGCTTCATCATGTACAGCTGGATTTTGACACCCAGTGGAAATAGAATAGAATAGAACAGAAATTTAATTTATACCCCAGCTTCCCCTTGTAAACTGGGCTTGGGGTGGCTTACAACATGCACATAAATCAATGATGAAGGAGTGGAGGGGAACTGCACCTCCATTTTGGGACATGAACCTCCAGATTCTGACAGCCTCCTCCCTCACTACCCTGAAACATTCCAGCATCCCCAACACATTCAATAAGTCCAATAACATCCCAAGACTGCAATGGTACCAAATGGCAAACCACTTATCATCTCCTATTGTAGCTCACATGCCCTCGACATATAAATACATATAAAAATTTAAAACCATATTTCTGCAATTAAAATCATCACTAATAAACAGCTTTTAAATGTCCATAACAGGAAAATGACAATAGCAGGTTTGGTTGGATTAGGTGTCACATGCAGAGGGGTAGCAAAGATAAAGGTGGTCCTCTGCACAAGTGCCAAGTCATTCCTGACCCATAAGATAATGTCACATCATCATGATGCTTCCTAGGCAGGCTGTATTTATGGGTGTTTTGCCATTGCCTTCCCCAGTCATCTATACTTTACCCCCAGCAAGCTGGGTACTCAGTTCACTAACCTCAGAAAGATGGAAGGCTGAGTCAATCTTGAGCTGGCTACTTGAAACTGACTTCTGTCAGGATTGGGCACTCAAGTCATGAGCAACAGAGCTTTGACTTAGCAGTACTGTGCAGCTTACCTCTTTTGTGCCACAGGGCTCCCAGAGAGGGTGCTAGATGTGGAGGAAACCAGCATTAGTAATGGAAATAGGTTCCTGCCAAGTTATCTCTGCTAACATCACCTTCCACTCACTTAAGCTGTCTGACTTCAGTAGCTAGCTAGTCTTCCAAGGATCCTTCTCTGCCCCTATCACTAGCTCTGCACTGTCTGTCGTTCTCTTCTGCTGATGTGGACTGGTTGATCCCTGAAGGAGATGGATGTATCTTTGTCATGTTGTCTCTCAGCTGTGTAATCCATTCACCTACGAATGGACTGTTATGGTTTAAGGCAGGAGTATAACTCTGTCTCTCAGATGTTCCAGGAGACTCCCAATTCACCATCAATGGCCAATTGGCCAACTGTGCTGACAGAGGACTGATGGGAATTGTAGTCTCCTGAACATCTGGAGAGCCGCAGAGCCGCAGGTTCTCGCCTACCCTGGTTCCTAGGGCTCAAGTGACAGAGTCTAGACCTCTTATGTGGTATTGCTCCAAGCTTTGCTGACACACACAACCCTGCCCCCACACCTCCACCATGTTGGCAGGTGTGCATCTCAATACCACGAATACTGACTTCTCCACCATCAACCACCCCTTTTGTGCTAGCACATCTAATCCAAGCTACATGTCTGCCATTATCTGAATTCATTCTTCTTTAATTAAGGACAGATGATGACTCACATTCTAGCTTGCTGTGATCTAAAGAAGTGAGCCATGACTACTGATGAAAGCTCACACACCTCCCAGAAATTCTGTTGAATCTTTAGGGGCGGCTACCCGAACTTTCTTTTGCTATTTCTCTTCCACAGCATATAAAATGACCTTGTCAATTTGTCACAATGCAGGCTATACATGCATATGAATAGTAAACATTTCCCTTCCCCAAAATATAAGGATGTGGAAGTTGTCTTTCTAAGATATCTTTTGGCACAAATTTGTTCCTTTCTTTTCCCTTTAATACACATATTAAGACATATATCTTTCCTACAACTGGTGTGGAATATTTGTATTGTGCTTTAAGCAATGCTATACAGGTACAGTGCATTTAGAATGTAGGGGTAGTCTCTGGGAAATCTGGGCGCTGTGTGTTTAATTTAACTTCGCATTCATCAGATCTTCTACACTTTTGCAGGAAACTCCGAGGAGTGACTTGGGTGCAACACCCTTTCCCTATGTAGTCTAATCTAGGTTCCCTCATAGTAGTTGTAAGAGATAAAAAGGAGAACAGGAGAATGGTATATGTCACACTGAGTCTCAGCCTTCATGGGAGAAGCAGGGAAGAAAATCTCTATGGACAGGTACACAATGTCTAGTGAAATGGAAGATTCTTTAAGACAGCATTGCAAAGGTTTTGGAAGAACAATGATCTGTCCTTAATACCGCTTAAATGCAGTATGCAGTATTTAATGCAGTATTATTTACTATGCAGATATTATTTACTATGATATGAAAAGCTTCAGCAGCCTCTCGTAAAGGTACAGGTAATTTTTCCTCAGATCTGTGGGCAAGCCTATTAAGGTGGAATACCCCTGGGAAACCACTGCAGACTATGATTACCAGGAGTTAACCTTTCCCATGTATTCATGATTCCTTGGGAATGTGACATCTGAACTTCTCTCTATCTGCCAAGGCTGATTGCAGGATTGAGGCGCCATCAGCAAGATTTTTTTCATCTATATCCTTCTCCTCCACCATGAAATTTAGAGTACTAAACATGGTATTTCTGTCCTCATTTGTCCTTACAATAATCCTCTGGATAAGGAAGCAGATGTGAAGTCAGTGCATAAGCTGACATCCTGGAAACTATATGGAAACTATAATATGAGAATGTCAATTGATGTGTTGGGATCCATGGCCTGGAAACCAGCAAGAGGATATGGAAGCTGCCATCTATGATGGCGTGATGTCACTTCTGGGGAAAATATGGAAGTGTTGTTATGCCTCTCTAAAATCACGGAGTTTCTGGCAATTCCCAGAGTCAACTGACATCACTTTTGGGTTTTCCCTGGAAGTAATGTCATACCATCACTGACTGTGTTTCTTTAATAGTATTTTTCTCCCAATCAGCCATAGGAACACAGGCAGGGAACAGCAGTCAGGGATGGGAGGATTTCCCTGATAAGAAAATGGCAGTCTTACACAAGGTTGATGTTCCACATTATGTCATTTCCACCATGTTCTGCACACTTTTTTTCTTACTGGTCTGGTGGGCCAAAAAGGAATAACTATGTGTATGACTTATATATTCTCTTTCTGCCCTCATGAAGGCCACAATGGGAGCTAACATGTTAAACATTTACATAATAAAAAGACAATAACCATTAGAACTGAACAAAAGTACATCAAAAACACGTGATTTCAAGGTGCGTAGGGGCCAAGTTTGAACTGGTGAGAAGCAGCCATTAGAAACTACTTGTTTTCCTGTTTGTGGACAGAAGCTGCTGCAGAACATGTATTTGCCAACCACAAATTAACAGCTACAGGGAGCTGTGGTCACCACCACCCAGGACAGAAGAGGTAGGCAAGTTGCCAACAGCTTTCCCATTAAATCATGGGTCAGTCAATTGGCAGGTATTGTTTATAACCATAGGCCTATACAACATAAAGAGATCATAGTAATGAATTACAAAATACAAATAACAAAAATAAAAGTGCAGAGTCACGACATAAAAATGAGAGCAAGAAACCTTTATCTACTTAGTTTAACGTAGAGTCAAATCAGATGACCTACAGTTCAAGAAATGTCAGTGAACCAGAGAAATTGGTGTCAAAACTTATTAGCAAATAAAGATGACATTTATCCTGGTTAAATGATCCTGGCAAGAAATGAATCTTCACAAAATCTGAAAATGCAACCAGAAAATGCAACAATTCAACCAGAACTAGATACTTAGACCTCACATAATGAGAAAAATGAGAAGTATGACAAATAGTGTTCCAGATTTTCTATCTTCCCTTGGCCACAAAGACACAACTGGGGTTTTAGAAATTTTCCATCCAAAGAAGCAGATTACATAATTTGGAAGCACACCACAAGTATTTATCCCAAAACAATCAGCCAATTCTGGGTCATTATAACAAAAACTCAAATGCCCGTGTTTGTGTGGAGCTGATGACTATAGACAGGAAACAATCAAAGGGAACAAAGGCCAGGCTACTTCTATTCAGATGACCTCACCTATTGACCTTGCTATCTTCATTGTTACTCACATGCTAATGGGTGGATCCCACTCAACACATGTAAATCTAGCTTGCTAATTGCACCTTTACTTGTTAACAGACAATGGTTCTTTCCCCACCCTGGACACTCCAACAATGAGCTAGATTGGCTGTGTGGTTTTCTCGAGTTCTAGTATTCTCTCTGGCATCTTAATGCATCTGTGGCTGGCATCTTCAGAGAATCTCAAAAAGAGATGCCAGCCACAGATGCAGGCGAAACGTCAGGAGAGAATGCTGCTAGAACACGGCCATACAGCCCGGAAACCACACAGCACCCAAGTGATTCTGGCCGTGAAAGCCTTCGACAATATATATATACTCCACTTGCTTTCCTGCTATCAGATCCTCTGAAGATGCCAGCCACAGATGCAGGCGAAACATCAGGAGAGAATGCTGCTAGAACACAGCCATACAGCCCAGAAACCACACAGCACCCCAGTGATTCCAGCCGTGAATGCCTTCGACAATATAATAAGATTAGTTAATCAGCCCAAACACCCAATTTGCCTCTGCATTTGATCAACAAAGTCTGTCTTGTAGTTTTATACTCAAGAAATCAGTGATTCCAGACCATACTGGGAAAAGCCCATCATTCTTGACACTTGGGTTTATAGCACATCAGGAGACAGATAATCATTAACCTTGGGAGCTTAGCAAATGGCTGTTCACATTGTCCTTTTGTGGTTTTGAAGTTTGTGCACTGCCATTACTCCTCCCTCACTTTTTACCATAAAAGACAATCAGTGTTTGGGCAAAGTGTACAGATGCCATATTCAAGACTTTTCTTTAAAAGTTTGCCTTTTTATTTCAAGATTGATAGACTGATGTATTGATAAGATTAAAGATAAAATTAAAATATTATATTAAAAATTAAAGCACACATGCGCAATAACCCGCAAAACATTGCCTCCCCAGATGTAAGCAAAAAGCCAGCTGATGGGTAATGCCTGCCTGTTGCAAACAAGGTGGAGGGTACTAACATGCCCTGAAACAAAGACTCCCCAGACAATTCTCTTTGATGTTGCGGGAACCTTATTGTGCATAATTGGTCTCTGAGTCAAAGTTGTGTAACAACAAGAAATCTGATTTCAATGAATTTTATCAATCAAATCTTATCAAATAGCTAAATACCATCTCAATTGTCTTATTAAGAACATCTTAATATTTTTTATATGACTACTTCTTTCCTTTTCACCAAATTTCTCCCCACCCTTATCCTATTCCCCCGAGGAGTTTAAGAAAATTCTAATATTTTATGGTTGAAAAGTCTCTAAGCTCCTAGAGTGATAATCATGTCTCCCCTAAACTTGGGCAAGTTTAAGGATAGATGATGGGTGTGAAAATGGTTGTTTAAATGACATTTCTATAGCATTAAGTTTATTTTTATCTCTTTTAAAAAGATAAGGCAGCCCTCTAGGGTTACCATGTGTAATGTTACATCAGAGAGTTCCTGAGTGTAATATTCCTTCCAAATTAATAAAAGTGTGTGGTCACTGACAAGGCAATATAAACATTGTCTGATTCAATATTGATTTTGAAATTGTTTTCTATAAGCATTTTTGCAATGCAATCACAGATGCTTGGATACTTCCTCTTGTAAGATAGGTCCTCCATGCATTTCTCTAGTGTTTCAGGAAAGTCATTGGCCTATCATCAAAGGAAGGCACTCCACAACAGAAGACAGTCTCCCAAATGAAAGATGGTGCTGCACAAGCAGAAAGAACATACAGGATACAAGCCAATTCCTAGTATATTCTGCAGTGAACATGTGTATGCTCCATTAATTCTAACAGTTGTTGTCAAAGTATTGAACCTATCTACAGTAACACAGTGGGTTTGATTCTGCTATTTTCCCCACTAACACCGGAAGGAGGAAGGGCAATACTGGTAAAAATAAAAGAGTCCACTCTCAAATGTCTTTTAGATCATGTGGGTTCCAAGATCCCCAGCACAGTCCTTTCAGAAGTTCTCTCTCTCTAACAGAAAATCTAATTGGGTCCAAGCAAAGAAGAGCACTACAGATTTGAATACAGTTTGGAAAGTCAAATCCAATCCACAAAGAAATAGATGCATTGAGTTCCTATACCAGAACAGAGTGCTCACCATGCACTATATTTTGTTTCATTTGTAGCCTTCTATGTTCTCTTACTGAAGTCCATCTCATCTTTCATCTGCTATATCTAGTTGTTACTACTTTCTACAGTATAGAGTGAATTCAGACCTTAGAACAGCCTCCGTTGGGTAGCTACTCTTTTTTAAAATGGAAAGCAACATCATAAACTGGCCCTGAACACTTTTAAATTGGATTGATGCTGAGCAATAATCTGTCATGGTATAAAATACTTATTGGTTTTCAAACATTCCACTTTGATATAAAAGGTATCATCTTTCCACATCGGCAGCTAAAAAATCAAGACCATGTTATTTTACTGACACTGGAGTTAATAAAAGCAGTAATAATGTGAATGAAGGCAAAAAATGCACATTTTGGATGGAACTGCAGTAATCAATGTAAAAGCATTTCAGTTACCATAGTCGTTTGTGACTAGGCCATTCAGACACTCCACCCTGGTGTAATTTTCTTCATCCCCCCAAAATACTGAAAGTGACAATTTAAATTTTAACACATAGTGCTGAAAACACAGGACATGATCTTATAGTCTTTGCTGACTACTTGTGTATACTGTTGAAAAAGAAAAGGCTATCCCCAGAATGAAATGGAAAGACAAAGCTCTACTGAATCAACTTCTCTTTCAAACAAAATACTAGCAACAGCCTTTATTTTAAAAAACAAACCTAAGTATTATCAAAACAGGATTATAAGGGATTATTCTATATTAAATTGGGCATGATAGTCACAAAAGAAAAGATGGTGACTGTTGTATTGGGAGAATTTGCCATGGGCCAGAATTTGCCATTTACGCCCTCTCATGACAGGAAGAAGAATCTAGTTCCAATGTAGGGCCAATACAGCTCAAAAACTGCCTTGAACTTCAGTGTAGGGAGCCACCCCCAGGCAAAAGTTCAATGAGGCTTCAGGAGATCTGTTTCCAGCCCAATTAGTTACTGTGGGCAGAGGGGGAACAATGCGCAATCAAAAGCTACTGAGGGAAAAGGAAGAGGGAAAGCCAATTTTACATGTGGAAATGCAGCTGCTAGAGCAAGATTCAACTACTGCTCCTGTCCTCCCTCAAACAACCTTAACAAGCCTTCCATCATCTTTGAGTCTCCCAGATGGAAACCTTATCTGCCCTCTGCTGAGTGCCTCTGTTTGAAGCAGTTAGTCAGAACTGCTTTTCAATTCAGCCACCTTGGAGCAACACTCTTATCTCCATATTAACTGCACTACTTCCTAAAGGTCCTCACTTTCTGGCAGACCCACTCTACCTGATCCAAAGCCTGTATGGTTTAGGAACTGTGTCGAGAATGGACATGAGTATTGTTCAGGAGGCATTATCAGAGTATTAACAACATTATTGCCCACCTCAAAAGACAGTACTGGCCATGCAAGGTTATACACATTTAGAATCTTATATGCAATCATTTGGCTCAGTAGGGGACTAGATAAAGTGTCCTCATCAATAAGCATCACATATTGAGAAGGATTTAATTTTAAGGTTGAGCATATGTCATAAAGTATATAGGGCTGCTGCCAAACTGATATCTTAATGGCAAGTACCCTGCATCTATCACTACTGTGTACTGAGGGGTCCCAAACCTTGCTGACCCTGTAGGCAATTGTGGAGTTTTGAGAAAATGTAATGGGCATCACCACAATTTGGCTGCCATGGAAGGAAATACTAATCAAGAAATAGGTGCCTTAGCAGGAAATCCCAAGCTCAAATCAAGCATCTTCCTAAGATGAGGGTAGCTATTTCAAAATGGACATGCCCTGCAGACCCAAATATGATGCCTACTGGATTTTCTGAAGCATCTCCTTGTATATCGTACACACACGAAAGCCAGACTGGCCTGGCATTATGCTTATACATCGTCGATGCTCAATCAGGCATCCCGCTGCGGGCTTTCTGGGCTGTGTAATAATTACCGCCTGGTAGTCTGTTTCACTCAACTGTAATTTCACTCGTAACAGACTTCCCTCTGATAGCTGATACACAATTCCCTGAAGATGCCAGCCACAGATGTAGAAGCTGCTAAACAAGATCTACTCAGACGGCGGTATGTCATTGCACAGCCCAGAAAACCCACAACAACCATTTGGATTGGCTCTTTGCTTTGGAGAAGAGGGCTAATTGGAGAAGAATCAAGGAGAAACCAGAAAAGATAACGGTTGACACAATTGCACCCAAGGTGCCACTGTAAAGGATTCAACGGTGTTGATGAGAAGGGCAGCCGCCTGGCCTTGAGTACATTCCACAGCCCGGGCGAAGGGCCAGCTTCTCCGGGCGGAGAATCCTTATCTCTGCCAGCGAGATGAATCTCCGTTCCCATGGGAACTCCGGAGGGGGATGGGATGGGACAGAGTTATAACCTGTGTTTCTGGCCCGTGGAGTTCTTATTCCTGCTACTGCGTGTACTTGAGCTTAAGATAAGTCTGAATAAACGGGCCTTTACACCAAAGAGCCTTCTTATTTCGGCTTCTATCGCGGAATTCTCGGCATTGTGGCAGGCAGGAATTGCTACGTAAATGGGCCCGCGGAACGCCAGCTATGGGAAGAGGAACGGAACAGCTGCAGCCTTTGAAACCCTGCAGAGAGACCCGGAGCAGCAGCAAAGAAGTCCAACTCAATTGGACCGCGCCAGATTGCGGATGCGCTTCCAACGGCAATTTATGCCCAGAATTCCTATCAGTCCATGATAAAGTCCTGGAACACTCCTAAACTGAACTTACAGCGTCCAACGCAGAGAGTGTTCAGGCCTTGGCTATGACTCAAAAGTGAACCGCATTACTGCAGCTGTTCAACGAGGACGGTTAAACTGGCTAAATTCGGAACGGAGAGCTAAGGCTTTACGCGCATACATCTCAGGATACAGCTGACTCGCAAGGAGAGTGGAGCTGGCCGCTTGGAGAGGGAACTGAGGAAAGCCAGCAGACCAGGGCAACCTAAGTTGGGAGCTTTACGCTGTCACTGGTGTACAGACGGTATACCGGGAGGCGACGCTTACGCTGCTGGAGTCCAGCCACCTTCCCAAGGACCGCTCCCACCGCTCCACTGAACACTCCGCCAGCCGTGCACCGGGCGCTTGGATACCCCAATTGACCGCATTCCGGCCCTTCTAAGTGCAACCAGTAAACTGCCTTCAGCCTGCTCAGCCCGCCAATGGCGCCGAATCATTGCTTCAAGGGCTTAAGGGCCGTAGTGTTACTACAGACCTCCAATACCTGCCCGCTTCGATGGGATGACCGCCCAAACTTCCCTCACTTCATGGTTGCAACCTTCGATGTCCCACATGGAGGACTATGATGATTTATACCGGGTTCGAGCTGAAAAAAATAATGTGGACATCGGCTCAGTCCTGGATGGGGCAGCAGCCGAATCTGGTAATTCCAGGGACGTAATTTTGAACCTGCAAGATATGAAGATTCTCGATTGTGCGCGTACCGGTGATTCTCCAAGCCTTTGAGGGCTCTTCGCCTCCAAGATCCAGGTGCGCGAAAATGAAGACTATCCTCGCGACCATCAAAATCTATCCAGCAAGGCAACCGCCGCTTGCAGAATTTGCCCGCGAATTTTCGTAAGGCGGCGTTCGAATTCCCTCCAGAGTGGCTCTGCTACAGGAAATGCGAATTCTCAGATGCACAGTCGGTATTAAGCAAGCCTGCGCGGAAACAGTGTTTTTTTAATTCGGTCCCCAGCGACTATTGCTGATTGGATTACATTTGGGATCCCAAGTGGCATCTGGCCGGATATTGCAGCGTCGGATATCGCCTACTCCACTGCCGCCACTCAAGCGCCCACCAAGCCAAGCCCAGCTAATTCCCCTACCGGTGACTCACTCTCCGGAAATACCGTACGGGCTGGGATTGTGTCTTTACTGCGGGAGGTCCCGGTCACCAGCCGCCAACTGCCCGAAAAAACAGAAGCTAACCACTCCGCCGCCATTAATTCCCCATCTGCCAAGCCACCGCTAAGAAATCTTGGGGCAATACGCTTCAACGGGCTCATCTTAAAGCAGTCATCGCATATGCGAATCTGGATGGAGGGGACGAAAGCAGTCATTGCCTTCTTCAGCCCCAACAACATGGCTCACTTCCAGACGCGCGTGAGTGAAGGCAGCGCCCCATTACAATTACAGCGCTTCTGGCCAACCTCCGCTAAGCATACTCGCTTATTATAGCCTCTCAGGTTTGCCCTTGTGGATTCTGGCTGCTCCTCATTGTGTTCTATTGCGGCCCCAGGTGTGGCGGAGGAGCTAGGTCTAGGACTTCAAATCCCCACTGGCTACCATACCCTTCACCCAAATGCGGACGGTAGTCCCTTCGAATGTAGGACCGCCCGCAGTTCAGCAAAAGCGTTAACCGTTCTCCCGCCATACCACCATTACGGGAGAAAATTAGTTTTATTCCTGGCTGCGGCCAAACACTCCATAGTTCCTGGGCATGCCATGGTTGTTGTTACATGAACCAAAATGTCCTTTGGAAAGAAAGGATCTTGGAATTCACTGACCCTTCCTGGCGGGGAATAGCGAATTGGGGGAAAACTCGACTTCTCCTGACACACACCCTCTGGCTTCACTTCAGCGCCGTATTGCTCCCCGGATTCCACCCGACATCCCACCGCGCATCGAGAATTCAGAAGCCAGGTATTTCAAGGAGTTAAGAATGCCATCAGTTGCCGTCACCCCATAGAGACACAATAATTGACTGCAAAATCGTAATTGAAAGCACAGCTGAAAGCACCGCCCAAGGGTAGAATCTACCGCGATGAGTCCCTATATGAGGAGAAGGGGAATCCTGTGCCTTCTTAGACAAGAACCTCAAGCCAAGGGTTCATTACGGGCGTGGGCTACCAAACATTACACACATGCTGCTCCTGTTTTGTTTCCCGGTAAAAGAAAGATGGGTCCTTACGGCTCTGCACAGATTGAATCGGAGGTCCTGGGGCAATGCAGTCTCCCCTGTCCAATAAATACCCTTTGGCCTTTGGATCAAGGACCTGTTAGACGATTAAAGGACGATCTCTTTACTTGCTGGACTTGAGAGAAGCTTACTACAGGTCAGAATTGCTGAAGGCTGTTATGAACACTTTGACTGCATTTGCAACACGTAAAGTTTGGACAGTTTGAATACTTAATGCCATTCTGTGTTATAAATGTGCCCCTCGGGCTTTATGGCGTATATCCTTTTATCAAACGTTCTCCGGCGATTTATTGTACACAGGGGTAGTGCGGTATACTTAGATGACGTGCTTAATTTATTCACAAACCATGGAAGAGCAGCAAGCATTGGTTCGGAAGTATTAAGGAAACGCTTTGGCTCAACCCTCTTGCCAAACTTTCCAAGTGCTGTTTCCACCAAACCTCTATTGACTACTTCCTACTGTTAATAATTCCAACACCGAGGGCCTACAAATTATGGATCCTGTTAAGATTGATGCGGGTCCAATGGCTGCTCAATGGCCGGAATCTCCATTAACCAAAAGAACTCCAATCTCTTTCTAGGTTTTGCTAATTTCTATCGTGACTTTTATACCCTTACCCGCTGAACTGACTCTCCCTCCGCTCACAGACTCCTCTTACGCACTAAGGGGTAAAAGATCCACTGTCCGGCCAAGCCCGGGGCCCCTTTCCTGGTTCTGAAGAGTAAGGTCAAAACAGCCTTTCAGCTCTTAAAGTCTGCTTTTACCACCGAACCTATCCTAAAGCACTCCTTGGACCCAGATCTCCCGCTTGTGGTTCACGGGATGCCTCTCGACAAAGCGCTTTGGGGCAGCTCCTGTAAGGCAGAGAAATAAAGATAATAGGTTGGGTTCCGTGTGCTTATTTATCAAAGAAATTCTCCGTGCTGAACCCAACTGGACTGTGGGGGATAAAGAGATCATGCGGCCATTAAAGCAGCAGCTCCTCTCCACTTGGCCACTGGCTGGAGGGGGGCTAAACACCCCTCTTCAAGTAAAGCGATTCAATGGGTGTTGATGCAGTGAAGTAACCTTGAGTGCATCTCCCCACACCCGGCGAAGTGGGCCAGCCTTCATCGGGCGGAGACTTTATCTTTGGCGCTGGAGATGAGGGGACCCGCCGTTCCCATGGGAAGCAGTGATGGGGGATGGGGTAGAATAGAGTTATAACCTGTGCTTCTGGGCGGAAGTGTCATTCCTGCTACCAAGCGCAAATTTCTTGAGCTTTCTAAGATGTCTTAATAAATGGACTTTTACTCCCCAAAAGCCTTTTATTTCTGCTTCTATGTGAATTCCTTACATTGGTCGTGTGATCACAAAGAACTTTAGTCGCCTCTCTTCCACCCCTCAAGATGTCCCGCAAAACAACTTCTATGCAATGTCTAGTCATTTTTCTCGCTTCTCTTTCACGGGTCCATTTTCCCCTCCCGGAAAACCAATAATAACTGGCTGATGCGCTCTCGCTACCTACCTCGCAGGGGTAAGTGGAGCTGGCCGACTGTACGGACATTCCATGCAGTAACTGTTCTCTCCCTCCTCCACTGGGGCTATTGTCACCCGATCTCAGACATCCACTCTCCTTCTTCTCCCGCCCATTCCCAACCTTGGTCTCTCCTTTCCCTACCGGGGAACTTGAGGAGAGGCGGTAAGCGACGCCAGCCTCCGGGCGGAGGAAGTTGCGACTCCCAGTTAAGCTGCTTTGGAGAATGGCGCTTTGGCGGCGGGGATTTCAGTTGGTATGTGCCTCCTCCCTCCGCAAGCAAGCAGGCTTCTCGAGGCTCTGCCACGATGCATGCCCGCCGGGCTGGACATTTCTGGCTTCTGCAAAACTTCTGCATTTGGCCCGCCGGCCACATTTTGGTGGCCAGCTGGCGCAAGGACATTGAGGGCGATACTAAAGGTTTTTTTTTTCGCTCTGTTTGTGCAGAAGCCAAGACTGTTCCAGGAAAGCCCCATGGTCTGCTTGAAACTCTCCCGTGGCCTTCTCACTGGGAAGCTCTCATCTCCATGGATTTTATTACAGATTTGCCTAGAAAGTCATGGCAACACGGTCTTTGTGGGTGGTGGTGGACTTATTTTCTAAACAAGCCCATTTTCATTCCATGTGCTTCCATCATCCCTCCGCCTCCTAAAATTGGCTCGCCTGTTCATTCAGCATATTTACCGCCTACACTCCGCCTTCGTTAAAAGGTGGTCTCCGACCCCGTGACCCTCAATTCATTTCAAAGTTCTGGAAAGCTTTCTAGGGTTGGGGCAGCCCGGTTACCGCCCACGCTCAAAGTGACGGGTGAGTCGAGAGAACGAACAGAACCCTAGAGCAGTATTTACGTTGTTACACCAACTACCACCAAGACAATTGGTGCGAGCTCATTCCGTTTAGAGTACTTCTATAACAATGCGGTTCATAGCAGTACAAAAACCCCCTTGAAATTGTGTCACGGTCGCTCCTTCCACCGTTGCCAGACGCTACCAGCGGAAGCATTGATCCTCCAGAGTTTCAACAATGGATTTCATCCCTAGCCAGTGGAAATCGGTCCAGACTGCCTTACAACAGGCTAAGGACTCCCAAAAGCTGCAAGCGGATAAGCACCGCCGGATTTCCTCTGCGTGTGGCGCTTGGGTGTGTTGTTCACCAAAAATCTCAGAGACATGCATAAATTTTCCAAACTAGGCAAAGATTTGGGACCTTTCAGATTACTAAGAGTGATTAATGATGTCACTGCCCGATTGCATTTGCCTAACTCTCTTAGTAACATTCATCCTGTCTTCCATTCCAGTTTACTCAAAGGAGGCTCCCGTTTCCGGGATGCCTGTACGACCTGCGGAGAGACCCCACCGACTATTATTGATGACCACAAGCATTCTGAAATTGACGCCATCCTGGACTCTCGCTTTAATCGCAAACGCTTGCAATATGTAGTCTCTTTGGTGGGATATTCCTCTGGGTATAATCAATGGGTTTATTCCGAAAATATTGACGCCAACGCCCTTATTTCTGCTTTCCACCGCGCCTTTCCGCACAAACCTGGGGAGGGGTCTCTTTAAGGAGGCAGAGTGTAAAGGATTCAACGGTGTTGATGAGAAGGGCAACGTAGCCTGGCCTTGGTACATTCCACAGCCCGGCTGAAGGGCCAGTCTCCCAGCGGAGACCTTATCTCTGAGGGAGATGAGACCTCCGTTCCCCATGGGAATCCGGGAGGGGAAGGGGATGGACAGAGTTATAACCTGTGTTTCTGGCGGGAGATCTTATTCCTGCCACTGCGTGTACTTGAGCTTTCTAAGATGTCTGAATAAACGGTCTTTTACACCAAAGAGCCTTTTATTTCTGCTTCTATGGAATTCCTTACAGCCACATTGGTCCACTCCAGGGGTCCCCAAACTACGGCCCGGGGGCCAAATGTGGCCCCCTGAAGGCATTCATCCGGTCCGCCAGGCATGGCGGCGATGGCTCCATTCATGTTCAGTGGGGGCTTGAGGGAGAGGAGGAACCGGCCCCAACGGCTGTTGATTGTAGTTACATGATGGCACCCCCAAATCTCCATGAATTTTCTGACCCAGAGTTGGAAACCTTACATGTGGCAACTCCTGCTCCGCCCTTCCCTCTCGGCTACTCCATGTGTTGCTCTCAGGCTTTCTGTTCCGCCTCACTCCCATTGGCATCAGCCAGGCAGGCGAATCGCTCACTGGCTGCTAGGGAGGAAAGAACCCAGGAAGATACCTGATCCTGGGTTAGATGGAATGTTTCATTGGGAAAGTTCTGCTTTTTTTTTTTTACAGGGAAAGGTATTCCACAGCCTCCCCAACAATATTTGGAGCCCACCCTGTACTTGACATACTTTGGTCACTGTTCTAAAAATAGACCATGACAGAAAGGCTGAAAGGTGAAATCAAACATTTTACAATCATTTGTGAATAGGAATTTGTTCATAGTTTTTTTAGTCCGGCCCTCCAACAGTCTGAGGGACAGTGAACTGGCCCCCTGTTTAAAAAGTTTGGGGACCCCTGGTCCACTCCAATGAACTCAACATCTGGAACATTTGATTATCTGTCTGTATCAGAAGTAATTAGTGATATGAAGAGGGGGTGGAAAACACATTGTAATGATACTGAGAGTTATAAAGAAATTTGTTTAGGTGTAATATCATATTAAATATTTCTGACAGCATAAACTGCTTAGTGGGAAACTTTTAAATATCCCCATTATACCATCCCTCCACAGCTCCTGTTCATAGCACTGCAATCTCTCAGAAAAGCTAAATGCATTTTCCCTTGTTCACTATGATTTTATTAACAAACAGAATGTCTGGATATAATTTCTGGGGCTAAAAGCAAAACGAAATGAAAAACTAGAACAAAATAATAATAAAGCCCAGTTTGCGTGAGATAATTGCTGCCGAATTTAGCAGCTATAGAGATTTTTAAAAAGCTAAAACTATAGTATTATTTGATATTATATAATTATCTGTGACTATTCTGTGCTTCTCAAGTGGTCCCTGCTGTCACAGGATGTGCAAGTGAAATGTTTCTGAAGGATTGTGCAAACTGAAAACCAGTTCTCTAGTTTATTAGCACTACGTTAGCCCTGACCTGGATAGCTCTAGGCTAGTCTGATCTCCTCAGCTCTCAAAAGCTAAGCAGGGTCAGACCAGACTGGTATTTGGATGGGAGACATCCATGGAATACCAGGTCACTAAGCAGAGGCAGGCAATGTCAAACTACCTCTGTTAGGCCTCTTTATCACGTGCAGAATCCTTTTCAATCCACTTTCCCAATTGTTTGCAAGTGGATTTTGCTACTCCACACAGTAAAAACCAGCTGCAAAGTGGATTGAAAGTGCATTATTCTACATGTGCGGGCCTTAGTTTCTTGCCTTGAAAACCCCACTGGGTTGCCATAAGCCATCTGTGACTTGATTGTTCTTTATACACACTCATCTAGTATTCAATATGGATTAATAACACTGTTCCAAAAGATAAGAACATAAGAACATAAGAACAAGCCAGCTGGACTGCGGTAGACTTCAAAGTCCATCTAGTTCTGTAGCTCTCTGCTACTCAAAGAGTGGCTCCACCTCAGGTGCCTTTTGGGAGCCTCACATGTAGGATGTGGAACGAATGGCCTTCCTGCGGCTGTTGCTCCCTGCATCACCTGGTCTTCGTTAGCTAAGGCATTTGCAAAATTCTCATAGATCAAAGAGGGATCAAGATTGCAGTAGCCATAAATTTGACTCTCTCCCTCCATAAATCTGTCCAAGCTCCCCTTTTGAAGCTATCCAGGTTAGTGGGCCATCACCACCTCCTGTGGTAGCATTATTCCAAAAACACCAATCACACGCTATGCTGGAAGAAGTGTTTCCTTTTATTAGTCCTAATTCTTCCCCCCCCAGCGTTTTCTAAATTGAATGCCCCCTTGGTTCTCAGTGCATTGTTAGAGAAAGAGAGAAAAATGTCTCTCTCTCTGTCAACATTTTCTACCCCATGCATAATTTTTTTGTAGACTTCCAATCATATCCCCCCTCAGCCGCCTCCCTTCTCCAAACTAAAGAGGTCCCAAAACGCTGCAGCCTCCTCATAGGGAAGGTGCTCCAGTCCCCTCAATCATCCTTGTTGCCCTTCTCTGCACTTTTTTTTCTTCTATCTCTCCTCAATATCCTTTTTGAGATGCTACACCTCAGAACTGGACACAGTAGCTCCGGCATGCCTCGCACCGGGCTGCTTTCTATATAAGGGCATGACATATCTTGTGCAGTTTTATTATCAATTCCTTTCTAATGATCCCCAGCATAGAGTTTGCCTTTTTCACAGCTGCCATGCATTGAGTTGACATTCCCATGGAACTATCAACTAAGACGCCTAAATCCCTTTCCTGGTCTGTGACTGATAGCACTGACCCCTGTAGCTGCAGTATGTGAAGTTGGATTTTTTGCCCCTATGTGCATCACTTTACATTTTGCTACATTGAACTGCATTTGCCATTTCTGAGCCCACTCACCTAATTTATCAAGGTCCGCTTGGAGCTCTTCGCAATCCTTTGTGGTTCTCACCACCCTACATAATTTGGTATCATCTGCAAACTTGGCCACCACGCTACCCACCCCTACTTCCAGGTCATTTATGAATGTCAGTTCATCCCTCAGCTGATACAATGTCCTACTTTTAATTGTATTAAATGATATTCTCCAACATGGTCTAATCCAAGGGCACTCCCACCGAGTATGAGGATTAATCCCCCCCTTTTTTTCAGTTGTCAAGCATGCTGTTAGTACCTTGCCAACAATAAAATGCTTCTGTGACTCTGAAAATGGAATATTACTACTTTGTATATTATGAAATAAAATGTCAAAAGCAACACTCTGGTTTTCACCAGGAAATACAGCTGTTGAAATAACTGCTATGTGTCACACTGGATAAAAGAAAAACAGATTTGTTTGGGCCATTCTATTATCTAACACCAAACTGAACATGTTTCATTACCTTTGGAGTTTATTGCACCAACTGCAGTTGAAGCCAATCTGGGACATAACACAGGGACCACAGCTATCAAACTGGAGACAGGCTGGAATGGAGGAGGAAAAACACAGACAAATTGTTCATCTTACAAAAAAGCTATTTCTTTATTACAAATGCTTTTACCCTAATTCTAATCAAATTGATTTTGGAGTAGCTGATCAGTCTAAAAATATGTCTAGAGACCCTGCTGGACTCAGGACCAGATCCCCACTGCCACTATAGGAGGTATAGCTCCTGGTAGCACTGCTTCTTCCAACAGACAGTCTGGTGGCTTCTAGGCAACATATGCCCTTTACGTGGTTCCACAACTCCAGGCGGAAGAACCAGAATACAGCCCAGAACTGGAGCAGCCCAGAGAGGATAGTACCATCTACAGCCAAGACAGAAGCCAGGGCAGGTGAGTAAGTAAGTCCAACAGCAGCCAAGGCTAGAGAAAAGCAGGATCAGGGTCTGAAGGGCAGCAGCCCATTCCAGTCATGCCCCTGGCCCAGCCAATAGGGCAGGAGGGAAGGCAGCAGGGGGGATGGGCCATTCAACAGTCCTGTAGAAGGGACAAGATAGGAGTGAATCACTGTCTTCCCTTAGGGAGAGATTGAGTGCACCATGGGAAGAGGATCTTTAAAATCAGGTTCCTGAAAAAGGCTAAAGAGAACAGGAAGTCACAGCTTTGGTGTGGCAAGACCTGCGGTCCTGGGACACCTGCTGGAGACACCTAGCAAGATAGATGAGGGCAAAACACTCATGGTGGAGACGGGGAAGTGTCACAACACAACAGTAATCTAAAAATGGCAAGAGTAATAAAATCAGCATCAAATATTTGATTAAAATATTAGTTAAAATCCTGACCAAAAGAAGCATTAAAAACTCGAGCTCCTAAAAATAACACCAACTAATCCCAAACTAAAAAGGTTTAAACCAATAATTGGCCGAATTCCCACTGAAAATTTAATCTAAATACAACCAAGTTTCAAAAGACTCGGCACCTTTTCATCCAGGCTCCAACATCCTCACTGCAGCATGTTTCCAGTGAAGACGTCTAGGCCTGTCCCGGGGGGGGGGGGGGGGGGGGGGGGGCCTGCTGTCAGGGGTGCAATTGTTAAGCTAGCAGCATCAAAATTTCAGAGTATCTTTAGGATATCCTCCTGATGATACCTTCCAGGTTTGGTGAAGTTTGGTTCATGGGGGCCAAAGTTATGGACTCTCAAATGTGTAGACCCCATCTCCTATTATAGGCGACCTTGGCACTCCAGAGGGGACTACACTCCCCATCAGCCCTACACTGGCCATGTTGGCAGGGGCTGATGGGAATTGTAGTCCATAACATCTGGAGTGCCAAAGGTTCGCCACCATGGTGGTCCTAGGAGTATCTAGGATTACAATTCCCATCAGCTCCCTACAATTGGCCATGCTGGCTGATGGGGAAATTGCAGTCCATAACATCTGGAGTGCCAAAGGTCTGCCAAATTACGGTCCCATTAGCTCCAGCATTGAAGTGTTTTTTCAGTCTCCAAAAAGGTATATGCACAAAGCAGGCCCAGGAAATCTCCTACATGATAAGGGGGGGGAGAGGGGAGCTCCAGGTGAAAATGGGACTGACTGATCTATGTTCCATGGTTTGGTAGTGGGGAGATTGCAAGGAAACCTTGATATTTTGGGTGACTATCCCAGGATTAATCGCCAGTGGGAAATCGCCCAAAGTTAGGAATCAATAAAATAGATACATTCATGCATACTTCCTACAATAATAGGTTTTTTGCAACAAGCAATAGGTTTTTTCCTCACAATATGCTGCTTGCATGTACTATGAAAAAAACCTGTATTAAAAGAATGATCTTTTGAATTCAATTTTAATCCTATTTGTAAATGTAACACCATTTCCACAAATCTTAACTTGCAGTAAAGCTCCTAAAATCTGCCTTCCGTCATTTTTTTCTTTATGAAACCTCCTTTTGGCTTCTTACATTTCATAGCTTCTAGCTAACATTTTGTTATATGAATGCAATAAACTCAAGTAGAAAAAACTGTAACAGCTATAACTGGATTACATAAAGGATTTTCCTAATCCCAGTGTTTCATGATGATTTGTCAGTTTACCTTCTGAGGCATTTCTTAAAAAATTAGATCTACCTCAAACAAAAGAGAGGTGGATGAGATACAAAATGATTAATTGTTATTATTTCTTCATTACCATATATGCTGGGAAAAATGTATTTGAAACATCAGCATGCAAACTAAGCTTGCTAGTTCATGAATCAGGTTTACAAAATATTTATGCTCCCTAGGCACTGTACATACATATATACATACAATTGCCAGAAAGCTTACGCTGTATAAATACGATACTATGGCTATTCAGTATGTAATAGCTGGGTACATCTATCCTAATGCCCATTATTGTCCTGAAATTCTTCACTCTTTTTGTACTTTGATATCTTTTCCAGAGCTTTCCCAGTATTTTCTCAGAAAAGTCTGTGGCTGTTTTTTGAATTGGATAACATTCATCATTTCCCACCAGAAAACAGTGTATGCTCACTCAGCAGACATGCCAATAACTTCTGACTGGTGGCTGTTTTGTCTTGGTCATTGGAGGCCTGCAGTGTGGCATGATAACCACTGGGGATAAGCCAGAATTGTATAGGTGAGACAGAGGTTAGTACAAAATACACGCCTGTGTCAAATAACCCAAAGAGCTTTAGATAATAAGTGAATATGTCTAAAAAGCATTATTATTACTAGCAAGTAGGAGAAACGAGAATTTGGATAACTCTGTGTGTGTGTGTGTGTGTGTGTGTGTGGGTGGGTGGGTGGATGTGGAGGGCTGATACTGAAGGCTTTGGAAGAACAGAGTAGGAGCACAAGAATAAAGAATAAAGAAGAACAAAATGAGGTCTCTGTGATGTAGATATGTATATAGGAGGAAATCTATAGATGTAATGTATGGATGTCGAATGGCCAAGACAAAATACACATAACAAATTATTGGGCTATGAGCACTATGTGAAGACACAGTTTTTTGAGATAGGTTTTTTCTTTTTTAAGAAAAAGAACTATATAAAAAAAGTTTTTGTATGTTTGTTTTTGAAGAGAAATAACCACACAAAGACTAAGATAAGAATCACTGTGGGATATATGTACATCCAAGTATAATATATGTTACAAGATTATGCCTGTTTAATGCTGAAAAGCTTTTGTGCTGAAAAGAACAGTAATTGGTGTTGAACTACTCTTTTGTGTGCTTATGGGGCTTTACTTACTTGGCAGAGGAATCATCTCAACAGCAGATAGATTGGTGACCTTTGACATCTGAAGTTCCACTCGGTGATACTCATATATTGTCCTCCTACGGACATCTTCCAAGAGAGAAAGAAATAGCAAAAATAAAATTCAATTCTGTAATTTTGAATATTTCTTATTATACAAAACTATTACCATCATCACTAAAGCGCAAGCTAGAATTAAATTCAATGAAAAGGACAAAGTTTTGTAGGTATTGCCTGGGAATCCTTTCACCAATGAACCCACTATTCAAATATTGATTACACTTTCAAACAATTTATTCAGAGTGATTCTTCTATGGAATGCAGCTGCTGAAGTTACAGTTTCAAAGGGGAGACCAAAACATGGTAAGAGGGGTATTTTAACTTTTTCCCTTCAGGCTGCTTTCTTGCTAAAAACTGCCTCTCCCAACTACATTTATACCAGCTGAAAAAAAACTGCATGTACTATGCAGCTTTATAAGTATGGGCTAACAGAATCTTGTAGGGTGGAGAAGGAGCACTTTTCATTGAGGGAACTGGCAAAGAGAAAGGGTAAAAAAAGTAATCTCTCCTGTTGCCAAACCCCATTTTATACTGGAGTTTTGGAGGATTCCTTTATAAAAGAGAAAAAAGTCCATAAAAATGATACCTGGGAATTATGGTTGAACTCCTAATGTTCTGTGCATTTAAAACTAATAAGAATATGCAAGAGGGGAACCTGTGAGGACTTATGGGAGAGAAGATATCCCATTTGCCTTTACCAGACCTCCTTGGTTCTTGCTCCCTTTTCACCCTAGCACCCATTTACCTTTTTCCTTCCTTAAACTTCATTCACTTGCCCACCTGATCTTCCTATCTGACATTCCCATCCATCTTTCTATCCTTAGTTGCACCTACTTGCTCCCTCCTTGGTTGCCAGCTCTCCTGTCCCACCCTTCCAGTCCCTGCAGTACCTTCTGTTCTCTTGTAATCCCAGTTCCCTCTTCTATCTCCTGCTTCTGCTGCAGCACCAGTTGTCAGGTGCCATTTTGATTTATTCTGGGAACCCCAAAATGCCACTAAACCCCCACCCCCATTACATCTCTGAATGAACAGACATCTAGTGATCTATTTTGGGGTGCTTTAGCCACTCTTTTAAAAATGTTAACATTTTATGCAAATTTAGGTTTTTCCTTAGGTTTGCAGAAACCCATACTTAAAGATAAGAGGACCCATAACAAAGCCACGGTTTCAGCATTTCCAGAAAGTTAACATTTGTATGTACACCACCTTAGCCTTGAATGTTGCTGTTGTGTGGGTTTTGATGCATAATTTTGGGGGGGGGGGACCGATGGTCACTAGATTTGTAAATAATCATCTGCTATTTTAGCAGTTTTGAGTTTTGATGCCTCCCTACCTTGTAGAGCAATCATTTTTGTAATACTGGATAATTAAATACACAAATGAAAACACAGTGGTGTTGTGCAGTCCACTCCTGTACATGCTAACTTATTTCTAAGTCCCACTAAGACCAGTGGGATTTTTTCCTCAGTACATTTAGATAGCACTGCTCTCTCAATATTGACAGATGTTGACACAAAAACAGCCTCAATAGAATATTCATTGCAAAACTATAAATGGATTACTTTTGCTTATGCTGTAAACCCACCACTTAAAAAAACCCCATGATAAATTACTATCTAATTCTTGCTTTCTTACTTATTATTTTATTATTCTGATCTTGTTCAGTGCTGTGGATATTAATCTGATAGCTGCATGACAGGTCTGTAGCTTTGCAGTATGTCAATGGGAAACTGTGATGACCTATTACTTTGAATTTCCAAGTTCTTACATAGTTCCGTTGAACGCAGGTAGATTTATGTGAAAATATGGAGGAGGTACAGGTTTTGGAAGCAGGCCAGGAATGTAGGCTCGTTGACTAGATTAATAGTTGATCACAACACGGGAGGTGGAGGAGAGAAAATGGCAGAGACACTATATGGATCTGAACGACAGCCAGGGGAGGAGAAGACAGCAGTGTTAGAGTTATTATGGATTAACAGACCTCACAGAGAAGCTCAGTTTTACAGTGTATGCAAGAAGCCGCCAACGGAAGAAAAAGTGCCGAGTGGGTGTCTTCTAACTTAGGAGTTCAACCAGAAGTATTTTACAATTTGTAAACAAATCTAGCCAAAAATCATTGGTCTGCTCCAAAATGGAGAAACAAATGGACAAAACAAAAGGTCCACTCAGCTGCAGAGGGATTGTGGCCAATATCCAAAAAAAGTGTGTAGTAAGCAGAAACCTCACCACGTTTCATAATTCTAACACCCATTCCCATTCTGGAAGATCTCCTATTCCTCTTGTCCCCATCTAGTTATCTACCTCATTCCAAGAGTCTGGAATAAACAGCTACAGAAATTGTTCTGGGTCTTTTAATGCTACTCAACCCAAAGAACATTTATTCCACCTTAGGAGGGCATACATGTTTTTTCCCCCTTCTCCTCCACTGCACCTTTACAACAGTCCTCTTTGGTTTATTAGACTGTGACCAGTTACATACAATATGTTTGCTGTGTGATGGGGGCAAATGTCTCTCACAAGATTTCTTGTATGGACCTGCTTTCACTTTTCATCATCTCCGCGGCAAGTGAGACTGCTTTTAGCATGACTTTTAATTTGCTTCACTGCCAGAGAAGGGAGATTTGCCAGTAGGCACAGATTTGCCCTTGCTAGCCCTTTTGCACATCTTCTCCTTTGCCCACCCTGTCTATGTTGCTGTCTTCTTTAAGTAACAGAAAAGAAGCTCACTCACACAACACTGACCTCTAATTCTCTTGATATTTTGATATATCACTATAAAGAAAACTTGGAAATAAAAAGCTTCTGTCCTCTGGTGGCAGCAGTATTTGCTACTCTGGGTCAAATTATCCTTATACTAGGGTACCCCAACTGTTTTCAATCTATGAGAACCTCAGGAATTCTGACACAGGGTGGAGAGTGCAATCACAAAAGGGTTGCTACAAGTCGTTACTGACCTGTTGTGTGATGTGACATCATATCATTTACTAGGCAGACTTTGTTTATGGGGTGGATTGCTGTTGCCTTCTCCAATTGTCTACAGTTTACACTCCAGCAAGATTAATACTCTTTTACCAACCTTGGAAGGATGGAAGGCTAAGTCAGTCTTGAGCTGGCTACTTGAAACTGACTTTTGCGAGGATTGAACTAAGGTAAGGAGCAGAGTTTGACTGCGGTACTGCAACTTACAAAATACCAGGAAGTGAGGTTATGTATAACTCTGTTCAGTGTTTCAGGCAGAGGATGTGTTTAACATGACGCCTTTAAAATGAATATATTGTTTAAAAGTTAGGATCCTTATGTTGTTGTAGCAGCTATTATAACTGGATGCCATCCACCAAATTATAGGTGGGTTGTATCGCTGCTACTGTTTTTATTGATTTATGTATTTTAATGATATTATTCATTGTTTTTGTACCTTGGTATTTATTGTCTGTACACCACTCTGAGCCCTTTGGGGGAGAGCGGTTTATTAAGTCGAATTAACAACAACAACAACAACAACAACAACACCACAACATTTTAAAAAATCTAGAAAGTCAATTAGCTCTCCAATGGGCAATCAAAGCCCTGCTGGACAAAAACACCACCAGGCTCCACCCACTTTCTAAAAACACTTAGTGGATGCCAGGAAAGCCATTGGTGGGGAGCATGGTGCTCATGGGCACCATTTTGGGTGCCCATGTACTCATAATATGGATAGTAACAGAAATATTAAACATAACAGTTATTTCTGGCAAAATGTGTGTATATCCTGCAATGATCTTGGTTATCTCATCATAGTCTGAATGGAAAAGGAAACAGATAAACTATGCCCTAGAATTTATGACTATTTGCTCTGCCATTACCAGCGTGCAAGATCTGTCACTGTGTTTGACAAAGGAGTCAGCACTGTGCTGTCTGGAACTAGAACAGTAATATCTGCTACACTGGCAAAGCTTGCCAAATCCAAAATGTCATGGAGAGCTTCTGTTCTTATCTTATTTCATAAGCACATATCAGCGGGATGTGGCATAAAGATTTATCCTTCTTCTTACCATGGCTGAGCACTGTCATTGCCAATTAACTCAACCTGCTACTTAGTTTAGGCCCAGTTCTTGTAAACTCTGTGCCAAAAGGTCTTTTGCTCTCTTTCTTTCTGAGGTGTTAACATAAAATCCTATTAAATGAATAAATTACCTCCACCAAGTCATTCTGAATGAATGACTGGGAAGATTCTGGCCATGATATCCACCGCGGAAGGCCTGATACCTGTCTGGTGTTCCAAATGAGCTGAACTAAAATGTGTGTTCAGAGGCTAAGCTAATTTGGGCTGAATCTGAGTATCTCTTTTGCCAAGAGGGGAAGATTTATTCTTCCACAGTGACTTGTTCATATGATGCATCTGCCAAGTCAAAGCATTCAGGGAATGTGTTTGAAATGAACTCCTGCCAGTGCTGGAGGCTTTAATTTGTTTCCCCCAAAGAAGGCAGGTTCTTCAGTCCAAAAAAGCAAGCAAATGAATACATAAATAAAGATGATGGCACTGGCACTTCAGCTGAACCTTTCTGTGTTCAGTCATTAGTGAAGGTTAACCCAGGGCACGCTGGTGTGGCATGATACCATGAATTCTGAATGTGCTCGTCAGGTGCACTACGAGAAACGAATCTCAGACATTTCAGAAATGCCAGTGTGATAATCATTCTCATTTTTTAAAGAAAAGGCCTAAAGCTTAACAATGCGGCTTAACTTATCCGAATTTTAAAGTTCTGACAAGCTGGGTGACATAAAGGATGATGTTTTGAAAAGTCGAACTAGGTTAATTTACATCACTTAAAATAAATCTTTCAGTTTCGAGAGGAAACTATGGCTTATTGTAACAATGGATAGTGTGAGAAACTAGGAATTGACTTGCAGACAGTTATTGAGTCTGGACTTGTCTTACCAATTTTAGCACGGTCACTCCCCTGCCCCTGTCTCCAACCAGGGACCTATTTGATATTCCAGCCTCCTTCAAGAGGTCTTGGTGGGTTATGCATGTGGACTTATCCACCTTGGGAAGGAGGAGCCTGCATGCTGGCACTTGGGCATGATCTCAACCAACACATTGTCTTACAAGCACAGATGCATCACTGGCACAACTTTTACATTGTCAGTGTTACATAGTCCTTATTATGAGTTAGCAGCCTACCAGATCACGTAACAGAGGTAAGGAGAAGATCAGTAGGTCCTGTGTATATGTTGGTTGCATAAGAGCTTCAAGGATCATGCCATTCACCGTGGCAAAGGGTTGACTGGGGAACTCCCCTGCTTCCCCGGAAGATCTGTACATGCACATAAGTGCTTACATACATGCAGGTTCCAGGGTCAGGATTTCCCCCTTTTAGGCAATATCATACCATTGGAAGTGAGCCTCACTCAGAAGTGTAAATGTCTCACCTTTAAAGGTTTTGCACAAGAAACCAGAGTCTATTTTGCTCTCCATTCAAAGTCATTGATTTTTCTGAGTTATTACTGGTCAAATTAGCTTAACATTTGTTACATTCCTATCTATCTCAATTTTAAGAGGATAACAAAATGAGTGAATGATTTATTTCTCAGCCAGTAATTTAAACTGATTCTTTCTTACAACACAGGCAGAAAACTGTCGCATTGTTTATCCAGCTATGAAAAATACTATAGTTTAGATCAATAGTTATATTGTGTATGCTCAATATCACTTAATGCAAAATAATTATCCCTGAGCACATTTCCACTATTCCCAAATTCACACAAACCATATGAGAAATAGTGGATATTTTTTCTTATTCATTCAGCAGAAGTTAATTTGTGGAGCCATACTTCTAAATTGCATTACTCAATCATACTACTAGCGGGGGTACCAGACCCTAACCCTAACCCAAATCTGCCCCCCCCCCATGTCTCCAACACAACAAATCAGAGATTCATTAAAAAAAATAGAACGCTAGTGATCATGTATTAGGTGAGTAGGACAATGTGTTCTAGACTTGATGAAAGACATTTTATAAACCACTTAATATATCAATAGTGTGATTGTGCTAACTCCTTCAATTCCATTATAGTTAGAAAAATAGCATTTTGGCAGTTCTGAAGCCATGGCCATTTCTGCATGGCGCCGGTCGGTGCATTCTGCGCCGACTCAACCCCCCTGGGACCGTTCGCATGAGCGGAGCGCTGTCGCCCGGCCGACCCGGCTTGTCCCGGGCCCTCCGGCATGTCGCCGAGGCCTGGAGACATGCCCCCCCCGGCCCTGCGTGCCTGCTTCAGCGTTGCAGGGCAGGGGGGCATGTCCCCAGGCCTCGGCGACGCACCAGAGGGCCGGAGACCAGGTAAGTGAAGGGTGGGAGTGGGGGGGGGGAGGGTCCCCAGGCCGCCATAGAACACCTGTGCAGAAAGGTCCCATGAAAGATTCTCCCCACCACACAAACTTTCAACTCCTCCCCACCCCGACTTCATGGGAAAAGGAATTATACGTAATTGTGGGGCTTTTAAATCCAAACAGACAAAGTGTTGAAACACAATACACCAGACATCACCGTAATCGAGGACAAGAAAGTGACCATCTCTCAACCAAATGCTGTAATACTTATATAAACAGTTTTGCTAAGGCAGTGCTTTCCCCCTGTGTAAGGAGTCTTCTCCAATGCATGAGGAAGCACAAATGGATCCAAACCTTTGCCCCATAAAATTATTCATTTTGAAAGTTATAATGGACTACCTGAGCAATACAAAATTATGCTGTTCCCCCTCTTGCTTAATAATTTAATTTTGCATATCAGTTCAGGATAGACAATGAGTCTGTTAGTTCCAGTGAGTATTGTTAACTGAATAAAATTACATCAAAATCAGCAAACTTGGAAGTAAAACAATTTTTTTAGTCGAAATACCCTTTCAGCTTCCTTAATTTTGTTTATTCTTTATCCCCACCAATTCATACTACATTCATTAGGAGCACATTAATTACGTACTGGGAATTTGCTGGATCCTATGGACTACCACAAATGCATCTGACAATCCCACTTTCACAGGATGATTGGTTGTGCTTATCTGTGTCACTGATACAGGGATCTGCAAGGCAAAAGAAAAAGATAATGTTATACAAATATATCAACTGTTCACTTTGTGTTTGTTCAACTTAAGGGAGGAAATAGTCTAAGAGAGCTCATAACATGGGATCATATGATGAACGAAAATTTTCACAGTATTAATATGTTTCCTTTTAAAAGCCCTGGATCATCACTTTTAAAAGCCCTGGATCATCACTTTTAAAAGCCTTTTAAAAACACCGGATCATCATTCTACTCTGACTGAAAGCAGCTCTCCAGTGTCTCAGGCAGAGGCCATTCTTAGCTTTGCTTCTTGGGGCTCTTTAACTGAAGATTCAAGGGGATGAAGCTAAAACCTTCACAGAAACCATGCACCTAAAAATGAACTATATCTGATAACTGATTTGAAATTGCCACTGTATAGCTTAGGACAGATTCTCTGGGTGTTATGTGCTGTCAAGTAACTTCCAGATAATGACAACCAGACCTCCATAATATCCTATCATTAACAGTCCTGATCAGTTCCTACAACAACAACAAACAACCTTTATTAGGCATATAAAATAGGCTATAGTATGTTACCAGACATTTGTAATGCACAAAACAAGAGTAAGATCAAAACACAGAGAAACTGTATGCTCACTAGCACTTTACAAATGACATTAGATGTTTCTTACTTTCCCCAAGAGAATGATGTCTGTATTATTATTTAACAGAAGCCCCACAGCAAAATTGTCAGAGTCTCTTACGGATTTGTCTAGGGCCAGCCAAAGAGAGAAATTCCTGATACCCACATATCTTGGACAGTCGAGTATAATGTGAGCAAGAGTCTCCACTTGATTTTTGCAGTGCGCACAAACCCGATCCTGGAGAGGGATAGATAAATAGTGACCCCTCGTACTGGCAGGTGGTAAAGTATTGCATCTGGACCTTGTAATAATCCATCTCTGTTGGGGTTCCATTAATAATTCAAGATATTTGGCTATATGCCACTGTTCAGGTACTATTCTGAGAGAGAGAAGTGAGCATGATTTATTTGCTTGCTCCAATATGAGATGGTATTCCTGCTCTAAAAGTCTGCTTTTTGAGGTTGGGAATATCTCATTGGGTGACAACATACAGAGATCTTCAAATAATAAACCTAAAGAGGAAATTTTTGATTTGAGTAGATACCATTCAGATGCGAATGGGAACAGAGTGCACATTAAACTACGCTGATAATTGCAGTTCACTCCAACACTGTGCACTGTGCATAATGATGTGGTCTTAAAGCATCACAGCTTCTCTTGTGTTGCATGGACAAAGATTTTTAAAATGACAATAGTGAATCCCCTTGTTATTTATCAACCATATGCCGATGATACCTAGCACTACATTTTTATTCCAGATCATCCAAAGATGCAGTAGAGTGCTTTCTACTATCTTCATTTAGCTCCGAAGAAGCTACCATGACTCGGCTGATCTAACCACATGGCTCTATGTTATAGTGGCCTGTCTGATTTGTGAGTTTTTAAAAATGATGCTTCTTTTCATTTGCCTAAATTCTGGATATTTCAGTCCCTCTTTTACTTTATATAGATGACTCAGTTTTGCTTTCCTGAACCTGGGTTGGTTTTCTTGGGCTCTGAAAAGGTTCCATAGTTATTGTTTGCATGAGGAATTATCTATACATTTTACTAAAGCTGAAAGTATTAAGTTAACTTCTTGCTTTTCAACCAAAAGAGAGATGTGGATAATTAATGGGCAGACGATTTCTCAGTTTTCCTCATTTAGGTATCTGTGTATCTTATTTCATCTGCCTTGTCTTGGAGGTTGCAGAGAAGAGTTGAAGGGAGGTGTTTTTACAGATGGGTCTTATTTAAGTTTTATGGTTTTATTGTTCAACATCTTGGTCTATGAACAGGGGGTTAGAAAGAAAGAAAGAAAGAAAGAAAGAAAGAAAGAAAGAAAGAAAGAAAGAAAGAAGTCCCCTTCAAGAGGAATAACTGGATGGGAAGAGGGGATGTGGAATATATGTAAATACAACTTGGTTTTAGTCTAGTATTTGCATTCTAATGAATCTGTTAATCAATTGCTCACTAGCACTTTACAAATGACATTTTCTATTGTACCTTTGGTACTCACCAGAAGAAACAAATTTACTTTGCACAAGCCAATTAAAGGCTTCACTGTTAGTTCAGTGCAGGGAAGAACCAGTAATATCCTGTCTTACAGTGACATTATTCTTGAGCAGTTTCACTGGCTTATTGTGTAAACATCTCTCCATTTAATACTATTTTGCTAATCATCAAATACCATTTCACAAACAGCTGCACAGAAAGTGAATTATAATGGGAAATGCAGTTAGTTTCTGTTACTATTGTGAAAACACTAAAACAAGAAGTCTACTTTTTCAAACAAAGGAAAGCAGTACATTTGTCTTTATACAGCAAACCTGGGAGCAGCTCTGATTTTAAAGGCTTCACTGCTCAAAATTGCCTTTCAGTTTCTGCATAAGTAGCGCTAACATTCAGGAGTGCAACTTTTCCTGTATCTCTACATGTAATTAATAAATGGTCAATTATTTACGACATTTTTCTACATTTCCCTAATGTGAATTCTCTGCTTGCTCGTTAAGCAATAATGAGCCCTTCATCCATTTAATCATCTAGGAAGTGTTACAGAAGTTACATTTACTGCAGGAGGTTGGGAGGGGGGAAGAATGGGGCAATGGACACACAAAGTAGTCCAAGGCAGAGAGAAAAGCAATCACATTCCTTTCTTTTGTGACATGCTATGAACAATAATACTTATGCTGGCTTTTTTGGCTGAAATTAGTGAAGCCCTATGAAAATATTCTACTCTCCCTACAAAGGATTAAAGATTTTGTATATCGTTTTACAAGATACTTACTTTGAAGATAAATGATGGTTACATAATTTATATTTCCCTTTTTTTACAGGGCTGAGGAACTCAATTGGAAATCTAATCTAAAGGTACAAGCCTGTTGATCTCTTCCATGCACCACTAGGGATTCTGATGCTGATTGGCTGTTGACAGCTGCAAACTCCTACAAACACAGCAGCACATGTAGAAGTAGAAGAAAATTGATAAGATGTCATAAATAGACTACAGTAATTTTTTATGACAGGCAGCGGACAAGCCGAGTGGGAAAATTACTAGCTTTCATGTTAATATTTCAAGCTATAATCAGAAATTCTGATGGCAAATCACATAGGCAGAAACTGAAAGCAAAAGAATATTTTCTAAGCCCTGGCTCAGACATTTTAAGAGATGGCTGACAAGTGCAAATGAGTTAAAAATAATGACTTATGTAAGGGGTTTATTTATATGAGCCGGGTAACTTTGGAGAAGGCAGACACTCAAAACTGCAGCAGCTTCTTGTGTAAAAATGGTATTTCTAATTTCCCTCACACCTATAGAAGGGTTTTTATTTGGCCTTACTGAAATTTTAAATACCTGAACCTGAAATTTATTGAGCACAATTGTTTGCGCTTACCTCAGTTAAGAAGCCTCTCAGATATCAATTTTCCCTCAAAAAGATGGAAGTGTACGTTTTCCTGACAGGATTTGCTTGTGTGTGCGTGTGAGTGGGGTATACCCAGGCTATCAGCAGATATCAGCGGTGCCCTCAGCCCTTAGTGTTAGATTACAGCACTTCTATCCTAGGAACAACTAAACAAAGAACTAAATAATGAAGATTCTTCTGACTGGAAATATAAGGTATTAAGTCAAAGTCTCAAAACCAGAAGTCCAGTTTCTCTTAGGCCCTTTAGGCATGGGCAAAGCGGCCTGGGGGTGGGTAAGCGCCGCCCCGGAGCGCCGTTCCTGAGCAGCAGCGCCGACCTGACAGGCGGCGTCAGGCCGCTAAGCAACAACCCTTTAAAGGGGTTGTTGTTGAGAGAGTCTTCCAGCGGTCGCAGTGCGAACAGCGCCGCCCGGGGAACACACCTGTCTCCCTGGCCGTCCACTCACCTTGTCCCCATAAAATTGCGCCTGCTGGCCGTGAAGCCCTGCCTTTGTCCTCCGACCCCTGGAGGTCGGAGGGCAGTGTCAAGCCCGAGGCACTGGCTGACTTCAACAACGTGAATGAAGACCAGAAAACGACGTCGCGGAGCCGCCTGCGTTACCCGACCTCTGCTGCGGCTGCTTCGCATGCATGCATGCGAATGGCGCCGCCTCCACGCCAGCGGAATTCTACGCCCGGCGTGGGCGACAGAAAACGTCGCGGCGGGCGCAACCTTAGATGGATGAGCAAAACATTAATGTTACCCATGCCATGAGTATTTTCCATGGGACAATGAAAAAAAAAGCATTGGGAAGAATGTTGCTTCCCTTTGAGATATTAGTCAGTAGGAGTGTTATTAATATCATGAACCATGAAGCAAACAAATAAGTGGGTTCTAGATCAAATCAAGCCTGAACTCTCCAGAAGCTAAAATGACTAAATTGTGACTTTCGTACTTTGGGCACATTGTAAAAGACACTAATGTTTTGAAGGCATCAGGAAAGGAGAAAGACGTAACATGGGATGATTGACTCTATAATGGAAGCCACAGCCATCACACGGCAAGATTCGAGCAAGACTATTAATAATCAGATGTTCTGGAGGTCATCAATTCATAAGATCACCATAAGTCAGAAGTGATTTGACAGCACTAACACACACACACACAATGATAATAACTGAGATAAATTTGAAGTGGCTTAAGAAAGTCTAGGCACAGAGAAAGTGTCTGTGCATGGATTTTGTCAACTAAGAGCCTCCTAGTAAAAAAAATGTCCAGTTTTAACTTCTGAGAAAGGCATAGTAAAAACTTATTCCTTGGGCTACTTCTGTGTTAACGTGCCAAATACTGGCACTTCAGTATTTTTAACTGTTTAAAACTGGATATTTTATAATCTATGTTACTCACCTTGAGACTGAAAGAAATATAAAGTTAGATAAATCATTCTGGGAACAAACTCACCTCTTTATAGCCAAAAACGATGCGCCCGTCACTGAGAAGTGTTGCTTGAAATGTGAAACTGCCCAGGTTATAATTATCCTGTAGATGTACATGATCCCATTGGACTACCAGAGCAGTACCTGTCATGTCCAGCACAGACAGAAAGCACAGGAAACATTACAGTTAAGTATAGATAGCCACTGGATATATAAAAAGCAACAGTCACTGAACTCAGTACTGCAAAATTTGTAGAATTATTGTTATAAGTCTCATAAAATAGGAATTACTGTACATTTAATTCTATCAGTTCTGCATAAAGCTTTTAAAACATTTCCTGAATGGTTTGGGAACATTTTGAAAAGAAGCTTTTTAATGGGTTTTGTCCTCATAGCCCAGAAGAATAAAACGTTTCTGTTGAAAACAGTTTTTTTTAAAAAAGCACAGATAATCTTTGAAGCTATGGATACTTGAAATCTGTGCAGCCTTGCTGATTTGGATGTTAAATCTACAGCATCAAATCTATCTCACACATTTTTTTTTAAAAAAAGGAACAATGGCATGGTTCTGGTGGGTTTTCCGGGCTGTGTGGCTGTGTGCCAAACTGCCCGGAAAACCCACCAGAACCAGTTGAATCCGGCCGTGAAAGCCTTCGACAATACATTGAACAATGGCATGTTTGCGTAACTGGCAGGCAAAAATGGATTTAATAGTGCACAACAATGATGGAAATGGCGGGCATCCATGACACCAGATGAGAAAACGTTTGTAGGAAATTTCAGCAAATGGCGGACAGCACAAAGATCACTGGGCAGCAGAGAAAAGAAAGTAAGCACTTCAAAACCAGCTGGGAGAAATAAAACTTTTCCTGATCTTCACACAAGTAGGAAATGTTTTGAAAATGTTTTTTGGGGGAAAGACTCACTAAAAGACTTGCTTTCCCCCTTGTATGATTCGCTAAACACCATTTTCCCACCGGTTGGGGGGAGAAAAAAATGGTGCTGCCACGTTTCAGAAGCGGTGGCTGTGCGAAGTTCTCCCCCCAACCGGTGTTTTTATCGGCCTCGCACCGGTGTTTTTGGCCCATGTGGCCCAAGTCATGGCTGGCTCTCTTTCGACTCATTCAGATAATGCCTGCCAAAGTCACTCCATTGGTTTGCAACTGAGGGGTTCAATATCACATGCCAGGGCCATTCAGTTGCTGTGTGGGCAGGGGATTTGGGTGGCACCTGCCCAAGTCACTCATGCAGCTTCTACCCAAGTCACTCAGCTTACTGCTAAGTGAGTTAAGTAATATCTGCCTGAGTCACTTGGCTGCTATGCAGGTGTGCAGCTGAGTGAGTCAGTTGGTTCTTGTCCAAGTCACTTGACCCGTGTACCAATTTACCAGGTACTGGATAAAAAAAGGTTTTACTGTAATATTTTATCCTTCACATTCAGGACTGTATATTTTTCTGAGAATTCACTGGGGGAAGTGATATATTTGATTTATCTCCCTTCCATTCTTTTTCTTACTAGAACAACCAAACAATACACCAAGATGAGCCAGTGAAACTCAGGGTCAATGCATCCCTGAGAAAATCTTGGTACATCAAACTATTATCCCACAATAGCAGCATTTTATTCTTGCTTCTTGAGAAAAATATTTTGTGAAGAAAAATGGAAACATGTTCTTTGTACTGTCTTAAAATGGGCTGTTCATAATCTCAATGCATAAATGATTTTGCTATATACTGCATTTTGCATTGTGTGAAAAAAACCCCCAGACATATCTAATTTGTTTTCTGAATATTGATTGGGCTACTTTCTATTTCATACAATATGCTATTATGCCATATCAAGGTTCATTTCATTTTTCAGTTCTTTTTTTTAAAAAAAAAATTAATACACAGAATATGCATATATAGCGTCACAAAAATGTATAACGAATTTACAGTGCAGTCCTATGCATATTTACTCAGAAGTAAGTTTTATTCAATACTTCTTTCTCCCAGGTAAAATAAAGTTGAACTTACCTTTAACTATTGCTGATCAAGTATCCTCTGTGCAGGCACGCATGGGATATTTTGTGCAGTCCAAATGGGACTACATAGGCACAGGCTTATCATGGAGAATAGATTCAAAGGATTCTAGAAGTTTCAGCATTTACCATGAGCACTCCCCTTCCCTTTCATCTCAATCAGAGAGTCAGGTTCCTTTCCCGCCCAACGGTCATGTGATGGAGGTGGGGAGCGTGCTCCTTCCTTCATTCTCCCTTTGCTGCCATGGAGCATTTAAGTGGAACAAGTTATGAGCCCACAGTGGGGAAAAGAAGGAGGGATACATGCCTGCACAGAAGACACTTGATAAAAAAAACAGTTACAAGCAAGTGCAAGTTGGTTCTCATCTTCATGCCTTCTGTGTAGTCCCACATGGGAGAGTAGCAAGCTCATTTACCAAGGAGGTTAGTGTGGACTGCTCAGGAAAAAAGTAAAACTTGTAAAACTGCTCTCCCATCAGCTTTGCTCCTTGAATCCATGTCAATGGATTGTGGATGGATTTGACCGTGTGGCCACATTGCAGATCCATCCTGATAAGAAACGCAGCTGACGAGGTTTGAGCTCTGGTGGAGTGAGTGTTGATCGCAAATGGACGGTCCTTCTTAGCATTACCATAAGACAATCTTATTGTTGGGACCACCATCTAGGTTTGTGATGTTGATGCTTCAACTTTCCTGGGATCTTTGAAGTATCTAAACAATTTTTTGGCCCGTTTGAACACCCGTGCACTTTAAATAAAACAGTAACCCCTTCTAATGTCTAATGTGTACAGGGTTTGTTCTGCCAATGTTTGAGGCTTTGAGATAATAATTGGTATGACAATTTCCTGGTTCATATGGAAATGCAAAACCACCTTGGGTTGAAATTCCATACTTGGGTGAAGGACTACTTTGTCCAAATGAAACTTGGGTATCGCAGCATAGATCGTTCAGCTCCCCAATCCTTCTTGTCAATGTCACAACAACTTAAAAAAGCAGTCTTGTGTGGCAAAAGAGACAAATTACATATTGCTAATAATTAGACTGGCTCCACTGAGGAACTGGTGGGTTTATTGGAAAGTATAAATTATTGAGATCTCTTAGAAACCTCTTTGAGTGTGATGCTGAAAACACTGAAAGAATATGGTCACATGTAGCTGCTAGATGGGACTTTATCAAGCTTGTTGATAGACGGTTGTCCTTTAGTGACATAACTAAATATACCAGGAAGTGGTCTTGCATCTGTACACCTTTTGTGTCAATCCATCTAACAAAATGCTTCCATTTATTTATTTATTTATTTATTTTATTTATTTATTAGGCTTTTATACCGCCCCATCCCCGAAGGGCTCTGGGCGGTGTACAGCATATAAATGAACAGTATAAAAACAGTTAAACATTTAAAAGCAGCGATAAAACTAGAGATTTGATTTACACAATCTCAATAATATATAGCAGTTTAGGACTTACATGTGTCTGGTTTGCAAGCAGCCACTAATATTTGTGACATTCTATCCAGCCACTGGTTTACAGTCAAATTAACCATGTAGTCAGATGCACTGATGGAACATCATTGTGTATTATGCTGAGCAGGTTCTCCTTTAGTGGTAGAAGCTTGTATGTTCCCTGAGCTGTGTCATAGAGTGAAGAACCCTACCCTCTTTGGCCAGTAAAGGGCCATGAGGATGCAAGTCATTCTGTACTCCTTTAATTTGGCTATAATTTTATGCAGCAAAGGGAAAGGACGGAAAACATGGTGTAGTTGTCCCAACCATTGGAACTGAAGTGCATCTCTCATTAAGTTCTTGTCTGTTGCAGCCCTGGAGCAAAAATTGACATATTTGGTATTGGATGCTGTGGCAAAGAGATCTACATTTGGTAGCCCCAGCTGGTGAATATGGGGTTCAGATATTGGGTGTTGAGTGATTATTCATAATTTGCTGTTGTCTTTCTGTTTGATACATCTGATGTTAGGTTGTCCTGCCCTGCTATATAGATGGCTGACAGTGAAAGGCTGCGTTGAATGGCTCATTGCCAGATTCAGGAAGCCTCACTGCCCAGGATAAGACAGCCTATGCCAACCTGCTTCTTGACATAAAAGCTTTCTGTCATACTGTCTATGGATATGAGGAGGCATTTCCCAGTCATAACGGCTAAACAAGAGGCAAGAACATACCTGATGTCTCTAAAAAATTAATATGAATTTTAGAATGTGAGATGGGGATGGTTTTTAAAGTAGATTTTATGATGTTTAAAATTGTTTTATGTGTTTTGTGACTACTTCACCCAGAATTTTGGTGATGTGCAGGAAATAAGTACACAGATAGATAGCTAGATAAACAAACAAATAAATATCAACATGAAAAGATAACAACATGGGTAACATATTCTTTGAATTCTCAGATTTCATTTTTAAAGTTGCTATGCCCTTCCATTGTGGAAATGTATACATATTTTAATGTATTGTCGAAGGCTTTCACGGCCGGAATCACTTGGGTGCTGTGTGGTTTCCGGGCTGTATGGCCGTGTTCTAGCAGCATTCTCTCCTGACGTTTCGCCTTCATCTGTGGCTGGCATCCTCTGAAGATGCCAGCCACAGTCTAGCTTAGCGTCAGGAAATAAACCCTTAACTCGAAACTCCCACCACAACACTAAACTCTCTATATTTTATTTACTTCATTTTATCCTGCATGGTGTGGTATACTAAGGAGCTCAGGGAAGTTTTTATCCTCACAACAAAACTGTGACGTAGATTAAGCTGAAAGACAGTGAATGGTATAAGGTGAGTGCAACAAACCCCCCACAACTTCCAATATCACCAAGGTAGGGAAAACACGCTCTGACTTAGCTTGTCAGATTTTTCCCACCTTTTTCCTGTCAGGGACTGAGCTGCTTTTAATAAGATAGTGTAAATGATAAGAAGAACTTTCCTTCAGCCCTGTTATACTTCCTAAGAAGGTAAAGGAAGCCTACTATTTAAAAACCTTTCTTGGAAAACCCCTTTTATAAGGCACACCAAAATAATAATACTGAGGCACAGATAACTTAAGCAGAATAAAAGATTTATTTGACAAGAGAGGGGATGGGAATAACTTGGAGAAAGGAATGGATAAGGGAGTAGAAATATATATTTACAACAGAGATCTTTGACAGAGAAGCAGCATTTGTTTTCAAATAAATTGGTTCAGTTTTAAATTTGCTTAGATGATAGTCAGTACAGTTCCTTATATAAGATGGTACTCTGGCTAATGGATTACACACACACTCTGGGTTTTATCAGGCTTGGTATATTTACTTCAGTACCCTCACTCAGCCCTCACAGACAGAAAACCCCAAAACTAAAATATAATCACTCTCTTTAGAAAAAAAATAAAGCAAAACCCAGTTAGTAGACTAATTGGTCTTTATGATTCTTCTTCCCTTTTCCTAGATGATATATCCCTTACTGGTTATATACATGCCCTTCAGCCTGAGTCCTCAATACCTAAACACCAGTAAACTCCAATTTGTGTAATATTTGCGTAAACCACAGCACATAGGGCTATCACACAGTAGGGCAGGTCAGAATTACACACTGACTGCCATTACTTTCCTCAGAGTAATGTTTTGTCACAGCGAAGGGTAATAACTCTTTACTTCAGAAACTTCAAGCTCCAAAAACCTTTCAGATTGTTCTCTACAGGCAGATATCCTCCTCTCTCCCAATGACACCGAAATATTTAAACCAGAGTACAGGGCTGACTCAGCCAATCAGGTGGGCTCCCTGTTCCTAGACCTCTATGCCTCACTCTGAGTGTCAACAATACACAGACCTGCACTTATAAAATACACACTTTTCTTGCAGTCGGTCACAGTGTGTTTTGTCACAAGAGAAGATTTGGACCCAGTTCTTACATATTCTAGTTCAATACTTTACCACACTAGCTGCCACTGAGACATCAAGGAATAATCCTGATATCTTCAGTATACAGACCAATTGCTCTATATCTGAGCCATATTCTGTTTTCTGAAAGACTCATCAATGATTCTTTTGATTTTCCTATAAATGGGGAAAAGGCCAGCCAGCAAAATGATTAATACATACCATTATCAAAATATCTGATAGTTGAGTTTCTTGAAACACTAGGGTCAAAGTTGGCCATCAGGGGAGCGATATATTGTGTAGCTGTTAGCATTCGATGTACAATTTCTCCGGTATATATGAAGCCTAGAATGAAGAAACAAAATAGCAAAATCATGTCAGCAACAGCTGCAAAGTTAATACATGCCAGAGTTAATTAGCTGCTGCTTGAGCTTCAAAGAATTCTTGAAGGAAAAATTAATCTCATCACCAGGTTTTAATAATGAATCACAGAATGGTAAAAGAAACATCACAAAGGGTAACAGAAGAATGGCTCCCTGTGATAAACAAATGAAAGGTGCTATGTTAGAAAAACGGTTTAGGGCAGTGGATCTTATCCTATCTTCAAGCTGTTTTTTAAATGAGAGAACACAAAGGCTACAAGGAGTTGGAGAAGTCATAATGTGGAAAAAAATGAAGGGATTTCGTGGTTTGCAGAAGTCCCTTTGCCTTTATTTTTATAATTGTGAATCTGGCACCAAAGTACAGATCAAAGAATTTGTACCATGTAGCCAGATAGAAAAGGGAAAGGTGTTTCAACAAATCTAGAGTAGGGTTCCCAGGCAGGGCCTGGCAAACCATGGGGGGCCTTGCTGATAATGTAATTGTGTTGCCAGGGATGCTCTGACATCACTTCCTATGAGCCTGGAAGTAACATAAAATAGACCAGGATTGTAAGATATCAATTGTAACCTGATATAATTGTGCCCTGCAGAAACGGCCTATGACATAACATGGCAAAAGGTACAAGCGGCTACAAAAATAAAATCTTACTTTGTGTGCCTGTACCTAAGTAGCAATTTGGATCTCAGCTGTTAGCATGGCCATTTAGGTAAAAAAACATTTAATTTGCCCACCCCCCCAAACTGACCGCATTTCCTCCTTACCTAACTTTTCCTAGTTTAAGTAAGAGTCTTTTTTTTGGTCCATTTGTGGTACAGCCAATTGAATCATTACTACCAGGTACATCTTTACATTTTCATCAAATGGTTCAGGAGTAGCTAGCCTCTAATGATTGCTATTCCCCTGACCCCAGCATGCTATCCAATTTTGTTCTGTCTGAGAAACAGAACATTGACTATAAAAAGCAACAGAACTGAATTCATCAGCTGAGCAGCACAGAGAAAAATCCTATGAAATAAAAGTTGTTGTTTTTAAAGCCCGCAGCAAAAAGTTTTAACAATCCTTTCCTGGGACTTCTTGGGACTGCATGAACTACTCTTCAGTAATTGGTACGCTACCAGCAGCTGATGAGCTGTTGGAGACCCCTAAACCTAGGATCAAAAGACATATTGCTGCCTTGAAGACTCACTTTCTTGTTTCTTGGATACTGCTTTGATAAAAAGGTTTGGCAAGGGAATGCCTAACCTATATCACCCTTTCTCATCTGGTTAACTAAAATTCAGTCAGGAATTTTATCACTGAATTTAGAGAGAAGTGTTCCAAAAAGATTTGCCTTTTTAAAATGTAGGGGGAGTTTTCATCTGCCTAGAGTGGAACAGGCTGCATGGTCTCAGGGTTATAGTTAAAAATAATGTAACCATATGCAGAAAAACAGGGCTGTCTGTCATAGGCTGATTTTTCATGGCCGAAATGCCCCATGGTAGATCCAGGAGCATGCCTGCCATGGCACTTTTTGCCCTGCTATTGACTCTTCACTAGTCTCCGGTTCTTCCTGGGATTTGAGGCAGGACTGGTGCATTATCCCCAACAGTTTCTTCACAAGCCCATGCTTCTCCATTTGCACCACAAGCTCTTCTGCAATGTCTTCCATGCCTGCGCGGACGACCTCCGTTTTCCACATTCTGATTGTCTGACTCTCCCCCCTTCCCCCCACTCATTTTCACTATTTCATTTGGGGTTTTTTTTAGGTTCAGCTTCTTCTGGATGCAAATTGCATTGCATGAGTGGATGCAAATCGTTTTTGAAGGTCATATTACAGGTTTTTAAATGTGTGTCAATTTCAATGGTTAGATTGGAGACTGACCAAATAACAGTACAGGGGAGAGTAGTCCTTTCATTACTTTATCTATGGCGTAAAATTAATCTTATGATTTTGAATAATAATTTTTTAATCAAGTTGGCTCAAGGCCATCATAGACAAAATTGTACAGCTTGAATATTCCTCACAAGCCCAGTGGTCACTAGGATTTGACACAGCCAAAAAAGAATAAAGAATTTTAGATATAGAAAGACTACTGGATCTGGATAGTGTTTCAACTTTCAGGTTGCCAATCAGTATGAAATGCATCCACTGTCCTGTTTTGTAACACATGACCTTGGAACTGAACATTTACAGAAGGAGCTTTGCTTTAGCACACTGTTCAGCTTTGCTTTCTGCTTTTTTAGAAGGAAAATTCAGGACGATTCCTCAACCCCAAAGTCTATGTCTGTGTGGGAGGCAAAGAAATGGAAACTTTAGAACTTGCCCTTTTTCATATGCAGTTTTATAGTGAAGCTCGAACCAAGATTACTGAACAAGAATTCTGGTTACCTAAATAATCATCAATGAATTTTTTTGACAATGGCATCAATACTAGTGCCTGCAGTGGGAACCAAGTGGCAAGGTTCCATACTAAACAGTGTGTCGTACACAAGGAAATCCATTTACTTCCCACCGATGCGTAGCTATACAGGCATGCACAAATAAACCCCAACAGAAATGCTGATGTCTCACAATACGACTATCTCCACCTGTGTAGATATGCAGATATAATCTGCAAAATTTAAAAAAAGGAAAATGGGGGCAAATAAAGCACCTCCTGTCCAGCCGTTCACTTGCAAGTGGCTGCAACCCAGGATTTTTTAAAAGACTCGCTAATAGTGTGATACTTAAAAAAATTGGTTTGTGGAAAATAGCATGGGGTAGACTCATTTTAGGGGCAGGATCTGTGCAAAGTCCCCCCTCCCAAAAACAGGGTTTTATGGTCATGTTTATTGGCCTGTGCGGAATGGTCCTCTGAGTAGCAGAGGGATATGTTTTTTAAAAAATGGTAACACCAGATGCACCACAACCTCACTTCCAGGAAAAAAATGTGGAAGTGATATAACATAGCTCTAGGAAACCCACAGAGTTTCCAACAATTCCTAGAGGAACCCTACGTCACTTCTGGTTTTTTCCAGAAGTGACATGGTGCTGCAGCCAATAGTGTGCCCCTACATGTTCTTGCCCAAACCCCTATTAGTAAAACAATAGTAAAATAAGTTTTCCAAATAGATCTTAGGAGAATATTGCTTATATCAGAGGAAATGTAATTGATATAGGGGTCTGCTTTACTGCAGAAAAATTCACAATAAATAGCGGAGCAACTCAAATTTCAGTATATTTATTTTAGTTCTATATCTGCCTGAAGTGCAGTACATTGAGAGCAAGAAAACACACTGGAAACACTGGCAAGATAAATTAATTGGTGCTGGCTTTAAACAGGCAGTAATGCACAATCTTCTCTGAAACATCCAAGGTTAAAAGTGAACAGACACAGCAATGCAAGGTCAACAATTAAGATTACACTGTGCAGCCTAAAAACTCCAAGCTCTGAAAAATGCAACCCAAAATAAGTCGGGGTGGAAGGAGGGAAATCCAAACAATTAACAAATCTGTAAATAATGGAAGTTATAAGACAATCTGCATCATCTGTATGGGGCACATTGAAAGATAGCAATTTCTCCCATATATATTCATTTATACTCAGACTTCAGTCATTTGTAGGTCAATTTTTTGTATGTGGACAGTATTATCTTTAGAAAAATTGTACTCAATAGATCTTTCAGCCATATGAGTACTTTGGCTGATGAATTTGTGCTGATGAATTTGCTGTGATTTCATTACATGTCCAATTTTCATTAGCTGGCTGCCTTATTCAGCTTAATTCTCACCCTCCCTAATTCATCCTGCTTCCCATTCCACATATTTTTTTAATCCAAGTGAGGCACGAGTCATAACAGACCTGTTGAGAATGCTACATCATTGGTCAGAGTCTGATGACAGAAGCCTGATGGGTAACTGAGCAAGAGGAAGTACCAAGGCAATAATACACATTAAATAACGGCAACAACTGTTTTGTTGGTGCTTCAAGAATTCACCATTAAGTGTAGAAAGAGTATTTAGGAAAAAATACAGTTCACAAATAGAAACCCACACTGTGTGATCCCAAAGGTATATAATTACTTTTATATAGTTGCCAATAACATCTATTTATTATTTCGTTCTTGCTTCAGCAAGGAACGTGAATTTGGAGAACACTGCATTCCCCCAAACAGGGTTGCAAGATTATGCTAAGCAGCGTTTCTCTGGAACTGTGCCCGCCGTCTTTCTAATTACACCAAGATTAGTGAGTTGAGAAACAAAAAGACAGCAGTGATTCCACGTCCCTAAAACAATCTGAGGGCGTTTAAGCAATAGAATAATGAGCTTGAGACTTGCACTCAAGATCAGGGAAGGATAGAAGCAAAGTCTCCCACGCCCTCTTATGTTGCTTTATCACTGAATCGCCCAGACGTTCCTGTCGCTTTCTTTCAGCTGACTCCACTTTGAAAACGTTCACGCCAAACTAGTAATGGCCACATCCTACTTTTGTAACACCAGCATAAAATCACCACTTCTATTGCTGTATTGTGACTAACATTAGTTTACTCTTTCTGCAGGGAATGGTTCGATGGCCTCTTTACATTGCACTATGCTGCCAAAACACTACTTGGTTTTTGTTATGAAAGGAGGCTTTCAAAAGAAAAAAGCAACCGATCTTCTATTACCTTTTAACGAGCAACTTTTTCCAGCATTCAGGTCTTATTCTTCTTCATATTTTATCACAAAGGAATGTGGATATATTGTAAACGAAACAGGTTACCAGTTCTTAACTTACTTCCCAGTGTTCAGGGACACATACCGTTAAAGATAGGCTTGGGTTGTGATTCTTAGGGTTATCAATTTTTGCATTTATTTATTATGGACTAAACTCCATTGAATATAATGCTACTTCCAAACAAATAGGCAAGAGCATGCCAGCTAATTTCTCAAGTTGCCCAAATATTGCAACTATTAAACATTTTTAAAATAACATGTTTTCTCTGAAAAGGAAGTGGTGGTTTATGGTAAAGCAGTTTTACTTCTTTTAAAAGTCAATGTAAAATACAAAGCACATTTGAATAAGATTCATTCAGATCTTGGATCACTGTTGGCTTGGTACATTAAATATGTGCCAAAGAGATACCAATGGGGATATGGGGGAACCAAGGATAACTGTACTTAGGCACATAGCCAGTCTCCAAAGATGATATTATACAAAAAGGTGGAATCCTGTTACATACTCTGTAAACCTTCCCTCCAGCCATGTGACAGCCCTAGTTTCACTTCTCTGTCCGTGCACAGGAGGAATGCTTACAGGAAGTACACAGATTGAATCTGCCTAAGCTTTTCTACTGTCAGTGGAAAGGTTTGATCAGGCAGAAATTGCATAGCTCCTTTCTTGTCAGTGTTCAAGAATTTATCTAACTGGCATCCTGTAGGTAGATCAAAACCTGTACAAGATTGTTCCCTTAGTCTTCAAAGCCACTGTGGTGTAGTTCCTAGAGGGCTGGAATAGCATGTGGGGGATCCAGGGTCAAGTTCCCACATTGCCATGCTGGGTGACCTTGGGCCGTTTATACTCTCAGTCTAACCCACTTTGTACGATTGTTCTGAGGACAACAAAACAAATCACCCTGGAGAAATGTTGGGTATAGAGCAGTGATGGCGCTTTTAGAGACTGAGTGCCAGGGGCAGAGCAAGGGAAAGCTGCATCCAGGACATGCGTGTGCCCTGAGCCCCTGCCATGCCACCATCCACTCCTGTCCTGCCCTGGAGTGCCCCCAGAGTGCCCCAGAATGCCCTTGCCACAGCCCCACAGGTGCCTGCGCCCAGTGCATTGCACACTCTTCGCTCCCTTGGTGCTATGCCACTGCCGAGTGCCCAAACTGGGACGACGGTGCGCGTGCCCAAAAAGAGGGCTCTGAGTGCCACCTCTGGCACGCATGCCATAGGTTCACCACCACTGGTATAGAGCAACTAAATAGAAAACGATATCAAGATTTGGAGACTTTTTGACAGCTCTCTCCGAATGGTGCTTGGTAGGGATGTAGATTACTGCCCATTCTGCACAACACAAATAAAAGGTTTTCAGGATGGAAGAAAAATATTTTGGAGAGGAATTCCACACAGCTTCTTCGCAAAATTTTGAAAATGGTCTGTTCCAGCCTAAAACAGAATTTTGAGGAAATGCTAACTAGCAATCTTTTTTTCATGAAATGTTTTCAAAACATTTCCTGCTTGCTGTGCAAAGAGAAGGAAACATTTTATTTGTCCTGCCCAAGCTCTCACTTTTATTTTCTCTGCCACTTGCACCCAGCATTTTCTTCATGCTGTCCACTATTTGCTGAATACTTCCCACGGACATTTCCTCATCATGTTGCCCGCTATTTCAGTACATGAATTTAAGAATCTGAATAAACTGCTGCTTCTGGGAATGTGTTGTTTGTCTGTTTTCGTTTTGTTTTGTGTGAGGCATCTTTAAAGCTACGGAAACACTATATAAGAATCAGCAATTTGCAAATCTCATGTACCTGTGATCTTCAACTTTTCTAAGCATTATTGTCTTTTCAAGGGACTCATCTTCTCATAATGTGACTAAAGTACAATAGCCTCTGTTCAGTCATTTTGGCTTCTAGATGTCAACTGCATGTCTCAAATTGTTAATGGTCCTTCCACAAATTTTCACTCCACCTTCATCGAAATCCAGCTCTCCTTATATGTTCCACACATAGACTGAAGAGATAGGGAGGTAATATACATCCTCGTCTGACACCTTTGTATTGAAAGCCATTCTGTTTCTCCATATTCTGTCCTTACAGTAGCCTCTTGTCCAAAACACATGTTGTGCATCAAAACAATCAGATGTTGTGGCACACCCATTTCACTTTACTGGCTTAAGGAAATAATGCAATAGTCTGATAGTTGTCGCAGTCTTTTTCAGAACTGGAATGTAAATGTAGCATTTCCAGTCCATAGGCCATTGTCTTGTTTTCCGTGTACATACATGGATGGGCTTAATATATTATTCATTTTTACTACATTATCCTGCTTAAAGGCAACTTCAGGCAAATATCAAGACACTAGAGTTAATGTATGTTAGTTTTTTCTATATTATAATGTTATTACGTTTATATCCCTACCATTCCTCTTTTATGGGACTCAATATGACATCCGTTCACAGGAGGCTTCCATCACATGCACTGACCAAATACAGATCAGATTAGCTTCACTAAGGCTGCTGCCTTGCAGTCCTATCCTAGTATGTGTGCATGCGTTCAATTGGCACACAAATGCACGTGCAAGAGTATAATGGGCATGCAAAAGAACTTTAGATATATCTTAAACACAGAATTAATATATTGAATTCTAAAGATGGCCATTCAAAGAGAAGTAAAACATAAAATTATTTAAGGAAATACTGAATGAATGAATGAATGAATGAATATGCAATATGTTATAACTGTACTTTATGGAATCCAAATAACATGCTACTCTGCATGCCAAATGTGGTAATTTAATCATATGGTACATTACAAGCTGTGGCAAAGCATCTCTGTTACCTTCCAAGTAAGCACTATGAAATTAGAGGTTATGTGCACAGTTATTTCCACTTCTTCAGTCAGATTGCACGTTACAATGTACTTATGGTTGGATTTAACATAGGATGATAATGACATGCAATTATATCGCACTTGCCACAAAACCCCATTTGCTTTCCAAGGAAAGAAAACATATATCACGAAGGAACAGCAAGCCTTCTTTGAGTCCAGCAAACATAACAGAATCAGTATCTTAATCATAACAACTGTACGATCATGCTTTCTGTCCCTAAGGCCGTTTCTTTGCATCGCCCATATAATGCATCGCTCTGGTGGTGGTAAAACGCCTTCAGGCTTCACCAGGCGCGTTTTTGCTGCAACGCAGCAGCGGGCATTCTGAATGCGCCTTCCTTCTGTGGCTGCCTCAGTTTAAACAACAACCCTTTAAAGGGTTGTTGTTAGGATAAAGTCCCGCGGCGCTGTGCAACCGGCCAGTAGGGAAGATACGCAGTCTTTTCATTTTCAGCGTTTGCGGAAATGTTCTCGCCATTCGTCCTCCGACCTCCAGGGGTCGGAGGGAAGCAGCGTATGGGCTGGCGACGCTCGCAGGGGCTTAATGAGGAGGACACGGGTAAGTGGGAGGGAGGTGGAACAGGCGCTCCGCAGAGCTTCGCCTGTCGTCGCTCGCCTGCTCGCGACGCGGTAGCAGCCACCACGCCATGTAAACTCGCCGGGGCGTATACCGGAGGCCGTGCAGAAACGTCGGCCCGCTATCTGACTTGACCTGGGGTGGTAAGCGCCCGCTGGGCCGCTATTCCTGGCGCTGCTGCTGCAAGCGCCAGCAGCGACCTGAATCGCTTCCACTCCCCAGAGCTGACCTCAGGCCGCCCTAATAACCCTTTAAAGGGTTGTTGTTGGGAAGGCGTCTTCGGTGCAAACCCAGCGCGCGGGAACAGCTGTTCCCCTCCCCTCCCACTTACCCGTGTCCTCCTGCATTAGCCTGCCAGGCGTGCCAGCCCGCCCGCACTGTCCTCCGACCTCCAGGTGGGAGGGCAGCGTGGCCGAACTCTGGCTGGCTGGAAGAACAACGACCGATGCAGAGCAGCCTGCCTTCCTGCCGACCTCCCCTGCGCCTGCTGCGCCGCGGCTTCCCGTGCGGTGAGCTCCACTGCAGCTGGTGAAACTCTGGCCCGGCGTGGGGCTGAAACGATGCAGAAAGCGACAAGTGAATTCCTGATAGAGCACAAGGTGGCAGCTGAAAACATGAAAAGCAAGGATTACAAAGGTGGGGAGGGAATAAAAAGGGAAAAGTAAGGAATAACTGGCAGAGGTTTTGGACAGTGAGAAAGACTGAGTTGGTGGCCAAGTGTGGGAAAAGAAAACAAGCGAGTGTAAAAGCAAGTGGATCTGAAGCAAGAATGCAGAAATGAGCTTTCGGCTATCCTGTGAGTTCCCATCATGTAACTTCTATATTCAGAATGAATATGTTTCTTGTACTGCAAATATTTTTCTGGTTTCAAATATTACATATAACAGTTCAATAGATATTTCCCCAAAGATACCAACACGCAAAAGTTAATCTGAGCTTTTTGTATCTTTTGGGAAATTTCTATTAAACTGTTAAATATTATATTTGAGTTATCTTTAGAACTATTCCTTTGTTGCTTTGAATACAGACATTGTGTCCTTGGTTAAGCTGCCAGGCAGAGGTACCAGGTAACAGCAGGGTGCTGAGTCCAGTTCAAGGGTCAGATTTCAGCGTCAGAACTTCAATCTGAGAGTCAGAATGCACAGAATCAACAAGTCAGAGAAAGTCTTTCAGTAGTCTATACTTTGTTGCATCTAGGCTGGTACGCTCTGTGAACCTGCTTCCAGCATGTTAGGCTTCCCCCTGCTGCAGAAGGGGCTTTCTCTGAGCTACCAGATGCACACTTCTCTGTTTAACTTGCAACAGCTCCCTCCGTCTCTGCTTTTGTTGATATGTGGGCTCAGATGAGCTAAGCGCTTGAGTCTCTGCAGCTGGAGCGGAGCTGGATACATGGCCTGCTTCTGCAGGCACTTCTGGCTCTGAGTCTTGACTTGCCTGTTGTTCACCCTGTAAAGCCTGCAGGGGCTCTTGCTGCTCCAAGGCTAGACGTTGTGGGTTCCCAACCTGGTTTGTACTGGCCTCTGCTCATCCCCTGAGGACTCATCACTCTCCAGGGGATGGCCCACAGCACATAGGTTCATATTTTCATAAAGAGATGAGAAGACTTTCTGTTGAACATTACTTTATGGTGCTTAGGCATTGGTACAGAGTGGTTTTTAACTAGCTTCATCCATGCCACTTTTCTAAGATGGTGGCAACATCATTTCTGGCTACATAACTGGAAATAATTTGAGTTGAGACATGAGACACTCTAGGATTCACCTGAAACTCTGTTTTTTACCACAGAGTTTTGGGTGAATTCTAATGTCACTTCCAATTAAATAGGTGGAAGTGGCTTGCAACATTGGAAGATCATCATTAGGGTAAGTCTCGATTCTTTCAGTCTCTCAGCGGTTGACTCCTCTACTCACCCAGGGAACAAGGAAATTCTTTTGGGGAGCATTTACGGATTAAAAGAAAGTGAGTTGACAGAAGAGTGCCCAGGAACAGAGAAACTGAACTTGACTAGTACAACCCAATGGAACAAGGGAGGACAAGAGACATATTAACTGGCAGGATAAATTCAGAGAGACACTAACTGGCACCAATTGAAACTGCAGTTACAGAGTGGTATTTTCCATTCAGTTAGAATTTGCTTTTCCAGATAGCCTACACTCCATCAGTTTTCTGTCAGCATGGCCAATTGGCCATGCTGGTAGGGGCTGATGGGAATTGTAGTTCCTGAACATCTGGAGAGTCAAGAGGTTCTCATCGTGTTAAGACGGGGTGGAGACCTGCGGCTCCAAGATGTTCAGGAACTACTGAATTCCATCAGCCCACTCTGTCCAGCATGGCCCAATTGGCCATGCTGGTGAAACTGATAGAATGGATTCAGGCTATCAGATGAGTTCTATGTTAAGAGAATAAAAGCATGCAAGACCATTGTTCAAAGTATTTCAGCCCTCTCAAGATGCTCCTGGCACAATGCCTCCCTTGCAGTTCTCTCATTCCTACTCCATGACATCAGCTTCTAATTAATGAAGTTTTTCTCCTGACACATGACCTTGCACACTCCAATAAAGTAACAAAAATAATTTCTCATATACCTCCTTGATGCTGCCAGCCTTCCCTTTATTTTCTTATTTGGAAGTTTTCCCTTATCATAGGAACCCCTTCAACACAACTCCAATCAATCAGATGCCTTCTGCTGAGCTCCTCAGCATTCCCCATTTCTTCTCAGGTCTGTGGAAATTAATTGCTTTATTCCTTAATGCTTTCCTCCTCACTTCATATTGGTTTCTTATCTTGGACAATTATTTCATTAAAACCCCCCAGAAAAAAACTGGTGTGTACTCATTTGCATTGTTCTAGCACTTTTGTTCACAAGTAGGGATCTAGAAATCAAAGGGCCCTACAGAGTATTATATACAGAATCCAGTAATTCATGAGGGCTGTGAGAAAATGTGTTTCTATTTTTAATAGGTAAATAAGTTTGCAGTTGTAAGCCAACCTCTTCTGCTGGAAATGTTTTCACACACATACCGTTGGGATTATTAAATTAGATCAGTATTATTGATTCACTGTGGGGCTGTGGTTCAGAGATGGGAATTTCCCAAAGTCTCATGATGAATGGTGATGAGATTTAAACCCAAGTATCCTTAGATCACAGATCTATCTCTTCGATGCTGCCACCCCAGCTTTCATGAAAGCATCCGACTTCCACATGGTAACTCAAAATTACTTCATGATTATAACAGGCTTTGGTAAATGAAAACATTTGAGCAATTGGTATAGATCAGGACAATATCAATAAACATGATCCAGGACATGTTTACTCAATAACTTTTCACTTCCATCTTTTTTTAACAAACTTACTAAGGCTTAAGATGCATCTTTGTGCTGTGTCCTCCTATCCATTTTCAAAGTGTGGAGTAAAGGCTTTCTTATTTGGAATTACTGAGTCTATAACGTAATCTACTGTACACTACACTTAAACGAAAATCAATAAAGTTCAGATCAGAACCCTTCGTTCTCATTTCATAAAATCACTCAGCAAAACCTTCCAGGCTTTGTCTACTTGCTACTAAACCACAGTGTGACTGACACAGGAATTACCTCTTTTTTCCCCAAGCAACCATTTAAGCGAATGGGCAGACAAGAAAATGAAAGGAAGGACGCATGACAAGGTAAACACAAAGGTATAGATATGTGGTGTTTGTCCTCTTCCCACAAAATGATAAAGACAGGTGTTCCCCTGTTGACCTGCCTCTCACTTTTAGTAGTGAGAAACCATTCACCACTCACAGTGTATCTGCTGGAGATGTTTCTCAATAGAAATTTTCCTTCTTACTATTACAATTGTTACTGTTATATAACAGTCTCTGCTGTTCTCATAAGTTGGTTGCAACATGGTAGCACTTTCTTTCACCATTTACCAGATGAGGTCATTTACTTCCATGCCATGAACACATTAAGCATCTATTAAAGGGATACAACTTTTTTCCAGGCCTGTTGGTATCTTTCCAGGCCTGTTGGTATCAACTACTAGGAGAGACTGACAAATAATATCAACTTGTCATTACAGTTTGTTAATAGTATTTTATGATTTTTCTTTAATGGCACAGTGATTTTGAGCATCAGGCTCACATTACAAAATTTAACTACTCTGACATTCCATTGTTTCCTCAAATGTACAGGCTGAATGCTGCACAATGAACAACAATTAACATTTGGCTACATGCTGGTTTGGAAAGCCTATTTTAATTAACGTTCCAAATTCTTCCCAGGCAACGTAAAAAATTTTTCTGACAGGTTCCTTGCCATAAAGCACCATGAATCCCAATAGCATTTGAAGTCAGGAAACTGGGGTAACGATAACTAAACTAGCACTTGGTAATAATAACACTGCAGCTTTCTTTTGTTTAGTCATATGTTATATAAGTATTAATTTGTTCAAATAATATTCACATAATAATCCTGGGAAAACGACATAGCTCTGGATGTCATTGGTACCCTGATGAATGATCAAGTAGGCACCCCCAATACTACTCATTTAGTCCCATGAATGATTTCAAATTCAAATGTTTAAAATTAGGTGCAGCAACTCATATTTTGGCAAATGGGTTGCAGCGGCTAGATATTCAGAGATGATAAACAAACAATCCATTTCCAATATCAATATAGGAGGTCTACATTTTAAAAAAAACATGTACAGCTTTTGATTGTCAGCTTCCCTTTTGATTTTTCAACTGTTAGGCCCCTTCCGCACACGCAGAATAATGCGTTTTCAAACCACTTTCACAACTGTTTGCAAGTGGATTTTGCCATTCTGCACAGCTTCAAAGAGCACTGAAAGCAGTTTGAAAGTGCATTATTCTGCATGTACGGAATGAGCCATAGATAGGATTGCCAACATGGTTGGGAAAATCCTGGATATTTGGAGCCTGAGGTGGGTAGAGGCAGTGGTGAAGCGCCAAGGGGGCGGGAAGGGTAGGCGCAATGTGACACACTAGGTGCACCTCAGTGCGGGGGCGTGATGGGGGCATGGCGGGGCATTCAAAGGCGGGGGCGTGGCAGGGGCGCAGGGCATACACGTGCCCCAGGCACAGTTACCCCCTTGCTCCAGCCCAGAGTAGAGATTAGGGAGGTGAGGGGAGCTCAGAAAGGATATGACGCTACAGAGTCCATTCTCTGAGGCAGCCATTTTTTTCTATGGAAACTGTTCTCTGTGATCTGGCAGTCAGTTATTCTAGCCCACACCTGGAGGTTGGCAGCCCTTCTCTTTGAATCTGTTGCTTCCTCCAGATTAAAGGAAGCCGGGAATTAGGCTAAACATTCATGTTATTGTTATCAGTATTTGCTCATAACAACATGGTTTCTACTATTCTGTACATTTGCTGCTGTGATGGTTCTAATATTTCTTGGATTTTCACTAAGAGTATATATGGAAGCTGATAGCTTAATTTTTAGTACTTTGTTCTCAGCTCAATCCTCCTCTGCAGGATATCTCCATGAATTTTACTTTGAGATCCTTCAAAGAAGGTCATGGAGACATGTTAAATAAAATAAATATAGCTCTTTCTACAACAGGTTTTTCCCCTCTCATTTTCACTCTGTGTCTCTCATTGAGTTGGCTTTCATTAGGATTTCATTTAAAGCAGCTTCCAGTTTTAATTAAGCTACTCCTGTGGTTTGAGTTTGTTTAAAACTGAACTTCACACAGTTTGACATGTTATTTTCTCAGCCAAACTCACGTTAATTAGAGAATGTGTGCTTTGTCCTGATATTTCCTGTTCTATTATTTTAATTTCATGTTCAGTAACCTCTGCTGTTTCTACACAAGTGGCACTCCTATCTCAGCAAACAAGACACCAGCTGTGGAATGCCTTTGGAAAAAAAATGACTCATCAAACAAAGCTTTCAAGCTGCATTTTGAACACACCACAAGACAAGCCTTTTAAATAAAAAGTGGGCTTTAAAAGACTGAGGTATTGTCCTCTGACAAGAAACAATTAGGTGTGTTTGGATTTCAAACTCACTGGATAGGCAACCAAAAAGTTTTCTGAAAAATTTCTAGTCATGGGAACATGAACTTACCTTGTGTCCATTTATTCTATCCATTCTCAGCCTTCCTAGTTGATCCCACCCCCATGTACTCCATACATATACACCTCCATATACATCATACACATAATAGAAACGAACTTCACTGGGGGAAGCAAATGGGAAAAAAGCTTCCTGTTCCTCTACCCCTTTGGATGTGGGGAAGAGAGGTCTATGGGTGGTAGGATCACAGGTCAGAGAATCTATAGATAAGACAGTAGAGGGACTGACCCTCTACTATCGGGCAAGTGCTGACCAATGCCACATACAACTCAGTTGTGCTTCCTTCATTTATGTCCTTGAGCTGTTGTGCTTTCTTCATTTATGTTTTTGCGGTTTGCCAGTCCCCATCATTGGTATTCCCAAACACTGTCACCAGAAAACATAATTCTTCAGAAATTCAGGAGGTATGAAATAAACCAACTATTTATGTAGAATATGGCTCTCTTGGCATAGAAGCTGGCTTACCTTGGCAAAAGCTTTTGATACTATTTTCAGTACAGAATATATCAAGCCCAGGTTGTTAGCTGGGAAAATGAGCAATAGATGTGGGAGTTACATGATATAGTGCTATCTATACAGTATGTGTAATGGCAGTGTGCTATATTATAGAGACTATCTTCAGAATGTTGATAACTGTAGTGTTTTTATTGTATTATAATCTTTTCCTGGTGGGCAAGACATTGCTAGGCTTGTACCACAACTTAACCATCATTTTTTAGATGCGTTACTGTGGAAACATCACAAAACATGCAGAATGTAGATGATATTACATATTCTGCTGTGGGGAAGAGGGCAATCTCAAAGATACCTTTATCTCTGTCATACATCTTAACATTCCTCTTGGCTACAAAAAAAGGTTAAGGAAGTTTCCATGGATCATTATCAGCTGGTATAATGAGATCTTCCCATCTATTTTTTCTCATAGTTATGCTTCTCAACTCACCACAAAGGGAAAAGCTTTTATTTGTTTCCTCTTGAAGGTTATTATTGTGAAAATACTTGGCTGGAACCTGTTACTCCTTTATTTGGATGCTACAAAATACTTCACCCCCCTTTTCACTCCCCCCTTTTTAAACAGAATTGGACTAAATGCTTTGGAAGGATGTTTTCTAAGCTGTGTTCAATATACCCTTCTTTAGAACAATTCAACTAAAAACTTTGTCTAGCTCTTCATCAAGCATTATGTCTTTAAAATAGTGCTTGCTTGATACAATTTGAAATGCTTTGAAATCACCTGGATAAGTTATACTCCTTGAGATTGGCAGCATTTCTGTGAGATTATGCCATATAATTATAGGTACTCCCTTGAACAAATTTTTGCCTCAGCATACTAACTAAACTAAGGTTGCAATCCTAAATACATTTTTCTGGTAGTAAGCCCCACTGAATAAAATAAGATTCACTTCTGAGTAGACCTGTTTAGGATTGCTTCCTCAGCCTTCCCCCAACCCCACCCACTTCAGTGCTGGGATAATAATAGTGACCTGTCTTGATACAACGATGACAGACTTGAATAAAAAGCATTAGTCAAATTAGGAGTATGTTGCCTTCTTAAGTAATTTGAATGGTAAAAGAACATGAAGGGCTGTGCAAAGCCAAATGGCAGTAAACAAATGGAGGAAAAATGCTAAATTAGGAACTTTGTCCACAAACTGGGTCACCAGAGAGTGCTGTTTGGCAAAGGCGGAGGTTATCCGACAAAAATATCAGCAAAGTTTGGAGGCAGGTATCACATCTCCCTTGAAGGCAGTCTCTCTTGCTAAAATCCGTGGGCTGGTTCTCAGTTCTGCCAGCCTCTTTCCATACCTCAAAACTGTTTGTTGAGGAAATGGTAATGAAGTCAAATGAAACAAGAGGAAGACAAATTAATTGGCTTCTGATGAAGCCTGTCACTAAAATAGGTAATAAGTGAAAAATGCTTCTGTAAGTGCAGGCGACCTTTAATATCTAAGTGGACTGCAAAATGGTAAAGAATAAAACAGAGAAAGCACACCCTCCTATTCCAGTTAGCTAAATGCTTTTTCTGTAAAAGTGGCTTCTAGTTGATACAGCAGGCAAAGAGGATGCTACCAACACAGTCACCCTGGTTTTTTCCCACCAAGCAAGCTGTTAGAAGAATAAATTTCTCAGGGACTTTCTAATAAAATGTATAAAGTTAAGCTCTGCATCTTCGGATAAGAAAGCTGACAGAGTTCAGATTAAGTCACATGATAACAGGCAGACAAACTCAATTCCAAATCCAAAATGCTTTTCTGAATTTCTTCCATTTTGGGGCTCAAGTAGGCATAGGTGTACAAAGTCAGGATTCCCAAGCAGTGACATGGGGCCTCAGTTCAGCTCAGGACCATGGCATGGCAAGAAGGAGAGCTTAATCCTTTCATTCCATATTATCAACTCAGCTGGAGATAGCTATACCCTTTGATGCTATTGAGAGAAAACTAAAGTCATCCATATACTGCTTTGGAACTCCAACCATGGAATTCTGCATAATGTCTAGGTACACTTTCAGTGTCTTTTATTTTTAAAATAGTAAATGTTGTTTGATGCAGCCCAGCTTTTCAGCTCAGCTTTCGAACAATTATTTAGAAGCATTGGATCTTTTTGCATTCTTCTCATTTTCTTCCCTTCTATTCCAAAATGATAGACTGCCTATTCACAACCATCCTGTTGCTCTTCCCTAAATGGAATGGAATAGAATTTTTAGTTTGTACACTGGCCTCCCCTGAAGGGCTCAGGGCGGTAAACAACATCAAACAATAATACATAACAGTAATACATAGCAAATACAACGCATCAAAATAGTATACACAGCAATAAACTCATCGTAGCAACAGCAATAATATACAATCTCAGTAACTCTTAACAGTATCCAATATCAGATTATCAATCACACATCAATTTAACTATCATAACATAATATCAATTAACAGATTCAGACATCATCACATAATAACACAACATAATGACATTCATAATATGGAATATCAAAGTATAGCTAGCACTGCTATTAAAATACCTAACTAAATGAAAAACAAGGATAAGCAGATCCCAATTCCCACCATCCTGCAATTCGGCTTCACTGTTGCTCTGAGGTAACACTGTGGCCTGGCTTTCTCTTTGCCTTCTTCGACTCTGCAAAGCCTAATTTCTCAAATTCTAAAATTAATGCTACCACACTCCACTAAACTTTGTTTACCTATATTATAACATTTTATTAAAATTAAATACTTCATAGGTCAGGTTCAAAGGTGTTCGAGGCTGTTTGTGATATTAACAAATCACCAACAAACATCAATTATAAAAATTTAAAACTGTGCAAAGATCAAAGTCTCTGGGCAAGTTCAAGTGTACGGGAGCAGGTCACCCTTTAACTTTCAGAAACATGTGACAAAAATCATTTATTGGCCGTATTCATTACCCCAAGTCCAGATGTTATTAGGTAATTCCAATGTTTGTGGCAGTAGAAATGTCTCAAAATACCTAAATTTTGAACCCAACTGGGTACTTCCTCTTTTTATTCTGAAATGTTCACGTTCTTTTTCTCTAGGCCAACCATGTGAGAAAAAACATAATTAGGATTAAAACCAACGTTAATTGGACATGTAGCTTAAAGCAATACAATTGAACGTAATGACTGTGCAAAGTGATTTTTTAAAATTGGCAAATGTAAATTGTTGTTATATTGCTGCCATTTAATAATTCAGTCTCACTGGCTCATTCCGCACACGCAGAATAATGCACTTTCAAGCTGCTTTCAGGGCTCTTTGAAGCTGTGCGGAATGGCAAAAACAGTTGTGAAAGCAGCTTGAAAGTGCATTATTTTGCGTGTGCGGAATGAGCCACTGTCTTGCGCTCCTATCCTGGTCTCCATCTTTCTATTTTGTATCTTAGTTGGTCAATAAAGTTACTATCTGTTACCCTTCTATCTTTCTCTTTCTAAAAGATTTACAGAGCAATTCAGGGAGCCCTTGGTGGGCTGTGGTGCCACTCCATGGCCTCCAGGAAGGCTTGTTGGCAGCATGGAGAGGCAAGAAACAAAAAAACCCCTCCTCCCTGCTGCTGGAAAATCCTCCATTGGGCTTAATTGACTTAAGCCACCCTTTTCCAATCCCTGGGGGATGGTGTTCCTGTAGGCAAAGGCTGGGTAAGCTGACTAATGTTGACTTTACCCCCAGCCATGCCAGTGGAACATCCTGCACTGACAGGGCTGGGGCAAGGCTGCTGCTTCCAGGGTCAAGCGCTGTGGAGCCGCATGGCTCCCAAGAGCCTACACTTCTGGCCTCTCCACCAGCCCATTTGCCCCTTGCGCTGATAGGGTGGGCACATATGCCAGCAAAAGGCTGCACCGGCTCCCCCTCCCCAGTGGTGGGATCCAACAATTTTAATAACAGGTTCCGACGGTGGTGGGATTCAAACAGTGGCACCGCCACACTCACGCACCTCCAGTCCCTATTGGGCAGGGAGGTTGCTTTAGTAACCCCTTCTTGGCACTCAGAAAAAATTAGTAACCACTTCTAGAGAAGTGGTGAGAATTTGTTGGATCCCACCTCTGCCCCTCCCCCAATTGGGCTGCCTAAGAATTAAAACTGCAAGTCATCTCTAAACAGATTCAACAGTGGTGGGATTCAGCAGTTCTACTTCGGCAGAACTGGTTGTTAAAATGGTGCTTCTAAACAACTAGTTGTTAAATTATTTGAATCCCACCACTAGAACTGGTTGTTAAATTATTTGAATCCCACCACTGAGACTCAGGCAATTTCTTTTTATGTTAGGATCATATTCTAGTTCTTCACATGCAGAGGTTCCACTCTTCATGTGGAACGTCTGTCACAGGGGGTGATTCAGGAGATACCACTATCCCCAAGATCAAACTTGGAAGATTTCAAAAGTATTATACTCTGTTGCACAGAATGATAATAATGTGGTCAGTTGAGGGGCAGCGGTTGAGAACATAGCATACTTCCACATTAGAATATAGTCCCACATTAGAATATAGTCCCTAATGACTATGAGAATTAACATTCATTTCTTTATGCTGCCTTTGTCAAAATCATTATTCTGTGCATTACTGAACATGGTACATTGACACAAGAGCGTTTATAGTTCATCAGACAACTATAAAGTTGATGGGGAGAATAGGGCTAGGTAGGCATTAGGATCCAGGTGGAGCATTCTACAACAAAGAAGAGCCGGCATGCTTTGTCCTGTGCAGGAGGAATAAACAACTCTACTATTATCTTTCTATGGAACACATTATAGTCCATCTCTGGAAAGAAGTTGGCTAAGTAATAACTTCAAATTCTAAAGAGAAATTGAGATGAGGAAAATTTCAGAGCATTTGCAATAAAATATCTGAAATATTCTGTCAGAAAGTTTTTCTATAATTAGAGAGCTTGAAGATCTCTAGTGGGTTTTTTAGATCAAAGGTTGCCACCATTAGCATACACAGGAATCCCACATGACAGACATCTACCTCTAGCAGACCCAGATTTGATTGATTATACAATAATGAGACTACAAATGGACTTACCTCACAGCAACCTTGGTAAAACATGAATTGAGGGCAAGACTACACTAATTTCCCAGGTCACTTCATTTGATCTTTCTCAATAACTGAGAAGCAAAAATCATAATTTGCTACTCATGTTCTTTGAAAGTAAATTGTGAAGTTAGCACCATTCCTAGAAGTGGAATGGATTTATGTTAACAATCAACTTTACACAGGGTGGAATTCTGTATCTCCAATTCACCAATTCTCCAAAGTGCTAATCCAAAAGTACAATAAGTATAAAGATAGAGGTAACTGAATCATACTTTCCTCTGGAACAATTCTAAGAAGAATATGGAATTCTAAAATAAAAGACAATAGTGTTGTATACAATATCCCCTCTCACACACAGTTTTGCTCAAGCAAAATACCCCATTCTACATCCTAGGCCAGGGGTAGGGAACCTGCGGCTCTCCAGATGTTCAGGAACTACAATTCCCAGCAGCCCCTGTCAGCATGGCCAATCCAGGGGCTGATGGGAATTGTAGTTCCTATTTTATCTGGAAAGCTGCAGTCTCTGTCTAAACTATTCTCAAAAGTTTCCGAACCATTATAAACAGCTTGGGTGTGTTGTGGGGTGGCAGCTGAAATGGGAGGGAGAAAAGAGTTATTTTGTGAGTGGAGTTCAGCTCATGGTTCTCTGAATGCTGTCCAATATAATTACCACTTGAAAGATGGCCTGAAAAGGTGGCCTGAAACTGCAGATCTAGAAATGCCGATCTTCTGAAAAAGAGCCTTTTTATACCTTGCACAAACAATAAAGAGAGTTCTGTAAAATGTTTTTTTTATCTTGGTATATTTGGTTGTTAAATTCAACTGAACTCAGAATGCCCCCAGCTTGCACAAATTTAAGGAGCTTGTTTGTATTTGTTAAGAATTAAAGAGCAATAGAAAAAGAAGTGATAAAATTCTGGATTAATGGAAGTACTATTTATGCCAGTGTGGGGAGATAGGAGACAGTGAGTGAATTTGGATGAGGATCTTGAGAAACAAGTGAAAGATAATACAAATTTTATCATACTTTGATTTCTCTTGTAATTTCTAAAAAATGACATGAAATATCTGACACTCTTGTCAGATTATGCAAAATGTATGGATAGGAACCCACTTACCCCCGGTTGCCACTGTAATTTCACGTAGGAAATGACCATAAAATGGAAAATCGAAGGACAGATTCACTCTCTGCAAGGAAAAATACCAGAAAAAAATCAATAATGAAATGAATAGTAGAAAAACCAGGCACTTTAATTCTGCCATTTGCTGCTGCCTTTGCCTTAAGGTTTGTACAGCAGTCTTGTCATTCTCAATTCAGAATAATTTTTCAGTACTATAACTGGAAACAATTCTTTATGGCACATCAGGCTAGAAAAATATAAGGGGCTGCATAATATCTTGCCTGGTGTAGAATTGGGTGGTGTCAGGTGCACATCAGAAGAATGGCTCTGGAGAAACAGTATCAAACTGGCACTTTCTACTGATATCAAAGAAAATAATGTGAAAATGTTTTACAGGGGGTATCTAATTCCTTCATGATTATCCAAAATGTATTGACACTGTTCGCCTCTCTGTTGGAAGTGTGCGGAAAGAGATGGTACCTTCTTCCACTGTTGGTGGTCTTGTACTAAAATTATACGATTTTGGGACACAATACACAACATCATAGAAATCATATTAAATTACAAGTTTGAGAAACGACCGCATCTATATCTTCTGTCCATCTGGGACTCTAATGATGCCATATTACACAAAACACTCCTTTATTATTTAATGACAGCAGCAAGAGTAGTGATAGCCAGATATTGAAAGACACAGGAATTGCCAACCTATAAAGATATTATTGTACATTTGTACCTAAATTTTTGCATTGTATTTTGCATTGTACTAGAATCTTAAACCACTATTTCTGATGTAACTATTACTCGCAAATGTTAAGTACGTTGTTTATAATTGATGTGGCAGACCATATTATGTTATTACTGGAACCACTTCTGCCTGCCAATTAATATGTATTCCTAAATTATAAAATAAAAATGATTTTTAAAAAGAAAGAAGAATGGGGTTAATCATTACCTTATGGCTTCCAGGTAGTTCTTAGCCACTGCACTGGAATAGCATGATATTAGTAAGTTATCTTACCACTGACTCCCTAACCTACCCACCTATCCACCAGCCTTTCATCATTCCTCCACACCATGGCACAGCTTACGATATCAGCTAACCCTGCAATCTATCATAGTTCTCTCAAGCACTATGTCAGCACACCTATAGCTCAGAGATGACAGGCTGCAATATGGATTGGTGGGGGAATATCATGTGAATGTACAAAGGGGAGTCTTTGGTAATAGCAAAGATAGAGAAAGGACACATTACATATGAAGGGAACCCACAGCATGGCTTCTTCACACAGGAAGGCATCCCTCACAGTCTGCATAGTTACGGTAGAGCAGGAGAACGTTTCTCATGGTCCATGATTACATTTTTGGTGTGATCCAAGTCAAATAGTCTTCATTGAATGATGGGGCATTATTTATTGAGATAATTTACTTGCCACTCCAGAAGCCCTCTCCAGAACCTGCTCTAGGTGGCCCATGAACTTTAAAAAATACTGTAAATTTACTAAGAGAACATGTATTATCAGGATTATAAACAAACTACTGAAAACAAGTGCAGTGACATACAAGCAGCATAAATATACTGAACAGTCTAAAACAAAATCCATAAAACACTGGGTAGAAAAATAACACAAAATTTCCTTTAAACAGATAGGCCGCTTCCGCACGGCCCATGTATGACAGCCTGGGAGCCATTAGCACTGCGCACCTGCTTAGCGCAGCAGCGGCCCTGACTCTTCCTCCCCAGGCTCCCCAGAGGCGTCAAGCCGCCGAGAAACAACAACCCTTTAAGGCAGGGTTGTTGTTGAAGGCGTCTTCCCTGCCGCCAGCGGTGTGAACCGCGGCGCTGTCTCCGTCTCCGCCCACTCCACGGTGTCCTCCTGCGTCACCTCGCGGGCGTCGCCAGCCCGCCCACACTGTCCTCCGACCTCCAGGGTGGGAGGGGCAGCGTGGCGAACTGCAGGCCGCCACCGTAGTCGAAGCGGCACTGAAGAGAACATGTACTCGGGATTATAAACCGCCTGCGCATACAGCCTGCCCGGCCTGTCCGCCGCCTGCTGCGCGGCAGCGTCGCGAAACAAAATCCACGCCGGCAGAACTCCTGTCGGCGTAGAAAATCTAACCATCCTTTAAAGCGGCCATAGTTAAAGATCAAGTATAAAGAAAATGTTCTACTTGCTGCCTAAAGGGCAGTACAGAAGATACTAGGTAAACCACAAGCAGGAAGGGGGCATTCTAAAGACCATCACTGAAATAGCCCAGTCTCTAGATGCCACCAGTCTCACCTCCACAGGCAGGGTACAACTAGCAATGCTTGGGGAACATATCTTAATGGCCAGACCAACAGTTATACCAGGAAGAGTTTCACCCAGGAGTAGATGGTCATAATAGATTTCCTTCTTGTGGCAGAAGGATAGTGAATGGGAGATTCACTGTGGAGCTCACCAGTATGAATCATGGGTGGACAAACCAATTAGCTTACAGGGAAATTTCCCAGTGGGCACCACTGCCATAGATTAGCTTACAGGGAAATTTCCCAGTGGGCTACTGCCATAGTGGGGCACTGGTAGCCAAAAGCAAGCAAAGCCAAACTCCAGCAACTCCAAGACCCCTTATTAGTCATGCCCAAATGTGTCCTTCCAGTTTGCTTCCTGTTTGGGGGATGATGCAGTGGGTGACCTAATACCCACTGTCAGTCTCACTTGAGCTGAGCTGTGCTGGGTTGTAGAACCAAGCTCAGCTTGACTTACAGTCTAGGGCCATTTTCAAATCCAGTCTGCTCCTTGATGGGCATATGCTCCCAAGTGATTATAATGGATGGGATGGCACAAAACAATAATGTCCATGCTGTCCTCTGCAAGCAACTGATCCCTGTTAAAAGTCATCTGAATTTGTTTCCTCATCCTGTATTTATGTCTGCTACATTTTCTTTTATGTTCCCTTGGATTTAATTATTTTTTTCTCTTTTACTCCCCTTCCCTCTCTTCAAAAGGATTAGTTTACACATCTATTAGGCATTTTAATGACTTCTTAGGCATGAAATTAATGACTAAATATTTAGAGTGACTTCAAATTAGATTTTCTTTTCTTCACTGGAAATTATTTGCACATAGTCTGTTTACAACTGAAACAACTAATTCCATTTTACAAACATCATCTATAGGCAAAAAGGAGCATCCATTGCACAAGATCAGCTGAAGAATATATTTCTAGCTGATTATTTTACACTTTCCCACTATTTAATGCTATTTTAAAATAATATGGACTATTAATTTGATTTCATGTTGGCCTTCTTAGGAGCTTCATCCAAAATGAAAATAGCTATTACAGGGGACTTAGAAAGGTAAAATGGTGCAGATACAGCTAGGACTAGGAGGAACCAGCCTTTCCCATCCACATGGGTGCCACCTATTGTTCCCAACCTCCAGGTAGGGCCTAGAGTTCTCCTGGAATCACAGCTAATCTATTGTAGAGATCAGTTCCCATGGAGAAAATGGCAGATACAGAAGCTGAACTCCATGGCAGAATTGGCAATCCTAGTGCTGCACAAGCTTTGCAAGATTTTTCACAAAACATTACTGCAAAGGTGGAATGACCAACCCTTGAATAAAGAACATATGTGAGAGCTTTCAACAAATGAAGAACTTCAGATCACAAACATTAAGGCTGCCCTCCTAAGAACATCTTGCTTGACTTAATCCCCACTGAATAACACAGGATTTATTTCCAAGTAGACATGCTTAGAAGGGGCTCCCGTGCCAGCAGAAGGCACAAATAAATCTGGCTTAGCTCTGTGGCACAAATGAATCTGGCTTAGCTCTGTGGCACAAATGAATCTGGCTTAGCTCCGGGTTTGCTTGACATGGAGGTGGGCCCTGCCACAGAGCTAAGCTGGCATCTGGGTAGACGCAGTTGCATTGGAAGGTAGGCCGGGGTATTTTCTGGGGTGGAGCCAACTGTATTTGGCTTCCACTGGCATTCCAGCCTGGGAACATGGCCCTCAAGCCATCAGACTTACACCACACTTTTGTGTGACATAAGCCTGTGTTTGCTATGGGGCAATTCCACCAGCAGGAAGGTATTCCTTTCCATGCTGCCTGAAGCCCCTTTGGAGGCAGTGTGGTGCTGCTTTTGCTGCGCAATTCCCAGCTGCCTCAGCATTCCCCCTGCCCAAAATCTGGTTTGCACTCTTAGGCAGATTCTGCATGGGCCAAAAACAGCAGTGTGAAAATTGTGTAAACCCTGTTACACCCTTTTAAACCATTTTACGCCGTTTTCACACTGCTGCTTTTGGCCCATGAGGAATCTGCCTCTGTTTTGGTTTTTAAAAAACCCATTAAAGGGAGATGAATTCTTAATGTTAAAATTGAATTTGGTATAAGGTTTTAACAAAACATGAAATTACAAGATCAAGAGGAGCAGATGAGTAAGACAGTTTTAAGGTTGAAAAAAGGTGAAATATCTGGGTATTACATTGACAATTATGAACTGAATATTATTTCAAAATAACTACATTAAAACATAGCATGAAGCTAAAAAAGATTTATCAAGCGGTAAAAAACTCCAGTTGTTGTTTGGGAGAACTGCTGTGATTAAAACAAAGGTATTGCCAAGAATGCTATTTTTGTTTCAAAAAAATAATGGTGTTAAAACCTGATAAGCTACGTAAACAAAGGCAGAATGATATATCTGTCAAGCCCCTGTGCCCCAGTGTCACCTGGAATGCCCCTCCCCAGAGTTTGAGGAGCTCTTCCTCCGGCTTCAAAGAGGGCATCTGGGTGCAGCTGCACTTTGGTGGCCTTTCCCCAAACATAACAAGGTGCTGAATCAGCTGTAACTTCATGGGAGCATCCACCCAGATCCCCCCCCCCCATCTGGGTCCCTCTCCCGGCTTTCTCCTGGGGCTTCTACCGGGCTTTCTGGGAGTCTGAGGGCATGATCCCTGAACAATACCAAATTTTGTCTAGCATCTAAATGATCCAAATTTTGTCTAGCATCTAAATGATCCAAAGGAAAGATGAGGGCTACATTTACCTGATCTGAAATTATATTTTTCTGCATGCTGTTTGGTACGGATGAAAGAATGGGTTACACTGAGAAACAGGAAACTGCTCGATTTAGCCGGACATGATTTTAATTATCATTACATTAGGGATGTCATTCTGAGAATATGGGACAAGTTTACATCTAGACTATGTTATAAATGCCCATGTGGCTCTCACCACAAGAAGCCTTATTCAACCCGGAAATGATATTTGAAAATAGGTGGATAACATTTTGTGATATTTTAGATTTTTCACATGGAGAACACAAAATGAAATTAAGAGAATTAATGACAGAAGGGAATTGCTTTCACATCCTGCCTGTGAGCTCCCAAAGGCACCTGGTGGGCCACTACGAGTAGCAGAGAGCTGGACTAGATGGACTCTGGTCTGATCCAGCAGGCTCTTTCTTATGTTCTTCTTCTTATGTTCTTATTAGAAAGATCTAAAACATAGAAAAGATCCCATGGCTGTGAATAGTCTAAGACTGAATTTGAGTAGAATTGTGTCCAAATGATGAGCACGTTACTGCTAAAATATACAAACTTTTGTTGAGATTGAAACTGAAGAAGAATGAGTGAAAGACTGTATGACAAAATGAGCTATGAATTTTGGGTACAATATACAAATAGAATAATGAAAGAATATGTTGTTAAAGGCTCTAAAATTTACTGTACATACTAATCTTAAATAGAACTTTTATAAAATAATTTATCACTTTGTCACTTGATAAATTTGTCACTTGATAAATTTGGAATAATATTTGTCACTTGATAAATTTGAAAAAATGTATAAAAAATCTCCTGAGTATTTGTTGGAAACGTGAACAGCATGAAAAATCTTTTTATCATTTGTGGGAGACTTGTAATAAAGCTAAACAATTTTGGATATGAATACATTCAACAATTCAGATGATTTTAAAGACTAATGTACAAAGAAAACCAGATGCTTTTTATACATGGTTCATGCATTTGTTTGAATTGGTGGAAATGGCTAAACTTCTTTGATTGGAGAAAAGAAGTTAGCTAAAATAACTGAGAATTAGAAAAAAAAGAAAAAAAGGAATTGATTATTTGAGGATGTGAGGAATGGAAGATAGATATAATAGGGAAAAAGTGTGAACCTTATTAGTAAGAATAATTAAGAATTAATGTTACAATTGTAATCAGACAGCAAGTGGCAAATTTTTGCCCATGTTCATTTATGGTGCAGATGAAAGTGAGAGCCCGCCTGCTCCCTTCATAATGAAATTTTAATATACCGGTACTTTTTTGTGTAGTTTCTTTCTTCTGTTTGTTTTGTTTATTTGTTTTTTCTTCTTTCTGTATGTCTTCAAAGTCTTAATAAAAAATTCACAAAGAAGGGGAAACTAATTACTTTTTTCAGTAATTCATTGCATGAAATTACTGAGAAACATTAGAATATATCCCTTTCCACTATTGTTGATTACAAACATTCTGAAAGGCAAAGCTGTATCAGAAATTTTCATGCACTGAGATTTTTATGCCAGCTGCCTGCTATTTTTTACCAATGCTGTTATTCGATTGATGCCTAGCTGTTTGTCCCTAAATTCACCACTTTGGGAGTGATTTATGTAGTTTCAATCATTTGAGACATTGTGAATTACCACTCCTGATTTTCATCTCTCTTTTCTATTGGAAATAATTGTGACCTGTGAACAGTTCGATTGATGGGAGTCGAAGACAGGCTAGTTTTCAAGTAATCAGGATCCCACTCCCTATTCTGTTGCAATTGCCTGCAGAGTTGCAGTTCTTCTATTGCATTTGGAACTGTTATAGCATAATGGATAAAAGAATGAACTGTGATTTGGGACAATCCTGGTTCAAATCTTGCTCCTACCCATGAGGTTACTAGGTAAGCTTAGATAAACTTAGATCTTGGATAAGCTCACACTCACACATCCGCAATACAAGGTTAATAATATTTCTTTATTATAATTAAAACATTTTACCTCATCTTTCCTCAGGGCTTTATGCCAAAAGAGTATTTGTAATAACATCCTGCCTCAGTATCTCTTATAAAGAATACAACCCGATTATGAATGTGAAACATTTTGATCACTGAAACCATTATATACATGCTTACTAGAAGTTGTATTTCCACTACGGTTCCTCTTTCCAATAACTTTTAAGGGCACTAAAAATCACCACTGTAGATGAACTCTGATATTTGGATGTACAGGTTTAGTCTCATGGGGTGGACTCCCTGTTGTCAGTTCTGTTTGTTAGAATTGTAGACAGAAAGAACTCCTTTGTCCAGAAACCAGTTGATCTTCTCCTTGTATCTCACCGGGCATGAGATACAAAGCACCTCCCCAACGTCACCAAAAGGCATGTGCCCCAGCCGCATGTCACCAAGCCCCGCCCCCGCAGGCCGGCTCAGAAGACAATCTGCAGGGAGGCAGGGGGAGGGCAGACTTGGAGCTGGGGGACTGCAGTGCCCACCTGGGCCACCCACTGCCACTGAGCCCTGCCCCTGCCCTCCATGCAGGCCTCCCCAAGCCCTGCAAGCCTGCATGGAGGCCGGGGATGGGGGGAGGAGGCTCAGCCTGCACGAAGGCTGAGGGGCAGGACTTGGCAGCTGGCGGCCCTGACCCAAGCCCCACTCCTGGCCTCCATGCAGGCCTCTACAGGACCTGCTGGCCTGCACAAGTGCAGGGGGGCACGGGGGGATGCCCGGAGAAGGGGTTGTCTCCAGGCGCCATTTACCCATGCCTAAGGGTACTCTCTTCGTGGCTGGCAAGCAAAATGGAATGTCATGTTTCTAACCATTAAAATTAGAAAAAAAAGGAATATGCCTAAGTTCAGATCATTACAGATGTACTTGCAATGCAGTGGAATTAGATTTTTAATATTTTCTGTAGTCCAGAGATTTCCTCAAACTGAAAGAGCCATCACTGAAAAACTGCAGAATCTCTATTCACGTTCAGTACCTTACAATCAGGGAACAAAAGCTGGATGTGTCGGTATTGGCCTAACCTGAGATATGTTTAACGATTTTAATGAGTCAGACCACTGGCCCATCTGAATTGTTGGCTGTGGAGGCAGCCATTCCCCAAGGTCACAGGAAGTAGGTATTTTCAGAGGAAGTGGGTCTTTTCCTCCTTGAAATCTCTTAAAGCGAAGATTACAGGGACTGAACCTGTACACAACAAATATGCACTTCCATCTGTTTGTTGCTTTGACTAGGTGCAACAATGCTTGCATAATTTGGAAAGAGTTTAATCCTAAAACATAAAATCTTGAGCTAATATAAGTAAGAATTCAACCTTTTCCCCTTATTTATACATATTTTTGGCTGCCTTCAGAGTGGTCGCAGTAATATTTGCTTCCAACAAAATGAATTAATTCTAGGCACACTTACAGCCGAATCCAGGGGTGGGGGTGAATCTTGAGGAATCGGTGTAGGTGTAATGGGCAAATATGCCAGCAGGGTGGGTGAATAGGTGAGTGATGGGGCACTTTGTAGCTCTGCTGCCCCCCCGTGCCCCCCCCGTATGGTTTCTGTAGCTCTGAAACCTGAAAATCTGGGCTGCTATGGCATCCATCGGGTACAAGACTTCATGCCGGTGGGGATGGTGGAAGTTTGGGGGGCACTTCTGGAGGCACAGCTGACTGTAATTGGCTTTCAAAGGACTTTCAGCATGGGAATGCCCCCCATGCTGGCAGCAGAGTTAGGACACAAAAAGGTACGTCAAAACTCTGTTGCTTCAATGGGGTTTCTGGGTGGCAGAACTTTCCCTCCATTTTCACCCTTACTGCTGTGACCAAAACCCCTTTGGAAGCGACAGGGCTGCACTGTTTGGTGCCATCCTTGGCCACTCCACACTATCCCCCCCCCCTCCTGGATTGGGCTGTTCAGAATTTGTGAATGTAACATCACCCTCTCCATTCCAATCTCATTATCATAAAGTTCTCTTTTTCTTTTGGGGCTGCTATAGCAAGTTAAGCTTTTCTAGACCAAATGACTGCACCGAGCTCCATAGCTCCCATGACTAATTTGAATTTAGCATTGAAGTTAACATCTAGAGTTCTGGCAGCAATGCTTTGGTTTGGAAAGCAGTTGTAATTTCTTAGACAAAATGTTCTTGCTTTTCACGCTGTTCTCTTTCCCAACTCACTTTCCAAGAGCGCTCAAGAGAAGATGAGTTGGCGGAACAGCCTTACCTTTCAGCATCTGCATTTGTACTGCAGTTTGTTTTTCATTATGAAACGACCAACCATGTCCAGCAATCACATATAAAAGATATTGTGCTGTATTGATTTCATTCTCAACTTAGGAAACTGCCAAACTCCACCATTTCCTCTTTTCTCCATACATTTTATTAGCTATTAGTCTGGCTGGCAAAAGAGAGTTTTCTAAAAGAGAGTGTCCATCTAAACCCCTCTTCTTTTGAATCCTGTAGAGATTCTATTCAGTCTGCTAGTTTTCTCTCTGTCTGCCACTTGAGTGGCTGAGTTTATTGGCCTTGGGAAATTATATGATACAACTGAGTGGCAAGCAGAATTCTAACGCTTTTATCCCTCCTCCCTTTCCCACTAAGCCTCAGGTACATCCTTTGGCAGATTTGAAAACTATCCCTTCAAAGCAATAGTGTGTTTGTGGGGGGGGGGGGCACACACACAATCTTTTGATGTCAGAACTCACTCTTCAGAAAGATTTAGCAACAGCTCAATCCATCATGATTCCCCAAAATGTTATTTTTCACACCGATAGTAACTCTTTTCTTTGAATAGTTTCCAATATTTAGTCAGGCTCCTTCCACATATGCAGAATAATGCACGTTCAATCCCACAATTGTTTGCCAGTGGATTTTGCTATTCCACACAGTAAAATCCAGCTGCAAAGTGCATTGAAAGTGGATTGAAAGTGCATTATTCTGCATGTGCAGAAGGAGCCTCAGTGATGGAAATACCATTTGGAAGCCATGTGGCAACCAATTATATTTGTGAAATTAGAAGCTTACTTTAGTATTCTTGCTGCAAGGAGTGCGTGATCAGAATTAGGCAAGGAAAATTTTTGATGTGGAAATGGAATTACCCTTGCCATCGTTGTTATCATTTGAGAGGAATCAACAGCTTTCAACAGCAATATTTTGATAAGGATTTAATCGTTCTCATAACAATCTGGCAATTGTAGCATTTCATACAAATGTAAAAGGTAAATATAGGGCTGCTATATTTTAGTTCTAAATATGATAGTTAAGCTAGTCAATTTGTACTGCAATTCTACTGTCAAGTGAACTCAATGAAACAGCTTCCAATTTGAATGACACCAAGATTATGTAATATTTTTTGCATTTTCATGTAAAAGGAAAAGTTTCCCCTTCAGTTGTGTCCGACCCTGGGGTACCACTGCAAGCAGTGATTTCATAGGCAAGCCTTTTTTGTGGGGTAGTTTGCCATTGCTTTCCCCGGCTATTCTTTACCCCCTAGCTATGAGCTAGGTACTCATTTACCGACCAAGGAATGGATGTATGGCTGAGTTGACCATGAGCCAGCTGCCAGGATATCTGACCCACAGGGGGCTTGAACTCCTGACGGTGTGAGTGGCAGTGCAAGCACTTAACCACTACTCCTTATTTTCATGTAACCTTGCTCCAACTCTGCAATGAGATTTAAGGCATATATAGGAAATAAAGGATTTTCTGAAGGAATACAAATAGACATATCGTATATACTAGTGTATAAGTCGAGTTTTCCGGCACATTTTGTGCTGAAAAAGCCCCCCTCGACTTATACATGAGTCAGCTGTATTTAAAAAAATATTTTAGGGTTTTTACTTTGTTGGCCGCCAGGGGGCACAGTTTTAAGGCTAGCAGCACCAAAATTTCAGGATATCATCAGGTGACACTCCTAATGATACCAACCAAGTTTGGTAAAGTTTGGTTCAAGGGGCCCAAAGTTATGGAGCCCCAAAGAGGATGCCTCCATCCCCCATTGTTTCCAATGGGAGCTAATAGTAGATGGGGCTACATTTTCAGGGTCCATAACTTTGGATCCCCTGAACCAAACTTCACCAAACCTCGGTGTTATCATCAGGAGGATCTTCTAAAGATACTCTGAAAATGTTGACAAAGCTGGGTTTGACAAAGCTCAGCCGGCAGTCAGAGGGAGCTCCTTATTTGGGCAGTGACTCCCCCTGATGTCACTGCCCAAATAAGGAGCTCCCTCTGCCTTCCAGCTTCCCACCCTCGGCTTATACCCAAGTCAATAAGTTTTCCCAGGTTTGGGCAGTAAAATTAGGTGCCTCGGCTTATACATGGGTCGGCTTATACACGAGTATATACGGTACATACTTTATTTTAAATGTTTTTTTATTTTTGATGTTGGGGATCCTACTTGGCGTTGACATTCTTAAAATAAAAAATGTCTGCATCAAGGGGGTGTTTATGGTATCAACTGAAGGAACCAAATAGCAATGCATATAAAATGCCTTACTGCTGCTTGTCGATGTGTGTTGGACAGAATCCCATGGATCTTCACTTTTTCTTTTTCCATTTGGTCTATGTTCACCCACAGATCTCGGCTGGTAGAATCAAATGGCCCATATGTTCTAGAAGTGTAGTAATTGTGATCCATATCCTCCTGAAAAGAAAAAGAAAGCCAAATTAAAAACAAACTCAATGTTTTAACTACTGAGGAATGACTGCAAGAATGGCTCTTTTTTGTCACTAACAAAGTTTTTATTTCGATGCCAAAATACTACAATGAATAAAGCTGAAAGGGAAAAATGCTGCATATTGTATTTCTTTTAACACTGATTTGGTTTGCAATAAATCTAATTGTGCCTATGGAATTTTTGTAGAGAAGTCAAAAAAAGGCTGATTCTGCATAACACAAATAAAATGTTTTGAGGCCGTAAAAAGAAGCATTTTGGAGAGGAACTCCATTCAGGTTTTTTCAAAGATATCTTCAAGATGTTTTATTTCAGCTCAACGCACTGTATTTTGAAAATGCCAAACCAGCAATCTTCTTCCCCAAGATGGCATCAAGATGTTTCCTGCTTGCTGTATAGATCTCAGGAAATGTCTTATTCCTCCCACCCAATTTCAAAGTTCTCACTTTTGTTTTCTCCGTTGCTCACTCCTGCTATTTTCTGCCACTGCAGTGATCCTCCGTGCCACCTGCCAATTGCTGAATATTTCCCAAAGACATTTCCTCTGCTTGCATTGCAGCTGCCTGTCAAAGCACATGAATAAACTTAGTTTTCTCTAACAATTCTGATAACGTATCTTTTTTCTCATTTCTTTTGTTTTCACTGAGGTGTCTTAGAAGCTACGAAGATACAATATGAGAATCACCAATATACGCATATTTCAATTCTCTGTAGTTTGCAAGATATTTCATTGAAAAAAAGCAAAAAGGCAGATTCTTGGAATCACCAGGCAAAACTAAGTTTATTCATGTACTTTAAACACTGAAAGGACAGGCAGCTATGTTGCAAGCAGAAAAAAAATGTCCATGGGAAAACTTCAGCAAATGGCAGGCGGAACAGAGGATCACTGCAGTAGCAGGCAAATGGCGGGAAAAAGAACCATTTTTGCTGGCAACATTTATTTTTCTATGCTATGTGGACCAAAAAAGCCAAGACATCCTTTTTATGATGTCTGCAAGATGTTTTCGCTGTGCAGAAAACGCCTAAGCAGCTTTGGCAAATGCAGAAATTAATGGTTACTTGTGACTGAAAAACAGTCAATGATTGTCCTGTGTTGTTTTAATTACTACAACTAATTAATTATCACAACAAACAGTTACTGAAAAAAGGGTATGGCTTGTTGTTGCTTAGCATACCTAAGGTTCAAAGTTTGGTCCATAATATCATCCAATTCTGCAATGGCAATACATTTTTCCTGCTTGACACAGTTGCAGTCAACCCTATTAGATGATGTTGAGAAATAAGGGCTCTAACTTGGCTTCATATGTCACTTTCTACATGGCTTCCTTCATGTGATCACATTACTTCCTAAAATAGTTGTAGTTATAATTTAAATGTTTTGCTTCACATTTTCCTTACTGAGCTACTTTTTTCACGCTGGTCCAATCTTATCAGATCTCAGACGCTAAGCAGGGTTAGCCCTGCTCAGTAGCTAGATGGGAGGCTACAAAGAAATACCATGGTTGCTATGCAGAAGCAGGCAATGGCAAACTTCCTCTTGGAAACCTAAAGGGGTCACTATAAGTCAGCTATGACTCCACAGCAATATATATGTACATGTTAGAATGGCAGACTCGGATGTGGGAGACTAGGTTTTGAATCCCTATGCTGCCCTGAAAGCCAGTCATGCTCTGTCAGCCTAACATTCCTTACAGGCTGGTTGTTGTGAGAAATGCCATAAGCTGTGTTGGGAGAAAAGTGGGAGAGCTAGTTTGGTGTAGAGGTTAACAGCATGTGGATTCTAATCTGGAGAAACAGGTTTGATTTCTCACTTCTTCATCTGAGAGGTGGACTCTTATCTGGTGAACTGGATTTATGAAGCCAGCTGAATGACCCTGGACTAGTCACAGTTTTTCAGAACTCTCTCAGCCCCACCAACCTCACAAGGTGTCTGTGCAGGGAGCGGAAGGGAAAAGGAGTTTTGTAAGCCACCTTACAGGAGAGAAAGTTGGGATGTAAATCCAAACTTTTATTCTTCGTATAAACTCGATCTTGAACCACCCCAAAAATTTAGGTACCAAATTTATTTTTCCAGCATTCAGGATTTTATATTTTAATATATAACGATTGTTACAAAAAAATCTAATAATAAACTCTTCACAGGTTCTTGTCATTAAAAAATAACAAAAGTGATAGTTTAATAACTATTGGGTAATGCTGGTTGTGAACATCACAAAAAAGCTAGACCCTCACCTAAATAAACTTTGTATTCTACTGAGAATTACCAAGAGGGACGTACAACAAATGACTGATGAAAATAGCAGGCAATGAAATTTCTAGACACCCTGGCACCATGACACCTGGGGTCTGTCAAGCTCTGGTGTAAATATCTAAATAAATAAATATCAAGCTGTTGCAAGATGACATCCATATATTTGTCTGGCTACTCTCTTGACTTTCCTGCTTTATATCACTCAGCCTTTCTACTTAATGATGAATGACTATCCTTCCACTCTGACCATGAGCAGACAGCCTTGACATCATCATAATGTCCCCAGAGTAATGACACATCAGCTTCTGTACCAAACCCTGCTCTTTCTTAATCAGTGTCAAGAAATCTTGGTATTATAGTTCAGAATGCAACTAGTGACAACCAAAGTATCTTCTCTTCTAACCATCATTTTAACAATGGAATCCTAAACACAGTTATACTCCTCTGAGCCTACTGACTTTGGTGCATTTATAAGAGTATAACTCAGCTTAAGATGGCATTATTAGTGCTTCACAAAGGGTAAAAGCAGCTAACCAAATACAAAGGCTAACCAGTCTCCAAAGTAACTCGTATCAATATACCACTGTACAATAAGCACATAGAGGGCATCAATCAGACATGCTTTGCCCCTTGATCTTTGTCCTGTTAATCAGCTTAAGACCTATGTGAGTGCAAGGTGAAAAGATGTACAAACCATTCATTTGATGAAATGGTGAAAAAGCTGTAGATTTCTGCATTTCTAAGAACAAAAAGTACTTCATTAATAGACTCTAGCACTCAGCTACCCCAACAGGACAGAAATGTTAAGCCAAATGCATTGCTTTATAAAAGTGTGCTTTGAACAGCACCTTGAGCCATATTTTTGTTTTAATGACCAGCAGAGCAAATACTCTAATTACAATATTCAGATCAAGAATCCAGCCATGTACATAAATTAAATAGCAAATAGGGTTTTGGAGCTGCAAAACCAAACCCAACAAGAATTCAGGCATCAGAGTCTGATGTTTTACTGCGGAGGAATGAAAGGTCTTTAATCCCTTACTGATATTTCCACAAGGAATCATTTCTCATGCGGCATTTTTAAAAAGGAAAGGGAAATGCATATATACACATAGCTCAATTTTGTTTCCACGTTTATTTATTATAGGTTTTGGTGAATGTATTTTTTTAAATAGCTGGAAGAAGATTTGAAACATTCTGTTGCATTTTTATACTATCCTATAGTTTTATACTATCCTATAGTTATACTAAACTATAGATGGTTTATATAACTTCCTCACAACCATCTTGTGAGGTAGAGAAAGGGGCAGTTCCATCCTGGCAGAGCCGGGAGGCTTAAAATCCCCCAAAGCCTCACGGCTGCCGGGAAGCCCTCATTGGGCTTAATAGACTTACATCACCTTTTCAGTGGCTTAAATCCAAAGTCTGGGCAGCTGGTGCAGTGAGGTCAATGGCCAAGAAAAAGCTGACTAATGACAGCTCCTCCCCCAGCCATGACACTGAACCACATTCCCTATGCTGGGGACAAGGGCACGGAGACACTGGTGCAGGATCCCACACTGTGTCCCATCACTGGGGAGGGCTGCAGCGGGCAACCACTCGCAGATTTGACCCTCTGCCAGGGCAAGTGCGCTGGGGAGGACAAATTTGCCAGTGCAGCCCCACACTGCTCCCATTGGTGGATTCACCCCCGCCCCCGGATGGGGCTGTAAATATCTCAAGATCATCCAGGAAATTTCATAGCAGCAAAGATTTGAACTCAAGTCTCTGAGATCATAGTTCAAAATTTTAACCACTATATTACATTGCAGTGGAACAGCCCACATCCTATAAATAAAATACACACATTTAAGGGCATATTTTCCACACATTGCAGTATGGCCACTGAATTCCTGGATGAAATATGATGGCCTGTACATTTCTTCTGATCCAAGTGTAAGAAAGGACTATCCCCTTATTTTCTTCATATACTTACAGAACTAATCATCCCTCCTCACCTGAGAATTGGAATTTACCACCAACATGCTTAAATCTTAAATGACTACTATGCACAGTTTCCATAAGCATATTTCTTTTTTGCTTGCAAATATTTATATAAAACTTTACCTGTTCGTGTTTACTGGAGGATGAATGTCTCAGACTGGCATACCTTTACCACAGTACAATATATGGTGTCCAGATTTATAGATCTCTTGAACAATTCATGCAGAAGGTAAGAGTGCATACTGTAAAGCTTTATTTTGAATAATCTTATGAGATATGGTTGAGCAACACTGCAGAGCTTGTAAAATGGATCAGGGCATTACAACTGTCTGGTTCTGCTAAGGACCAGGAGGAAATATTTTAAAATGTTACAAGAGAGAGAAAATCCATCAAGAAAAGCTGTCAGAGTAGATTTCTTACTGGCAGCTGTTTCCTTTATGAACATTTAAAATGGTGTCTTGGGCCCCTTCTGCACATGCAGAATAATGCACTTTTAATCCACTTTCAATTCACTTTGCAGGGGGATTTTACTGTGTGGAATAGCAAAATCCATTTGCAAACAATTGTGAAAGTGGATTGAAAGTGCATTATTCTGCATGTGCAGAAGGGGCCTTGCTAATGCAGTTCATTATTTATAGTTCAACGCTGAGTTTGCTTCATACCTACTAATATTTGGTAACAGCGCTTTGACACATATAAACAAATACTGTATGGCAAAATGGGCTTTTGAAAGACAGTCCAAATATGAAAGTATGGTAGAAAAACATACTAGAAGTCTATGTAAGTGATTGTCCTGACACAAAAAATTACAGATGGTTGAGTTTCGATAAAGATCCATTAACAGGACATTCCATTATGGTGGAACAGCTGAATAGAACCCTTTGAGAGCCACTCTAGTAAAGCACACAGAACCACAAGTTTAGGTCTGTAGAAACTATATGGATTATTAATTTGCATGCGAATTAGTAATGTTAAATGGTATATTTTCAGTTAGGCATGTGGACTTTCTCACATTGATTCTTTGTTGATCTCTTGCTCTGAATTTTGATGTAGTTTGGCTCATTAATTGTACAAGGTCACTAACCCCTGCTATAAATTATGGAAACACTTTGCATTGATTTTGGAGGTTTTAATGAGATAGAAGGGATGGACTCAAAAAAAGGAGCTTTTTCAGGCCATTAAGAACTTCACTGGTCAAGCCAGCATCCTGAATTTTGCTTAGAAGGTATTACGTTTATTCATATAGTATCATCAATGCATACAGTGTTTTGCAGAGTACAAAAAACCAGATTCCTGTCCTGAGAAGCTTACAAAATTTGACACAAAGGGGCCAAAAAAAGGGTAGTGGCAGGGATAAACAGAGAGAATACAAACACAGTGATGTATAGTTTGGTTTAATTTCCGAAAGGGGTTGTGCTAAAGGCTTCATGGAAAAGGGCTTCAGGGTATGGAAGGAGTTCTTTTATCATTGGTTCAGTACAATCAGATCAGGATGCAAGCCTTTAAATTTTGTATGAGTATGAATACAATTGTAAGCCCTGACCTGGATGGCCCAGGCTAGCCCCATCTTGTTAGATTGCGGAAGCTAAGCAGGGTCAGCCCTAACCAGTAGTTGGATGGGAGTCCACCAAGAAAGACCAAGGGTCACTACGCAGAAGTAAACAATAATAAGTGACTCTGAATGTCTCTTGCCTTTAAAACCCAATGGGGACAGAAACTGTGACTGGATGGCAAAAAAAAGAGAAAGTCCATGAAAGATGTGCTATAGTAATTCAATTTTTTCCAGCTGTGTCAGTCCAAAAGAAAAAGCCAAGAACACGATCCATGTAATCTTGAATGAGGACCAAACCCAATGACACACCACGAAGTGCAAGCTTTTGAGCTCACCAGAACACTTCATCAGGCCAGACATTATAAAACAAAAAAAAAATGAAGAAGAGGGGAAAAGCAGATTTTTCATGTCATGATTTTTAGAGCTATGGGGTTAAATCGATTTATCACCTCTTGCACTTCATGGCGTCTAGCCTGGAGTAACTTAAACCCAGCTCCATCTGAATCCGTTCTGCCTGTCATCAACAGCGAGTCATAAAACTGTGAACTGAAAAATGTGCTTTTCTCCTCCTCTTCCCCCCAAAAAACATTTAGATTGCACAGATGGTGTTCTTAGCTTTTTTGATTATAGTCGTCCAGTCAGGAAAAAAATTGAGAGAATTTTAAATATATGCAGTACTTATTTTATTAAACCTAAATTCATTCTACGCCTTTAGCAACAAAAAATGCACCATTGATATCTTATCATATAAAAGCAAACAGGACCCAAACAGAACATTCTCAAACAAAGATGGTCCAGCATGAGGCAAATTAAGTTACGATGTTGGTGTTTTTTCTTTTGGTGAGATTCGAGTATAGGTGCCAGTCAATCTTTCTCAGGCTAAACTTCTCAAATGAATTGTCTTGAAGGATGAAAAGGTGATGACAAAGGGTCTACATTTGCTACCCTGAGCAACTTGGAGGAAAGATGAACAAAAATATCAGTAAATATGCAAATGGAGCATGCAGGCCTATGTGTGTATCACATGTGAATGTCTAAAGAAAACAGTCACATAGTACAGAGCAATCATTCTGCAGGAAACTGTACCGTATTGTTGTCGGATATAGATCTTATTTAAGACTGCAGTATACTAAAAAAATTAACTTTTTTATATATATCAATTGTGCCACAATGGTTTTGTGAGAATATGAAACACTTCTGGTTCATTTTTCATGGAGACTTCTTTTCTACTGTATCTCTAAACTTAATTTCACACTGTTTTAACCAACAGTACTGTATGATGGCCCATGAACATTCAATACAGTCCATACCTAATTTTTTTTCTTTCATCAGAAATGTGATGGATATGAGAAAGAGTGCAGAGTTTTGCAGCTTTGTCAATGAAGCAGGAAGAGAGTTCTCTAAACCATAACCTGAAAAGTGGTCTTGGTCATGAAGAACTGCATATCTGAGACTGACAGATAAGAGGACTCCTCTAGGAAGTAGAAAGCAACAAAGATATTTATAAGCTTGCCAGCACTGTCTGTCAGCAAATACTAAGAAATTCTGAGGGCAGTTCTTCTAGACGGCAGTCTAAGGGCAGCATGTGACATTTCTCTTGGATGATGCTCTAGGAATGTCTCCATATCTCTATGGTAAGCAGCAACTCTGTGAAGGCCTTATTCTGGTCCATTTTCTGTTCTGTTTCTCATTTCTCATTGAGAGTGGGGGATTGGCGCCAAAGGTGAAGGTTTACCCACTGCAGGTAGCCTAATGGCAAACTTAAATGGATACCACACACAGCACTGTGTAAGGAGTTGCACAGTGCATTCCAAAACCAAGATATCCATTCCCAATCTCACTGTCCTTGATTAAAATAACTGCACCTATTTTTTAAAGACAGCACGAAAATGTGATACAGCTTTTAATTTCCGCTGATTTCTAAACTGCACATTACTCAGACTGTTGATTATTGCCAGAAAACGCAGTTGCTGACACATGATCACGGAAACTCTAAATATACAGAACATTAAGTCATTTTAAGAAGTTCCTTGGCAGAAGGAAGTCTGCAAGGATGTCCACTTGCTATGTGCTTAGGTTTAAAAGAATTATGCTGAATTAAGTCATTGCAAGTGTCTTGGCACTAGGAAAGCTGCAAAGCCTCTCAGGAATTAAAGTGAAATGACTTTTGAGATGCTAAGAGTTTTCTTTCACACAAAATTCTCTTTCATTTAAGAAAATGCTGCCATGCTTGTAGCAAAAATTTAAAATGGGCTCGATTGGTATGCTGAAATACTAAACCTCTTCTCTCTTTTTTAAAGAAAGACTCACATTTATCCTCTGCTTCCAAATGACACAATTGCTACAGCATATGTTGTGGGGCTACATATCCCAGAATACAATTTGCATGCGGAGATGATTTCTGTGTTCCAGATGATAACTGGCCTCTTTCGACAGATTTAAGATTTCAAACATATTGTTGAGTACCAGATAAACTGCTATGTCCAAAGAAGTGTGGCATTTCCAAATACCTATATAATTGCTCTCGAATGTCCTTCAATTGCTTGGGAGGTCTCTGGCCAAGAAATCAGTGAAACACAACGGAACATTGTTATTCACGTTTTACCTATTGATGCGCAAAATAGAATGGCTGTTCCCATCTTAAAACAGAAGTACCATGAACTAATTATTGATAGGCATCAAACACACACTGCTAAGTGCCCTTGGGTAGGTAAACCTAGATTGCATTTGAACAGACTGCTGGAACCAGCACAGACAGTCAGACGTGACTGAAGTCCCAATCTCAAATCCACTTATTATGTGTTTATAGGAACATATGCCTTGCACAGGGACAGATCATTAGCTCCCTTCTCCAATGCTGTGCATTTTGACAGACAGCATCTCTCCAAGGCCTCAGGTGGCAGTCTCTCTTAGCTCTATTATATGAGCTTCTTTTACATTGAGGTGGTAAGGATGCAACCCAAAATCTCATGCATTCAAAACATGTGCTCTGCAACTGAGCTAAGCTTAGTCATGATGTCCAGGAACTGATATCATTTCCCCTGCACCCTTCCTTTCAGTTTTTCAGCCAACTATTTTTTAAAAATGTTTGATGCCCAGAGAGGGGTTTTGTGAAAGATCTGGATTAGAAAATGTTTACAGTGAAGTCTTAAGCAAATCCACTGAGGATATTAGGCTTAGAACGGTACTATTAGTCAGTAACACATGAGCCAACTTTCTGGTGTGGTAGAAAAACAACTCAGTAACATCAGCAGCTATGGCCACGTGGCAAGCACCATTCCTTCCAGTGCTATTCCCTACGGTTTAGATGACAGGGAAAGATATATCTATGATCCCAGTAATCAAAGCAATAAACTATGTAGAAAAGCTTTCCCCCCTGCAACTACCATGAACATGAACTGTACTTAAAACCAATTATTAAAGTTCATGTATCCAGTCCAGGAACGCCATGACAAATACTCCATAATGTCAGCTTAGGGTCTCCTTGTTTAGTTAATTATCTGCTTCTGCAGCTCCTGGTGTGCATACCAGATTCTAGTCCTAATTCCCATAACTGCCCTAAGCATCTATCAGAGACTGCATCGCAAGTGCAATCTTAAAACAACTTTGGCTTTCATCTCTCTTCCTTGTGTAAACTGAAGCATATGGTCTTTTGAATGCTGCCAGACAGTCAAGAGCAAGATAAAATGCATTCATAAAGCACTGAACAGCTAATATCTTCTGGGTCTGCCAAGGAATAAGCTGTCTCTTACAGAACATAGTTCCACACAGCATTAGAATGGGATTTAAGAATATCTGCTTGATATTTTCTTCACGGGGTAGGGGAGCATCTGTCTTGCTCTATTTAGTGTGCTTTGTAGTGCTATATTACCTTCACCTGGATAGCCACAGGCTAGCTTGATCTTGTCAGATCTCAAAAGCTAAGCAGGGTCAGCCCTAGTTAATATTTGAATGGCTAACTGCCAAGGAAAATCCCCACTGTAGCATGTTTTGTGGGACCTGTGACATGTAAGCTCTGATCCTTCATCACTGTTGGTAAAACAGAAAACATATTTGATCTATCCCATTCAGTGCAAATGGTTGTGCTGATATTTACATCTTCAAGAACTTAATAAAGAATACTTGACTTTCTGGGAGAAGCTAGGTTTCCATGTGCAGAGAAGGATTTAAATATATGATTCACCCACATACAGTCTGCAGTAGTGCAGTCTAACAAAGGTACACCATGTGATTCTGTTAAACATGTAGGCCAGTTGTGACATTTTATATCTCTAAGGGATGTGAGTGAGTGAGTGAGTGAGTGAGAGAGAGAGAGAGAGAGAGAGAGAGAGAGAGAGAGGATGAATCAGTACATGTGGGGCCTACCATCTATATGTAGACTGATCTGATCATAATACTCATCATTTCTGGTATAAATGAACTTGCAGGATAAGTGCTGATAACAGAGTCAGAGTGAGGCCATGTTAGTGACATTAGTGACTGAGACACATATGCCACTGTGAGCATATGAGCTGTGTGAGGTTGTGAAGTTGTTTCCCACCACTTTCTGTTAAGTGCTGCTGTGAGAAGCTGCTGCCTGAAATTCTCCAGTGTGAAATTCTTCTCTTTACTGCTCCAACTGGCAAGAATAAAAACTCAAAAACAGAAAATATAAAATGGTGATGATTGAGGACAAGGGAAGAGAAGCCATGTTCCAAACACAAACATTAATAAAAATAATCTGGTGAAAATGGCCCACCCTCAAAAAGTCCTCCAATGGCATGGCAGCAAAAAAAATGCAGGCAAAATGCTGGCAGGAAGAAGAATGTATACAAAATACTCTCATGTGGAAAGCTTGTTTCCTTCTTTGATCAAGTGACAAGCTTACTGGATCGAGACAGTACTGTCAATGGTACAGAGGCGTAGCAAGGGGGGAAAGCGCCCAGTGCACTAGCGTGTCCTCTGCTCCCATCCCGCCCCGGAACGCCCCCGCCATGCCTTTGCCACACCCCCACAGGGGCACACAGCTGCAATAGTGTTTGCCCGGATTTCAGTAAAATTTTGACAATTATGTTATGATGGGTAAATTTGAGGGCTGCGGATTGGACTCCAGGATAGTTAGGTGGATAGGGAACTGGTAACTTTTAATTGCAGTTCATCTGAATGAAGGGAGGTGACCAGTGGGATGCCACAAGGCTCGGTTCTGGGCCCAGTACGTTTCAATATTTTTATAAATAATCTAGATGAAGGGGTAGACGAAATACTCATTAAATTTGCATATGACACCAAATCGGGAGGACCAGCAAACACACCAGAAGATTTAGAATTCAATAAGATCTGAACACACTGGGAAAGAGGATGGATGGGAACCAGATGCAATTCAACAAGTGCGAAGTTCTACATCTGGTTAACGAAAATGTGAAACATGCAAACTGGATGCGGGATATACATCTAGGTAGCAGTGTGCATGAACAAGATCTTGGGAGACAGATGCATTGTACACTAAGCATGAGCAGCCAGTGGGATGCAGCAGCCAAAATGGCTAATGAAAATTTGGGGTGTACCACCAGAGGCATAACATCCAAATTGCAAGATGTTATAGTCCCACTGTACACTGTATTGGTCAGACTTCACCTGGAATATTGTGTGCTGTTCTGTAGGCCCGTCTTCAGAAAGGATGTAAACAGAATGGAGCGGGTGCAGAGGAGAGTGACGAGGATGTTCAGGGGCCTCGAGATCAAGCTCTATAACAGTGGTTCTCAACCTTCCTAATGCCGCAATCCTTTAATACAGTTCCTCATGTTGTGGTGACCCCCAACCCTAACATTTATTCATTTTGCAGATGGAGAACACAGATGCAGAGAGTCTTAGGCGACCCCTGTGAAAGGGTCATTCGACCCCCAGGTTGAGAACCACTGCTCTATAAGGAAAGGCTGAGCAACTTAGAAATGTTTAGTCTAGAGAAAAGGAGGTTGAGAGGGAGAATGATTTGTTCTCTTTAAGCACTTGAAGAGCTATCAGAGGAGGGCAGAGAGCTGTTCCTGTTGGCAGCAGAGGATAGGATTTGCAATAATGGGTTTAAATTACAAGCAGAAAGGTACTGTCTGGATATCAGGGGGGACATTTACAGTAAGAGTTGTGCAGCAGTGGAATCTGCTACCAAAGGAGGTGATGACTGCCTCACTGGCAGTCTTCAAGCTACAGCTGGACTAACGCTTGTTAGAGATGCTCTAGGATGAGTACCTGCACTGAGCATGGGATTGGACCAGATGGCCTATATGGTGCTATCCAGCTCTATGATTCTAAGCCCTGTTGCATGTGCACATGCCTCTTCATTCACAACAAAGATTAATACAAAAGAGAATCCTTACTGTGCAAAGGCAATTAGAATTTGCACGGGAAACAAAGCTGCTACAAGAATTATGATGGGTTGACTATGAATATCTTGTTCTATATTATTCATCTTTGACATGATAAAGCTTTTGCTAAAACTTCCTCCTGGTGAATGGAAAGCTATCATAACTGGGAGAAAGGTCATGAAACAGGGAGTAGTACTTGTATGAATATCACTGTGTAAGTGTTCATATGTCACCCAACTAGCTTCTGGAAAATATCCATCTCACAGAAAGCAAACATTTCTTCTAGATACTATGAAAAGGAACAAAGCAGCTACATGGGGGAAAAACCCACTAATAATCTGCTTTCCATCAGAGCAAAACCTGTAAACAACTCTGACAGTTTTATGATGTCCACAACTCCTTATGTGGTAATGTACAATGAACGTACAAAGTTGTTTAGCGATTTTTCTCCAAATGAAAAATCTTAATTTTGAAACATGCTGAGTTCTACATTTCTAAAATTTCCATGTAAAGCTATTTTTAGTCTAGATTTGATTTCTCGTAAGTCTCTGAAATGTAGTTTGCAGCTCAATGAGAGCAGCTGGTGAGACCTAAAATACAAGGAAGCCTCCTTATAGTTACTTCTGCATTAGAAATCAAGATAACCTTTAAGCAGTGAGATATTATCTACAGAACCATATTTTATATGTGACTTCTCTGGGTAATGCAACAAAGGTCCCTTCCACATAACTTGCAGAATGCCTTTCGAAAATGCATCTTCACGCATTTTCTAATCCACATTCTTTTCAGCTGGATTTTACTGTGCGGAATAGTAAAATCCACTTGCAAACAATTGTGAAAGTGGGTTGAAAGTGCATTATTCTGCATGTGCGGAAGGGGCCAGAGACAGCACAGCATCAAAATGAACCTAGAGCTAACGGAAGCAAAAGTCGCATGTAATTTTTTACAGTTAGAAGTGGATACTGTCTTCCAGACAGAGGGGAGAGCCTTTCTATTTTGTTCTTTCTGATCAGATCTGAGACAGTTTCCACTGGAGGATAAAAAGCAATGGGTTGAGGTTTGTCCCATGAGTTGTCACAGGACTCCATTCTGCCACCAATGCTCTTCAACATTTAAATGAGGCAACAGAATGAGATTATAGAGCTTTAAAGTTAGGAATCATCAATACGCAGATGATGCATTACCAAAGCTGCCAGATGCATCCATCTCAGCAGCAAACCAGTGATGGGAGCTGTGGGCCAGTGGCTAAGGCAAAACAAACAAAAGCTGAATTCAAAGAAGACACAATTACTGCTTGTTGAAAAAAAAATTAGAGGGTTGGGATCCACTGGTGGTAGATGGGTGCAGCTGGCATTTTAAGGGCTTGGGCAAGCTCATGGACAACACCTTGCTATTTGAAAAAAAACAATTTGGTGTAGTACCCAAGAGTGCTCCATTTCTCTTTTCTTAGCTGATCTGGCCATGCTGAGTTCTCTTGCTTTTTTTTAATGGTGTGATTGGGTTGCTATAATGTGCTTTACATTGAGATGCCCTTCAAGGCAACTTGAAAACTGCAGTTGGCTCAATTGAGTTGCAAGAGTTGCAAAATGTGGACAGTTGGAATACGACGTCTGCTCCTGGACCCCAGCACAGCCCTCTCCCCAGGGTCTTGAGGTGCCTTCCGTCTGGCCTTAGACAGGGCTCAACTTTCTCTGACATCCAGAAGAGGCCTTTCCAGTTGCTAACTAGCCCTGTACCAGGCAACAGCTAGCTGGATTCATCCTCCTCAGTCGTCCAGGCCAATCCCCTTTATCCCATCCCACCAGATTGGGCTCTATCCATGGTTCTTCCCCATGGTTCTTCCTTCAGAGCCTTTTTAAAACAGTCCCTCTGGGTCCAGCTGCTCCACCCTCTTTGCAGCTGCAGGGTAGGGCTAGTTCTCAGGCTACCTTACCTCTGTGGCTGGCTTTGGCTCTTCTTAGGACCTGGGCTGCTGGGGTTGTTCCAGGGCCTTCACTGGCTGACTGGGCCAACCTGATGGTGGAGGCAGGCTGCTGGCCTCTGTCTGGCTTTCCTCTGGCTGCGCCTCTGACTTGTGGTTTTTTGCCCATGCGGGCCTTGGGCTCTCTCCCCTTCATGCCTCTGCTGCTGTTCCCAGGCCCTCTTCTCCTGGTGACAATGGACCAGCACAGTGGGTGATGCCATTTGCTGCTAGCTCCCCTTTCCTCCAGCATAACCTTTTATCCAGTGTGCTTGGGGGGTTCCTGCTGCCAGTGCCTCCCAGCCACCAAAGTCCTCTTGGACCTGGGATTATCCAGGTAACAATTCTTTCTCAGCAGGTTGGGACAAGCTGGGGCAGGAGGCCTGAGAATCTGGAGGCATGGCCTCTATAAACATAAATTGTTAGGGGTGTGTGGTTTTGTAGATCATAGCATCATATTGCATTGTTAAATGGATCTGTGGAACTATTTCATTTTATAAAAATGTGATACTTTACTGAATGCATTCATGGTATCCTAGATCAAAATAGAAAACACTCAAGGCTTTTCAAATGTGCTTTGAAACAATTTTAATTAACAGGCTGAAATGGGAAATAATTAAACTGCCTTTAATAATATAATCCCACTTATCACTCATCACCAGACTTCAATTTGATACAACAGCTGAATAAAGGAAAACTAAGGTAGAAGAAGAAAAGTTGCTTTTTATATCCCACTTTTCTCTATCTTTAAGAAGTCTCAAAGTGGCTGACAACCCTTCCCCTTCCCACAACACACACTTTGTGAGGCAGGTGAGGATGACAGAGTTCTGAGAGAACTATGACTAAGTCAAGGTCACCCAGCAGGTTTTATGTGTAGGAGGGGGAAACAAACACGATTTACCAGATTAGAGTCTGTCGTTCAGGTGGAGGATCAAATCCATTTCTCCGGATTAGAGTCTGCCGCTCCTAACCACTATACCATGTTGGCTGCTAAGAAAGTTTTACTGTATCACTCAGAAAAGCAGCACCAGACATTAAGAGATCACATATAGGGTAAGGCTGTAAATGCATATGCTGCAAGGCATACACAAAATCTGTGATTCATATGTTATCACAGCAGTACATCTGCTGCTCCTGTGATTAGATCCAGTAGCACCTCTTTTAACATTTGGATAAAAGGATCACATGGAACAGGTAGATCATGGGACACACCTACTCACTACTTCCCATCCACCCATTATTAGCAATCCCTTCCTCCAAATCACAGTAATGCAATGCTGCATGCAGCCAGGCAGAAACACATGAAGCTGTCTTGAAGTCAATATCATTTGTCTATCAAGATCAGCATTCTTTGATAGGCAGATGGAAGTCTTTCAGATGGAATCTTTCTTGACATCTACTACCTGGTCCTTTTAACTAGAGCTGGCAGGGATTGAACCTGGGACATTATAAATGCAAACCAGGCATTCAGCCATGGCCCCTACCGCAGCATTATGTTAAGATATGAATCATCTAGATAATCAGCTGTTCAGCACTGGATTGTAGACAGCAAGGTTGAAGGGAAAGGAGCCGGCACAGACTGCAGCGCATGCAGGCATCTTGTTGAAATCATCTATGCTACTTCTTTTAAATACAGGATTTATCTTTGGAAGGGGTGCTATCGTACAGTACCGGACAGCTGAGTACTAGAAGCAATCTTAACTTGAAATATCTGATTCTTTATTAGGCATCTAAACAGAATTATTCTTTCCTACGTACCAACACCGGTAATACAAAAAAGAAAATATACCCAAAATCATCCTTGGAAATGTTAATTACAGGAAAGCTCTTTTCAGCGGAAGCAAGCAGTATTTTTATACTGAAAATGTTTGTAGTTGATTACAGTGAAAAATGGTGGCTGTCATAAAGCAGCCGCAGCGTGGTAGCACTGATAAATTATTTGAAATGAAAAACCAAGAGCCCAGCTTCTGTATTCAGTGTGCTATTGACTCATGTCAGCTTCCATGACATTTGTTAATGTTTTTAGAAATGAGGCTGCACATATCACAGATACATTCTAAGCTCTCGTGAGTACTGGGACCACTCGAGCATTCTGTCCTGCATCTCATTTCCCAAGCCTGAGATGAAAAGGAAGGAAGGAGAACAGGACCGTATTGTGTCCTTAAGGCATACTCCTAACCCCTATTCAATTTTGGTTTCTGCGCCACCCAGGAACTAAGCTACCTTCAGTTCATGCACTATGCTCTTTGTATTTTAAATGTTTCCAGCAGGACAAAATAAGCACAACTGAGTAAAACTGGTGACCTTTTTCAGAAAGCACATAAAATGCCACCACAGTACACAGAATTGAAAAGAAAAAATGTTTAATGATCAATCACATTTTTTCAGTCTATCCCTTCCTCCAGACTGGTATACATTACTTTCTCTTTCCATTTCTGTTGGCATTTGGAGGGGAAAAACTGTGTGAAAGACACCTGCAAACATGTGTGTGTCTTTCCTCCAGCATATATCTCCAGGATCTATCTCCAGTTTATATCACTGTCTATTCTTCTTTTAAGTGCTCAGAATGGTTTACATTGTTCTTCCATTTCACCTTTACAACAATACTTTAAGGAAGCTTAAGCTGACAGCTAAAACAGGTATGACAGCATGGAGTTCCTTGAATAAACTCCCAAGCATTTTTTTCTTTTAACAAGGTTGTGAATAGGACATCAAATCAGGACCACAATACACTTGTGGATGGGTGTTAAGCGTCCTTCCGTCTCTGTTCCCTTACCTGAAATAACCCATGAAACTACTATTTCATCAGTTGTAGCAAACACAGGACATATCTTGGATGGAAATGTGGCATTAAAATGTTTTAAATTATATGTCTATATCTATATTTTCCTCAGTGAAGCAAACATTAGCTCCTCAGGGCTTCTCAGGTCTGGGAATGGATTAAGGGAAAGGCTTAATTTCCCTATGTCCATGCCTCAGTACTGATATGAACCAGGGTCTTACATGTCTGCTTTTAAATAGGAACAGGTCATCCTTCTGTTGAACCATTCCCAACCAGAATAAAGTCATTGCGGTGCTCTTAAAAGGCATTCTAGGACACCACAAAATGGACGCACATCCCTGGGGATGGCATCATTTAGTTTGACTCAGGCCCCTTCCGCACACGCAAAATAATGCGTTTTCAAACCACTTTCACAACTGTTTGCAAGTGGATTTTGCTATTCTGCACAGCTTCAAAGAGCACTGAAAGCAGTTTGAAAGTGCATTATTCTGCATGTGTGGAATGAGCCTCAGAGAGCCACTACAGGACCTGGTCAGAGATTCTGTCTGTTTCTCACACGACTCAGATGCAAACTCAAGCTTTGTATGAAATCAAATCCCATGAGTTCTTGTCAGCATGAATACGCAATCAGCTGAATATCAGGTTGGGCACAGGCAGTGGTGGGATTCAAATAATTTACCAACCGGTTCCGCTGGTGGGATTCAAATAATTTAACAACTGGTGGTTTACAAGCACCATTTTAACAACCGGTTCTGCCGACGTGGTGCTAACCTGCTGGATCCTACCACTGGGTATAGGCTCTGGTGGATCATCACCTTGGGATACGGTTGTCATAGTGTCCGGAAGAGGGATTTAAATCTAGGTGTTAACAAATTTCCCTATTCTTTTCCACATGTTTAAATACATAAAATACCAAGGAGAAAAGGAGGTAGAAGTTTCCACTAATTTGAAGCGGTACCCTAGAGAAAACTCGCAAAGTTTTTTTAGTCCCAGAACAAAGAAGGCCCCTGGAATCTTGTTCCCCCTGTGCACCCCCAGTAGTCTTGTGGGGCATTTCCATCTTCAGTGGAACTTCCACTCTCAGGGCTCTCAGCTCTGTGGTGATGGCAGCCAATCACTTGGCAATTTATGCTGCTGCCCACTCACCGTGGGCTGAAGCAGGACAGTGGAAGGGGAGTGAGTGATCTGTGTCCCTGGCATAATTACATCACTTCTGGGTTGAAACGGAAGCAGCTGGCATTGCACTGGGAGGGATGCTGTAACACTCATCCCCAAAATTCTGTGGAGTTTTGGGAAAGTGCTAGAATGTCCTTTGCATGATGCCAGCACTTCAGCATCAACTGGAAGTAATGTCATTGAATCAGACTTCACAAAGCTCTTGTCAGTTGCCAGGATGGACCTGGCAACTCTGTCTATTCTATAATATGTAGACCTCTGTTAGTTTTTGCTTTTGGCTCATTCCACACATGCAGAATAATGCACTTTCAAACTGCTTTCAGTGCTCTTTGAAGCTGTGCGGAATGGCAAAATCCACTTGCAAACAGTTGAGAAAGTGGTTTGAAAATGCATTATTTTGCGTGTGCGGAAGGGGCCTTTGAGAGGCTTTTTACCTGTATTGAGAGGCTTCCCACTAGGGCTATCTTAACACATGGGCATGCCTGGGGGTCCCACGAGCATAGGGGCCCCATGCTAATCCATGTATGTTACGACTTGCTGCCAACAGACAGGCAGGCAGGCAGGCAGGCAGGCAGGCAGGCAGGCAGGCAGGCAGGCAGGCAAAAACTATACTAAACTATAAATATTTGTTCTTGGAAAATGCATATTTTGCATTTTTGTTAAAGATAAGGAACAATATTAATGTTAATTTTTATGATAACAAGTGGACATTGGCATTCACCCCTGATTTGGTATCACAGCCACCTTTGCAACCATGTGCATGTATGCATACATATCTCATACACTATATAATGTGAATGGTTGTGTAGGTAGGGGCCTCAGTGCACTGCTTTGCCTAAGGGCCTATAATGCTGTTAAGATGGTCCTGTTTCCTACCAGACTCAGTGAACCACCAAATCGTTTTTGAAGGCATGCAGTGGACAGTTTCATTTCTACTGTGCCTTCCCACCCAGGTCAGGGCTCCCAGGTGATGAAAATTTAAACATTTTGAAGATGTTTTAAATGGTGTTTTAAAAACACGTGTAAAATATTTAAAACATTTAAATGAAACCTATAAACACATATAAAAACCTAAATTAGTGAATTAGAATCCAGCCATCATCTGAGTTTATGGTAGAAGAAACACACATTTGCTTGACTGTGGGACCCAAATTATGCAATGTGCTTAACTGATTTTTATATTGTCTTTAAAAAGCAATTATGAACCGTAGGGGGTTGGGAAGAAAGGAACACAAATTTGTTGAAAGCACTGCAGTCGACTGCGTTCTTTTCATAAATAAACTCTGAGCCCTTTGGGGGAGGGCGGTATAAAAGTGGAACCAATAAATAAATAAATAAATAAATAAATAATCCAGTTCACAAGTCTGGGGGCTCGAAGACTCTGCACTGCTGAATATGATATCTTGCAAACTGGACATAAAAAAGCACAGGCAGTAATTAAAGTGCCCCATGATGCTTCTTAAAAGAAAAGCAGAGCTAATCCTACCTTCCTAGCCCACAGCCTAATTAAGATAAACACTGTGCAGCTTTCAATATTAACACAAAAGGAAGCTTCTGATAAATGAGATTTGATTCTTAACCTAATACCACACAAATGAGGGCCAGACCTCTGCTGTGTGCTACAGAATTCAACGTCCTAGAAAACCCACACAGAAATTAAGAAGTTGACCTGAGCTACCAAGAACAATTCCTACATAGAAAGCTATTTAATGTAGGAGGTAGCCATTTTAGGAGCTGTATCATACACCGCATGTGGAATTGCTCTTCCCTTGCCTCATTTCAGAATACTTCTCTGCCAAGAGAAGCAGAGGATCCAAAGGATTTGAGGACCTTGCAGTCAAAAGTCTCACATAACCCTGGATAAATGGTAGTAGGCTGTCGATAATCTCTCAAGCAGGACAAAAGGTACAGCAGAAATCCTCATTATTATTAGCAGTTGTTCTTTCCATTGATCAAGAGCTTTACTTTAGGACTGCAAAGGGAACTCTGCCTTCCCAATTACCCACGTGTGCCAAATTTTCTGAACAGTTCATACGATCTTTCAGTTCTGAGTGATTTATCAGGACTCACAGTAAATCAATCAGTTCTGAGAAAGTACATGGTTGATATTATTTTGATAAATGCTGGTACATGCCTCAGATCCAGTATTAGTTCCTCATCTCTGGATGAGAAACCATTTCCTATGCTTCATTAATAGAACATTATCATATATCTGAGCTATACAGCTTCATTTTGCAAAGCAACTAAAGATTCTTACAAAGCAAAGTGTTGTAAAATATGTAGGAGGCCCTAACAGAGAACACTGAGTGGCATGACACAAGGCACAATAAAGTTCACTGTAGTGTACATAGATGGAAGTAACTCTGCATAGAATTGAATTGACAGCCACTTGCAGATTCCCCCCTGACTTTAAGAGAACACATAAATAAATAATAAATAATAGATAGCATACTTTATCAGAACCTGATATTTTTGAAGGCAAATTCATACACCTGGGATTCTTCCTCCATATCATGCACCACAAACTGTAACATATGCCTTTGTGTGTATGTTTGTGTTAGTATGCATGAGTAATGGCATATTGATAACCTTGTAGCAAGCTATCAGAAAATGCCAGAAAATTCTGACATCTACCAGTGAATTTGAAGGTTAGCTGACTCCTCTTGCTTGGAAAATGTACGAAGTCATCCTGATTTCAATAGCAACGTGTTGTGATTTAGCAAGTATTACTCACACAAGTAAGCTAAGAAAGAGTTAACTTTGTATGTTAAGTAGTTGATGATGTCACAGCTTAATTACAGACCAAACTGAATAGCTATTGGTTAGTTAGCTAGAGAGCCTGACAGAAGTATGACCAAGTCTGTATAGTGAACTACTACTTCTCCTTTCGATAGAAATCCTCTAGAAGCAGCAAGCAGGCAGACAGGAAGACAGCTAGGAAATAACTGTAGACCAAATGTATATAAACTTCTCTACTGCACTTTCATAGATTAGTAAAGTTATTTTTCCTATTGTTATAGAAACAAAGACTCTGACTCTGTTATTCCTTGCAACTCTGCTAAACTCCACCAAAAGAAGAGCACACATATACATATGCTAGCGGACCCGGCCACGCTTTGCTGTGGCGAAGTGAGGCAGAACAGCATGGTAGGTAGTAGACATCATGGGAGGTATTAGAGGTGTTTAAAGTCAATGTAATGTCTACCAGGCTCTCCCGTGATATTTGATCAAGATTATTATGGCTGAGGGAACCAGGCTAGGGCTTAGCCCTTCCTTGGGAATAAGTGCTACAGTTCTGGATGTTGATACCAGAGGCTAGGGAGACCTGCAGGTTCCTTTGAGGGATGCCGCATTGGCTGCATGATACTTGGGAACCATCCTTCCTAGGAGGAGGAAACAGTTTTGACCCCTTTCCCTCAAGGTCCATCAGTGGTCCATCTCTGTGTGGGCAGAGCAAATTCCTGAAACTGAACCTGTACCAGACTGTCAATGGTATCCTCTGCAGCAAGCCTGATGCTCAAGAGCAGCCTACCAGAAATGGGGTGGAGAGGCATTGCTGTCTGGAAATGAGGAGGTTTCGCAGGGCACAGACATAATTGTTACACCACCGAGTAGTAGAACCCCATCCATTACCTGTGGATGGGCTCGCTGTATGCTTGTTTGTGATAGGGAAGAGCTTGTTCAGTTTGCATCGCTACCTAGAGAGTCTGGTGAGAGAGTGAAGTCGATATGACAGGCTGGAGTGCCAGGGCCCACCAGAAAGGAAGCAGCCATGAGACAGAGGGAGAGAAAGGAGGAGCGTTCCCAGGCAAGGACTTATTGATGGCCATCCCCATCCAAGTCCTGCCTCTTGGCCAATAGGAAACAATTTTGGCTGTGATAGACGGGTCTGACCATGATTTCCGACAGGGGTCTCAGTTGGCGAGCATGCTGGCAAGGTCCGAGGTGGCGAGAGGAGTGCAAGACTCTGTGAGGCCTGCTGATGTGTGCTGGGGAGGGTGGCCGTGGGCAATGAGTGGGTCACCTGAGGGGGCAGGGTAGGTTGGTCGCTCAGAGGGTCGCCCCCACGGCCACCGACTCCCACGGCTCCAGCGGTGGATCCTTTTGTGACATTGCCGCCGTCACTTGCGTCCATGTGCATGTCGTGGGCAAGGCAGCCCCCCCATCGCAAGGCGGCCCCTCATTGGTCCGGCGCAGGGTTTGGACAAACGGACGTTTTACCTGGCTCAGGTGTAACATGTCAGGTATGTGAATGTCCAAAAACCCACCCGCAATGGAAAGCCATGTTCTGTGAAAATTTCAAAGCATTTGGTCCAGGCGTTTCAGCGTTAGGTCATGACTAACAAAGTCACGGGTAGCTTTTTATATATATAGATATATTTTTGACAACGGATAACACAGGGGACTTCAGCCTGTGGCTCTCCAGATGTTCATGGACTGCAATTCCATCAGCCCCTGACAGCATGGCCAACCTGGAGAGCCACAGGTTGCAGACCCCTGGGATAACATTTACCATGGAAGGGGTGTAAATATCAAAAGCAAACCTTCAGAGTCACTTCTTTGTGACGTGTCACGGACCGTCTCAACAGGTACCAAGAAACTTCCAATACGTGATTTTAGCTTTATTGCCTTCCTTCACTAGATTACAAGAAAGGCTAAGAACTATGAAAAGTTGTGAAGAAATATTTTCTAAATTTAGAAATAGGACATTGAACCATAAAATGTGAAAGACCCTAACAATTCTTGTTTTGTGAGACACTGAAGTCCGTGAAACTATTTATAAATGCTATGACCCTTTCAACATAAATCCACTTATTGGGCTAGAAGAATAACAGTTTGCCACATCTGAAAACGTTCCCCAATATCAGAGTTCACATGCTGTCCAATAATACAGTATATGTAATGCATTTGCTGACAAGAGGCACTTTTCAAACTGTTCACAACATTAGCTAATTCCATTTAGTTATGACAAACATATATCTCAAAGTCTCCTTTTTGCATTGTCACTCATTTAAATTGGGCTTTTAGCCATGTCTCTGTTTATTATATCCCTGAAGAAACCACATAATTCACTGATGGGAGCACTAAGGCTAACACAGTTATATCTGGAGGTTAAGATGTTTGTAGTGTACCAAACAAACCAGTGACAGCAAGGTGAATCTAAATTAGACAAGCTGCATTTATTCCACTGAATTTGAACTGTGTAGATTATTTTATTATGGGTGAAACATATAAAATTATTGATTGACCTAGCAATTTAGGGTCTAAACCCAGGACTGCTTAATCCCAAGAGCTCAGATTTTAGTTTATAGTGTGTGCTATGCTTATCACCATCCTACGGAGCTGTCAGCAAAGTGATTCACAGGAGCAAACTGTAAATCTGTTGCAGGCGAATTAAACATTTTAACTCACAGCAGAAGTATAACACCGATATCTCTGTAACTCCCATAGTCATTGGGATTTATACAAACTTTGAAAGGGCATCTCCTAGGATCTTCCTTAACCTTCAAGCTAGAACTTTAAGGATTACTTTCTTCTCAGATAACACTTCTGGAATTCTACCTGATTTCCCCTTATAATCCTGCCTAAACAGCTGTGTAGCAACACAGTGAGCCCCCAAAATAGAAGGCTATTTGGTCTGAGAAACTCCGAAATGAACCAACCTCCACAATTTTATCTTCAGAATATATTTCTCTCAACCCTCCCAAAAGTACTTCTGTTTTTCCCAGGATTAGTTGTTCCATTTGGTAACAGAAGTCAAAGAGAGTGTGTGCGTGTTTATCATTCATACACTAGTAATTTTGCAGCCTCATCATATATGGTGATAATGACTGATGTATTTGCTCTGTTCTGCAAGCTTGAAGTAATATCATAGCACAAATGCATATTAAAACTACTATAAATTTTTGTTAAAGGCTGTAAGCACTACTGACAATACCCTAGGAAAGCGATACTATGAATTACTATATCATTATATCCTACCGTAGAGCAGTTGTCATGAAAACAGCAAAACTACGTCATCTAGTGAAACAGAACTGTGTTTTTAATGCATTCAGGGGATGCCACAGTTATGCATAAACATATTACTTTAACCAAAACAAAATGGAAGAAGCTCCTACCGTAGAAGTCAAGTTTTTCAACCCTTTTTTAGGCTGAAAAATGCCCCCCTCGACTTAAACGCAGGTCTTCCCCCACAGAGTCATAGCGCTTACTCGCGAGTTACGAAGCCTTGTCCCCCTCACTAACTCACGCTTTCTTTCTTGCAGGCTCTAAGTCTAAAGCTTGGCTTCAGGGAAGTTGCCGCTCGAGGCAGCCTGTCTCTATGGTTTGTTTTCTTTTTTTTTTTTTTTTTTTTCTTAGAAGGGCAATGCTCAGCATTGCCCTTTTAAAAGAAAAACCATAGGAACCAGGCTGCCCAGCGAGCTGGCAACTTCCCTGAGGAGAATCCAGAAAGCAATAGACTTAGAGACTGCAAGAAAGAAAGCATGAGTTAGTAAGGGGAATGAGGCATTCTCTGCTTCGCTTTCTCCTGCCTTCAGCCACTTTCCCTCTTCCCAAACCCGCGCACGCCCACCTCACTCCTCCGTAAAAAGCCTCCCAAGGAGGAAAAGGGGGGAATGGAGCTTCTGGGGCGCTCCTTTCCTCCAGCTGTGGCTCCTTTGCCGGCTTAGTACCCTGCCTCCTGATGGATCTTTCCCACCCTTGACTTATACAAGAATCAATAAAATTTCCCAGTTTTTTGAGGTAAAATTGGGTGCCTTGACTTATATGCGGGTCGACTCATACACGGGTATATACGGTAAGTAGCCTGTTGAAGACTTAACATACTTCAGAAAGGGTAGCGTGTTGAGAACAGCAACTACACAGAATCGTATTCCGATATATGTTACCTACCCAAGCAATCTGAGGAGGAGTGACTATGTGCATTCTCCTCTAAGAAGCGTGGAATGTTGAGGGAAGTTCTTGTCCTACAGCACTTTAGAAATCAACCAGATTTTTGCAGTATCTTTGAGAGTCAAAGCTCCCTTCGTTAGATACAAAGGACATTGAAGAGGAAAGGAGGGATAGCAGTAGCGTTATTGAGAAATTGGTATTTTCAGTGTCTAAGAGATTTGGGTTGGAAGAAAATTTCCCAATCATTTATTTCTCAACCTTCCAGAGATCCCATAAAATGTATTCATAAATTCCATATTCTGTTGACTGCCACGGTTAAATGCAAAGGTCTGTTAGATTGTTGTGTAATCTCGAGAGCTATTCATTTAAGGTATGTGTTAGATTTGCATGTCTACATGTGCAGATCTATGAATTCTAAACTTGATTTTAATACACGAGCCACAGGTGTAAGAGTTTTTCAGAACATGGCTTACACATTGGGAATATGTATACGAAGCTAAATACTGAAAGAATATCTACCCATATCTATAATAAAGATCTATATAGATAGATATAGATAAATTTGTTAAAATACTAAAATATTATACAAATATTAAAATATTGCTTGCTACAAATCATCAGAGGAAGGTTATGTTGCATTGTTACCATATGCTTGTTGCTAAATTATCAGTATGTTCTATCAAGTATTCTATAACAAAGGGGACTCATGTTACATTGGTAAAACAAGTCTTTCACTGATGTTGTAAGTTCCTTCAACAATTTTTCATGATAATAACATTTGTGAGTTAGTGTTCTGAATACTCTGGCCAAATGAACTGCATGAAAAGCTTGCTATGACAAAATTAGGGCTTGTTAGACCTTCTACTAACTAAGCACATGTGCCAAGACTTGTGTAATATAAGCACATATACAGAATAACGTCAACAGTGAAAAAAGTCTGGAAGAAAACAAGACAGTGAAATATTAGCCTAATGGCTGCCTAGAACCAATGACATAATTGACTTTAAGAAAATCAATGGGAATGCAAAAAAAAAAAGAAATCTATGTAAATTAATTGTCTGGTTTACGCTCAAGATGTCAAAGTCCAGACTTTGATTTAGTGGGATGGAAAAATGGTTCAAATTTCACTTTCTGATCCTTAAAAAAAATTAAATTAAAAAAGGAAAATCAATGAGGTGCGGGAACGAAATGTGAATTACATTTGCTTCTGATTAACATCTGAAACAACTGATTGCTTTCAAAAGCTTCACTACTTCTATGGCACAGAAGTAAAAATTGTGTGTCCCCCCCTCCCCCAAGCTACGCTCACTGTCTAAACATCTGAACATAGATGGTTTTTATTAGGCATGGAATAAATTGTATTTTCTACTTAATGGCAAGGTAATTTTCTGGAATAAAGTCTTGAAAAGCTTGAATGAAAACAATTTAATGCCGCACCTGGGACTCTTCGGCAATAGCAGAATAATTTTCTGAAAAAGAAAACGGCAAATTTGTTTTTGTAGTCCTCCAGGAATAACATGAAAAGCCTGTACGTACAACTACCAAATGGTCTAACCATTTACGCTGAAATTTTATTCAAAGCACCAACATATTACGCTCAGGAGTAGATTCCATTTCCGCTGCCATTTAATTATTGAACAGTAATATTCCCAAGCAAAATGCTCTATCCCCAGATAAAAATAACAGTTATTCTTGGTTACGGAAATATTTTCTGTAGCAGAACACCCTGCGTTTAGCATTTTTTAGCAATCATTTCCCATAAAAAAACACTATCAGTTAAAAGAGCTACAATATTGTTCTGCACAGTCCTCATGTATGATACAGCTCTAAATACCAGCTAGCTGCCTCTGGCCATTAGAAACTGCCCCCAGGTGACCAGCAATTGACCTTCAGAATTTCAACTTTTCAGCAATGCCATGTGCGCCTGGCTCTTTAAGAAGGGGTGAGGAGGAGGCTCGAACTACATAATCATCACAGTCAGCCTGTTTAATTGTGTAAATCTACTTCTATAAGAGTGATGACAACATCAATTCTAGTTTCAACGTACATTCACTACATGCCAAAGCATTTTTTTTCCATAGCACAGTACTGGAGAAAGATCTACGAGACCTGGGTTTAAATCCTAATTCTCCCCCCTAACTTGCCTTATGACCTTGTGTCAGTCATTCTTTCAGTCTAACAAATCGCAGGCCTGTTGTAGGGATGCCAGTCCTCCTGTTATAGTAGGAGACTTCCCAGCATCCCTGCTTTTTGCCACCAGGAGGAAAAGGGGGGAATGGAGTGTGCACTAGCATGCTGATGTTACTTCCAGTACAATTCAGAAGTGACACAGAAGTGGACACTCATGCATTTATTAAAACTCTTAAGCTAAAATCATAAGATTTTTGTAAGCGTTATAGAGTCTAAAGACATCACTTCTGGTTTTTACCAGAAATGATATCAGCACACAGTTGATGACAACTGTGTGCCAAAATCCCACCTCCATTTTTTTCCCCTGGATTGCCGGATGTGACCTGCCAACCCTAGGCTGTTATGAAGAAAAATTAGGAAGGAAAAAAAATGTGTAGTCTGCCCTGAGCACCTTGAACAAAAGGCAAGATAAATATGTACTAAGGAGATTTATTTCCAGGGCAGACAATCTCTCTTCAGATCCCTTCAACCACAATTAGAGCGTCTATCTGTTCTGATTTACTTAAGCAAACTAATTTTTACTCTGTGTAGAGTCACATTTATAACCTCCGCTTTTCATGCCTAAACAAGACTATTGCTTATTATTTTATTTCCTTTTATCCTGTAACTGAGCCACTGTTGGGTGTGAATTGAACTATGAAGGAAATGTGAGCTGTTTTCATTTTGAAGCAGGAAAGAGGGCAGGAGTAAAAATGGCTTTGAAATGAAATTAACTCAAAGATTTAATGGCAAAAGGATTTTCCCCCCTCTCCTTTGACTGCTGTCTGCTTTTTCTAGTGCTTAATTTTTGAAGTCAGAAGCTTAATTGCCTGAAGTTATGCTTTCTGACTGTAAACGCTGTTTGTGATATATGGCTGTTTGTGGGGCCAGGGCTGAAGGGAAGAAGAGCAGAGAGAAGGTGATGCAACTTCCAAAACACCCTGACATGTAATGACACTGACAACCTACTGGAATGAAAATGGCCACAACATTCTTGGTATAGCAGCTGACAGAGCATAAAGCAATGGATCCTGATATCAGCCAACCCACCTGCTGACCAATGCTTTTCATTCCACCATGCCCCAACCCACCTGCTGGGTGGGGGAAATCCCATGCGATGGTAGATTGATGGATTCCACATGGGCACCAGTCACTGAGTGGTTTCCCCTGACACTTGGAGTGATAGTGCCTTGACAGCCACTGAGCTGGCCATGTCTCCATAAATCCTCATCCAAAATCCCTCAGGGGGAATCCCTGAAAGATGAGGAATTCAGGCATCCAGGCCAATCCCCCCCGCATCCAAATGGATCCTGATCCATGCTGATATCGCCCAACGCAGTTGTGACATGAACAGTAAAATTATGTTGATTTTATGGTTTGTTTTACTTGTGAGATGTCTTCAGCCGGTCTTGGGAGAGGCAGAACATCATTATTTTAAATAAGTAAATAAAATAATTATGATCTATAAATGTTGAACAGCAGAATAGTAAGCCACAGTTCAAAAATCAGGCCTACCAATAACCATTTTACTAATAACAATTTTCTGTGTTTTACCATATAAAAAATATTGAAATCAGCAAAGTCGTACATCAAAAACTCCTCCTTACCAGTACAATAAGATACGATGATCAATCATATCAAAACCAGAATATAGCTTTAATACCATTATCTCCTTTTTGGCAAAAAACTTAAAAACATGAAATATGTTTGAGCAATCACATTAAGAGAACAAATGGGACTAATGTTTCAGCAGCCAGGTCAAATGTGGCATTTAATCAAAAAAGTAGTAGTATACATCAAATTACGCCTGAAGACAGTTCGAATCTTATAAGGCTACTGGCTTAGAAGGATGCAACTTTGCTCAGGATTGCTATGTTAGTGACTTGATTATTCACTACCCCATGAAGTTGAAACTGAAAAAAAGCAAGTTTTGCAGTTGTACACATTAATTATTTATACCAATTTCTAAAGTAGGCATTATGGTGGCCTATCTTATAGGGTTGCAAGAATGACCAAAAATTAAAAAGGACAAAAGTATTTTCATAATTTCCCAAGCAAGACAAAATAAAAACAGTTCAGACTGAGGATGATGCTTACCAGTGTTTCAGAGGAGACAAATAAAAAGAAAGGGAAGAACATTTTTAGGGTATTACACCTACAGCATACAGCAAGACATAAGCTAAGTGATTAAGTAGACTTGCTTTGTGACGCGGCTCCCACTTCCATATAGAATGAACTGACCCTTTAGGATCAAATGCTGATCTCTTCTTTCCTAGCAACCACTAGTCTCCCAAGGATGCTTGCCTCCAGAGATGTAGCAAGGGGGGAAAGTGCCTGGTGCATCGGTGCATCCTTCACCCCATTACGGAACACTCCCACCCCACCCCGGAATGCCCCCGCCATGCCTCCACAGGGGCGTGCGCCCGGTGTGTCGCGCACCTTCCTGCTCCCTTGGAGCTACGCCTCTGCCTCAGATGGAGAAGAGCACTGTCTAAAGTATGAGACAGATGGAAATCCTCTATATTAACAAGATTAGTGCTGGAGAACAGATCAGACAATTGAAACATAAGTTTAGTGCCTCTGGGTATGAGAATATGTATTGTTGCATATATTATTTGTATTGTGTACATTTCTGTGATAGACCAATGCAAAGAATGAACACCCATGCTTTGGATTGTTGGCTATCAGCTACATTGTAATCACTGTGATCAAGTCCATTGAAAGAGTACCGTCCCTTAAATCCCTTGGCGTGATTGTAGCATGGTTCTTATTGTCCCGTACATTACAGATATCAAAGCAAACCAAATGAATATAACAGTCCTCTACCTCAATCTGTGTAGCGTTGTCGTGTGTGTCATCAAGGAGCAGATCTGTGAAACCTCCAGGTTCTGAGGAGTCCTGACCCATGCTGGCTCTGTTGGTGTCCACTGGCTTGAGAGACTCTGAGCGCCGTTTCCATCTGTGATTGTATGTGTAGGAATCCACATGTACACTCTCCTCTACTTGTGGGAAGCTCCGAACCATTTCATAAAATGAACCTGTTTGACAAAGAGAGTTTTAAAAGAAGGTTCAAAAGGTAAGATCAAAGAGCTACACTCTCTCATAATTATTTTATAGTGTCTATCAATCTGTATTGAATTTCACAGTGCAACAAACAAGAGAATCTTTGCCAATTTATTACACCAATATATTATGCTCATTATCATTAAGTTTATGTGCCTACTTTAATATTCCTGGACATCTATCAGTGGCAGGTAGATAAATTAGTTTAATCACTTCATAGAGTTTATACAAAAGACAAGGCAAGCCTGATTCAAAAAATTTCTTTCAGCTTACCAGCAGAATTTTTTTTTAAAATTGTTGTTTTTGTTTTGTTATCACTTGGCCTGGAGACATTCAAATTGTTTATGAAACTCCCTTCCGTTTCAAAAAGAGGATCTGCCAAATTTTGGCTTGCAGAAGAAAAACTGGTATAAATATTTCTTGCGTTCCCTGAAGTAAATGCACCATTTGAATCATGGTCTACGCTTTAAAATGAATTGGACCCTGCCTAGAATCTCTTCAGGCACAAGAAGGGAAGTGATTTTTTGCCAACTCCCTTCCTGTGGCAGCACAAAATGGGATTCTGTTTTTGTTGGTAGTATCCATCCCCTAAGCAATAGTTTCTCTCTCACAACTACTAGGCTTCAGTTGTGTAGCCAAAGCAATTGCAGAGGAAGTCTGAGAGGGAAGAGGACATTTTCTTTTACTATAATTCCTCTTAGTCCACATATCTGTCTAGTCTTAATTTTAAATTATCAAACAGTAAGAGATTCTATCAGGACAAAATCTGCCTTTTTGATTACAAACACACATAATTGTATTACTTCATAAATTAATTTAATCAATCTCCAGATAAAATTACCCCTGACTCACAGGAAGAGTTTTGAGGACAGGGTGTCTTTGAAGCATTCATTTTTTGTTAATATATTCAAGATAAGTCCTATTCCACTGTCCTCTCACACACAGCAAGGCTAACATGGGCAGCTCCAGGTTAATTAAAAACTGATGACAGATAACCTTGATTACCTCACTACCTATGCCTCTAAATTATCCCATCTAGTGGCAGGTCTATGTGGCAGATTAATCTTTGGGGAAGGATAGGATTTAAGGACCTGAAATTTACAAAGGAATCTTTTGACTTTAACTATCACATATTCACTATATATTGTGCAAATGGCACTAATTTTATTTTCCATCCTTCAGATGCTATTTTAGAACCAGACATGAGTCATGAAGAAAGCATTCAAGTTTCTACTCTCTGTTCCTCATAAAGATGATAGTTTGGTCAGTTGAGGTGCAGTAGTTGAGAAAGTTGTATTCTTCCGCATTAGAATATAGTCCCAGACGAATATAAGAATTATCATTCATGCCTTTGTCAAAACCATTATTTTGTTAATTATTGAATATGGCACTTTGATATAAGAGCATTTATGCCAAAATGAATTTTAACTTTCAAACAGATGAAGGGAGCAGGGCAAAGGGACCCAGGCAGAGCATTCTACTCTTTTTTCTGTGGTGGAGGAATTTACAATCTACTATCATCTTTATATGGAATAGAGTCATAGATGACTAAATAAACCCTTTATGTTTTTTCTCCCAGTTCTTCAAAACTGTCCATGGAATCCACATGAAACTGAGCTAAGAGAAGGCTTTCGAGGGTTTTTGGGAAGAGGAGTGCCAAGGAACAACTCCGTCAAGCCAGGTTTCCTCCATCCTAGATCTGTGCATTTCAATTTTTTCTGCCTAAGTGTAGTATTTTACATTTATAATTGTTGAAATTCATTTTGTTAGTTTTGGCCCTGCTCTCCAATCTATCCAGGTCATTTTGAATTCTGACCCTGTGCTCTGGGGTATGAACTATCACTCTAATTTGGTGTCATCTGCAAATCTGATTAGCATGCTCTCTACTCCATCAACCAAGTCACTGGCCCTTTCTGCACTGCGGAAAGGGCGCCCCTGCACCGGCAGGAATTCTGCCAGTGGAGGGGTGGGGGCCGTTCACACAGGAGCATGCGAGCGGCCCCCGCAGAGGCCGGCGTGGGAGAGGTGGCTCTACATGGAGCCGCCTCTTCCCCGTCACATCCCGGGCTCACCTGCGTTGTCCTCATTAGCCGCCTGCTGGACTCCTAAGACCTCAGCCCCACGCTGCCCCTCCGACCTCCAGGGGTTGGAGGGACAGCGAGGGAGGGTCTCAGCAGTCCAGTAGAGCGACGCAGGACAATGAGGTGAGTGGGGGGGACGGGGAAAACAGTGTGTTCCCGGCGGTGCCGTTCGCACCGCGCCGGCGGGAACACGCTGTTTTCCAAACAGGTTTTTGGAGGCAGCCTGATGCCGCTCTGGTGGAGGTGGAGGGGAGCCAGTTCGGCGCTGCTGCATTTCAGCAGCGCCGCCTGTGCGAACGGCTCCCTGGGGACGGCGTTTTTGCCATCCCCAGGGTGCCGTATATGGCCCGTGCGGAAAGGGCCATTGATAAAAAAATACTGAATAGCACTGGCCTAGGACAGAACCCTGCAGCACCCCACCAGTCATTTCTCTCCAGGATTAAGGTGAGCCATTGGTAAGCACCCTTTGGTTTGGTCAGTCAACCAATTACAAATTCACCTAACAGTAGCACTTAGTCCACATTTCACTAGCTTGCTTGCAAGAATGTCCTTGGAGGTCTCCCATCCAAATGCTATTGAGGGTCAGGGCTGAGTGTGTGACTGGCCCAAGGTCACCCAGCAAGCTTCAACAGCATGAGTGGGGATTTGAACCTGGGTTTCCCAGGTCACAGTCTGACAGGTCCTAGTCTTAATTGCTGCACCATTCTGGCTCTAGTATTATTAGATCTCTGAAAACAATGGATCTACAACATAATACATAATGATGCTAAACACTGTGATTCCAAACTGCATTAGACTGTTTCTGCAAGATGTCTCTAGTGTAAAGCACAAGGAAGTCTACTGCAGATCATGATACTCAAGCAACGCAATCACGAATGATTTGGATCGGCATTTGTCAAAACAACATATCTGCATTTGTACATAACTATCCCAAAAGCAATGCCATTGCATAGGAAGGAAGAAATAGGCACCAGAATCAAGAGATATTCTTTCTACAACCCCACCTTCTCCTCACTATTATGGTAACTTATTTGGTTTCTTCAATGTGATGGCTGAATGCAGTTAATGACCTCTTCTGATAGGCTTTCAACTTGCATGAAACATTATAAAAGATTTTGCCTGTTATCATCAAAGATATCAGAGGGGTGCTGTGTGGTTTCCAGGCTGTATGGCTGTGTTCTAGCAGCATTCTCTTCTGACGTTTCGCCTGCATCTGTGGCTGGCATCTTCAGAGGATCTGAAGCCTTCGACAATACATAGATATCAGAGTTTGCACTCAATTAGCATTGCTGCATCATTTAATTCAACTGGAAAACCACTAGATATTGTAAGGACGTACAATCATAAGAAAACGTGCAGTACTAACTTGTCTAGCAATTTATATGGTCTACGGCAGAACCGCAATTAAATTTCACATCTATGCTTCCTTAGTACATTGTCAAATGCAAAAGGGTTTTGCTGTTTATGATTCTTTCACTTGCTGCCACAGAAGGGGAAACATTCCAAGAAGCTCCCTAAAGCAAATATTTCACAGCACTGTTTCGGAAGGAGCAAGATTAGCAGCAAGAGGTTTTGATAATGAACATATAATTAAGCCTGTGTTTTGCTCTAATGATTTTAGCAGTTGTCCTTGAGGTTTGCATAAAATTAGAAGTGAAAGTGATTAGGTTTGTGATTTTATTCCTCGCTTATGTTGAATTTAAATTTAAAATTGCGGCTGTTCCATTGGAGAAGACGGTAAGAAGAGGAGCGGAAATGACAATCTCTTAAAGCTCTTGCAACTCTGAGATCAGTCGGAATTAATGAATGGTTTGTCGGCTGCATTCAGGGCCACTTGTGGTTGCAGTTGATCAATTCAGCTCTCTCCAGTCAATGCAATCAATGAGAAGCACTAGAGCAGGATTTGGGAGGGGAATGTGTGCATTATAATTCACTCAGGCCAGACAGGTCTAAAAAGAATACTTCAAAAGAGGGAAAGAAACGGCTGCTAAAGACAAATAATAGCTACCAGCTAGACCTCATTCTGCCTCAGAGGCATTCTGTGCCAAGTTACTTCCTGTAAAGACTTGCACAAAACAATAGGAAACACATTCAACTGTCAAAGAAAAAGGACATTCCGCTTTACTAGATTAAGTTGAAAAGTTTATTTTCTTTATTTTAAAAAAGTTTGTTTTCCACAACTTGGTATAAACTTTGCATCTGTTACCATAACTGTACACCTAACATTTGAAATTAAAAATAATTGAATTATGGTTGCCAACAGCCTAGAGAAAGAAATGTTCTAAGCTTTTAATACAGGCTTAATAGAAAGTTATTTACTAGGTAGGATTGCCATTTGCCTAATGTTGGTGAGGGAGCCCTCACTGACACTTCCTGGTCCCCTGCTGGCACTTAGTGGTACAGAGGAGGAAATGGGGGTGGGGATGGAACAGTGTTTTCTGATGTAGTGATGTCAATTCTTGCTACATAACTAGAAGCAATGTTACCTCGCGGCATTCTAGGATTCACTTAAAACTCTATGGTTTTTCCACAGAGTTTTCAGTGAATTCTAGAGCATTCCTCAATGCAGTGATGTTAAGTTCAGTTATGTAGATGGAAGCATTAGAAGATCATTCAAGTAACTGCCATCCTTGCTAGTCTCCCAAGGGTTGCCAGCCAAACCTATTACCAGAGTTTACCTGTCTATTTCTACATATTAAGATTCTGTTAAAGGGACAGAATTTTTTTCTCTTCAGGTTGTTGACAACCCTAAATTAAACACTGACCTGTCTTAAAATGAATTTGCCCTGATCTATCCATAAGTGCTTTGAAACAGGTCAACAGGTAGATGTTTCTAACTCATGCATGCAAGTGGAGCTGGACCTAAAGGAATATCAAGTGGCACCAATTTTTCTTTGAAGGAAAAGAAGAAGAGTTTGGTTTTATATCCTGCTTTTATTTCTTGTAAGGTAGGTGGAGCTGAGAGAGTTCTGAGAGAACTGTGACTAACATATGAACCCATCAGGCTTCATATGTAGGAGTGGGAAAACAAATCTAGTACACCAGACAAGAGTTCACCACTCAAGTGAAGGAAGGGGGAATCAAACCCAGTTCTCCAGATTAGTGTCCACTGGTCTTAACCACTACACCATATATTCACATTTCCACCACCATCTACTAGTCGCTAGGCAGCATGATTACTATTTTATAACATGGGTCTGCACGTGCACTTATGATTATTATATCTAAAAATGGTCCCTCTAGCTGTCCCTTTAGTCTCAGTTTGATTGACAGCAACTATCAGGCAATGTTATTTAGCTCCATACCATCAACTGTTCTTTCCTTCACATTAAACCTCTATCAGTCAAAGACAGGGCATTTTTTTCTGGCCAGTTAGCAACCTTATGAGTACTATAACTGCTGTAGAGCATATGGATGAACTGAGACCATTGCTTTCAACATGACATAAATCTACTTCAATTAGAGTAGATTTCTTATATGGCCACAATTTTCCTGCAAGAAATAGCAGGAAAAATACAAACAAATCATCATACATATGACAATCAGATATTATGTGCCCAATCTAATACATGGTATGCAAATCAATTTATTCATATCCCACATTTCTGTCCAACAGGGACCCAAGACAGGTTACAAGGAAGTTCTCTCTTCCTCAGTGTTATCCTAACAAAAAACAACAACCCTGTAAGGTAGTATGAAACATGGAACTTAGATTAATGGTCCAACACTGGTTGATCATTGAGTATGTGTTAAGAAATGCTTCATTAAATGTTTATGTGTTTACTTTTAAGTCTTCAGGGCAAAGAAAACTAGATATGTGGGAAATTCAACTGACTACAGAATATCCCATGCGTTCAGCAACTTTAGCATGATATTTCTGGTGTAGTCAGCTTCAGTGCTGATTATTTCTTGAGCCATGCATAGAAATGGAGAATGTTTGTGAGAATGTATAAAGAACAGAAGTAGACCAAAGATCAAGGATATCTGGCCCTAGACAGCCTGTTCTGCTGCAGTTTTAACACATGTGATATGCTTGAATCTCTTTATTTAGTCAGCCTTGTCCTTCCTCCTATGATCAAGACAAGTTAAGGGAAAGCAAACAACCTTGAAACAGCAACAGTTGGAGTCAAGGAGCCTAGCAGAGACCCATAAAAATACAGGAAACATTCTGTACTGAGATAGAACTGGGCTCAGCTATATTCTGGAGACTAAGGGTTAAAGAGCAGGAAACATTAAAAAGCAAGAGCAAAGAAGGAAAAGAGAGCACTCTGCTTTCCATCATCAGTGGAGCTCTCTCCCTAAACAGATCATGCACATAACAAGGTTTGGCCAGTCAGATTGAGAAGACTTTACTAGGATGCTTCTGTGGTTTCAATAGATATTTAATTTATTAGATGGATCACTATATGGAACTCTCCACGTGTTCCCTGTTAAATATGGACCCACAGCCCTTCTCTAAGGTATGATCAATCCTGGGTTAGATTTCAGGGGGCCACAAGGCGCATTTTTTTACCTGACTAGGGCCCTGCACGGGCACTGAGGGGGGGTGTCGGCATAGTTTATGCTGGCGCACCCCCGCGGGACCATTCGCATGGACGGTCCCGCTGGAAGCAGCGGCGGCGGCAGTGCAGCCTTCGCACAGGCTGTGCTGCTCCCAAACGCTCCTTACCTCCGGTCGCCTTCTTTCGCATTGTGGAGGCCAGGGGACACGCCCCCCCTTGCCAGAGCGACGACGCTGGAGAATGAGGCCAGGGGGCGTGTCTCCTGGCCTGCACAACGCGACAGAAGGCGACCGGAGGTAAGGAGCGTTTGGGAGGGCTGGGAGAGAAACGCCGGCTTCCACCCGGTGCCATTTGCATGGCACCAAATGGAAGCCGGCGTTTCCAAAATACCTCGCTCCCTGAGCAAGATTCAAAAACACCGTTTGGGCGGGCGCCGGGCGCCGCTGCAGTGATTTGGCAGCGGCGCCTGTGCGAGCAGTCCCCGCCAAAACGCTGTTTTACCGGCCTGCCACCACTGCTTTTGGCCCGTGCGGAAAGGGCCTAGGTTAGGTTGAGAAAGAATGGTTAAGCAAAAATGACCAAGTGAGTTTCCAAGTTTCCTATCTGAAATTCTATCTACTACAACATCTTCACAGCCATTCACAGCTTACTGGAGAATTTAAGTATAACCAGGAAGACACAGGTGCAATTACCACATTTAACATTTGATGTACAATCTGTGAGTTGTTTTAGACTCAGAAGCACTTCTGCTAAATTCATCACACTGTGCATCCCAAATCACATTCTTTTACATATGTAAATAAGAGCATGAACAGAGAGGAAAGTGGCACACCCTTTGTAATGTGGAATGTTACAGCAGCCTAAGAGAATGATCTGCTGTTTTGGTATATGAGGAAAATTAAGTGTACAAATACGAACAATTCGGTGCTTAGAAGAACAACATCGGCTGGCCATTTGTTTAAATCCTAAAAGTATAAACCATTCATTCGCTCTTGGGCAGCCACTTTTAAATGGGCTACATTTTCTAAATAGTGCGGAGAGGAACAATAGCACACATTTAGGGACTGTAATAAAATCAGTAACTTAAAGAACGCTGCCACTTATAGCTTCAAGGGATAGCACTTCTCACAGTTTTCACTTTACCAAGTTCGTTCTCCAATAACAGGAACCGCTCTCAGCAAAAGGAACACTGAATAAATTGGGAGAACTTTTGACAGCTGACATGGCTCTCCTTATGGGCTTGAGCTCTTTTTGCATGGCTGTGCAAAAGTAAAATAAAATAAAATGGAAAGAGAAATGCTCAAAGATTGATTGCAAAGGGATGTAATGTAGAAACAAAATTGTTTTAGCCGGTGCTGAGAGCACAGTTACAAAAATTAAATCCAAAACATTTTTTTTACAAAGTCAGTAATAAGGTATTTCATTCTGTCTCTGCTGCCATGTCCCTCGCTCCCTCTTTTATTGCCTCTGAGCCTGCTGCCACTTTCTCAAGCCCCAGAATAGGGATGGGAGGTCTCAGTCAAGCTCTTTTAGCTCCATTCAGTCTGGTCAGAATGCTGCTTAACAGAGCGATGCCTTGCTCTCTCTCTCACCAATGTGTTACAGCATGCTTCCTTCTCTCTGGCTGGCCGTTCCTTCTCTATTTTTCTAACTCCACCTCTGTCACCAGGTGCCCTTTTCTTCCTTCCATGTTCTACTGACACCTTCCTTGCCCTCCTTTAAACCTATCTCCCACCGACCCCAAGAGGCTGAGTGTCTTGGTTGGGCCTGCCCTTTCTTCCTTGGCCTGGCAACCTGATACCTCTGGCCCTGTGAGGCTTGGAAGAGGAGGCTGGATTGGGATGTGTCCATGCCCTTGTCAGGCACTGCTGTGAGCCAGGAACTTCATCTGAGCCCGCCAGCATCCTGCCCTGGCCATGTCTCAGTCCTGCTGCCTTGTCCAACAGCCTGGAATTCAGGGGGAGGCTGCTGGCAGTAGGTCTGGGGTCAAGCCTGGCTCCTGAATCAGGCTGCTGTCTAGCAGCAGCACTCCTTCCCTTATCACTATTAGAAATGCAGGGGATGAAGGGAGGAGTCATCTATGGGACTGGGGCTGGGAGGTCAGGGCACGAGTACATGGCCAGATACAAAGGTAACCCACATTTTATGAGCCATATTTGCCTATTTTGGAATAATATATTCTGCCTTTGCAGAATAAATCAGAGGAAAGTTGCATTTTGAACACAACAGATTCTTCTGCATTTAAGTATACAATATTTATTAATCAAAGACATTACAGTATCCACACAAAAATTTTAATCTGAAAAAACACTTTCAAACCAGACTGATTGGGCATCTAGCATGCTTTCAAAAGTGTGCACAAACTGACTGAAACTGGGTTGCTTTTTATGAACTCATAATGTTGAAATGGGTAAAAAGCAGCAATAAAGTAAGACATAACACTGTAAAAGTCTTCCCTCTCGTTGCCCTATTGGTTTTTAGTGCATTTTTTATTCTGCCCTATCTTCAAGGAGCTCAAGGAGGTATACATAGTCTTCCCATTCCCATTTTGTTCTCACAACAGGCTGAGAGTGGCAGGTCCAAGATCAACAAGTAAGTTCCTTGGTAAGTATGGATTTACATCCAGGTCTCCCTGATCCAGTATTCTAACCACTCCATGACACCACCCTGCTCACCCACTCTCTAGATATTAAGATTTAGACATTGTCTAGCCACTCACATGTTACCTGTAAAAATAAAACCATAAGTGGCATTTTCATTGCGCTGAATCCTCCACCCTCATCAAATATTTCTTCACTTACAAAGAGTACAATATTCTGCACTGCTCTTGCTATATTCTTATATCACGATTTTTCTGTTTCTTCCCCTGAATTTTAGCAATATCACAATTAACAGCTTGACACTATGCATATCCATGCAAACTAGCTTGAAATATGATCCAGAGCAACATTGTTAAACATACCAAGAGTCAACTCAGATGTACTGCCAATGTAACAGCATTTGTATGGGAATCATTGCACTGTGGCACGTTTTATGTACACATCCAGTCATCTAGCCACTGTTAAAACACTTTTGGAAAAGTTCAAGTCAGTTTGCAATAGACAATAATAAACAATGATTAAGAAAACAGTACATACAGTACACTCACACTATCTGCAATAGAATTATAGCAACAGACCAGAAAATATGACAGCATGTCAACAGGATAAAGAAAATTCAGTTAAATGCCAATTTAGAAAGAATGTCTTTCATCCCTTGGGAACATGTGAAAAAGAAATAGCATTCCTTGGGGGGTTTTTTCCCTGAAGAGAATCCCAAGAGGGTCAGAGCTGCAATTGAGACATGTACACCCCACCCCTTTGACTTTACTTGATGGGGAGATGGCACTGCCAAAATTGTCTACTGCCTACATTTCAGTTGGCAAATGAGCTCATATATGGAAAGTAGATCCTTCAGTTATGCAGATCCCAGACCATCGAGAGCTTTAAAGATGAGTACCAGTAATTTAAATACTACCTGGATGCAAATCAGTAAGTAGGGCCACTGATTCAGAACCAACTGAGTTTGTTTATCTCCTTCCAATTCAAACAAGTTGTGGGCTGTTGAATTCTGCAGTATGGTCCACTTAGCCCATGTTACAGTTGTCAAGCCCAGAAATGAACAAAAGCGTGAATCAACCTGGACCAGCAGGAATGTCACCAAGAGGATCTCTGGACAACTGGAGAATGAAAGATGTATTCCTGGCTCCTGTTCCATCTGCTTTTCAAAAAGTAGGCCTTGGCCAACTAGTACATTCAAGCTGTTAACCTGATCAGAGAAAATCAAGAAACACCATCTAAACAGAACACTTATACCTCTTGGGAAGAAATGCATTTTTTTTTCCTTTGGAGATATGAACTGAGCAAAACCTCCCTTTTTGTTTTTCAAAGTATTTCTCCTGTCAGAGAACAGGTGTGTGTGTGTGTGGGGGGGGTCAATTCAATTGCTTTTCAGCCTCATCTCAGCCACCCCTTTAGAAATGCTAAATGGTCTGTATGCATGCTTGCCATCAAGCACAGCTGACTTATGCTGACCCTGTAGTGTTTTCAAGGTGAGAGATGTTCAAAGGTGGTTTGCCACTGCCTGCTTCTGTGTGAGCTGAGAGAGTTCTGAGAGAACTATGACTGACTCAGTAGGCTTCATGTGAAGGAGTGGGGAATCAAGCCCAGTTCTCAAGATTAGAGTCCACTATTCTTAACCACTACACCACGCTGAGCAAAACTGTTCAGCATGTGTGTCAAGGGGGTTGCCTGACAGTGAGATGGCTGTTGCCCCTTCTTCCCAAAGTTAGATATGTGATATCAAACGAACAGAAATTAGGAGGAATTAAGTGCCAGAAAGACTTCAGGAAAAATTCCTGGCAAGTTCAGGAAGTTTCTTGGAACTTGCCTAACATGGTCAGTGAGAAGAGAAAGAGAGATGATAAAATTACTGGAACAATGGAGGAGGTTCTTTTTGGTGCTGATTTTATCAAGGCAGACAGAACTCTTATCTTAGGTATCTGGGAGGTAGCCCAGAGTGATCATCTGCACATCTAAGCAAAAGCTTCAAGATATGAAAACAAAAGCTTCAAGATAATGGAAACATTAGTAGAACATCTTTAACTTTCTCAGCAAGGATCCTGGGTTATATTTATCATCTACTTGGGCATATATAGAGGGAGAGACAGAGTAATTGTGTTTTCCCCTTCCTTTTGAATTCCTTGCTTTGTCTGATTCTTTTCAGGCAGTACGCTTGTGGACATTTTCTTTTTTAATAAATGTTTTACAATTTTTGATGCTAGCAGTGATTCTCTACCACATAGACCTCACAATCTAAAGAACACTATTTTAAAAGGAGCGCAAAAGGAAGGGAAGGGCCAATCAGTTGGCAAGTGGCTACTTCCCCAGTGGCACAAAAGTGTATGTACTTCCCCAGTGGCCATCTTTGTGGTTACCAGATGATGGATAGTGGGAAATACAGAAGCAAGGCCTCACCACTGGGAAAGGAAGCTGGGAGTTCTGGTCCTGCCAGTGGGCAATTCCTACAAAGGCCAGGTACTGCCAGCAATTGAATAGAGAGAAAAGGTGTTGGGAAAACCTCAGAAGACTCAGTGGAATATGGCCTGCAGGTCACAGCTGTTCCACCATACTTATCGGCATCACCTTGTTATTGTCTGGATTCAGTATGCTTGCTTACCTCATCCTCTTCCTCACAGCTTCAGCAAAGACTCAACAGTTCATGAGAAGTTTACATTCTGGGATTAGGTGGATCACTATGTCTCAGAGGACAGATCATCCTAATATTTCCTTCATTACCATATTTGAAGTACATGTAGAACAAGCTTACAATGGGGTTATTTCCAAGTCAACATCAACCCTGACTTAGAGGCTGATGATTCTACAAATGCTTCTGTCCTATTAATTCCAAAGGGGCTTTCTTATGCACAAAACTGCAGTCCTTTACAGGTACAAATTGCTAATTTTTACTACAGGATACTTATTAACACATTTTAATATCATACATCTCAACTGGCCCGCATTAGGAATCCACCCTATAGCTAAATAGCTTCCACAATGACAAAGCGACACACAGCTATATTTACAACAGGGGGTTCTAACAAACACTTTTTTTCCAATTGTGAAAAAGTCTTCTAATCTACATTTATCATGGTGACAGCCTACATTTAGAAAACTGGGGATAATTAGCAGATAGGAAATTGACTGTTCAATTGAACGCCTTCTGAACCTTCGGTTTGGGAACTGCTTGCCATTTAATAAAAAAGTGGAACCATCTAATCTTCCATTTAAATGCAAATTCTCACTCTCCTCTCATTCTTCAGGAGTTTTTCCACAGAATGCTAACTCCACCTTATTTAAACACATTAGATGCACAGTTTAGTTTGTGCTCTCCCCCACCCCAGTCAATTACTGCATTATAAACACTTCTGCAAAATCAAGCATCTACTTTTAATGGAGTTTCATATACAGAATGGGTATGTCAGCTTCTCTGCTTGGAATCCAGCCTGGGCTAGTTTCCTTAAAGCCAACACAAAACAGTGCCACCCAAGAAGGGAGGTACACTTCTTTGTGATTCCATTTTAGAACATGTGGCAGCTTTTAAGAAGCCAGAACACTTCATTTTCCTAACTAAAGTGACAGATGGGTAAGATAAAAGCCTATTGCCATTAATCAAATCTTTTGTCGATGCACTACAACTGAATGTAAAAGAATGAGGGTGATTATTTTCCCACAACTGGGATAAGCCTTTTTATACACATAATCTAGTGGAGGATACATAGGTGGACAATATACAATAGAAAGAAAAGGAACATAGGCACTCTGTGTGAACATTCCTTCTTTTCAGTGTATGGAGGACATCCTGAAACAAGTTGCTCCTACCATCCTCTTCTAGAGGACAGTTTCTTCAAGTTGAGGGAGGGTTCTCTAGTTGGGTTCTTGGAAAAATAGAAAGGGAAAAAAAATTCCCTGAACTATCAATAAACTATACTGTAGGACCAACCTGGACTAACCAGAAACAAATTGAATTCCTGTTTTTAGAGTTTTTTGTTTGTAGAGTTTTTAAAAATATATTATTCATTCAGTAAGTCATCCCCAAGGTCCTCCATCCATTCAGAATACTGAATACTTAGAATGAGTAACAACCTTTCTCAAAGGCCCTTTCAGCATGGACCAATAAACGTGGGTTGCAGCTGGGGTATGAGCCTGGTGCAGCTGTGGGCTGCCCCGGCTCTCTGTGGGCAGCCCCGGAGCTAAGTGGGCCACCAATATGCCTTCGCACAGAGCTGTGTCAGGTTTTTTTGTACCTACTTCCCATCAATGTGGAGCTATCAGGCACACTGTGCCATCAACAGGCAGGCACAGATGCACCCCCAGAGACTTGCTGATACCAGAGGTGCCTGCCTCTGCAGATGTGAGCTGGGAGGTAAAGAAATGGGAAAGCGCAGCCGCATAATGCTCCTCCTGCCCAGCCATATGCTCGGTCGTGGCTGCGAGGCGCGTTAAAATGAAAGAATCGCAGATAGTGTGATTCTTGAAAAACCCGGAGGGGGGGGGGAAATGTGAAGCAGACTCGCATTAGGAGTGGGAGGATCCCTGTGAATTCCCCCCCCAGGTTTTATCTTATCCATAACCTGTGTTTGTTGTCCATGAGGAAAGGGCCTAAATGAAGGAGCACTGCCCCAATTTCAGGTGGGATCTATTGAATGGAAGAAGAAGAAGAGGGGCAAAAATCTAAATTATGAAGTGCCCTTTTCCCTACCTTGTCATACCCTTCCCCTTACTTCAACAAGTCTGGGTGACTGTTTAACAAATTCATTCAGTGTGAGTCCAGCTGGCATGCACATCAGAAATGGAAGGCTTCCCACTTAGTGAGTGGGCAATTCGACAGTTGGACGGAGGTGAGCCCATGTCCCCTAAATACTTTCTCAGCTCCCAAGCCATTACAGAAGACTTTCCTGCAATTAGAGGATTCTCCATGGGAGAATAAAAGTGACTCTTAACTGAAACATTTGGTTATATCAGAAGAATGCGGCCCTGAAAAATTCCTGTCCTATTTCCTGAGCTTCTCATGCTTTCTGCCTCATTGAGGGAGAAGCCGTGCAACAAGATTCAGCAGGAGGAGCTGCTGGCAGACCCTGACCTCTCTGGGGAGAACTGGGTACCATTCCCAACATCTGACAGCTCTTGATACCATCCAAGAGGCTTGAAGGAATTTTTGGCCATGCCTCTGGAAGTGCGGACATGTTTGGACAGCTGAGAAAGGGCGTGGCACATGTTCCCAGAGGCGTTGTTTCTCCCTTCAGAGAAAAAAGGCAGAAGAATTAAGTTTCTGGGTATGCCGTTCATGGGACAACATCTTGGAACTAAGTGTGGAACGTCGATTAGCTTATTGTGGAAATAAAGAATTTATGGCCGTTTCTGCACGGCGAAACGCCGGGTCGGGCGCTTGATGCCGCACTGATGAGCTGGGACCGGCCCGCGACGGACGCATCCTGGAATTGTCGTGGGCAGCCGGCGCCATTGAGCTGGCGCTCGCTTCAGCCTCGGGAGATTCCTGCTCTCACCGCTACCGGAGTTCCGGGCACAAGGTAAGTGCCGGTGGAGGCGGAAGCCGCCGCTCGCCGCAGCTGTTATCAGCGGCAAGCTTCCCAAAAGAGCTTCCCAGCCTGTGAAAATTCAGCTTCAGGCCGGGCGGTAGCGCCAGGCTGCTGCTGCAGCCGCTACCGCGCGGTATCGGTGGCCTGAGACGGGCGCTTGTCAGCTCCAGGTCGCCATTTAATGCCCATGTGGAAACGGCCTATATGTCTCATAACATAATTTCACCAGTAATTGCAAGAGTCTTTTAGTATTGCCTTTGAGCACCCAAATCAAGTAGTTAGAAACATTTAAAGTCTTGATAGGAGAGTATTATTAACAATGACATGAATACTATTACAATATCATGCTACCCATTTGTACTTGTGACACCATAGCAACCTGCCAACATGTTTTTTTTCTCACAGAGCAGGGGGACTAGGAACTTGATCGAGTGGTTGCTAGGAGTGTGACCGGTCCAGCAGTGATCCCTTTTTATCTAACATGTCAAAGCTGACAGGCAGAGAGTAGATATAAGGATGCATCTCAGCAAATCTCCTGCTTCCATGGCACAACAGAAGCTCCCACTCCACGCCTTCTTTCTTTTGTAATTGTGTAGAACTCTTGTGGGGCTTTCCACCCTGATCCAACCAACACTCTTCAATCTGAAGTTTTCTGATTCCGATAACTGTTTTCTTCCCTTTCCCTGCTGATTGGACACCTCCATCAGAATGCCTGCTGTGTTCAGTTTCCGTCTGATCTTACACTGATTCACAAGGCTAAGCTGTGAGGGCAGACAATGTGACTTAGGCAGCCCACCAAATAAAATTTAAAGGGTTTTTTCCTCCTTGAACAGAATACTGAGACGTGGAAATACAATCTAGCACAATTATGTGATAAAATCCTTTCCAGAGCAGGAGAAAATCTAGAGATTAAGCCAGGTTTCCTCAGTTTGAACCTAAATAACAGATTACTGAAGTAATTTTAGACCTCAACTCAAACATGCACTAGGTATAGTGGTGTCAGCCTTTACATTGTCAAATTCCTTGTTTCGTAGCCCTACTTTAGGAAAAATTTTAGCATATATATCAATATATCTATTTAGGGAGCGTTAATTTTGGGGCTGTATATTCAACATGTATATTAATATTAACATTACCATTTTTAACATGTGGTACCTATACCCAAGGAAGTTATTTTGTACAATAAATGATACCAAATGTACCATTCAGCTTTATTTTGACTACAAGTATTTTAGTTTGAATACCCCAAGCTTTTAAAATGTTTTTGAATAGATCTGTTAAACTTTTCTTACTAGTGTAGCAACTTAAGACTTTTTTATTGTTATATAATCAGTATGAACCATTCAGCTAACTTGTCTCTCCTAAAGGCAAGATGCTTTATATATTTTATTTAGGCCCCACTTTGCTCTCCAATGGGGACTCAAAGTGGTTTACCTCATCATTCTCCCATCCTCTGTCTTATTTTCACTGTCAGGTAGGTTAGGTGGAAAAAGTGTGACCTGACCAAGGTCAAGGAGAAAATTTCAATAAAGTGTGCAAAGTAGTACTAGAGAGCAGGACCTCAGTCTTTCAGTACCTCATCTATCCCATTCCTACATTCTAACCACTACACCCCAATGTCTCTATGCTGTCTGATCACTATTTCAACTTCTAAAAATGAAGTTGGAAACATTGACCCAGACAGTATGTAACATTTAAAAGGCTGTTGAAGCCAATATACACAATCCAAAGAGGCTTGCAACAGGATAATTCTACTGGTGGGATTTCTTCCTTCGGTCATGTTGAAATTATTTTCTGTTTCAACAAGTGATAGTAATAACTACCATGAAGTTACTGCTCTTAGTACTGTAGCCACAGCAGCATAATAAGAAAAATGACAAATGATTATCAGCAAGGTCTGGCAGCATAATACAGGAATCCCACTGGAATAACAATATTAAAACGACTGTCACAAGTTTTAATGCTGGGAAAACAAAGATCCTTTAAAAACACATCTAATCCTTCTGAACATATTAAGACATGAATGAGTGCCTCATCTAGCCAAATTCAGCCCACTAACTACAAGCTAGAGTATGTCAGATTCTAGACAAGTCTCCTCTTTGTAATGCCAGGAAGTTTGGCGCCAGGGTTACCAGACATGGCTACTTCATTATGTCTAATTGTGTGTGGGGGGTGGAATCCTGTGTTCACACTTGCTTAAAATGACCTGGTTTTTTTCTTTTAAAAATTCTGTTAGTAATCTCCTACAGTGACTGCTTTGTCCAGCCCCATTATAAATTTTAAATACCCTAAAATCAAGTGGGGTGGGACTGAAGTAGTGACTGATATTTGGAGTTTAAAGTGAACAACACTATTCTCAAAGCATGGAGATGGAGTCACTTTCAGAGTCTGAACATTTTCCTTCCTATTTGTAATAGTCGAAAAAGATTGCACATGATTTTGCAGTTTGCATGTTAATTTAGCAGAAAAGAATTCGGTTAGGAAGTGGTCTGTGTCTTTGTTAGAGCGATGAAATTAGTCTTTGGGGACTTCTTCACTCTAATTCTTTCCCCCAAAGTTTGCATTTGTAACAAGCACAGAGCAATGCTGATCTGACAGACATTTCCATCCCTGCCAAATAAGAATGTGGCCAACAGACCTCTTTCTCATCTTCTCCAGCTTCACTTGAAGCCATCAGCGGACTGTAAAGACAGAATGCATGTAAAACAGGATGGCAGTCTTCTGCCTGGAATGATCTTTTTCACCATGGCTACAGCCTACAGACTGGCTGACAGCCCATCTTCAACCTCAGAAGCCACAGTAGGGTTTGGAAGGAAACTCCACATTTTGTGGTATGGAGTTGATTCTGTAATGATCTAATTTGTTGAGTGTTCTGTGCAAATACAGTTAGCCTTGTGGGCAGAGTGCCGTTTTGAACAGAACCTGAATTTAGAAATCACAGAATAGGCCTTTTTGAAAATAAGAAAACTATCTCCGGATGATTCTGCACAGGCAAAATATAATGGGTTAGGGGTGTGAAAAAAGCATTATGGGGGAGAAGTTCCCACAGAACCGGCCCCCCAAATGCTTCTAACCCATTTTATTTTGCTGAACTCGGGTTCAATGAAAGTCACTAAATTAGCAATTTTTTCCCTTTAACCTGGATTTCTCACATTTCCTGCTTACCCGTGTGAACTACGGCAAGCAGGAAGTGTTCTGTTCTCTCCCCCACCCCATTCTGTCCACCATTATGGTAGATTCTGTAGGCAGCCGCCATTAGTATGTTTGTGGGGGGGGGATTATTGTGGGGGATTCTCAAGTGGGAGGATTCTCAGATGCATGTTTCACGGGGAAACAAAGAGTTTTCTGTGCAAAATAACCTGTATCCTATTGCCAGGCTCCCAGCAAGTCTGGACGGACCCTGGTCCCACCATGCAAATTGTGAGACAGGCAACCCTATGACTAAAATTGGTAAGTGTGTGTAAGAAGGCTAATAAAATATGTTCAGACCAATAAGGTCTTATTTGTAAGGCTATACTTACCAAAATCTTTCAACAATTCTATTAAAATAGCAACAATGTTTTGTATAGTCAATGATCAACACAAGAAAGACAACAATTACAAAACAAATTACAAAAAAAACCAGAACAACCCCCCCGCCCCCCCCATTACACTCTATTGAAATACAGTTACACTTCATGGTCTTTCTTGCACTCAGAATATCATTCTCTCTCTCTCTCTCTCTCTCTCTCTCTCTCTCTCTCTCTCTCTGTTTGTGTGTATTTAAAGCACCTTCAAGTTGCAGCTGACTTATGACCACAGCTTTCAGGGCAAATGATTAATTAGAGGAAGTTTGCCACTACCTTTTTCTTCAGAATCTTCCTTGTTGGTCTTCCTTCCAGGTACCGACCATGCTTAATTTCTGACATCTGACAAGTTCAGGCTACAACCATGCCACCTTCCCTCAGGATAGTTTATATTAAATCTATTTCCCATTATACTTTCATCTTCCCCTTCTCCAAGGCGCTCGAGATACTTGGCTCTTCACAAAGTTATCCGAAGTATTTCTGCTTCACACTGAAACCCATAAATATTTTCCCACTTACACGTTAACACTTGAAACAAAAAATGCAAAAGTGCCTAAGCAAAGAAGTAGACATTGGGGAGCCCCATCCAAGGAACCAGGCAGCTGGCTGTGGTGCTGCAGCTGCACAGTGCGGCCGCTCCTACAGAGGCTTCCCGGTGGTGTAGAAAGCCAGGTAATGTCAGTATCTCCCCCCACCATACCCCTGGTCCGCCTCTGCTACATTGATTGCAGTGTCAGGGAAAGTGGTGGCCTCTTGCCAGCAGAGTCACCCCTCTGCCAGGGCAAGTGCCCCAGAGAAGTCCCACCCCCTTTGGATGGGGCTGTAAAGATTCATACAAATTCTTCTTTGGGGAAGAAGAGGCAGACTTGTGGTTGAGCAAAGTCCAATTCTGGTTCAAAGGAAACTTCCTAAGTTCTTTGCTTCCTCCTAAAATAATTTTATTTTATCTACTTGGCTCAGCAATGTTTTTTTTGGCCAGATCTAAGATCCTAAGATCAGTGCTAGCAGAAATGTCTGTCCTTACAAACTCTTACATTCTCAAATATTCCTTTAACTGACCTACAGTGAGTTGGCATTCTAAAGCTCAAGTATCTGTTGAGTTGGTGGCAATAATCAATGAAAGAAATAAGTCTACTCAATCCAGCTACTTTGATTAAATTTTGCGCACCAGCTCTAAATTTCAATTTTTTTTCTGTTTAAATCTCATGATAGTTTCTTCTAGCTTTCTTGTTTTCAGAGCATATGGCTTCATACCACTGGCCACTTCCAAGACATGGCTGCCATGGCTGCCAACAATAACTTTTGGTCTAACCAGAGTGCTAATGCCCATTCACTCTCTGGTCAACCTGAGGGTCACCACTTCCTTCCACCAAAATGAACACCATAGAAACAACACTGTCACTGTTATGAGTCCAGTTTTGACTGAGCAAAGTGAAATATAGGCTTCCGTATTCAAGATGCTTTATTACTACATGCAGGTTAAATGATACCCTACAGCAATTTTAAACATCTGTTATTTCTGCTGCTATGAACAAATAAAACCTTCTGCCCAGCTTATCCTGCAGAGAAATCTTTCACAGAGGCTGCACATTTTCTTTTTTCATATAAATATGCACTAACTGCAAGAAAATGTAAGCTGTTTCTCTATGAATGTCTAAAAAAGACAATTAAAGTAAATAGTGAAATAAGTATTGCTTTACTCAAAAGCCTGGCAGCAGCCCCCAAGTGACATTTCTATGACTGACATTTCTATAACCACGCTGTGTCCCATCGGGCAGACTTCGGGCTTGGTTTAAATTTTGTTCCTTAAGGAAAACGACTAGGCACCAGAAAGACTGCAACACAGCAGTACAACCAGAAGCTAATTGGATGGCTGAACAGCTCATCAGACAACTAATAAATCTTTTCAGCAGCTGCTGACTGTAATCACACTTGTTTCACACACACACACACACACACACACACACACACACACACACACACACACACACACACACACACAGAGTGTGGTGGGATCCAAAAATTTTAGTAACAGGTTCCCGTGGTGGTGGGATTCAAACTGTGGCGTGGCGCCAATGGGGCTGGGCGGGACATGACGGGGGCGTGGCTGGGCATTCTGGGGGCAGGGCATTCCTGGGTGGGGCTGTGGCAAGGACGTAGCCACTGCGCAAGTCCTTGGGCAGGAAACGAATGCACGCAGGCGCAGGCTGCCACACATGCCGGTGCACCTCCTGCTAGACTGCTTCAAATTCTGCGCTCTACTGCTGAGAGGAGGGGCGTAACTAAGGCAAAAATCACGTGGCAAAATCACCAATTAGTAACCCCCTCTAGGCACACACAAATAATTAGTAACCTACTCTTGGGAACCTGTGAGAACCTGCTGGATCCCACCTCTGCACGCACGCACGCACGCACCCATGCGTGCACGCACACACACACACAGTTATTTATTTATTTTTTGGACTTTTATACCGCCCCATCCCCGAAGGGCTCCGGGCGGTGTACAACAAGGGCGGTGTACAACATAAAATTTTATGTATTTACTCATTTGTAAATAACATTTATAAATGTTAAAACTAAAAAGCAAGGTGTCCTCTAAACAGTTATCTGTATCTACTTACTCATTATCTAAAGAATAAATTCATATCACATAAAACCTATTAAAACAGAATTTACTACCCTTCATCTATGTATTTGTATCCAAAGTTCTAGGCAGCCCAATTCAGAGTCCTTGGTGGCCAGAGCCAGTGCCACTGTGGCACCGTTCTGCTGCCTCCAGAGGGCTTTCTGGCAGTGTGGGGAAGCAAAATGCAAAGCAAACCTATCAAAAAGCTCTCCATTGGGCTCAATGGATATGTCACCCAAAAGGGTGGTTTAAGTCCAATGCCCAGGCTGCCACGTATCCAAAGCCAGGGTGGAAGCCGACATCCAGAATGCCCCAAGTGCCCCAGGGAGGGGCAATCTGCTGGTGTAGGCCTGCGTCAACTCCGTAAGTCCCTTTATCCCCGCCCCACTCTGGATTGGGCTGTTAGCTTTTTTTGCAAGCCCACCATACGTGACTGAAAAACCCTTCACAATGTTCACATTTCCAACACATGTTTGGAAAGTTTTATAGATTTTTGGTAATTTTCTTAATCTCACTGCCAAAGAATCAGACACCCAACATGGATATGGTTGGTGGTTGTTTGAGTGGAGAAATGGCCTAGTAGGAGAAGAAGCAGAAGCAATGGTTTTTATACCATGCTTCTCTCTACCACAAAGCATTTCAAAGTGGCTCACAATTGCCTCTTTGCTCTCCGCCCAGGACAGAAGATACCATGTGTGGTAGGTTAAGCTGAGAGAGTTCTGAGAACACTGTGACTAGTCCAAGGACACCCAGCAGGCTTAATGTGGAGAAGGGGAATTGAACCTGGTTCTTCAGATTAGTCTTCCACTCTTAATTACTACACCACGTAAGCAAAACTAATATAATGTGCCAATGTATATGTGGCCCTTTCCTCACGGGCCAATAACAGCACCCCAGGGACAGCAAAAACGCCATCCCTAGGGAGCTGTTTGCATGGGGGGGTGCAGCTGCATCTCAGCCGTGCCGCCCTCGCTCCCCCCCAGCAACGCAAAGCCGCTGTTTCCAAACCCTCGCTTTCCCCCAGCAGCGCCATCACCCCCTTCCTAATTGACGTACCTTCCCTGTGACCTTCCGGCGCATCGCCCAGGCCTGGGGACATGCCCCCCTGCCATGCGACTTCAGAGCTGTCGTGCAGGGCAGGGGGCGTGTCCCCTGGCCTGGGCGACACGCTGGAAAGTCGCAAAGAAGGTACGTCGATCAGCTGACGGCGCAGCGCTGCGCCGTCTTCCCTGCCCCTACCGGGACCGTTCATGCAAATGGTCCTCTGTGTGTGTGTGTGTGTGTGGGCGTTGTATACATCGATGCACCCCCCAGCATGGCCGTGCGGAAATGGCCACATTCAGGGGTTGTCTAACTGATTTAGAAGAATTCACAGGCGTAAAACATTCCAGGATATTTCATATACAATAATTTATAGGGGAATATTTCAAGTGGACATTTTGGAAGGCATTGATTCATAGTGTCACCATGATTTGGAAGCAACTTGACAGCACTTAACACACATACTTCAAGAGTATATGGAGTTTCAGCTGGGAATACTGACTACTAACACAGCTGATAAGGAGTTGTGCAGACTGTGAGGATTTCATACTTGACTTTTCATTAGGAAGACATAGCCTCTTTGGAAAACATTCAAACAATAACTTAAAGTGGCTTGGGCATGACAAATTATTTATTTGGGTTCCTTGTCATTGTATCTGCAAGCGCAAAAGACCTGTGATTTCTGTTCTTTGGATGTGAATCTAACTTGTAAGCCTCCACCAGGGGAGCTACAAAGGTTTGGATTGGCCCACTAAATTCAGTTTGCCACAGGTAAGTGTGCAGGGTAATGTCTGTACCAAGCTACCTTTTGTTTTGATGAAACTGATTTTCAGCTCCGGAGAGTTCAACTTGTTTGTTTTTATACTACATTCCATGGGTTTAAGGCAGGTTAATCATATTAAAGCAGCAAATCTTTAGAATGCAACAAAAATACAAGTAGATAATTTAACCCAAAGAGAAATTGACAACTGAAATGATGTCTGAAAAATAATGTTTTTCATACTTTTTAGAAACAAAGAAGAGACTGTGCTTTCTGAACAGATCAGGGAAGGGAACAATACAATATAGTGACCATTAAAATAAACAAAATGCTTCAGGCTGGCATCAATCTTACCTGATATAGTAATGACAGAGCAGGCTGGGCCTAATTCCCTGATCGTAATTGACATGTGGACAGAAAGAGGTGGTCCATTATATATTTTAATCCCAGACTGTGAAGGAATCCAAATATCAAAACAAGCACCCTGAACTGAACCCAGAAATAGTCTGGTAAGTCAGTGTAGCAGGTTAAATATGTTCACGCTTCCAGAATCCAGATTAGAAACCACACAGTCTTTTTCTATACCAGTAAATTGTCAAGGGCAGCTCAGCTATAAAGAACGTGCTGAAGCAACCCTACAAGTTATGGAAGCATAGATCAACTTAGGAAGATCTAAGCTTTCCAGAAGAGAGGAAAGCTTGTATACTAGATGCGAATAGTAAAAAGCACTCCTAAACCACAGCTTCAATGTGATTCCCAAAAAAGAAGTTCAGGTCCAGGAACACTAAAAGACTTTTTTCACAGATCAGATGCGGTCAAGCACGCATTCAGAGGTCCTTGAAGTTCTTGTAAACAGGAACATAATGATACCAAAAATAAATTAGTAAACACTCTGAAAGGAATGATCTACCCACACTGACAACAGTAGAAAAATGTATTTTAAGAAAACAAGACCTTTTCTTCTTCTTTAGATACATCTTCTTTAGATACAAAATTGTAATTGGTAATAAAGCCAATTTGAGATGGGCTGAGGCTCTTACAGTAACTGATTGCATACAGATGCCAGTTTCTTAAAGAGAAAATTTTGTGACCACCTGTTTTCAATTTCAGGACTGGCAGCCTTGCATTTCCAGAGCTTCCTGGCATAATGTGTGGGTATACCATCTGCTTGGTATATATTCCAAATTTAATCACTAGCTCACACTGCACACTTACTAGAAACGGAACATTTCATATATAACCATGTAGAAAAATGCATTCTAATGCTTCTGAGTACTCCTTCATGTAAAAAGAATAATACGTAGAATAGGTAAACACTTATCTCTAGATTCTGAGTAAATCAGATTCTTTGGTGTTTTCCCTGTCACACAGCCTCAATATCATAACCTTTTTTGAACCACCTGAAGTAATAATTTACATTATTGATTATAAAGAAACCATGGATTGGATATCTTTATTCCCTTTTATTAGTAAGTGAAGTATCTTCCTCCACCACAGAAAGCCTCTACACTTAGTAGAAGGTAGGTCCAATCCTATGAAAACAAATTCATTCCAAATATCTCCTCTTCTATTTTGATACCATTTTCTTCTGTTAAAAACAGTTTCCTATACCAAACCTATACCCAATGATAACAATTCTTACCAAATATGCCATTCTTGGGTTTTTTTTTCTAGATTTACTATGACTATCTTTTTCATCTGAATGTCTGAACAGGATTTACTTTGTGAAAACAGAACAAACAAGTAGAATTAAGTTGGGATGATGAAGCCTAAGGCAAATGTGTGGTTAAAATGCTACTTGAAATCACAAAAAATGTGACTTGAAACTTCATTTTATGTGTTTCAATCTGAAGTGCACTACTAGATTTGAGTCATAAGAATGTAGATGTCTTAATTTTGAAACTAATTCTGACGCTATCAATCAGCATTATTATCCAGTAACCATCAACCACAGCAGCCAACTGAGAGAAAATGATAATTAGATTATCAAGTAAGTAGGATTTTTCTCTTGGGAACTTGCTATATATTAAAATGATACCACTTTTGGTCTATAATTATGCTGCACCGAAGGGAGATAAGTTACCATTACGCACTATTAACTGAAATCAAATTTCATGGACTATGGCACATATTAAATTGGTTACTTGCTTAACCTGAGGCATGTGTTTTTAATGTATTGCCTTTAATGAGTTGTAAATACATGTGATGAGACACTTCACTGGAAATGTATAGAATGAGTTACATAGCTAGATTTCTTACTATGAGAATTATTGCAGTGTACAGCCCTAAGGTGAAACCATCAACAATATTGGTTAGATGGGATACCAGTGAGGATTTATCAAAATCAGTGTGTGTTTAGTAAGCAATGAGCAGAAATGTAATAGGTGTATACTTAAATCAAGCAGAAATATAGACACCCTATATAAGACACAGACACTATATTTCAGACACACATAGACAACACTATATATCAGACACAAATAGACCAAGATAGAATCCATGTAAACATGTATAGATGGACATATTTTGAAGAATGAAATAATAAAAGCAATTTGGACAGGGTTGTAAAAGTAGTCTTTCTGTAACAAATTATATTATTAATTTCTTTACTTACAGAATCACCTTAGAACCCTGGGAGGCCTATGATAAGCAACCACACAGCTAATGTTATCTTACTATTATAACATATTATCATCATACTGGCACCAGTAAACTATTAAACCAGTAAACTATTATAACATATTATTGTCACACTGGCACCAGTAAACAAAATTGTTTACGCCTTGCTTATATAAAGGCTGATTAGCAAGATGAATAGGTTGTCACTTGAATTTAATTTTGTTTCTGTTAATCTACCCAATTTACCAACTGCCCCATGAAAACTGTGTTGTGACTGGGGTTCAAAACAACCACCCTAAGCAAGACTGCTCCATACTATTCCCATTACTTTTAATTTTGTTTCACATTTCTCTTGACAGTTGTTTTCAATTATGAGTAAACCACTGCCATTGACTTCCTCTGCAAAGCAACCCTGGAATTCCTTGGTGGTCTCCCATCCAAATACTTACCAGGGCCTACCCTGCTCAGCTTCTGAGATCTAATTAGAATGAGCTAGACTGACTGGGCCATCCAAATCAGGACACTTCTTCCAATCCTGGCTTTTCTGTTTGCAGTTTTCAGTATAAATGTATCTGCCTTGTGGTTGTGTATGACAGCATTAAAGTCAGAACAAACATCCCAAGTCTTGCATTTCAGGAAAGATTTTCCCAATTACCCAATGATTTCCATAGAGTTTCTCCATTTTAACAGAAGTATGTTAACCGTATTTGCGTATTTTTACAAACTCAAATCAGTAGGAGAAATCAGTCACCATAACAGGTTAAGTATTGATGTCAAGCAGCGGTTTAACGTTGTTTGGGCAGGGGGAAAGTGCTAGAAACCCTAATCAACTCAAGAACTAATGATCCAATCAACTGAAACCCTCAGCTGCCTACTTGACTCAAAACTCTCAACTGACTACTTTGCAAATAGCAGACTGGACTCTGTAATTTTGGCCTGGAATAATTTTCTTTTGTGTACATTCCTATGTATTAAGTTGCAAAATCTAAATATCCCAATAACTTCAACTTTGGAGTGAAATCTAGTACATATTTTATGTATAGCTCTCAACCCGCATGAATTCAAGACCAATATGGGAAAAAGACATGCAAGTAACTTTTTTTACATTAATAATGTATTAAGAATGCAAGCTAATTCAAAACACAAAACGCAGTAAGATTATTCAAGTATGCAGAGTGTGCTCATGTGTATTCATGCACGTTGTGAACCTGTGCAAAAATTCCAAGGACTCATGAGCTCAGACTATTTTTTAAAATGATTGAGATTGTATCAGGCCCTGAGAATTTCCTTTGTACTTTAACAACTGAGAAGCATTTTTCTGTCATGACAGGGATATGGACAGGGATATATCCTAACAGGGATTTTCTGAACAATCCTAAAAATTTCTGTCATTGCTGAGCTCCTTGAAAGGTACAAATGGCATTAATACATGAATGATAAAAACTGGTGGGTTAAAATGAGTGAATTTACAATTTTATTGGAAGTGTATCTGGCAAGTCCGTGCTATGAAGTCTATGTAATAAGTACAGAGAAGGAAATATTAGTGCATCACAGTATAAAGGACTGTCTCAAAACACGGTGTATGTTTTATGGGCTCTAAAAAACCTCCATGCACATGTAATAAAAAAACTTTCTGAAACTTTTCAGTTTTTCTTCCACTTTAGAGAATAACCAGACACTTAACAGCTGTTTACTGGTTCAGTGCAGACATTAAAAGATAAGGTTAGTCAGTTTTTCCAGTAAAGCATGCGGCCATGCATGCCATTTCGAATAGTCTTCGGCATTCTTTTTCCGGGATTTGCTTTCCAGAGAACTAGCTGTCCAAAATACCAACAGCATTACTTGCACTGAAAAGCCAAAAGGTCATAAGCTCTACTTTGCAAATTCAGTATATGCAAAAATTTATACAAATAACTTTTTCAAAGAAAATTTATGTTGCTTACTCACAAGTATAAGTGCAATTAAAAGTATGTATAATTACAGCATAAGTGTAATTTTCAGCAAAAGAACTAGTAGAGGATTTTTTGTAGGTCAGCTTTTCAACTAAAAGTGCAAACCTGGCACGATAAAAATGTCTTTCCAGTTGGCTTCTTTGCCAGCAAACCAAAAGCTTGCCTTTGTGTCAATTAAGCTATCAAGTATGGGAAGTTGTCTGGCAAGTACCAGAGCAGAAACATTCACTGACTTCAAAAGACTATGGAAGCAATTCTTAACGGTTAACAAATCTTGAATGTGAACTCCATATGCCCCAGCAGAACTTTTGAACTGACTCAAGAAGGACATGAAGATGCATAATGAGGAGCATCAATGTAATGCCAAAGACTTCATAACTTTTCAGTCTCCAACTTCAGCTCAGATATAGTTGTGAAGCTTTTATGCTTTCCCCAATGATTCAACAGATTCTTCAAACAGAAAAGGGAATAAATCTCTCCCCAAAATTGCAGGACGATTCAGCTTAACCATAGAGAATAATTTCTCAACAACACTTCCCCCCTTCAAAAAAAATTCTTAGCCCCAAACAATGACAATCATGAGGGGTTTTTTTTTCAGTTTGGATCCTTCTTGAAAGAATGTCAATAATGTAAACCCAATAAACATCTAACAGGAAGAAAGCATTAGTTCTAAACAAAGTTTTTGTAATCAATGAAATCAATAGCCAGATTTGCGAGGCTGCATCAGCATGTTTCATGAACGGCCCCACAGTCTGCGCAGGCTGCATCAGCATGTTTTCATGAACAGCCCCACAGTCTGCGCAGCTGGCGGAGCAGGCTCCGCACACCCGCGCAGCCCCCCAAACAGCTTCCTACCTTGTCCTGGCTTCCGTTGCTCTGAGGACACGCCCCCATGGCCAGAGTGATGGCCTCCTCAGAGCAATGGAAGCCTGGACAAGGTAGGACGCCATTTGGTGCCGGCGCAGGGGCCAGCTTCCACCTTCTGCCGTTTGCTCGGCAATGGGTGGAAGCTGGCGTACTCTGAAAACCTCGCTCCCTGAGCAACATTTGAATACTTCGTTTGGGGAGGGAAAGAGCAGTGCTGCATCATTTCCGCAGCGCCGCCTGTGCAAAGCGTCCCCCCTGCGATGTTTTACCGGGCCAGAATCGGTGATTGCAGCCTGTGCAGAAAGGGCTTCAGAATGCAAAGAAAAATTCTGCACATGCATAAAATTCACACAAAGTTTAAACCTGCTTTAGTCCAAACTGTGCACACAAAATAAACCAATGCAGAAAATAAGAAAGGGGAGATTTTGTGGTATCTCATAGCATATATAATCTAGAAAGTGTCTCTCTTCTTGTGGGACAGAGGCAGCATAGAATCATGCTGATCTCTTTAGCTTTATACTTCCATGTCTGATCTGGTAGAGAGGGAAGAGGGGCAGCAAATTCTTCCTTTTCCTTTTCTCTCCCTTCCCACTACAACCTTGGCCTTTGTTCAGACAACATAGTCAAAACAGCCTACATCTATTTTCGGGCAGGACCAAGGAAAAGGAGTTTATCTGGGGAAAAGTTGCATCACAATGGATTTCAATACATTTTGAGTATGTCTGGTCAGCCAGGCAGCATGTCACCAAGTCCGTTTTTTCCTGATTGTTTCAGTCAGACGTCAAATGATAGCAAACCACCCCAAAAAATCAAGAAAAGGAAAGGAAAAAGATCAGTCTTCAATTTCTTTATAGTGAAATCAGAATTCAATTGACAAGTCTTTGATGAACATCACTTTATAGCAATATAGTTGCTGTCAGTTATCAAAAGAAAAGGGATGATGGTCTCATTTCCTTTTATTCGACACCAAGAAGCAATACACTGCAAGAAAAATAATTTTCTGTGATCTTACTGGTACAGTGAACATGACTGCCTCTTTAAAATAAAAGAGGTGAAAAAAGTATTTGCAAAAGACATTAAGACTGACAGGCACCTAAACAGAAGTCTATATTTATCTAGGCGAGCAACACAATGTCACCGAGCGGTTCTCTTTCTATGCTTGCCCAACAACCGAGGATGACATAGAGGCCAGCAATCTGATGGAAAAGATAATCCAACCATAAGCATCATATTATTGTTAACAATTTTGCACTGTGTGTCAACAATGCTAACAGCTGGTGTGTCATTTCTGATTGCTATCATTCCTAATGGGCACGGAAAAACAAGACAGTTCTTTTTTTTTTATAGTATCAACAGCCATATTATACTGATGGGCATGGCACCCGATTGCTACAATCCTGTGTTAAAATGAAGTGTTATGAACTCTAGAGTAACTTCATCTACAAGTTATTTAGCACATTTATATCCCTTTTTTCAAAGATCTGCTTGAAGTGACTAACAAGAAAAAGTAAAATGATAAATAACACAGATTTTAAAGAATGAGTCAATAAAGGGTTTTTTTTTAATCAACAGAACCAATCTCCCATACTCATCATTAAAACTGAGCGCTTCCTGAAAAAAAATAGAAGTATCATAAACTGATTGGCTCATTCCGCACATGCAAAATAATGCACTTTCAAGCTGCTTTCACAACTGTTTTTGCCATTCCGCACAGCTTCAAAGAGCCCTGAAAGCAGCTTGAAAGTGCATTATTCTGCGTGTGCGGAATGAGCCATAGTGATGGCAAAAAACAGAATGGAGAATAAATTTGCTATACTTTTGTCTGTACTGGTTATATTTATTTAGAAAATTTCTATGCTTCCTTTCCAGAGACCCTGCTTTTCTAGAGACCCTGCGTGAATGGTGAACCAATAAAGTAGATTTTACAATAAACTAGTAATTTTCAGTGGTTCTTTGATAAAACAAGAAGAAGAAGAAGAGTTTGGATTTATATCTCCCCTTTCTCTCCGGTAGGAGACTCAAAGGGGCTTACAAGAAGCTGTGACTAGCCCAAGGTCACCCAGCTGGCATGTGTGGGAGTGTACAAGCTAATCTGAATTCCCCAGATAAGCCTCCACAGCTCAGGTGGCAGAGCTGGGAATCAAACCCGGTTCTTCCAGATTAGATACACGAGCTCTTAACCTCCTACCATAGAAAATTATCTTTGCCAGGAGGGTGGAACCTAGTATAACTTGCCTTCTTTTCCACAAAGATAACATGAGGGGACATCAGTAATAAGGGTGGAACCAGTGGTGGGATTCAGCAAGTTCGCACCACTTTGGCAGAACTGGTTGTTAAAATGGTGCTTGTAAACAACCAGTTGTTAAATTATTTGAATCCCACCACTGGGTGGAACCAATTATTAGCTCCTCTATATTCCACTGTTATTGGACTGATATTGCCCAAGCTTCTGAGAGGCAACTGTTACAGGGACAACTCAAATATAGGCTCCTTGCATGTGGCCTAGCCTTCTCATGTAACCTGAACAGCATGGGAGAGAGTTGCACTGCAGCCTTTCCGGCACTATCAAAGTTATGTAAGAAGAGAGGCAAAGACTAGACCAACAAGACCTCATCCTTAATGCATCCTTCCTAACTGAGAACCTGTGTGAAGAAGTAGATTTATCCAGTAGCCCCTCAGAGAGCAAAAATATTTTTCAGGGTACAAGTTTTTGAAAGTCAAAGCTCCCTTTGTTAGTTTGGTGTTGGGAGACAAATCCTCACTCATCCCTCGGAGATTAGGGGAAGGGTGAGATAAATCTGTGTTGGAGGAAATATTTTCACCTTTGCAGCTCCATATTAAAAGTCTCAGCAAAATGAAGGTGCAAAAGTGGGCATGAGATTCCTTTTTTTAAAAAAAATACTTGTTACTAATGGCCAAACTAGATGTTAGAAATTTGTGATCACTTCTTAAAATACAAACATCATCCATGGAGAACATCTGCACTGGGAATGCAGAAGTTTCCTTTGATTTAAATCAAGGGTCTCTAACCTACTGCTCTTCAGATGTTATGGACTATGATTCCCATCAGCCCATGCTAGCAGGGGCTGATGGGAAATGTTGTGCATGAATACCTGGAAGACCATAGGTTGAAGACCCCTGATTTAAATCCATCTTTCACCCAAAACTGCTTTTTTCCCTGTAAAAGGTAAGCCTCTCAGTATCACCTTGATCAATATTGTCGACACTGTCACCTTATTATAAACACAATATTATCTGTACATTCTTTTCATCTACGTATTTCTGTATGGAAAATATGAAAGATACCAAACATGTTTCTGCCATCAACTACGCTCAATGAAAGAATAAAAAAAAACTTGTAATCATTTTGAACAGACTTCAGTCTAGTAAGCAAGAGTAACATTATTTATTTATTTATTTATGATAACAACTACATTTTTATTGTATAGTGGAAAAACAAATCATTAATTCTCATTTATGTTCCAACAGCAGGTTGTGCTGATACACAAATTCCTCTAATATGGCTCAAGCACATGTCAATGTCTAGAGTTAATATTTCAAACACAGATATTTTTCCCTTCTGTGTTTAAAACAAGCAGATGGAAAATAAGAGTGAGAAGATGTTTTCTCCCCAAAAAACTGCTTGTCATTAACATAATGGTCCTGCAGGCCAAATAAATTCAGCATCTACAGCCATTTTCAGTACGTTAATAGAACAGCAATTATCATTCCAATTATTTAATTATAGGAACAAATCAAGATGTTACAGATTTAATTGTACCTGGAAGTGTAATGCAATGTTACAAAGCAACTGGGTCCAAAAAATTTATGCAGGCTGTGAAATTATAGTTTGCTTTCCCACAAGTTTTTTTTTTAAGATTAAAGCTTCAGGAACTATGATTTAAAGAGACAATCAAGGGCAGGGAAAGGGGGTTAGCTTAGTCCATTCCCTTGTGCCTTTCCCTCTTCAAAAACTGTTACTGTTGTTTCTCCACCACTATCACCTCAGTGAAAATAAAATAACATTGAGTGGGGAGGGGAACAAAGTGTGCGAAAACTGCTAAATTACTCCTCTCCACCTACTTCAGGCTGTCTTTTGAAAATTACATGTCCCCAAATCTTCAGAAAAATAATCACAGATCTCCACGTAACATGCAGTTCTGTCCTGAATTTCCACTAATTCTTTGTAGCTATATTTATGCACTGCTGCTGGACAGTCTGCCAAGAACAGTTTTTAAAGACCAGTCTGGTAGCAATAAAATTGATAAAGCTAAGTTTCAAAACAAATTCCTGTATAGTTCAGGGAAGAGTTTATATCGTTATCCAACCCCAGGGAAGAAACCACTTGGGATGATTTAATACCAACAGGAAACATGAAATGGCATGAATATATATGCTGTCATCCCTCATATTTTAAAGTTTATTTTAAACAAGAAAAACGGAGGAGGAACCATGACCTAATATACACTTGTCTGGACAAAAAACAACAACAGATATGAGCAAAACCAGGTATGAAACTCATTCAGCTACTTTATGGTTCTTTTCCCTCAAGAATTGCTCACTTGCAGGTATTTACTATCACTGGGGTGCTGTGTGGTTTCCAGTATGGTTCTGGCATTCTCTAGCGATGCCTGCAGATCTGCTGGCATCTTCAGAGGATCCTCTGAAGATGCCAGCCACAGATGCAGGCGAAACGTCAGGAGAGAATGCTGCTAGAACACGGCCATACAGCCCGGAAACCACACAGCACCCAAGTGATTCCGGCCGTGAAAGCCTTCGACAATACATTTACTATCACTATTTGTGTATCCGTAAATACAGATGTAATGCTTCACAATATTTCACCTCATGATCTGATATCTATTGCTTCTATATTAAGTGTTTTTGCTATTAAATAAGAGTGATGATGTTGCTTTTAACAGCTGCATTGGAGGAACATGTCTGAACTGACTGAAGCTCTCTTACAGGAGGTATTGGAGGGCCCCAGGTTTCTTGTGCTGAGGGATTTCAATGTCCATGTCAATGATGTCTCATATGGAACTGTGGAAGACTTCATGGATGCCAGGACAACTCTGAGGGTGTCAAAATGTGTTTCTGGCCCATTTTAATTGTCAGATCGCCATTTGGTGAAATTTGGACTATTGATACTGCCTGTCCACTGCTGCAACTGATTGAGATGGTCTGCTCTCAGAGCAAGATGGAATCTGAAGGATTCCTGAGGGGTCTGGGGAAGTTTCCATCCAACATGACTGGTGTTCTTGTGAGGCCCTGGTCATGCTATGGAATGGCGAGATGACCAAGGCCGTTGACACGATTGCTCCAAAGTGCCCTTGGCCTACCAGTAGAGCTTGGATAGCCCCCTGGTATATGGGGGAGTTTAGGGCTATGAAGCAGTTAGAACAATGGCTTGAGCACTGATGGAGAAAACTTGCTGTGAATTTGCCCGGACATCTGTGAGAGCTCATTACTGAGCCTCCCAGATGGTGGTGAAGGCAGAGAAGAGGGTTTACTTCTCCATCTCCATTGTGTCTACATACAGCCATATAGTTGAACTCTTCTGAGTGGTGAATGGGTTGGTATCCATCTCCAGGTGGAGGGGGGGCCAGCTCTCCCCTCAGAGGTCAGCTGTGATGATTTTGCAAAATATTTTCAGATTTGTATGGAGTAGGACTCCATGGTTTTGAATGATCCTGAGGTGATACCCAGAAAACCAGGTTATACGGGATCAATTTCAATTATTGCAACCCGAGGACATAGACAAGTGGCTTGTAACCCATGTAAATTTACATGGGTAAAGTGTTGTGTAATGGACTGTTAGTGTTGCATATAATTTATTGATTTAATAATGAGATTTTAATTATGTGTGTTAGCCACCCTGATCCTGCCTAAGGTCAGTGAAGGTAGGACATCAAGTTGAATAAAATAAATAAATAAATTGCAGGGTTGTGGCTGACCACTGTTCATTGGGTCCTTGGGAAGAGTGGCGTAATCTGTCTAATTTAACTGCATAAAGCAGAACATGCTATCTGGGAAGAGAAAACACACTGAGGAATCAATTCTATTTTTTTTTCTTTCTATTTTATTCAGGGGGGCTTACTCCCAAGAAAGTGTTCTTAGGATTGCAGCCTGAGTTACTTAAGAGAATTTGTGGAGTGGCTTTGCAACTGAAGAAGGCAACGGACAGGTACACGTTCCTCCTTACCCCATTATATCAAAAAAACCAGTCACCTGAATTTTCCTCAGCATTGCAGGAGGGCTACTGCAGGCTTGCATCAAGAAATGCTGTTAGGTGCCAGTGTGCTATCAAGAGTAGAAGGACTTTTGCCCCCTGTTCTTTGGGTCTGCACAGTGCTGGCCATCAGAACAGGCTAATAAAAGAACAGAGTATTTCATCATGACCTCTATTCAGTGATGCAGAGAGAGAGAGAGAGAGACAGCGAGTAGCTGTTTTTTGAGTGAAGGGGAGAAAGGTATAAAAATACAACCTGTCATCTGTGGATACTGTCTCATTGTCAAGCTGTAAAAACAACAGAAGAGAGAGAAAATTAGGATAATAAATTACAGTAACTCTTGTCTGGAGAATGAACACCGAAAAGCAAAAGTAATTGGAAATGGCAAATTCCACAACAGAACTCTGCACCATTCTCCCATAATTTTGAAATACGTATTTCAGTTTCCAAACTGTAAATATCTCCAACTTCTCTTTGCTAACTTTTAAAATAAAATGGCATGTGGCACAGCAAGATAACATTGCTAGAGGAAAAATGTATAAACTTGTGCAGTTCATAATGAAAACATCTTTTTCATATCAATCTATGCACTGCAGGCAATTTATTTTCTTGCAGATAAGAGTCAGTCACTGTGATGTACATAGCTACCAACTTTTGTCAAACTGGAAGTTTTCATAAAACCCAAACATTTAAAATATTTTGGAAGGATCTAAATATACCTGAAAAAGCAGAAGCATGCAACCTCCAGGTTACAACTTAGCACCTGTCATTCTTTATTGTTTTATTTTGAACACTGAGCACCTGCTCTTTCTCCAAAAGCCCAAGCCCCTCTTCATGGTTCTCTCTAACCTCTGGCCCTTTCTGCACGGGCCAAAAACAGCATCCTAGGGATGGCCAAAACGCCGTCCCTAGGGAGCTGTTCGCTCCCCCCCAGCGGCGCGAAGTCGCCATTTTCCCACTTTGCTCCACGAGCGAGGTTGTTGAGAAGGGACGGCTTCCCGTCGGTGCGGTGCGAACTGCACCACAGGGAAGCCGCCCCTTTCCCTGTCGCTCCCACTCACCTGCCTCTCCAGCATCGTTCTGCAGGGACCCGCCCACACTGTCCTCCGACCTCCAGGGGTCAGAGGGCAGCATGGGTGGGTCCATGCAGCCCTCCAGAATGATGCTGGAGAGGCAGGTGAGTGGGGGAGGGTGACCTCTCTGTGTAGGGAGGGACCTGGGACTGCTCATGTGAGCAGTCCCCACACCTCCACTGGCATAAATTATGCCGGTGGAGAAGCCCTGCTGCCGCCGTGTGGAAAGGGCCTCTGTGAGGCAGGTAAGGTTGAGCAGAGTTGGTTAGTTCTTCAATACCGTGCCTCACACTTGGTATACAGCCACAATTTTAGTACAAAAAATTAAACACTAATGATAAAACGAACATTCTTTTAAGAACTTTGTCAAGTACAAGTTGGAGCACATTATCAAAAGAATATTTAATGTTAACTCCAACCAACCTCTTGTGTAGTCAACAATCATGCAGTGGCCTTTGATAGCAGCGATCCCATGCATCACAAGGTGGGTGAAAAGAGACCTACACTGCGTATTGCTTAGAAAGACTGTAAATGGCTCACACTCACGCACAAGGGCCTCCTATAAAAACATGTGGAGTATAAATATTTTAATAAATATATAAATTATATATATGGGATGGGTAAGCAAGAACAAAGATATAAAAGTATTATTGAAAGTTTACAACTATTAAGAATCTTTGCACCTCATATTTAAGACCTTGTTGATTCCATGCAGACAACACAACTTTTTTTCAAAAGAATTAAATCCTTGCTTTGCAAAAGGATGCAAAGAACTAGACAGCCAAATATATGATTTAATTTAAAAGAATCCTGTTTCTAAAAGATGGAACACATCACATATTTATGTATATCAGGAGTTGCCAAAATTACAAAAATCAAAAGGTTACTGGGAGGAAGATTATCCCATGGTAGCGCAAAGTTTTGATCAAAAATATTGAGTTGGATATACTGACTCTCTTCCACAAAGTCTTTCTTCAGTGGAGAACGATCCTTCCTGATAATTCTCCATAAAAGGATCTCTTTGTCCATTATCCATTGAAGAAAAACTAAACAAATAAAATAACTGGATTCAGAGAGGCAGAATATGTACAGAGCAAGAACTTAGACTTGCCTCATCCGTGATTGCCATTTTTTTCTTTTTATGCATGCCCATTGGTGGATCAGGACCAGAATGATCTAAACGTTTGCTCCAGAAACAGGAGACAAAGATTTGATTCTGAAAAAGTAGTTTGCTTTCATTACAAGCAGACAGAAATAAGTATGCATATGACAGAATGCTCAGCCATCCTTGACTAACAACGTTTCTATAATTTGCAAAAGAAGCAGGCTTCATCTTAAGCTTTTTTCACACTATTCTCGCAGCCAGTGCAGCATCCTTTCACCTTGATTTAAATCTTTTATAACAATGAGAAAAGGGAAGGGAAAATTGAGAGAGAACAAAATATTCATTGTTTTTTTAAAAAATGTAAAGAACAACTGGTTCAACACATTTTTAAAATAGCCTCTCTAGCATCAGCTTGATCTGAAGCAATTACCAGGTGATATTATTGAGATCCAGGTCCTGAAAAGTTTCAATTATTTATTTGTGTAGCATGGTGGAGTGGTGAAGAGTAGTGGACTCTAACCTGGAAAACCAGGTTTGATTCCCCACTCTTCCACAGGAAGCCTGTTGGGGGATCTTGGGCTAGTCACAGTTTTCTCAGAAATCATGCAGCCCGACCTACCTCACAAGGTGTCTGCTGTGGGAAGAGGAAGGCTAGGCATTTACAAGCCATTCTGAGACTCCTTACAGTTTAGAAAAGTAGAGTATAAATCCAAACTCTTCTTTCTTCTCCTCCTCTTTTAGTAGGATGTTCTCTTCCTGGCCAGTTAGCAATTTTATTCACAAGCCTGACAAAATTTAGTCTCCACTGAACATTTTCCTTATTGCTGCATGTTTTCAGGTATTCAGGAAAAAAAACCCTCTGAAAAGTGGCATTCATTTAAAACACAGGTGTCAAACTCACGGCCCTCCAGATGTTATGCATGATGCTGGCAGGGATGATGGGAACTGTAGTCCATAACATCTGGAGGGCTGCGAGCTTGACACCTATGATTTAAAAGGTCGCAATATTCAAATAAAAGACAATGCTACTTTATAGGTGCCACAATAACAAGATCCAGAATTCTTTGTGTTGCTGAATAGCTTGCTGCTTTCCACTGGGACTACTGATCCACTAATGGCTGCTGGACAGCAGAGGGGTGGTTGTAGAAACCGTCAGATAGTTAATATAAATAATTAGGATGGTCCTCATACATTCTGGACTACGGAAATTGATGCGAGAGAAAGAATAAGCAAAGTCTACTTTTCAGTGGCGTATCTACCTAGGGACAAGGGGCACCCCTTGTCCATGGGTGCCACTCTTCTGGTCATTTGGGGGGGCGCAAAATCAGCCCCCCATGTGACCAGGAAGTCCTGCTGCCTCATTGTTTTCACGTGCCTTGACCCCGTCCATGTGTCACCAACATGGCCGAGGTCGGGGCGCTCGAAGACCATGCTGCCTTATTGTCTCCGAGAACCCCTGACCCCGCCCATCTCAGTGACACATGGATGGGGTCAAGGCATGCAAAAACGATGAGGCAGCAGGACTTCCTTGACGTCACTGTCTCTGAGCTCATGAATTCTCATTTATGTATTTAGCCAGCCATGTTGTCAACATGTATTAATCTATGCTTATTATAAGGATGAATGTATATTTTGTATGAAAACTTCCCTGATTTTTTTCTAAATTAGTATAGTTTGTGCATTGCTGTACTCTTTAAGAGCCAGTGTGGTATAATGGTTTAGAGCAGGTGGATTCTAAACTGGTGAACCAGATTTATTTCCCCACTCCTACATTCCTGCTGGGTGACCTTAGGCTAGCCACAGATCATTCAGCATTCTCTCAGCCCCACCTACCTCACAAAGTGTCTGTTGCGAAGAGAGGAAGGGAATGGAGTCTGTAAACTGGTCTGAGTCTCCTTACAATAGAAAAAGGTGGGTATAAATCCAAACTCCTCTTATGCTTCTGCCTCTACATTGTGTATTAGCGTCTGCAAACATTACTGTTTGCTAAGGGTGTCTGATGTGAAGGGGTTTTGCATTTAGGGTCTACATCCACATCTTTGTTTTAACAAACATCTACTTGCAAAATAATGTCTTTTTATTGTGTTATGGATGAAGCATGAACACAACTAGCACTTCAGCAAGTCCCCTTATCAGGCAGTATGTTACTCTGAAAAAGTAGTGATCTAGTGATCGTTCATGTTAACACAATGCATAATAGTAGTCAACAAATGTAGTCTACCTCTTATCAGCAAACTTTTCTGAAGTGTGGAAATATGTTTTAAGAAATATTACAATTCAACAAAGTTATTTTCCTTTCAAAATACACAACTTTTAAAAAGTTTTTTGTCATGCCGTTCTACTTCCCAGACCAATCTAATGTGGGTAGATCCAATCTGCTTTTTCACTCAAATCTCATCTCATTTGTCCACACAGATCCCATTATCCTCAGCACAGCTTTTGGGGCTATAGGAAGAATCTATTTTTTTCTCAAATTTCCTTAGTTCTATTGTCTATATCCAACTTTCTGTCTATCTTTTTATCATTCACAGCAATACAAGTCATAATTGCACTGTGGTCCAAATTGGCACATCTCTCCTTTAGATGCCTTGTGCCTGTTGGGTGTTCCAAATTAATAAATATGAATTACCTCTAACAGCAACACATCAATACAATCACAAGAGTCATAATACACAACACTGTTTATCATTCTGGTATACTTGTCTACCCAAGGTGAAGGATTGTTTTGATCCATAGATGAGCTGGTCCAGTATTATTCAGTCCAAACAACTGCAAAAGATCCAGCAACCCTAATATTTGCTGACCCCAACTAAGTGCAAGTTCTCATAGTCTCAGAATTTTGAATTTCTAATGGAAGTCATAATGTAAAGAGTAAAGGCAGGCTGCTGCTGAGTTAATTGGAGACAATTTCATAAACGAGGAGTGAATGCCTGAAAACGTGCACTTCTGGCTGTAAGTTTAATCCTGGAAAAAAAGCATTCTATCTCAAACAAAAAAAACCTGAAGACTTTTATACTAACCTTTTGCATGGCTTCCAGTGATCTTGCGCACTTCCCTGCTCTGTAGTTTCACTTCTCATTATGAAATGTATATTTAATCTAAAGCACTTAGCAGGAGGGCTACAGAATGTGAACAAAAATCTCATTGCTACTATTAAACATCTGCCTCCTCAGGAAAAAAATTCTCAGCCTTGATTTTGCAAAAAGAAATGGTTGGAGAGAGAAATGGTACAATAGCTTTCATGAGGAGCAAGTGTCACAAAGAACAGGGCTTTGTTTTTAACTGTTGAGAAACTATAATTGGAAACAATTTTTGAACGCGGGGTCAGGCCCTAAATTCCATCAAATGAGGGCTGTGAGATCTTGGTTACCAGAGCCTAAAATTAAAATGTCAAAGTGTCCCAGTTTGGAACTTGTGACTGTGTGTGTGTAATGCTTACAACTGCATTTCGGACAACCGTTCCTATCAAGAAGCAATCCCTAAGCCAACAATGAATGTCGGCAAAACCACTGAGTTCCATCTGAAGTGTCAGCAGACCTAGTGATCAAGAACATGCCAGTCTGGGTAGGTCTGTAAGGTGTGTGTATTGGGACGATTCCGGAGACAAATTCCACTTCCCCAAACACTAGGAATTTGTGTGCAATGTTTGCATCATGCTTCTACCTACTGAAATATACTGAATTGGTGATGTTATTTTTTTTTTTTATTTATTTATTTATTTATTTTTGGAACTTTTATACCGCCCCATCCCCGAAGGGCTCTTTTATCTCCATTTCCTGCAGCCTTTGTTCTATTTTATCAGTACTACTCAGTCACTATTCAAAGTTATCACAAGAATGCTTTCCTTGTGTTCCAACACAATGATTATATACTAAGAGCAGGCAGTTAAAGCCATCATCATGTCCCAAAGTAAGCACTTTTGTTTGCTTAAAAGCAACACTTTTCAGTGAGCCCTTGCACATATGGTAGACCTGGGGGAAAGAGAAACGCACTCCACAGCAGAGGATTTCTTGCATACATGGAACTTGTCCACAGGATCCAGGCCCATCATTCTGGAATACGGGCCCATTTTGCAAAATAATCTCTAAAGGCTCACTATTATAAGTAATTTTCTTGTACACTGGCATGCAGATTTGGAATGAACTCAGAGACCGCTGACAGTACCAATTTCCATAATATTGGTGTACTGCGCATCTAGCCCGTATAATGAAAGAAATCATTGCTGATTACATCAGCTTGCCCTGGTCACATTCTGCATTTCTTCAGAAGCTGATAATCATACTAAGTGTTTACGTATTGCTTTCAGTGGTCAATGCGGTCAAACATTATCTTACTGTAATCCTCAAAACAGCATTGTAAGTTAGAGCTCTTGAGAGACAAGTAGCTTGTCTACAGCCATCTAGTAATCTTGAGGCTGAGATTAAATGTGATCTGTGTACCTTCCAGGTCACAGATTGGTCTCTTGGTTCCCAATGCTCTCTCAGCGTCCATAATGCGCACAGTAGACATGCTTTTAAAAAATGGTCACTACTGCTCATGCTTACAGAAAAGCAGTACGGGAAATCACTCTTCCAACAAACAGAAGTGCAGTACTGATTTCAATAGTGGTATGTACAAACCTCCAACTGTCCTTTACCTTGTTAGTTCACAGTCTCAGGAACAGAAGTCCCAAGCTGTTTGTGTGTTTATTTGCTATTACCTTTGGACAGTGTGTTTGTGCATCAAGCTCAATACTTTTACTACAAAGCCTAACTATGCTTTATCTAGAGGTTGGCTATGCTCCACGGCAAGGACATGTTGACAGCTCTACTCATTTAAATGAAGCAGAGTCCTATAAATGCTTGTTAAGCTCATCAACCTTGCAGTCTGGCAATTCCAAGATCACTGCACAAATTCCCATAGCTAGCAAGCAACATCACAGTCTTCACTTCTTTCCTTAAAAACTCCCCCCTAAAGTGCTGCTTTGATTGTCTTCTGTAAAGGGAAAAAAAAAAAACCAGAATGAGTTGCAACCAAATCATAAGGGGATCCACACAGATAATTAAGTAACAAACAATTATTTGGCTAGTGTAATTTTTTTAATGAAAAACTTTAAGCTCCATTAGTATAGGATTAACAGAACTGAGGACCATGTTCCAGTAAGTAAAACAATAGAAAACTATTTAACAGAGCTAATCTATGATTGCATTCATATCACCTTATTTGTAAAGCATGGAAGAAGTCAAATGTGTACTGTACATGCATGCAGGCACACAGACACAGAAAGGAACCTGTGAGATTTATAAGGGGAATCCTAATCTGTCACTTTCACTTTCTTACCCCCCCCCCCTTCTTTATTGTTGACACAGTCACAGTCTTTTACTTCTAACCAAGTGTAGCAATCTACCCTCCTGGTCATTGCTACTTCTAAGTGAATTCCACAATTTATACATTGAGTAAAAACCTGCTGTATATTCTTATGTTCTAATAGTTATGCTCAGGCTGAGCTTGTATAAACAAAGGCCTATTATTTATGGAACACTTGCCATGACACTCCTCATCCAAGCCCTTTTTAAAGCTATCCAGGTTAGTGGCCATCACTACCTCCTGTGGCAGCATATTCCAAACACCAATCACACGTTGCGTGAAGAAGGGTTTCCTTTTATTAGTCCTAATTCTTCCCCTCAGCATTTTCAATGAATGCCCCCTGGTTCTAGTATTGTGAGAAAGAGAGAAAAATCTTTGGCACCACAACCTGAATGGCATCAGTGCAAAAATCTCTGCCTTGCAGGAACCACACCCTTGCTGCGGGGCAGGCGCCAATGTATAATCAGCCAAAGTTTACAGAATCCTGCTTCATATTTCTGAATGTGTGGTAATATCAGCTAGTACAAGAACTTCACTACTGAGAATACATTTGCCAGATTCCCTCTCAGGGTTTCCCATGATAATTATCAAGATTTAGCACCCCACTTAATGGCAAGGTTTCTACACATATTTCAAGCTAAATTGATCTTACAAATATCAGACAAAGGGAAATATCTAAGAAATGTAGAACCATCCTATGTTCTTCTTCAATCCCAGCCAGCTAGTGAACAGCAAATAGCTTGTTACAGCTTCCACAAACATTTAGTGCTTGTTCATCTAATGTTTTCCCAATTGAGTTAACAATGGTTCCCTTGGACTATTTCAGGTCCAGACAGCAGCATGGTGGGGGGAAGTCTTAAGATCCCTCTCCTTGTGGTCCTATACATCAGGCACACCTGGGAAATTGAGGTCCAAGTACAGAACTCCAGGTGAACATCTGATATACAGGTCCCATAATAGCCACATGGTGGACACAAAGACCTTTCAAAGTGCGAACTGGCCCTGTGCTTCTGTTTCCCTTTCTGTTATGGTATTTAAGCCTGCATACAGATAGCGGCTTGTCTACAAAATGACACAGTTTACTGAAATATAATCAAGGCATTAAGGTTGGTGTTTTTTTTTTCAAAACTACAATTTTCAAAGCTCCTTTAAAATTATCTCTTGCAAATTTTACCGATATTTTACTTGCCAGGTATTTATCACTGTTAAAACTATTATCCCCAGACTGAATTTACTTGGTATAAATGATGGATTTAATGTATTTTGCCATTTAATATTGATACCTTTCTTAATGTGTCACGACCAATAAGAATGGCGTCATGACTTCTAAAGTGTACTTTGGAATTACCCTGTTTTTGGCATAGTGGTGCTGGTCCAAAGAAGGCTGTCAAACTAGCACAAACACAATTCAGAAATAAGTAATTTCAGTTTCAAATTTTCATTGGTATGTTACCAGCCATGGCAATAAGTCCTCCTAATAGTGTGCATGCACACATACACACACGCTTATAGTACAAAGAATGTGGCTCCATCTCACTTTGCTCTCCTGCTGGGGATATCAAACACATTCTGGTGACTGAACTGATTGTTCTGGCATATCAATGCATTTCCTTGTTAGCTGCATTGGGCTTTTAAACAATACCACCTTCTTTGTGAATGCTTCACATCCCAGAAAAGGAACTCATAATCTTTACATATACAGAACAGCACAAGGATTAGGGATAATGTGAATTGCCTTGTGGTTTTAAATCAAACCACCACCTGGGCCCTGTGTTGTCACAGCAAAAGCTTCCATAGGCTATATAACTAAAGTAAATCCTCCACGCACCAAACTCTATGAAAGTCTATAGAAAAGAATGACTGGGGAGATATGATTGTGTTTGTCAGTCACATCAAAAGCTGGATTATTACTGCTTTTCACAGTGATGAAGGTCAGCACAAAACCTTTTAGTAGATAAAAACAGCAAGGCCTTCTAATATCTCAGGGAAGGAACCCAGTCTGAGTTCCAACATTCCCTAGAAATAGCAGAGCCAGACCTCAATGGCATTCAGCAGGCAAGAAGGGAAGATTTTCATTTCATCTGTGCTCTGTGAATGTAAATGATTTTTATGAGAACTAAGCGTAGCTACATTCCTCATGCAAAGCTAACACTGTTAACACCGTAACGATGCTTTAAATTCTCATTGTACAGTCTTTACCAGGGTCATCATGCCACCATTATTTATTTATTTAATTTACATTTATATCTTGCCCTTCCCGACAGGGTTCAGGGCAGCAAACAACAATAAATTACAATTTAAAACAGCAAAAAGCATAATCAACAAAAAGCATATCCAACCTTGCAACTTCACCTTCCTGGGAGCACAAGTGGAACCCCGTTCCTGAAAAAACTTAGGCCACGGTTCATTCTTCTATTGTTCTATTGGAACAATAGAACAATAGTTCTATTAGAAACTATTGGAAAGGAATGTTTGTGCTGCCGAGGTAGCATTCTGCCTTCTGACATCCATGGCCCCTTGGTTTTTGGCCATTGAGGGATTTGGAATGTGGGAAGTCATGAACTTGAGGGGGATTACTCTTAGGCCATTTTTGCACGGTCAAACTATCCCAGGGTGAGAATGGAAAATATCTCTGTGCAGCCAGGAATACTGCATGGTTCCCGAAGCTGCACAAGGTCTGCATCGGTTTTGCCCCACTATTTTTCCTTTGCCCCGAGACTTCCAAAAATTGCCAGGTTTGCGGTTCTTGCAAAAGATTCCAGGGTGACCAGGGTGATTGAAGTCTATAAAATTATGCATGGGGTAGAAAATGTTGACAGAGAGGTTTTCTCTGCTGCCACAATACTAGAACAAGGGGCATTCATTGAAAATTATCTGGGAAGAATTTGGGACTAATAAAAGGAAGCTTACTTCTTCAGCATAGCGTGTGATTGGTGTTTGGAATATGCAATAACACTTACGGAGGTGGTGATGGCCACTAACCTGGATAGCTTTAAAAAGGGCTTGGACAGATTTATGGAGGAGAAGTCAATCTATGGCTACCAATCTTGATCCTCCTTGATCTGAGATTGCAAATGCCTTAGCAGACCAGGTGCTCAGGAGCAGCAGCAGCAGAAGGCCATTGCTTTCACATCCTGCATGTGAGCTCCCAAAGGCACCTGGTGGGCCATTGCGAGTAGCAGAATGCTGGACTAGATGGACTCCGGTCTGATCCAGCAGGCTAGTTCTTATGTTCTTATGACCCTGCTGATGGGCAAACACCACAGGAGCAGACCCGGTATATTTTTCCTGTTCCCTCTTGTCTTTGGAGCTGGCGATGCAAAGCGTGGATTGTGCAGGGGAAAGGAGGGGAGCCGTTCCCTCTTGCCTTTGGAACCAGCAATGTGATGCATGGATTGTGCAGGGAAAAGTGGGGGGTGGGGTGGTGGAGCCATTCCCTCTTGCCTTTGGAGCTGGTGATGTGTGGATCATGGAGGGGAAAGCGGGGGAGTCGTTTCCCTCTGTCTTTTGTCAACAGGGTAAATATAAAAGATCCAGGTTGTGCAGAACAAACTGGAGTATTACTTCCCAGTCCTGCCTCAGCTCCTAGAAAGAAGCGGGGAGCCGTGCGGAGGGAGAAACTGAGATAAAATAGCCCCGGTATATATGATCCTGGGTCTACCACAATGTAATTGTGTAGAAATGGCCTTCGAAAGACAAATAATAAGAGCCTTGTTGCATGAATTTATTTATGCACGGATTTATTTGCTGCCTTTTCAGAAGACAATTTGAGATTGCTATATTCATTGGCTTACAATGACAGGATGTATTAAAATTGCTGTCTTGGGGTCTCATCAGAAGGTGGCAACTTCCCTTGATGTCCACACATACTGATACTGACTGTAGAGTGTTCTTTGTCTAATTCCAGCTCTGCCAACCGGTAGATCCATTTGAAAACAAAACCATGCAATGTGTTCAGCAGACCACCTACAATCCTTTTCCATGAAAACAGTTTCAAGAGTTGAACTAGGGAGAAACTAAGGCTGCCAAACAGGGATGGGAGAAACAGAAAACCCAAAGTTTGGCAGTTAAACAGAGTTGCCTGTGTTAATGACAAAATGGAGCTGGCTTGTGTTGTCTATTTGTCAAGATTATAGATAGTGTCCTTCCTCTGTTCCAAAAGACTTGAGGGTCAGGGAACAAAAAGATATACTTTTTGAAAGTGTCTGGTTAGTCACATATACTGAAAAGGCAGCTTCAGGCAATAAGGGGTTCTTTAAGCTAAGACTATTTAAACTTTAGACTATATAGAAAAAGGCAGCTTCAGGCAATAAGGGGTTCTTTAAGCTAAGACTATTTAAACTTTAGACTATATAGAAAAAGGCAGCTTCAGGCAATAAGGGGTTCTTTAAGCTAAGACTATTTAAACTTTAGACTATATAGAATAGATTATTAGAGAAAGGAAGGCAAAGTAGGTTCAAGATTCAGCATACAGTCCAAAGGAAAGCAAGGGTTAGGAAGGACTCAGTTTTCATACACTTTGCCACTTGTCCAGTGATGACAGCGAATTGGAAAATTCATGGAAAATCCCTGCATATTATCTGGAGAGTATCTTGGTAGTATTGAATAACAGAAAGAGCAGCATTAAAACTACTCTTTTCACTTCTTAATAATACAAGTTAAACCAGATGCTACATGTTGTTTTTGGAGAGGAGGACTTGCCTTGCAGAGAGCACCTGTCCAACACAGCCAGCAACAATTCCATTTGTTTGTGACCAGAGAGCATATCTCCCACTAGCATAGCCCATCTCCATTCAGAGAATCTGGCTGCCATTTTTCTCAATGGCTTAGAACCACTTGGCATCTGAGATAATCAAGAACAAAGGAATACTAAACAAGGTTCAGAGCTGCCAACTAACAAGCTTTGCTTCTCTTTTAATATCTCATCCAATGAAGTTAGTGATCTTTTTTGAAAAGTTTTCTCCTATTTCCCTCCTTCATCTCAGTCAAATTTCAATTTGAGATTTACTGAGAACCATTTCAAGAGCATTCTTGTAATCATAAAGGCCGTTTCCGCACAGCCTCGCTTATTTACGCCCGCCAGAGTCTTGGTGAGATTACGCAAAGCCGTTAGCGTACAGAAGCATGCGAGCGGAAGAGCCAGCAGGCGGCAGGCGACTCGCCGCGGGCACTTTCTGCACCGCCCCACTCGCGTTGTCCTCCCGCAAATGCGCAAAGGCGTGCTTGGCCCGCCCGCGCGCCTCCGGCCCCTGGAGGTCGGAGGACAGTCAATGGCGAGGCGGCACGCACTTCCACTGGCAGCCCCCGTGAGTAAACGGCAAGCGTCTTCCGGCCCGAAGCGGTTTACGCAGCGCGCAGAAACGCTCCACATAACAACAACCCTTTAAAGGGTTGTTGTTTAGAAGCGGCAAGCGCGCCCTGGGGAGGAAGAAGAGTCGAGCCGCGCTGCTGCGTTGCAGCAGCGGCATATGAAACGGCCTGGAAGCGCCTTTTTTTGGCATGACGTCTTAAATGGGCCATCACGGAAAGCGGCCAAGGCCGCTTCCGTTGTTTCCACGCCAAGAGTGCTGGCGGCGTATTTGCGCCCGCTTCCGCATAGCATGCTAACGGGAGTAGCGCTGAGGCCAGTAGACGCAGGCTGCTCCGGCATCGAGCCGCTTTCTGCATTTTTTTTCCGCTTTGTTTTCACGGAATTTCGAAAAGCGCCATAAGTGCCGCATTAAGACGCTACCCTCCGGACTTTGGAGGTCGGAGGACAGTGGGCGTGGGCTGCTTAATGCTCGCGCAGGCTAATTTTATGAGGACACCGCGGGAGTGGGCTGGAGATCGGAGATACGCTGTTCGCTGCTGCGCTGTTTGCATCGCTACACAAGAGGGAAGACGCCTTCTCTTAACAACAACCCTTTAAAGGTTAGTTGTTTAGGGCGGCTTTGACGCTACTTCCGGGGAGGGAAGAGATAGTCGCCGCTGGCGCTGCAGCAGCGCCAGAACGGCGCGCCGTGGGGCCTCTTTTGCTCTTGCGCCGCCATAAATGGGCCAGCCATGGAACGGCCAAAGACATAGGAAAACCACAGTGACTGTTTTTCATACCCAATAACAGATCCAAATTATGTCTGGACAAAGTTCTCTCAAAACTCTATGGGTGAAATGAAAAGTTAACATGGCCCAGGAGGAAGTTGGGTGGCTGATGAGTTGTTGCTAGTAGTACTGCTAAGGCTCCGTTCAATCCTGCTCACTATGAGCCTTCCAAGATAGAGGTCAACCAGAAGGTTCCTCAGCAAATTAAAATCTGCCATTGGTATCCTAACAAGTCAGACACAAAAAGTGTATTTGGAAATTGGACAGTGAAGTTATCTGAAAGACTGGATAAAAACAAGCCACATGGTGACAAGCATTTAATTAGCTGTTCCTACAAAAAGGATTCAGGTTGACTCACTGGGAACAATTTTAATGAATGGTTCCACAATTCCTTAAAACCCACTAAAGTGTTAAAGCTGCCCCTCATGAAAACCTGGCAGTTCAATTGCCTGTTAATACAGTAAGTGCCTAATAGCACGCTCCAGTGGCTGAGAGAGATCAATAACGAACAAATCAAGGACACGTGCTTGAAAAATGGAAATCTGCTATTCTGTGCTAAACATTGGATTGATTGGTATCATTTTCCAATACTTTTCCCTACTATCCTTGGCACTTATGGCACGAAAATAAACCCAATCAATCATCTCCTGCCCTCTCTCTTCCTCTTTTTTTGCAAAGCTGTTAACTCAAAAAAAGGTCACCAAACAATTGAGGAACCGATGAGAGGAGCCAAAACAACAAATGGTACAAAGATCATTTTATTTACTTGGCTGGACACATTAATGAATTCTACTTAGTCTGGAAACAGTGCAGCCAAAGCAGAGCCACCTCCCACACTGTTGTGCTCTGTATGATGCAAGAGCTTCACTATTAGAATGTACAGTAAACTGTAATTAAGTAATTAAACACGAAAACAGCCTCTGTTCAGTTGACATTATGCCTGTTTCCCTCCCCTCCAATACCTTGTTTGCCCCACAACTTCATCTGCCTCAGAAGTTATTTTCCAGACAACACATGCCCTGTTTGGAATGTGTAATGATGATTGTTTTTTTAAAAAATGCACAGCAGTTGTTGAACGGTTTAATTGTTTTCCCCTTTCCTTTGCTGTGCAATGTCTTCCAATGTTCTAAGCCCTCTACTGCACTGGTTTTGCTTTCAATTCTGTTTCAACTCCACAACTTCATTCTGTTCACAGCAACCCCATGCCCCCAAGAAACAATCAAGAAAGTGGCGTGCTACTTCCAAAGTCGACCACTCGGTTTGATTGACTTCCCTGTATTCACCGTGAAGAGGAAAGAAGAGGAGCTTCTAGTGGGAATGAATTCTTTGCAGGGGCTGCCGATCTCATTCACAGCTTGCAAAGGTCATGATGACGAGTACACAAGGGGACTGCATTTTTGCCCTGCCTGTCTGAAAGGCTCCAAACTGTGTATGCATAAAGGAGAAAATCTCCATGCAGCCACATCTGTGCCTCCCTATCATTAGACAAACACCTATTGGACTAGATAAATGTGCAAAAGGACAAGATGATTACTGGCCTATTACCTGCATGAAACTTCCAGAATAAATTGCCTGACCTGAGGCAGACCCAATATTAAGGGCTGAGGGAGGGAAGTGCACCTTATTGAATCCCTTCCTGACATTTAGATAGCAGGGAAACAACAGGAAGAGCTTTTAAAGCTTTCTGGCTGCCCTTATGTTCTCTACAAGCTGTTCACTGCTTTTTTAATTCTTCTGTTGCTGTCATCTTTTTTTTAAAGTGGTTTCTGCTGTGTTTAGTTTTATTGTAAACTTTTAAAAAAGTATATTGTGGTTAGGAAAAGAGCTTTGTGGATCCAATGAACTAAACGTTGAGTTATAAATTATTTGCTTAAATAATAATCTATCAAGTCTCCATTGTGCCTCCATTTTATTTACAGATTCTTTTTTTTTACACAACCATTTTCCAGAACCACAGAGTTGGAGCATGTTGACCCTGGTTCCAAATAAAGGGTAGCCCCATTCAAGAGGGCCCTGGGGGCCACAGCAGTGCCATACCTGCCCCGTCCCACCACTCCCAGAGAGGCTTCCAGCAATTCAGGGAGGCTGGAAATGTGAGAAAGCCTCTGTGTTGCAGAGAAGCCCCCCATTGGGCTTAACAGACTTTCACCACCCTTTTTGGTGGCGTACGTCTCAGGCAGTCAGTGGTAGGATTTAAATAATTTAACAACTGGTTGTTTACAAGCACCATTTTAACAACTGGTTCTGCTGAAGTGGTGCAAACCTGCTGAATCCCATCACTGGGCTCAGACCCTGTTTGCCGGCACACGGCTAAGGGAAGCCATCTAATGCTTATGCATGGCTGAGGGGAAGCTGACACCCCCAGCCCATCCACACTACACCAGTGGCAGCAGGGACACTGGGAAGTTAGTACCACATCTGGTGCTGCGTCTCAGTGCTGGAGAGGGCTATGGCAGCCATACACAAGTGGAATCACACCTCTACAGTGTAAATGTCCCAGTGAAGGCAAATCCACTGGGGCTTCTGTGTGCCACTCCCTTGGAAGGATCTACCTCTTTGGATGGGGCTGTAAACTATCAAAGCATTACATATATGAAAAATCAAATCAGAATTGCTTAACAAAGATTTCAAGCAGTGAATCAAAACTTCTAAAAGCAGCAGATAACCTATTAAAGAAGCAAAGAACAAAGCCGTAAATTTAAAATACTCCAGACGTTCTTATTTATAAGCAATATGAAAAAGAACACACAAACCAAATTAGACCCCCCTCAGTAGCTATATAAAACTTCTGAAAGACCCCTTATCAAGTTTGTGCAATCACACAGTAATCACATAGTAATACCCAGTAAAATGCATGTTCCAAAAGACCTATTTAAGCCAATTTGTTGTTGAGTAAGTCTTCAGACACAAAAAAAGGAGATCTCTCCACAACAAAAACAAGAGTTACTAATTACCAGTGGTCTAAAAAATGATCACAGAAGCATATATATATAATACACAGAGACATATATATATATAAAAATAAAGCATTCTTGTAATTATAAAAGTACAAAGTTATAACATAAAACGTCAAAGTCAAAATGGCAACAAGGAACACTATCAAAGGATTCACGAAGCAAATAACAACTTCAATACAAATATCAGGCACAACTTCAGTGTAGCAATTCTATGAAACAGTTTACAAGGTGGATCAGAGCACACAACAAAGAATAAAGTACAGAATGCTGGATAAATTTCGGTTTCGATTAACAAATCTTCATCGGTCATTAATAATCTTGCATTCATTTATTTGGAAGCCAGAAAATCAAGAGCAAATTCATATATGTAGCGTGCTGTAATTTCAAAAGACAATCACCGTGGTTCCTACCCAAAGGTTGATCTATGTGAGGGTAACTCTTCAGACCAGTGATTCATATTGAGTTCAAACACTGATAATAGTAATGCAGAAGTTGTCACAGCATAGCTTGCTGTATTACCTTTTAAGGATATATGCTAAAGTCACTGAGATTTAATTAATATATTTAAATTTTTCTTGCCAATTTTCTATGAAATACGACATTGCAGGTTGTCAAATACAGAAACCATTAAAAATATAGTTTCAATAAAGCAACTGCACTCAAGACAGAGTAATAAAGGAGTCACAACAACCACAAATACCATTGTTTAAAGCAATAATAAAACAGTGTAAAACTACACACTAAATCACTCTCCCCAAAATAGGAAAACGCAGAAGACTGCCTGATACGAACAAGATAGTGCAGAAGGCAATTTATAGATAATACAGGAGCCTAAAGCAGCGATGGAAAAACACGTTTTTTAGAAACACAATGTGATCACAAATCGAGAGCTGGAAGTTAGAATACTTGATACAAATTAATTATATGATCACAGAGTGGCGTGTCGCTTCAGGAGTGGTGAGGCACTGCCTTTGGCCAAGGCGAGCAGCCTCCTGGGGAAGAAGGGGCTCATGGTTCAACTGTCTTCCTGACTCTCCCAACAGGGAGCATGAACATCAAGCCAGACACAAGCACTCCTGTTGGAGGAACAGGTCATGATGTAGATCTACCAGCAGTTCATCTTTGCGTGAGTCTTTCTCAGATGAGGATACTGCCCATGCTAGTGGCTTCTACTGGAGGGTTAGGGAAGGTGTGCCTAGCCTGCCCCACTAGCTGGTGCAGGAGGCAGGCTTGCGGAGCAGAGAGTGGGATGCAGGGTCAGTGCCCACCCAATGGCACCAGGGAGAGCAATTTGGGGACCTTTCAGGCTCCCACCTCCTGTGACAGCATGCACTGGACAGATACTCTGTAGACATCTTTGCCCGCTTGAAGTCTGAGGGGGATGCGAAGCCACTGGGTTGAAGGCGTCAACCAAGAATTTCAGGGAGAGGGGTGCTGAGCTCACCTTCAAGAACAGGATGAATGGTTATGGGGAGTATTTGGCTTTGGTTTCAGCAACCTATACTAAAAGGAAGTGGCACCTTGGGGCCTGCATATGTAACATTTTGTGGGTGTGCACCATTGCTGGAGAGGTGGCAGCCATTAGTTACAATGAGAACTTTCGAAAGAGCGCATCTCACAAGGAGACAGCTCACTGCAGGGACAGAGAGTGGGGGAACTGTGCCCTTGCCACACCCCCGCCATGTCCTCACCATGTCCCCACAGGGGCGTGTGCCCAGTGCATCGTGCCCCCACCGCCCCCTTGGCGCTATGCCACTGGCTCATTGGGATCTCATCTACAAATAAGTTTGGATGATGATGGACCATTCATATGCCAAACCCCAACAAGCACTGGTTCCCCATTAAGATTAGCAGTCCCCAGCTGGTATGCTGGGAATTTGGTCATGGCAGATGTTAGTGGCAGTAGTGCAAGTATGAGCATGTTTGTGAGGTCTGCTTTGGGCCCCACTCCAGGCTCCTCTGAAGCACGGGGGTGCTTTGGGCCCCACTCCAGGCTCCTCTGAAGCATAGTCCTTACAAGGGGCCCAACCCAGGGATCCAACCCAGGGGGAGCTAGAAGGGATGGGGGAGGGTCAGAAACCTCCAGCAACACAGCTACCACTCCTAACTAGTGACCATGCTGGGCTGGGGCTGCAGTGGCTGGCAGCAACCTCAATCCAGCTTTTCCCACTTTCTCCTCTGCTGCAGACTTATTCCTATACGACAACAGGGTGTTAGCAAAGGTGTCTGCATTCCATTTGCAGGCAAGAGGGTGGTCACGGATTGTAGCAATCTAAAATGAGTCAGGAACATGCAAGAAGTAGTGCCGGTTAAAAAACAATGCTGGATGGGCCAGATTATGGGTCCTTTCCCTATGCCTCCCTAGTGTAATCTGAGGGTCTCACCACTAGGGATTGTGCCCAAGAAGGCCCCTTGGGAATACTGCCTATACCACATCTCCTACCCAAAGGGTAGTCACTGAAAGACACCATTGACCCAGAGCCATGCTCTGCATTATGCAGCACTAGACCACGTAGTTTCAATCATCTATCTAGTGTCTATATCTTAACTTCAGTTTGGAAACTGGCTTCAAACTTTCTTTTAAATCATACTGGATGAGATAAGAACCATGAATAGCATTACTCATGGTAAAGTTAATGCAAACATAGCCTTCAACTAGGGTTGCAGCCATACCCCAATTTGGGTAGAATAGCAGAGAGAAGGAATAAGTTATCCCACAGGATGCTCTGGGTCTCTTAATCATGGTTGCAGTTTTAGGTCTTCACCAGCCAGAACATAATGAAACAGACATTCTGGAGTATGTAACCAATCACATTCTGAAAAGCATGAGGATTCCTAAAGGTTAATTAAATGGCCTGTTATTATTGTTACATTCCACTCTAATGAACATTTTCTACTTTATCAAACACAAATCTGGTTAAATTTGAATTGCTATTACTCGAAAGTGACTCATTAAACAATTATTGCAAGCAACACTGGGCCAACTCAAATTATTCCTCTTACTAATTGAGAAACTATAGCCTCGTACGAATAACTATTTTGACAGGAAAACAACAATGGTAAAACTCCACTGGTATATAACTCCTTTCAGAATTATGAATGTGAATATTAATATTAATGGATTTTAGCCCTGGTTCCTGTTAACAATAACTGTAACTTTGGAGAATCAAGCATGAGGCAGTGAAAGAAAGCAAAGCCAAGGATTCCACAAAGCAGCTAGTAGAAAGTCACCAGCAGTCTTGGAATTGCATTATCGATTAGGATTTTCAAGCCATCACTTCGATTTATGGGAGTGCTTCTGTCTGTTTGACTGAAGATTGAATATCACTTTCACTAAAGTGTCTAGTGAACTGCTTTGCCAATATAGGTAAATCAAGCATCAGGAAATACCTCACAGCCATTAATAATTTTAACAAGTATAGCAGGGGCAATGCTAAATGGGCACTCATCTTCAAGCACTCTACAGTGTGTCCTTAATGTTTACTATTTGTGATTTCATTTTAGGTCATCATGTTGCAAATCTTCCTCTTACATAATTATACCCTTCTCACGAAGATAACCACATTTAGATTAATGATAAGGCTGGTGAGAAACAAATGGACATACAAGAAAAGTCCTCAGGGAGTCATGTAGCGGAAAACTAAATGGACAGATATACTATTCATTTAATTTCAAAAAACAATGGCATTCTAGCCTTGACTGACAGCTTGCTAGCTATGGCAAAACATAAACCTGCTACACTAAAGCCACAGGTGACTAATGTCTTTCCTGGATGAGTGTTAAGATGTATCTGACATAGCTAAGGTCACAGAGAATTACTGACAGACACACCATTGCCTCTGTTCAAAATGAAAACACTCTTATGTAAAAGCAACAAGAAAGTTACGGCACATAGAACTGAAACAAAAAAGACACCAATCTTTTGCCAAAAAAAGTTAAATGTGATAGGTTTTTTTATAAAAAGAATGAAATCAATATTTATTATGGTAATAAGATACAGATTATAGCTTCCAATTACTTCAAATGTAACACTTGAGTATTTTAAGGTTTAACTATTGATTTCAATAGATGTTCCAATAAAGTATCAGTATTAGAAGTTCTGACCTGTTAAAAAGTATCATTATAAACCCCTGGCACAAATCTCACACCATTAAGAGCTGATTAAATTTCAAGATGTATGCTATATCATAGTAGCTCATGTTCTATAGAAAACTGCAATACAGTTGAAAAACTCAGCCAGAAACAAGATATCTAAGGTTCAAATATTGCCATGAATTTACTCGATAGCCTTAGCCAAGTCACTCTTTCTGAACTTTGTCCTTTCCTATCCCAATCTCCAATATTTGGATAATAATGCTCACCCTAATTTGACGTGATTGTTATAAAGAATACAGCAAGATAATGCTAGAAACTCTTGAATGCACTATATAAAAAGGCCAGGTATTTTGATCAGTCATGGAGTTATACTAATATTTAAATGAATATCTATCCTAGAACCTCCAAAATAATATTAAAATCCACATTAATCAGCAAGTTAAATAGACTTTTTTAAAATATATATATTATGTATTAATAACCATTTCAGCAGATGTAAATAACACAGGAAATTTAAAGGTGCACAAATTTTAACCATAATGTTAGTTTAGAAGAAGAAGAGTTTGGGTTTATATCCCCCCTTTCTCTCCTGCAGGAGACTCAAAGGGGCTTATAATCTCCTTGCCCTTCCCTCCTCACAACAAACACCCTGTGAGGTGGGTGGGGCTGAGAGAGCTCAGAAGAGCTGTGACTAGCCCAAGGTCACCCAGCTGGCTTGTGTGGGAGTGTGCAGGCTAATCTGAATTCCCCAGATAAGCCTCCACAGCTCAGGCGACAGAGTGGGGATATCAACAAATTGATAAACAGAGGAGGCTATGTCCATGCAATATGGGTCGTGGGTGGAGAGACTCGGTCATACCCTCTTTCATTGTGTAAGGTTTGCAAAAATCAGAATGTCACAATCTGCACTTATGCCATTTCTGTATAACAATCTAACTGATGCTCTTAAGATACCTATGCTTTTGAACAACATGGATCCCACAGTGTGTGAGAATGTAGCAAAATTTCTGCTAACAATAATAGACGTAAGTCTAGATGAATACCAACCAATGTCTATGTATTATGACCACATATAGCCAGCAGCAATTTTGCTAGCTTCTGTCAGTATCCGATGACGTTTAAGTGAGTTAACTTAGCTGAAGGAATGTCCTATAGTTACAGAAGGACCATGTATATATTTTAGTATTTAGTATTTTAGTACCAGTGTCTATAATTGTGAGCAATAATGGGCAAATTTTGTATGCTGATTTTGTATGTTTATTTTATGCCAATAAAGGCTTGTGACTGACAGAGTGGGGAACCAAACCTGGTTCCTCCAGATTAGATACATGAGCTCTTAACCTCCTAATTATAATCATAATTATCTAGTTATATATTAAAATAACAAGTTTCAGGAACCACGCATGGGTTTTCACTTCCTTCAACAAGACCACAGTTTCATCATAGCATCCTAGTTTTTCTGTCCCATGACAATAAGTAACTGATCAACCATCACTTATCAAGGAGGGAAAGATAGAAACATTGTAGTATATCCACAACCAATGTTGTTCACATTGACAAAAAAATTTTTTTTAAGTCCTGAGTCAAGGAAAATGGGGAATGTAATGAAAGGTAGAAATTTTGCCATGCTCAATATCGACAACGCTATACAGGCCAGATACTTGACTAAAAGGCTTGCTCGGCCTAATAATTCTGCGGTGAAGGATGGCAGATACCTGCCCATAAACTTAGTGAAGTGTGAGGAAGGCATTCTACACAGAGGCCTGTGAGTGCTCATGTCTAAATTTGCAATGATTCTTCCCCCTTCAAATGTGTAGTAAAAGATCACACAAATCAGATATGAGTTCTGCACTGCCTTACATATCAAAATACAATGGAGAGCTACAGGAAAGCCAAGCTCTATAAACAGCCCAGCAGCACAACTAAATTCGATTTATCTATTTCATTCTGAATCCAGCCAAGGATTGGTCGAAGGACATCGGAATTTCCAGCTGCACTTCATGTCTAAACTGTCAACAACAAAAATGTTTTTCTGTTCAACCTACAGATGTTTCCTTCCTACTAAACAGCTGGACAGCTTCTTTAACTTTCACAGCAAGCATAATTTGTATCACACATTCATCCACTGAATTTTCAGCTCCACCAAATGGAGCAAAACTCACAAACTACATCAATCATTCCAACCTCCTTCTTTACTCTTTGTCAGATTTTGGCAACAGTTAATCAAGACATTAGTGACAGCACCACAGTCTGCCTTCAATCCGGTTTCACGTGCTGCGTATACAAGTATGACATACATATCACCTTTACGCTAGCCATGCTGAGAAAATATTTCTTCCCCCACCCCAGACTCAGTCTCCCTCTCTCCCTTCTGCTTTGTTCAGATTAAAGCCATAGAGCAAATTTACAGAATGTGACTATTTACACTGTCTTGTTTTACTACAGTTCCATTCATTAGCCGGGCTTCTTTTTCTGGGCATTTGATTAACAAATACTTCTAAAATACAAATGTAACAGAGACCATATGATGCCCTAGCACTATTCATCCCTTGCTGAGTACATGGCAGGCAATCTCTGCAATAAAACTGTTGTTCTGTTCAGGAGGAACAAAAATTCTGTCAACATTTCCCCTGCCCTTCTACAACAGATGTTCAGCATCAGACCTCTTTTGGTATGCAGCAGTGGAAGATTGTACAAATGCAAATCTATGAATACAATATAAACACCTCTTCATACACAAACAAATATAACTTTGAATGCATTTGTGCCTGGGCTCTTTCACTAAGAACAGCATATAGTTACAGTATATGTATGTATTCTTTCCTTTTTTTACCCTATGATTCTAATAGAGTTGCACCACTGAAGATCCAAAATCAGGGTATCAATAAGCACTGTCTCCTAGGATTTCACCTAAATCCAGCTACTCAGAAGCTTTAGGCACATTAGTCAACCCAAAATTCCAGGGATTTTAAAAAGAAGAAGAAGAGGAGTTTGGATTTATATCCCTCCTTCTCCTTCTGCAGGAGACTCCAGCAAGCCATAATTCTTTGCCCTTCCTCCTCGATACAACAAACAACACCCTGTGAGGAGTGGGGCTGAGAGAGCTCTGAAAAGCTGTGACCAGCCCAAGGTCATCTGAAGCTAGTACGTGTAGAGTTCACAGGCCAATCTGAATTCCCCAGATAAGCCTCCACAGCTCAGGCGGCAGAGCTGGGAATCAAACCTGGTTCCTCCAGATTAGACACACGAGCTCTTAACCTCCTACGCCAGGAAAACCAAGATGTATCTAAAATCTGTGCTATTCTGCAAAAGACGCAGCCTCATTCCACATTTCCTTAGGTGGATTCCACACAGGATGAATATAATGTCTTCGGGATATTGTAAAAAGATCCATTTTGACATTTTGTGTTCCCACAGAGCAGGAGAACACAATATGAATCTTTTTTTTCCTGTCTGCATGCAGGCTTTGTCAGTTTCCCACAGGTGTAATTCTACTCATTTCTAGGTGTGTGTTGCTACAGAGATTCTCCATGCTTCTGCTAGTTTGGCAGAATCCAGGGAAGCAGGGGAATGGTGCCTCAGGCAAGCTCTGTGTCCACCCTGCCCCTGAACGCCCCACCGTCCCTACACCCAGCAGATGTGCCAACTCTCAATTCCCCACTCACAAGCACCCACGTGGACACTGAAAAAATACTGTATTTGTCTGCAACAGTCTCTGGTTTATAAAATGATACTGGCTCTGGGATCCAAAATTTTTTAAGGTCTGTTTTATATGAGTCCATCCGGGGATAAAGTGTATACCAATTGAATAATAATAATAATAAATAATAATAATAATAATAATAATAATAATAATAATAATAATAACAATAATAATAATACTACTTAATTTGTTGCTGCTACAGCACAAGTTTAATAATGATAGCCTACGATATATGATTTTGATGATGGATGGATATTATATGAAAACTGTTCCTCAAACAGGGACAGACTATGCTTTCTCCCATCTTCAGCAATCTTGTTTTATAATCAGTTTGCAGATGAAAGTGTCAATGATTACATCAAATTAGTTACAAGAATTAGCACTCAGTAGAAGTTAAATACAAGTTGGCACTTTTAGCAATTTCCATTTAAAAAAAAATGCATTAACATTTCACAAGCATTCTTAAAGTTTTTAGGCCTACATATGTTTCAATTTGAAAACGCTCTGGCACTTGGACTAGTTTCTATCACAGAAGTTGCTATAGCTACTCTTTTGCTTTATACTCGGCTTTCTATTCTGACATAATGAAAACCAATCTTATCAGCAATCTCTGAAAACCATAGACAGTCAAATCACTATAAGAAAAACAAAAAAAACCAAATCCAAAATCCTACACTGCTCTAATTAAACATGTAAACCAATAACCTGCAAAATGAAACAATGATCGCTCAACAGGAATTGACGGATTTAGAAGCCAGATTTGTTGGTGTCCATGATCTCTTGACAGTCCGAACTGCCTTCTTTCTTGGTGTAACTCACTTGTCAATGAGGACAATCAATATTAAGTTGTCAATTAGGCACCGCATGATGACTTTAAGTTTTTTGATCAGGAATGTGTGTTACGATATATCTGACAAAGCTAATGTCAAAATATTGCTTGACATTACACATTGCCCTTGCAGGTACTGAAATATAAACAAGTAAAAGTGACATCATGGAAATGTGATCCTACTGAGTGAGATTTTTAGGAAAGGAACAAATAATCTTTATTCAGTGAAGCATGAAGTGGCACATTCCTTCACCTAATGCACTGAAATGCTAAATTAGGAATAACTTGATTCTCTGCTATTCATTTAATTATATTCTCAAGAAGCCAGGCTGCCATGCAATTAAAATCAATTCATTGCTGTTCTTTTTTCCTGATGTACTTTTAGGGCATTTTCTTAAGGAAATTCATGATTACTGGAAACTAAAAACATTAATTATATTGAATTTGTACAATGGACTAGATACTTTTCATATTTTACAATTCCACTCATCTTTCAAAGCATGTGTAAAAATTCGTCTGGCAATTAAAACCCCAAACCTGGTTGTACCACAACCGGTACAGAGATGTAGGCTTTATTTCAAGATATTAAACTGCATGAGACAACATCACACCCTATGGGATCCCAAAAGTCAAAGGCCACAGGCCTAAACAGAAGTTTTGCAGCAATGTCTTCTATGACACCCAAGACTAAATAAATCCAAAACAGGGTCTCCAACCCATTTGACTATGGTATATAAAAAGGATGGTATCTGCTGAATTTGTTTGTATTAACTCTTCACTAGGGATCAGCCTACCTAACCCAAATCATAAGAGCAGATTAGGACTCAGTGCTCTTTTCCCAGACCGCTTGATTTCAATACCTCCTATAGCGTCAAGGCTTCCAGCAGGAATAAAATGGTGTGTCTTTTTTAAAGGTCATTTCGTATTGCTTTCTTTTATACACTCTAAAGTACCATAGTGAAGCTTTCTATGAATCATAAAATCAATATATAATGTAACAGTAGTTCTTGTGTTTATACAAGCCTGTTCTATACACATTATCATTTCCTCTCAAGCTCCCTTGATTGAAACTATTTTTGTGCAGATCTACTCCTGTGAGATTACTGAAATGCCATCGCAGGAGCACATCCATTCAGTGCTCCACCATCTGCACTGATTACCAGTGGAGTGCCAGGTCGTGTTCAAGGTTCTAACGCTAGCTTTCAGAGCCCTGAGTGGTCTGGAACCTACTGCAAGACTACCTCTCCAAATACACCCCCAAAAGAGCACTTCACTCTATGGATAACAACTTGGTGGTGATTCCTGACCTGAAGGGGACATCTATTGTTCTGGCCAGGCCTTTTGCAGCCCTGGTTCGCCTGGTAGTAATATCCTGTCCAATGAGACTCCAGACCTCTGTGGACTTATTCAGTTCTGGTGGCTGGTGTCCTTCCTCATCCCCTTCTTTTCGTCCTCCGCTGTCCGCAGCGCAAAACAGTCGTGCGCGGAACCGCCGTCGCATCACTCCGCAGAGCGGCGTTTTGCCATGTGTTCTTCTGCGCTTCCAATGGGTGCAACCCTGGGAAACCTGCAAAATGTCACGTCGCAGCCGCAACTCCCGCAATAGTTCACCTTCGCGCAACATCATCCGCGATTCACTTCAGTCAGCCTGCTTTCCCGCTGCAAACGCCCGCGGCTGGTCGTAGGACTCCCGCGACTGGCCGACGTTCTCCGCTGCCCGGAACATGCTGCAGGCGGCGCCTTTCCTGCCCGCATTTCTCCCGGCAGAAAATGTCTGTTCACCATTCTCCCATAAAGAAGGTCTAGTACACAATATATACCTGGCAAGTATCTTTGAGAGCATAGGCCAGTGGTGGCGAACCTATGGCACGAGTGCCAGAGGTGGCACTCAGAGCTCTCTTTGTGGGAATGCATGCTGTCGCCCCAGTTTGGGCACTCAACAGTGGCATAGCGCCAAGGGGGCAAGGGGTGTGCGATGCACTGGGCATTCTGGGCATACCCTGTGGGGGTATGGCAAGGGCATTCTAGGGGCGTGGTGGCATTGTTTCAGGGTGTTCCGGGACATTCCAGGGCAGAGCGGGGGTGGCCAGGGGCATGGCAGAGTTTCTCTTTGCTCCGCCCCGGCACTCAATCTCTAAAAGGTTCGCCATCACTGGCATAGGCTAGCTAGCCCAATGTCATCAATTCTCAGAAGTTAGGCAGAGTCAGCCCTGGTTAGTATTTGGATGAGCAACCTCCAAGGAACACCATGGTTTCTATGCAGAGGCAGGCAATGGCAAAGCACCTCTGAATATCTCTTGCCTTGAAATCTCTATAGGGCTGCTATAAGTAGTTGCAACTTGACAGCAAAAAAACACAAAACAATCCATGACTTATGCGAGTTGTTAACAATACAAGGGTACATAATTTCTTGGGTCTGAAATGGTAATGTCTTCTTAGTAAGCATGAAGCACTAAAATCATGACAGCAGACTTTTTTTATTGTCAGTTTCCCATCCTCCAATGAGGATATTATATGTGCACTGCATAGTACAGTGTGGAGAAAATTCAATTTGATAAGTGGTCTCTTGCCCTGATAAGTGGTATACTAGAGATTTCAGAAGCTCTGGCCCTGTGGCAGAGCCATTCCACCTCCATAACCCTTGCTCCTGGGAAGCAGGAAGATCTGATTTAGGGAAAAGATGACTTCATTTACTGACTGGCCTTTCCTCCTTCCTAAGCATTATTGTCCACCTTACCAAAGATTTCTGCTACCTCTGGTTGACTGGGTTAAGAAGAAATCTTATAATTTACAAAACTGGAAGAATCATATATTAGATGAGAAGTCTGTGACTATTCAACTCACTTTTTAAAAAGCTGAACTGCAGGCGCGGGGGGCTGTGAACATGCCTGGAACCGTGGTGCCAAAAGGAGAGTTAAACTCTTCCCACATACAATTTTTCAGCTCAAAATTACTTTCCCAAGTGGCTATTTCTTACGTAAGAGAAAAAGTGCAGGTATCTGGCAGAGAGAATTAAAAAAACAGGTATCTTTTCACTAGGATTGCCCAGACACTGATAGGGGTGGGAGATCCCCTGCCTCTAGATCTCACTGCCAACCACTTCTTGAAGCAGTGACAGATATTCTTTTTTTTTTAAATGGAGTCTTGTGTTCTTAACTAGAAATTCCGTCTGGAATTGCCAAAGGATAGCTCTAGTAATCCATGGAAACACTATGGTTTTACCATAGAGTTTCTGGCAATGCTGAGGCTACCCTTTGTCACTTCCAGACAGAACGTCTATAAGTACATGAGCTTGTAGTTTTCAGGAATAACAAAATTATCTCAGGATGGTACCTCCTGCCTGTGCCTGGGAACCCTACTTTCCACAGCTGCAATTCAATAATGCAAACAAACCAACATTCCAGGTAAAGAACCTGAAAACAGAGGAAGATTATTTAAAACAATGAAGGTTTACTGAGCAGCATTTGCATGGAAAAATAAGAAATGTACATTATATTCCAAACTGATCAGATGTAAACCCAGGCAGAGCCTTGACTTAACTGACATTCCAGGTTTGCATCAGATTTTAACAAAAGGTATCGGATCATCCACATTTATTTTTGCTTAGCAAGTAAATGGATTTCTTCTCTAGAAAGAAAAGTGTTTGTTACAGGAACTCAAGTATGCTCCGGAATAATAACTGTACAATCAGGGTCAATCCTGCAGATTTCTCTCGTAGATCCTTTCAGCAGAGTTCTGTTTCCCTAGTCAGGATCCATGTGATCAAGTCTCCCCCAAATGGCCCCTGAAATATTCTCCCAAACTATCAGAGTTACTCACAGTTAAGAGAATGATTCAGCATTTGGGAGAAAATGTAGAAGGAACTTCTGCTAAAGCAAATGTCCCATTTGGAATATTTTTTTCTGTTTATTCTATACTTTGGCAAGATGTTTAGATTTTCACTTGTGCAAACAGCAATACTTCAACAAAGTGGTCATGGACCATTGATTTCAACTGAAGCCTGACTTTCTCTGGACTGTGCCCAAAGAATTTTATCATCTCTTTGTCACACTTCTGCTTACTTCCTCAGTTCATTCACAGGTCTCTGGAGTGTGTGCCAGATGTACGCCAGGCACCTCTGCACAGCAGATACAGCAATTCTATTAATTGCACATTATTTGCTGTAACAAACAAGGGGATCCTAGAGCTCCTGATTTACAAAATCAAACAAAATCAAGGATAGTTATTGCAGAACTTTTGCGATACAATCTTTATGAAACTGCTCCTCATGAAACTGCTCCTCAAAGGACTATTATGCAAAATCTCCTTGAGTTCAGACCACTCCAAAGCCACTGAAGATGAAGCATATGTCAAAGGGCCATAAAACCAATACCAATGTTCATATAATTTCCCCTCTTATTATACTGTCAATAGCAAATACATCTAATATTGTTAACCATTGTACTGCCTTAATTTAAAGCATTATTTTTTCATATTAATTATTCTGTAAATGTAATATAATCTGATATCCGTGGAATATTTATCCTTATTTTGCCAATTCTGCTCATGGTGCAGTCCTTGTAGACTGGATGCATATGAAGAGGACTATGTGGGTAAAACATGCAATTCAGCACATTTAGATCCAAGTCTAAACTATCTTGAGTTATCACCAATCCAAAAATATGCGGACACCTTCTTCTTATGTTACCAATATTCTTATCAAAGATTATGCATAAGATCTCAGCTTAATAAGAGTTGGCTATTGCTGTACCGCATGCTACCAACAGGAAGGCAAGCTAAAACTGGTCTATGGAACATTGCTAGAACCAGGATATTTTCAGAATTCTACATCCAGCTTACAGCAGAGACACATAATGTGCTATGGTTTATATCTGTAGTTTTAGGTCATGCCCTTAACTTTTACACCTCCAGAAGTGACAAACAAGATTAGCAGTTTTGGACCCATGATATATTAAAACTGCTATGTGGAAAGTTGTGATGTGGAAATGATAACTGTATTTAAGAGTAAGCACTCACCACACCATACATGTGTAAACAACACCTCAGGGCTCACAATGACAAGCCATGGGACTTTGTTATCATTCCAGAACTTCTGATGGGTATTGCCTTTCCATCTATTGGCATTCATCACTTCTTTATTACAAAACCTTAATATTTCTTTTATTGAACTACATGATCTGGGGGTTGCTGGGGGAGCAAAACCTTTTCCTCCAAACATGACAAAATTACCACTGACTAAAGAGAACAGCAATAATGGCATATTTTATAAAATGACATCTAATAAAATCGACGTTATGCTTTATGAGCCATCAAACTCTTAAATTTAACTAGCATAGAGTTTGAAACACACCACATGTTTCCAATTCATTCCTGGCCTCAGGACCAACAGAGATTTGGCTGATGTCACAATGCTCACACCCAGTGCGTTGGAGGACCCGTTAAAGTGGGGTAGTGATGATCCATCCACCTACAATGTTTAGGCTAAGATTTCACAGTCTGGCAGCAGTAAATGCTATCTGATAAGCATCCCAACAGTTTGAAAGCAAGCCATTTCAGGGGGGGCGGAAAGCTGCAAGAATATTGCAGCCCTTCAATCCTTCAATGCAAGTTGGCATCTGTGACAATTTCCTAAACTAAGAAGTGTTTTACATTTGATTTCATACAGATGTTTTTATTAGCACTGATTTAGACAAAGAGCTGCCTCCACAAATATTCTAGCTTCATGAAATTTTTTTGAGGGTTCCATTAACAAAAAGTGAAAAAATGCATTTCATTACAGCAGTCACCAAATTGAAAACATATTTTTTGTTTTTAGTCATCTGCCTGTTAACCAGTTGTTTTTATTATCATGTTTGCCTCCAAAAAGTTGGGAAGATATAAAATGTGTTTTCTTCCATCCCCATGTCTGTCTGTCTGTCTGTCTGTCTGTCTGTCTGTCTGTCTGTCTGTCTGTCTGTCATCTATCAATCATCCAATCATCCATCCATCCATCCATCCATCCATCCATCCATCCATCCATCCATCCATCCATCCATCCATCCATCCATCCATCCATCCATCCATCCATCCATCCATCCATCCATCCATCCATCCATCCATCCATCCATCCATCCATCCATCCATCCATCCATCCATCCAATACCTGCTGCCTCCTATGCTTGCGCCTAAAAAAGATGCTTGGGAGGAAAAAGCTCCCAAATTTATTCAAAATTTGGATCTTCCTAAAGACAATTAACTTTTTAAAAATTATATTTTACTAAAACACTCTTTATGAGAGTGTTTTTGTACATAGTATATAAAATATAAGGTAATGCAATTTATAAACAAAAATGAAAATGAACTGAACATAACACATGAAGTCAGAGACGTATGGGGGTGGGGGAAATGGCACCCGGAGACAACTCCTCCAGGCATCTCCCTCCCTTGCCCGGGGGCAAGGCCATGCCCCTTTTGAGGGGGGACTTCACGGATCCTGCTCCTAACTTGAATCCATTCCACGTTCCCCCCCCAACCCAGATTTTTCAAGAATCGCACTATCTGCAGTTCTTTTGTTTTAATGTGGATTGCAACCACAGCTGAGCTAACAACTGCCCTGTTAGCCCAGCTGAACTTCCCCCTTTTTTTTTTTAGTCCCCGCCTCTCTGCTGCATAGCTATGGAGGGACACAGGGACAGAAGCATGACTGTGGAGCTCCATGCCTGCCAGGCTTCGCAGCTACTCAGTGGAGGGAGATGAGTGGGAAAAAAGCACCTTCGTGCAAAGGCGCGCACCTCGGCCAATGCACTTGCTGATCATGGGACACCTGTTCAATATGCACCTGTTCAAAGTAAAAGCACACACTGACACAATTAGCCCCCAGCTTCAATAAAAACATAGTTTCATCAACCTGGCAAACAGAGGAATATGAGAGAAAAGCAGGGAGAAGGAGAGGAAGGCAATATATTTACAAGCATTTTAGATGAACCATTAGTAATTAAAAGAAATTAAGAAAATTAAGAAAAAATCCAATAAAAACATTCATATATAAATGAGAGATAGTCAGACAAACCACAGCTATTCAAAAAGAGGCCTAAATAAAACTACACAAACCAATCTGGAACCAATCTCTCCCTCAGTATTGTGACAGGAAAAAAAGTCAATATACACTGAAAAAGACAGTGTCTTAATTTCACCACTTATTACATTTCAGGACTGACACAGGGAGAGAACTAGAAGAGTGAGAGTTGTTACAATCGTCTGCATAATATCTGTCCAACCTCAGCATCCAAATGTAGCCTTTTGGGGACAAAACATTGCAAGTAGTAGTTGAAAGCCAAGCACTTGGCCAGATTATCATGGTAAACCACGCAGCAGAACACTAATTAAACAAAATATTAATCATTTTTAACGTTCTACATCTTGCATAATATATTACTTTTGGCTTCTGAATACTTACAGTGCTATGAAAATCCTGGGGAAATTATTTTATGTCACAGGTACTGTGATTTGGAAGATGATTGAAAAGGTAAACACAAGCGCTTGTTATTATTTTTTCCTGTGTGACTGGAAATAATGAGGCAATCACAGATATACCTAAACTATAGAACTTCAGATATGTATCAATAGTTTGGGTTAGATAACAGTGAATAGTACATTCAACCCTCTCAAACCTTCAAAAATTGAGACCTCTGATGAATCTACATAATCTCTAGTGAATCTTTAAGACAAGAGCATTTTCTTTGAAGTTTATTTTACAACAGGAGTTTTCACTTCCTCTTGTGGGAACTCAATCAAGCTTTCAAAGTATCAGCTTTGAAAGAAGATTAATGTATTACTTGCCGTTATTAACTTTTCTAGAGCGGGTTTAACTGGGATCTTAGACAGTGTTGCTGTTTGATTTATCTGAGAACCATTTAATTTTGCTCCCTCAACCCACCCCATGCTGCTAACTCCTCCTATTCAGATCAACTATATGCAAAAACAGGAATGTTTTGCAGTGTAAGGAGTGACAGTAGAGATTACCTGTAAATTTTCTTGTAAGAAATAAAGGAACACCTGGTCAGATTATGAGAAACGATGACTAGGTTGTTGGTTCTTACAGGCTTCTTTTGATAGTAAGCTCAAGAGAACAGACATGCAGCTACAAATTGAGAACAATTTTCCCCTGTGGGACCCAAAACCGTTAATCATATAATCCTCCCTCTCTACCTTATTCTCACAACAATCACTGTATGTAGAGGGACTATGATGGGCTCATGGCAGGGTTAGCAACTTGGTTTGTTGCCCACTGGCACCTGTATTGTAGTCCATCTTGAGACTATAGCAAAGGGTAGGGAATAAATCCAAGTAATGATAGCAGTAATAACAATACTCTAGCCAAGGAGAATTTGCTTCTAAAGAGAGAAGAATTTCTAGACCAGAGCTAGTTCAACTTCTGGGCAGAGTGAGTAGAACTGAGGGGACTGGATGTGAAAGAGCTTGTCAGAGAGAGACTGTCTGTTCCCTAGTCAGAAGGGGAAATTACACTGTATGTGGAAGAATTCCCATCCCTAGTTTCTTTAGAAGGATTTATTTCAAATACTGTGAGATAATTCTAAGGTTTGAGGAGTCGAAAGACAAAGCAAGTTGTGGAAAACTCTTTTCCCTATAGTTTATAGGCACTAGAGTCAACACATGAACCTCTGAGTGTGAAATCTGTGAAACATCTGGAAACGTCTGTCATTTTTAAAGCAACAAGAACTCTGCGACCAACTGTGTTGAACTTTGAAAACAACTTCATACTTGTTTATAGGACTGCTTCTCTCCTTATAACCAATTTTACCTCATAGCCTATTTCCCCAAAGTGTTTAATAAAACTTTACTATTTATTTGTTAAACTTTGAAAGAACTGCTTGTGTAGTTTGGGGTGAACCAGAGAGAGAGTGAAGGGGGAGGGGATCAATTCAGGTACCTAAACTGGTTTAGGTATACATTTATTTTAAGGAAATATAGGGTGGGACAACTGAAAAGAACCCCAAAAAAGATTTGGTGGGAGCTTTACCCCTCATGATCCCCTGTCTTCACAGCCCTCATGGGACACTCTAGGGTTTGCAAAAACCCTCTGCAGTTTTGCAAATCCTCAAGCATCTAATGAAATCATTTCTAATTTTCACTGGAGGTGATGTCAGTGCACCAATGTGAAACTGGTACACCATTTCTCAACCCTAAATGCTTCTGGTGGTTGCCAGCTGCAGCTGGGCAACACTAGCCCGAGGTTACTTAGTGATCTTGGCAGAGCGGGGATTCAAACACAGTTGTTCCAGGTCCTCATCTACCAATGTAATGATTACAGCCCACTGGCTCCGCTTTATTTGCAAAATGCATTTTCACTAAACATTACCTCATGTACATTTTTGGAGAAATGTGGCTTATAACAGCAGCATAACCTTGTTGAAATAAAAACATGTACCGACCATAAAAATGGAACACCCCCACCATCATCCTGAATATTTCTAATTCACAAATCAACATTACTTTTAAATCTATACTAGCAACACACTCTCCTGGGGGAAAAATGATTTACAGCTGTTCCCAGAGAGCAGAAACTCAAACCAATCTCTTCAGTAGCCTTTGGTTGTCAGCAGTTAACATTATTTTTATTGCTTCTTTTTTAAAAAACTGGCTAAAAAGAGTTTTAGCATGGATCCAGTTGTGTTTGTAATTCCTGCTTTAGCATTCCTCATAAAGGCCACCTACAAGGAAATTTTCAATTAGACCTGAAATTAAATACTCTGAGCTACTTTGGAAAGCTTGCAAATATTCATTATACAACCAGAAGTCAAACTTTTGGATACTTAAATCCAGTGACTGGAGCTGTGGAAGGGCAAGACAGATCTTTCTACATACCTGAAAAGGGTTCCAGGTTTGCAAAAAAAAAAAAGTGAAACTAAAAACAACAGCATTTGGTGGTTTAAAGAACCCCAAATGATAAACAGAACACTGTAATACACTGGTCCAGAGAGGCCAGCACCACACAACTGGGCCACAGATTTTCTAGATAGTGGCTGCTGTGGATTTAGAGAGAAAGCTTAGGACAGAGGAGCCAATTAAAGCAACTCAGCTGCTGGCATCTCAGAACTAGTTTTTAAAAATCCTTTTGGTTTAACCCATTCTGCTAGGAAAAGTTGAGAACTCATGTTTCCCTGCTTCCTAGCAGCAACAGATTAACCTCCTCAGTAACCTTCAAAACTACCAGAACCTAAGGATAAAGCCTCTGCTATAGCTCCTAGCTGATGATTTCCTTTCCTTTCATTTGGGATAAATTAAATATCTGGACTCAAAGCAAGCAATTGTTTCATTTATTAATGGCTTCAAGGATAATACTTAGAATAGCATGGCGTTGACACAACTAGAAGATACCTATTATAGAAGAATGGGAAACAATAAGTTAGAATGTATTAATAATGGTTAAAATGTTATACTATGATCTGAGAGACCATGGACTGAAGGCCCATTGTGCCACAAAACTTGCTGGGTGACAGAATTGCTATGAGGGTAAAATGGAAGAATTGTAGTGGTGGGAATTATGTATACTACTCTTGAACTCCTTGAGGAAGGGAAAAGAAAGATACAACTGTACAAAACAAAATAATTGGATGCTGACATATTTCAGTGTTCTAAATAATATAAAAATGTGTGTGTTGAGGGATTTGACATGATGATATAAGTTTCTCAGTACTGGGAAGGATGTTTTTTCCATAGCCAGAACTGTTGAAATGAGAAAGTGGTAGAAACACGTTAGAACTTTCAGCAACTTAAACAGCTGTTAATAGTTTTTTAAAAATATCCATGGACAGCTATGGGATCAGCTGCCCTAAACTTGTACTGAGTTGTCCTAAACTCCCTCTGAGACATGTCAGAAAATATCAGGGAATTACAAATTGAAACTAAAGGGGACATCACTTTTTACTATGCAAACAGGTAGATAAAAATAAATGTTTTAAATCTTAAAATAATTTTACTTTTGAAAGTTTCAGCAATAATATGGTTCTCTTTTACAAACAACCTGGTTAAAAGAAGATTGTATACAGATTTTGAAGATATTGTATTCTCCAAACTTGCAAACCTTTTAGTAATTTAGCAATAACTTTTTCCCCTCCTCCAAAGACACTGAAGTTCTATAGAAAATGAATCCTTGTGTCAGCTGCTATGGAGGTACCTGCATGATGTGTGAATGCAGATTTGACCACAGGACATAGACATTTTAATTCTCCAACAAAAGAATGAGCTGTGCATTGTTAGCTGATGCCACTAATCTCCTCCCAACCCTGCCAATGAAAACATGCACACCTTGATCATTCCCTTCATCCTTTGAATCAACCAATATGCAGCAATGAGACAGCAGCATGGCCTGCAATCCGAATACAATAGACTTTAGCTGCGCATTGCAGAAGCAGAAGTAATCTCTTCAAAGCCAAAGAACGTCAAAGCTTTGGCATCTGGAAATGCATGAACAGACAATGTGCCATTCCAAAATGGACCCTCTGTCATATCTGGAAAATGCTTGCTGAGAACAGAAGATTAGGTTTCCCTAGTAGATTCCTCCTGTTCATCCACTATTGAGCTCTGTAATGCAGGCAGGCTGTGAAATCAATAGCTTCCTGTTTACTTCTTTTTAAGCAAAGCACAATGGTGTTTATTAAAGAGGCTCAAGAGCCCACATCAGAATAAAGCTGAGGGGACTTAGAGGCCACTGATCAAAAAGAATGTTCTACACGCCAGGGGCATTTGAACAATATAACAGGGCCCTGCAAAATCCTCAAATTATAACAAGTGAAGAAAACAAAAACTCCACTGATTTTCAAAGAATCATCACTATCGGAAAATGGTGAAGCTTGAGTGGCTAACAGGGAGATCTTAAACAGAATCACATTCTAAGCCCATTGAACAGAGTTGCCAGCTCGTGGTTGGGAAATATCTGGAGAGCTTGTAGGTGGATCCTGAGGAGTGTGGGGTCTGAGAAGAGGAGGGACTTCAGTGGTGAAAAAATGCTATACAGTCCACCTTCCAAATTGGCTATTTTCACCTGGTAAACTGATCTCTATCACCTGAAGATCACTTGTAATAGTAAGAGATCTACAGCCACCACCTGGAGGCAGTTCTACTATTTGAAGTCAGTGGACTTGGAAAGTTATCACTTTGCTTAGAACTGCAAGTCATAAAGCCCCTGAGCAAAATTGTATTGCCTCAGCCATCAACTGGTTTTGATCTGAGCTGTCCATCTGCAATGTGGAGACAGTAATACAGAACTACTTTATAAAACCGTGGGAAAGAAGCAATGTACAGTTTAGACAATTTAGAAATGCTAAGCAGTAAATTATTAACTATTTTGGGAGATCAAACAATGTATATCTGAAACATCTTTGAACAACAGGGGGAAAAAAGCTGTTTGGCTGGTATCTGATTTGACAATGGACTCATGATTTGACAATGGACTCATTCAGACACCACAACAAATCTCTCTTTATTTATGGTGGACACAAATGCAGCTTGTTGTCATGCTCATGAACTCCTCTCCCTCTTCTGTCACGCACAGAGCACAATTGAAAGCTTCATGGTTTGGGAAGTCTTCAATCAAATCCCAAGTTTCTGTGACATCCAAATGGTAGCACCTGATCAAATTGAAGGCTATTTCCTCACCACACTGGGATTCTAAAACATGGTATAATCCCAAGGTTAAAAATCTTGATTTGTGGAGACAAAACAGTCTGCAATTTGCCCTGGAACCTGTATTGCTAGGAAGGTTTTGGTCATGCTTGGAGAGTGGGCAATAAGATGAAGACATGCACAACATGGCAAGAGAGCTGTGTTCATGGCTGTTACAAAGGCTGGTTGAGATGTTTAGATATGGCAGAGTTGCTGTTAAAAGCGTTATATTTGTCTTGCAGCCCAATCCAAAGGGGAAGGGCTTAAGCATGACCTGGAAGCTGTATGGGCCTGCTCCAACATATTTGCCCACCCTACTTGTGTGACACCTATGCCAGTGGAGAGGATAAACAGGGCAGCGGGCAGGCGCCACAGTGCTCTGAGGTGCCCAACCCAGAAGAGGCGCCTCCCCCAGAGCTGCACTGGCACAACGGAGGATACTAGCGCAAGTGGGGATGGATTGGGGGCATTCCCATTGGTCCATCAGCATTTGTTTGGCTTCCACTGGGCTTTTGGCCCAGAAACAACCCCCTTCCCTCTACAGCCTCTGTGTGTCGCAAGTCCATTTTGCCCTGTTGATGCTTTTCAGGCTGCTGGGTTTTTCTTGTTTTGCATGCCTTCCTGCACTGCCTGAGAGTCCTTTAGAGGTGGCGCAGCAGCATCCCTGGCTGCAATACCCTCCGGATTGGGCTGAAAGTGTTGTGAAAAATCTAACACACTGTCTTCTGCACATCAAGTAGGAACAGGAACAGGCTTGGCTATTTTTGATCAATTTGTAACCATGTAGTCTTCAATCTTGGTTCCAAATGATGGGAGAAAGAGTACAATCTGAATGTGTTTGCCTAGGGATTTTAGGCTCATTCAAGTCTCATTGCAATAAACTGACTGAAAAGTAAAAGGAGGAAAACGTTTCCTTCAGGGTTACCTCAAGGTGCACACTCAGCTTCACTTACTTTGATGGATTACTTCACCCTTTATTCCTGCAAGTATTGGGACTCAGACAAACCAACATGAATAAAAAGTTCTTTAAAAGAATGTTTCTCTGTACATTATTGGCAAAATGAGATTCTAAACAGGAGCAGCAGTGGTGTAGGAGGTTAAGAGCTCATGTATCTAATCTGGAGGAACCGGGTTTGATTCCCAGCTCTGCCGCCTGAGCTGTGGAGGCTTATCTGGGGAATTCAGATTAGCCTGTACACTCCCACACATGCCAGCTGGGTGACCTTGGGCTAGTCACAGCTTCTCGGAGCTCTCTCAGCCCCTTTGTTTGTTGTGAGGGGGGAAGGGAAAGGAGATTGTAAGCCCCTTTAAGTCTCCTGCAGGAGAGAAAGGGGGGATATAAATCCAAACTCTTCTTCTCTTCTTCTTCTTCTAAACTATGCTTACAACTGGAAACACACACTCAGTGGACTAGCAGTCATTCCAAACTGTGTATAATCTGTAACAGTGAGTCAAATGTTTTAATTGTAGATAACATACACCTAAAATAAAAGAGCCAGTATGGTTCGGTGGCTAGATTGTCAGACTAGGGTTTAAGAGACCTGTGTTCGAATCCCCACACTGCCGTGGAAGTTCTCTGAGTCAGGCCAGTCACACTCTCTCAACTTCACCTACCTCCCAAAGTTGTTATGGGGATACAATGAAGGGGATGAGAACGATGTAAGCTGCTCTGGGCTCCCTTTGTTGAAAAAAGGTGAGGTATAAAGTAAATCAATACACATAATAAAGTTTGTTCCAGATGCTGAATAAGACAGTTATTTCCTCACCCTTGTGAATGTAGGCATGCTAAACATCCAGGAAACAAAGCAATGTTTCTCTCTCTTTTGTATTATTAGAAGAAAAACTGTGTAGAAGAAAAATTGTGTAGAAGAAAAACTGAACAGTTGATAAACGTTAGATGTGATTTATTTTTATGTTACACATTTTTTAAAAAAACTGGACACTTCTATATGCTAGTAATATTGATTTCATATTTCAACTGCCCTTAAAGGACAAGGAAATCAAAATTAAGCAATGGATGCCACACAGGAACACTCAAACACAGATTGCAAAAGTTTTCTCCCAGTAAGTATTAACACTTGTCTATCACCATTCAAAAATTTCAGTTCTTCATCTACAGACAGGTTATGACACACCGCAACCATCATTTCATCAAGTTCTCTGCTTGAATTCGGTCCAATTTGCTCTCTGATGCTCTCTGTTCATATTACAATTTACATCACCTCAACCTGGCACAACAGCATGTTCACACTGTATTTGCAGGTGGAAAGTCATTTTATTTCAAGCCTGAACAAATCTTTCCATTTGTGATCAGATAATCATCAATTTCAATAGCAGTTGAGAACCAGTGTAATATGATGGTTAAAAGCAGGTGGATTCTAATCTGGAGAACCAGGTTTGATTCCCCACTCCTCCATCTGAGTGGCAGAGCTTTATCTGGTGAACCAGATGTGTTTTTGCACTCCTACATTCCTGCTGAGTGACCTTGGGCTAGTCACAATTCTTCAGAACTCTCTCAGTCACACCTACCTCATAAGGTGTCTGTTGTGGGGAGAGAAAGGGAAAGGAGCTTGTAAGTCACCTTGAGTCTTCTTACAGGAAAGCAAGGTGGGGTATAAATCCAAACTCTTCTTCTTCATCTATTTTCTGGGGATGTTCAGTTTAGGCCCCCTCCTCCCTTTTTGTAGTCTGATTCAGGTTTGCCATTCAAGCTCTGTGGTAATCTTCTCTAATCCAGTAAATTCCCACTGTCTTCCATGGGCTCCCAGTGCGATGAACTCTTTCAAAAGAGTCCACTTAACTTGAAAGATAACCTAGGCAGTGGCAAATACAAATGGCAAAAGGGAACTGCTGACAAAGGGACACAGCTCCTCCGCATCACTACAAGGAATATAAAGAATCCAAACAGAGCAAAATCAGAAATAGCATTCACAAAGGTAAGGAGATGGCCTGGAGAATCCATACCCTAAAGCAGTAGCAGTCAGTCCTGCTAGAATTTTGTGGGGGGGGAGCAAGAATGGTAAAAAGTAGCCCATCACATCACTGGTCTAGTTTAGAGATGTTGCAAGTCAGTTTGCAGTGCGAGGGCTCTGAAGGTCTCTGCAAAGTAATATAGTAAAGACTACCTCTGAGCTTATGCAAATGATATTTTATTCTTCCCCACTGAACACACAAATCCACCAAGTCAGGGCAGGTATCAGATGCAGTATTTTCTCTTTCTTTTACAAAAAGATTACTAACAGTCACACACGCCGGACAGGTGTTTCATACGCAAGAGGCCAAGGAAGATGATCTAAGAAGAAGTTCAGTTCCCAAGGCAGGGACCCAAACCAAAGCCAGATCTTACTTAATTTATAATATTAACTGTTTAACTTTTCAGAGATAGCAACTGAGCATCATTCCTACAAAAGGGATCCTTCTTTTCAATATGTAAACAAAAATGCTATAAACAAGGGAAACCTGCAAAATTTAAAATGTTGAGAAATGTCACAGGCCTACATAAGGGCAAGAAAAAAAAGCCAAAATGTTTGTGGGGAATTTAAAACCCTGCTGAGCTGTGAAGCAAATATCACTGTGCAACAGCTAGCAATGCAGACATGCAAGCTCATAAATGGCGTGAGGAACAGACAAGGGCAGTGTAACCTGTCAGGATGCATTACAAAAGAGCGACCGTTGGTGCAGAGATGGTGAAAGTAAAGGCAGCTTGGCAAGACTCTAGTCTAGGCAATGAGTGAAAATGTTTGAAGTTCTCTATGACATGCAAACAAGCAAGGCATGATGATTAGAAGTGGCTCCTAAAAGGACTGGTGGACTGGCCAAGCAAAGAATGACAATATTAAAAAGCAACAAGCAGAAGGGACATCCCTACGCTAACATATTTCTTGGGTGATACAAAGCCTGATGCTTATGTTTCCAGCCTGTTCTTTTTGCATTTCATCTGGCATGTTTTGTTTTTTTGGATTCTTATGCGGGTGCGGGGGAGGGGGGAGAAGGAAACAGCATTCAAATTAGAGCTGAGAATTCTCAACTTCTTCCAAATTCTCCTTGGCTGTGTTGAAAACTGACTCCAGTTTTCAGTTTTTGTTCAATGGTTACTTGAAATCCTTTTCCACGCTGGCCTACATTTTGTACAGGACTGTAATTACATGATGATGCTACAACATGCTAATGTAAATATGGCATACAATTTACAATTCAAGCTTTGCAAATGAACATCATTGTAGTTCACACAGTAAGAGCACTATGTATTTTAATGTGCGTATCCAGATGTAACACTTTTCAAGACCTGGAATTTCAGCTGATCTCCAGATGATAGAAACAAGTTTAACTGGCTCCTTAGGAAGGTGGGCTCTAGCGCATTATATCCTGTTGATGTTCCTCCTCTGCCCCCACTCTTCACCCCAAAATCTCTAATTCCTAACCTGGAGTTGGCAGCTGTAGCTGTTGCAAGCCCCTCGCATGAGCTTATGGATCTCTTTTGATCTCAGCAAGCACAAATTACAATTTTTGAAAAGTATAATAAAACCCCTGGTACAAAATGTTTATGTCTGTCTTCAAAACAGTTGTTATTGCTCTACCAATGCCTTTTAGGCGGATTAAAAATAAGCCACAGGAAAACGTACAGTTCAGTGAACTTTCTACTAAATCCCCTGGTAGGTGGGCAGCACAGCACTTACTAAGAGCAACTGTTTTAGTCAAAGGGGAGCAAATGCACCATATAGTTCATGAGAAATCAGGAGGGTTGTCAAGGATTTGCTTCGGCAAACACAGATAAATGCTCTACCAAGTTACCCACAATTGCAGACGGCTGCACATTTACAGAGGGATCAGTTTATGTTTCAGCATTCCCAGAAAAAGACGAGCGTGACTTATGGGATTGCTCTCTCTCTCTCTCTCTCTCTCTCTCTCTCTCATTCTCTCTCTCTCCTTTTCCCCCCAATGAATTTGAAAACTAGAAAGATAGAAAAGACTTTGAAGTGCAAACCAAACCACTCTTCTACTGTACAGCTGTAAACAACTAGGAAGTCACCACAGAGCCAAAAACTCTGACCCTAACCTTGTACTATCATCATCATTCATTCTCACTCTCAAGACAATGCATATTTATGTAATTCAGTATTAGTAGACTTGAGAAATCATACACCCTGGAAAGTGAAAGATGTCTATTGCTGCAAGCAAAAGCAGGTGTTTGGCAATTCAAAAGACACAATGACTCAAGAATTCTGTGAAGACATCCCAATAGATGCCTAAACAATGAGTCTTTTCATTCTTCTTCAAACCACCAATAATAAGATCCAGAAGGAGAAAGAAGAAACTACACACTTTTTCTGACATGCACAAGTCAACATGAATGGGAAAAAAATCTTTGCAACTACAAAATAGTATGAATTAACTATTTTCCTTCCTCCTCCCCACACAGCCGAACAAAAAACATTTTTATAGGTGAAGTTTTTTTTGAGGGAAATTATTTGTTTATACCCTATCATGTAAGTCATATGATCAGCAGGGAAGAAACAGTCTTCAAACAGTGGGGTCATCCCTTCCTTCCACCATACACGTGGGTGTTCCATGTAGGCACATGCAAAAACTCATTATCTCACCCTTCAACCACCTTTTGTAAATATGAAAAATCATACAAAACACGCACAACCTTTAGTGTGACATGTACTTGAACAACATAGCATTTATATGTCTAATATATATAATGCGTGACATACACACACCCCATCTGTGAACACCTGTCCATGAATCAGGACCAAACCAATGCTAAACAGATTCTTCTTCAAAGCCCCCAGGCCCCTCCCCCTCCCCCACTGTGCCCCCCGCAGCGCCCCCCCACTCCTTTTCCCACACTTACCTTAGTTCCTTTCCTTTTCCTATAATTTTTTCAGGCTGAAAAGAAGGCCTGTTCACAGGCTGAAAAAAAGGCCTTTACAAGCTAAAAACGGCATGAGGAACTACATTTCCCAGGAGACCTTGGGGTTCACAAGATCTTCTGGGAAGTATAGTGCCCATCAGGCCGTTTTTAAGCCTGAACTGTGAATAGGCCTTTTTTTCAGCCTGAAAAAGTTCTAGGAAAAGGAAAGGAGCTAAGGTAAGTTTGGGAAGGGGGATCGTTGTGGGGGGTGGAGGGGGCAGGGTGCTGCGGGGGGCCATGGGGGGCAGAAAATATGGACGGCACACCAGGCGCAGTTTGGCCCAGCTATGCCTCTGAATATGGGCTTTGTGAGTCTTTTTCTAAAACTGCATATACTCTGCTACATTATCCGCTGTGCCAAGAATCAAAATGGCTACATACAAAGGGCAACAAGAAGCCTGTAGATTTCCTGTACAGACTCATATGACTATTCTTTCTCAGAATAATAATTATTGTAGCTTGTTTCTTCCCATTCAATCTAAGACCATAATTTATGGGGGCTGAACTAGCTATAACAGGGGTCGGCAACCTTTATCACCCAAAGAGCCATTTGGACCCGTTTTCCATGGCCCCAAAGATCTACTGAGCAGGAGAGGCGGCTCTGCACAGAGCTGCCTCCGGTTCGGCCCCTCCAGTCACCTTTTCTTTCAGTGCTGCTCTGGAGGGACACGCCCATGCTACCCTCTGACCTCCAGGCCACGTGGAGCTGCAGTATAAGGCTGAAAGAGCCGCAGGTTGCAGACCCCTGGGCTATAAAGATCAGTTACTCCGGAGAAAATGGCTGCTTTGGAGAGCGGGTTCTGTGGCATTATTTATACCCCACTGCAATCTCTCCCCTCTCCAAACCCTGCCCTCTTAGACTCCACCCCTGAATCTCCAAGAATTTCTCAACCCAAGTCTCCACAACCTATCCTCAGTTGGTTTTGCTGAATTGACTTCCAGAACTAGCCTTCTAGTTTCATTTGTAGCTGCAACAGTTCACTCTATTTGTATTCATATCCCTTTCACTCTGCAGGAGACTTAAACATGATTAATTTGAAAGCACAGAACTCAAGCTAGACTGCATTCTTCAGTAATGGCTGTACTTAAAACTTCATGAAATGCACTTCTAATAAGAGGTGCCATTACATTTCTGCAATATAATGCAGGAATTTATTTTGCTTTTTTTAAAAAAGAACACTTATTCTTTCTCAGTTGTTCACAATAAGACACTTTTAATAAACAAACAAGAACCAAGGCACTGTTGTCACACAAAACAGCTGAGCAGTAACAAGACTAATTTGATATCTTCCTCAGAATAATAATTATTGTCGCTTGTTTCTTCACATTCAACCTAAAGCCATAATTCATGGGGCTGAATTTTTAGGATACTGCCTCTAATTTGGCACACCATAATTTCCCTTCAGCATCTATGGCTACTATCGCATCCACAGACAAAACAAAGACAATGGTGCAGGTTCTCAGCAAGTGTAAATCAGGATGACGGAACTACATGGTCTCATAACAGCTGATAGCTGGTGCATGCTTTCTAGATGGATGTCATGAAGAAAGGAAAGTGTTCTGTACTACAAAGTGTTCTGTACAGGCCTTTCCCTCATTACTCATACTGTTCTAAAGGGGCAAACAGCACCAGTTTGCTTCTTGTGTAGGTTCTCCACAGCTGAGTGGGTCATCCTTGCTTTGTAAATATAGTATACCTAATCATACTGCTTTGTTCAGAAATTCACACCCTCCCATCCCTTGCCTCTTACTACAAAAAGTGCCTAGCTCCCAGGACCTGACTTCTGCATAAGATGTAGATGATCAAGGAAAGCTGAGGAGCAGTGAGCCTATAACAGCTGTGTATAAGAGATAATGTAAGCAGGTGCAGTTTATCATACCGCTGCGGAAATTTCTTCTTGTACTCAGCTGTTTCAAGTATCCTTCTCTCCTTCGGCATTCTCTGCACTTCACTAGCCTTAGCAGCCTTTTCCTTCAAACGAATGATGCAAAGCAGTATGCTACTTATCTCAGTCTACTGTTCCTACACCTCGCTTCACCCAACCCGTATGTTTCCTAACACTACTCTTGTCTGTTTTCTCCAAATGTCTCCTGGAACTAACTACTTCTTCAGTTTGATCAACATCCAAGCTGAGAGAAAAAGGGAGGGTATAGAATGAAAAGGTGAAGCACAGTGTAGTGGGCATGAGGAATAAGGACAGGTGATGTACGGATGTATCAGAACTAGATAGTTGTAGAGGGAGAAATTATGCAGAACTTGTGTGGCACCATCATTGCAGTCTCTTCCTGGCTGCCTGGAAATACCGTATTTTCCGGCGCATAAGGCGACTGGGGGTATAAGACAACCCCCAACTTTCTGGCTCCTGATTCTCCTTCACCTTCTCTACCAACCACCCTCTCCAGTTTCTTCCCTCCACCCGAACCCTCGCTCACCCACCGCGCCCCTCGTTAAATAGGCCTGCATGGCCTTCTGGGGTGTCTCGCAGCTGCGGCAAGGTTCCAGCCACCTCGTGCCCCATGTCGCCCCGCCACTGTCGCACCTGGCCTCGGGAGACCGAGGCCGAGGTCTGTGCTGCCGCCATCGGCGCGTCCCATTTGCTGCCCCACCCCCGTGCTGATTGGCCAGCCTCCGCTGAGGCTGCGGCCATCTGGGATGCCATTGCCGGCTTCGCCGTGGCTCCACATCGCATCCATTGCACCTGGCCTCGGGAGACCGAGGCCAAGGTCTGCGCCGTCGACATTGGCATGTCCCGTTCTCCGCCCTGCCCCCGCGCTGATTGGCTGGCCTCTGCTGAGGCTGTGGCCATCCAGGGTGCTGTTGCCACCTCCACCGCAGCTCTGCCCCACCCCCTTGACCGGTCAGCCTCCATCAAGGCTGTGGCCCTGCGGGGTGCCGCCGCCGCCCGTCCGGGCTGTGCACGGCAATGCGGATCGACACCCAGCGTATAAGACGACCCCCAACTTTTGAGAAGGGTTAAACAGTCGTCTTATATGCCGGAAAATATGGTAGTAGATAGTTTTCTTCTTGTGCTGCATGTATGATTCTCTTTCGGTTATACTGTCTTCTGATTTTGGAATGCACTTTCTTAGTGAGAAAGGCAGACTGTAAATGAAAAATAAACACAGCTTTTGTAAAAATGTACAAAAGTTATAGACTCACAAAAATTAACAAATTGCATATAAAACGGCAACTGTGTATTGGCAGCATCATGGTAACCCATGTTTCCATGATGTATGAATGATGTGTCTGAAAAGGGCTACTAAGTCTTAGCTAGGAAATTCAGCAATCTAGATTGAGTATAGTGGCCAGAAGGAATCAAGTTTTTTTTAAAGATCAGAACAAATAATTTCCCACAGATATAAGACACATGAGTGTAAACTTGCATTGACTTTTACATAATAGAGGTTTTGTAATATCAACAGTAAAAGGAGAAGTGAGGTGTGTGAGATTAAAACTGAAGTACAACCAGTTGCGGCTTGGGTTTGCTTTATCAATTCCACAGGCAGGATACTGTTTTCTTGCTTCAACGAAGGTTTAAAAGCCTATAAGGAGCACATGTTATGCATACGGCACTGGCAAATTATCTAACATGAATATGAAATTATGTTTTCTCTCATGTAAGTTACATAGGAAGTCAACACTGAATGTATATCAACCTAATTTTATTTGGAAAAAGTTATAACAAAAAACAATGTTTAAAGTCAGAACGGTGTCCAAGGGCATGAGAAAGATTGTTAATGTTATTGGTCCAGCTTCAGTTACAAAGTTATGTATGTTATATTTTTGATGCAAACAAAGCATTTGATCACACTGAATTGATTTAAAAAAAAGATATTGGGACAAATTTTAAGTTTGGTCCCATATTCCTAAAATAGATATATTTAACAAGCTCACCATCTGCCAAGATCGTAATAAATGGATAGTTAAGTCTGTTCAGTTGTAAATACTGGGTTATGCAAGGACACCCATAATTCACTTTCATCACTCAATTTCTGTGCTGAAACACTTGCAGTTAAAGATATACCAAAGTGTTGATGCAAGATAATTAATATAAATTGGCTTTCTAAGCCCATGCCATTATTAATAACAAAACATAAGTTAATAAGCAAGGGGAGCACTGAAACTTTCTCCATGCACACCAACTGAATCAGGCATTAATTCATAACAACTGAGAAGAACCTACAACACATGCCTATTACACAGGAGATAGAGTGGAGATCATGTTCCCACCCAGAAGGGTTGTGGTAGTTTCAGTCCTAACTCAAAGGTAAATTTCAGAATGTAGGGCTGTGGGACCCAGGGCCATCTTAACACACGGGCACTCTGGATTGTTGCCTGGGAACCCCACAAGCATAGGCGTCCCCCACTATGTATGTTGTGACTTGCTGTCAATAAATACTATACTGGCATTCACCTCTGCAGCCGTATGTGTACATTGCTTTGTCTGGGGCCCTACAATGCTGTTAAAATAGCTCTGGTGGGATTAATGCTCTACCCCATAGCCTCTGACTGACCAAGTTCTGCAAATTTGTCTTGCGCACTCTTTAACATCTATGTGAAGACCATGGGAGAGGTCATATGGAGATCTGGGCTGTGGTGCCATAAATATGCAGATGACATCCAACTCTATTTCACACTTCCAGCAGATTCCAGACAGGCTATGGAAACTATGAGGCACTTTTGGGATGGATGAGGGCTAACTTAATCCAAACAAAATGAAGGCAAACTTAATCTAAACAAAATGGAGAAAGAACTGACTCAAGACAGGGTAGTTCCTGTTCTGGTTGTGCTTGCACATCTTCTAAAGGAGTAGATTTGTAGCTTGGGGATTCAAAAGCAAAACAAGCCATTATATATCAGCCTGGGCATAAAACAATCCTCTTAGCACTCTTAAAAAATATACACAGAACAGACCTCAGACTAGAAGCTGACCATGAAACAGCTAAGAAGACAGAATTCCTTTGGTGAAAAAAATATTTTTGGCTTGGTGCCTAAAACACAGCATGGTAACTATATTACCAATTGCATCTATATTACTTATGTGTGTGTAATTTTGTGCTCTCTCTCTCTCTCCCCCACCCCCCAAAATACATTATCCTGATGCTGAGGTCAGACTGGGTAATATACTGGATGCCTTCACCAACACAAATGCCTGCTCTGCAAATAAACCATCAATCTGTGACTTTTATGGCAGATGCAATCTGGAAGCATGCTTTCTTAATTTAGTTCCCTAATGAATTCCACATTAACATAGAAAACTTGAAAATGAAATATGCTGCAAATCCAGGCATTGCTGCTAAAACACAGATGAGCAGTTCACTCTCATCACCTTGTGACAATCAGCAAGCTTATACAACGAAAGAATGAGTCAAAGTGAAAAACAGACCATTTTTCAAAAAGATCATCAAGCTAAATGAAGCGAACAAATGTTCTTGAACGAAGTTTTTCTGCCACCTCTACAAAGGCATTTTACTATTTTCATGTATTCCTTTTATGCATTATTGTCTCCCCAAGTACACAAGATCAACATGTTATTTCTGGGTTCTGGCTGACAAGTTAAAATGTAAAATTGTTTCTGTCCCCATCCACAATCTTCTATGTTGTCTCTGAACTTAGTGAACTTCTAAAGGGTTTGTATTACTTTCCTGCTCCAAACACTTAACAACCATGGTGTGAAGATTTTGTCTGTGTTTTAGAGATGCCCTCCAAGGACACACACACACACCAGGACAGGGCTTATTCTTCTACAGACACCTTTTTTGCTGAACCATGAATGAAAAAGAAATGCACACCATGAAATTTTGATTTTCGCCTCTTCCACTTCCTGATGAGTAAGCAGTGCATTGGAAGTACTTATGCCTCTAGTAACAAGACACCAAAAACACATATGTTGGCCTATCTTCCTACAATATAAAATAATAGAAATAAGAAACTAAATTTCTTATAGAGCTCGGTTGAAATAGCTAAACTTTATGGAGCAGTTGTTTCATAAAACCATGACAGTGTGATTGGACTCATCATTTGATAAGAATAAAAATAGTTAATATGCAAAACCAGGCAGCTAAGAAGTATAATCCAATGGCTGCTTTTTGTGCCAAGAGAATTAGTTCTCTCTATCCCAGCATGTCACCAGCCAACAATATAGGGTGTGGAAGTTTTGCCCTTAGCTGACACTGCAATGCACACCGGGACAGTAGGAAAGGTTTCAGAAAGGGTAAAAGCACTTCAGTCATGATTCGTCAGATGAACCAGAATTGAATGATCATCTGGTAAGCAGAATCTTGATTGAATAAATTAATCACAATTAAAATAAGCCATGGTTTTTGTATTATAGCTGAACAGAACTTACAATAGCAAGTAGAAACCATTTTGCAATCTGAAACCTGTTTTTGACTTGATACACATACAGCAGGAATGTTTCCAGTCCTTTAGACATAGTTAAGTGAACTAGTCATGGGATTCTGTGTTCCTTCCATCCTGAATGCACATTCTTATCTTCTTTTGTCAAAAGTCATAAGGTTTGTTTCAGAAGCCCAATACTTTGTTTGAGGTTGTTCTAGTACAGCTGTGCAAAGACAGATTGATATTTTTAGGTCTCCATCCTTCATCTAAAGTTTTGTCATCGGGTAGCAGGTAGAAATTGGGGATACTGTTGGCCTATCTTCCTACAATATAAATGAATGCACAATGTTTCACCACGACTATTTCCCCCTAGCCCTGACCTGGATAGCCCAGGCTAGTGCAATCTCCAGATCTCAGAAGCTAAACAGGGTTGGTCCTGGTTAGTCCTTGGAAGGGAGACTACTAAGGAAGTCCAAAGCAGCTACACACAGGCAAGCAAATACAGGCTTCCTCTGAAGGTCTCTTGCCTAGCACACTCTTCATGATACTTGGGAAGTTAAAATGGCAACTGAAGCTGGGCATGTTAGCAATATTTCAACAACTGGAAATGACTAACTTCCACAGTGTGTTGCAGAAAAATCAGCTCCTCTTGATAATCCCCATGAATGCATATAGATGGAACAGTCATAACATTATAATGACCTCCTTGTCCCAGCTCCTAAACTGCCTGATTGGAGCAACAGACTTGAAAGACTTTCATTATCTACCCAATTTGAGAAAAGTTAAGTGCATATTTCAGACTTTTATCCACCCAGCCCTTTCTATAAGATTGTTACAGATAAGTAAATACTTGTGGTAGATTCATAGCATTTCAGCAGTCAGAATCTTTAAGGATGAAATAATCCATGGCCTTACCACTGAGAAAGTGAAAAAGGTCACAACCTTGCAGATAAGAGCAATAAAAATCAGCCCTACAAATCGGAGCAATTAACTCCTTTTGATGAAGGCTGACAAATTCATAAACGTTTTAATCTGAAGGAAAAGCTAGCAGGCATTAAGACAACAATTATGGCATCTAGAGTGGATAGTTATGTGGAAGTCCAACTCCAACATAACATATTTGTTATCTCCTCAACCCTGACACACAGGAGGCAGAAAATACATTATTCTGACTTTTTCCCCCAGTGACAGTGACATGGAGAGTGACTCATCTGAGATCTCCCTACCCGCCATATTTAAAGAGTCCATAAGTTGCCAGTTTTAGTTTCTATTTCTTTCAATTGTTGTAAAATGATTTTGGAGAGTGTAGGTGGCTTGTTCCACAGGGTTATCACCACGGGGTTATCACCTCCCTGCATCAGGAAGTGACTTGGACTGGAGCACTGAAGGGTCAAGAGGGGGTCCTGTCTTGTTACTGGCCTCTGTGATGTCTTTTTCTTTGGGGGGAAGGGAGGATCTAGAGGCTGTAGGACCATTACACACATTTTGTGTTGTCTCCATGGTAGAAAGAAAGGAATCAATCCACAACTGCTTTTATGCTTTGCTGAATTTATGTATCTCAGGCATTTTTCCCATGGTCAATATATTCTTGGATAAGGAGTTGAAACATCCCGGTTCGGCCATGCCTTCCGCATGGCTTCCAGGTCTATCTTGGGCCTGTCCCACAAGATTTCCCTTATCCAATGCCTTTCAAAAAATGATAAAATTGGCAGTTCTTTTTTAAAAACTGCGCCACTCCTGCTCCCATGCAAACACCATTGGAGACGGAAAAGTTTCTTTTTCCCACCTCGCTGCCTGCAGCCAATCAGAACATCAGAAAAATGGGACAGTTTGCACATGCGTGGCAACATTGGTGAGGAAAATGAAAGTTAACCGGAGGCCATGCATAATCACCTGGAGTTCTTCCTGTCAGCCTGAAGACGCAGACAGGCTGCCGTGCAGAGGGAAAAACTGAGATAGAAACATCCCAGTATGTGTGATCCTGGTTTTCCCCCAGGATATATTGGCTGTGAGGAAAACTCCTCAGTATCATTGCTGGGGCTGGTCCAGGTTCATTTCTTGCCTCTGGATGACATTTTTAAATTTCTGGAGATTTCAATCAAAGGGAACCAGACCAGTCAAACTCAAGAGCTTACTTTATGAACAGCTAGTTTATTACCATCTTGGCTACTCCCCCCATCTGCTAACACACTCAATCAGCTTTTGGAAAAGAATGGAGGACAGTACAACTAACACTATGCTTAATGATGTGACTGGACTAAAGCCGAAAGGATGATCACTTGTTGACATGAATTAATGCAAAAGGAAAGTCCAAAGCTGTTCAACACATATAATAGGAAAATGAGAAGGATTAATCAAGGCAAGCTTGAAATGGTAAACAAGAAATGGAGAATTTCCACTTCAACACTTCGAGTGACTAAACTAAAGTGTTTTACTCAGGGAATGACAAAAACTAAAACTGGTGTTTTAATAATGAAGCAAGATGTAGCAAGGCAGTCAGGAGCTATAATGCAAGTCTGACCCAATAACATCAATCAAACTTCAAGGAAAGCCCATCACCATCACCATCATTCATGTTTATGCCTCAACAGCAAATGCTGATAAAGATGAAGATGAATTGAAAGTTTTAATGCAAGTGTCCAGGAAGAAACTGATCACACACCTAAGTAAATGTGCAGATAATCATAGGTGAATGGAACACAAAAGAAGGGAACAAAGCAGCATCAAATATTGTTAGCAGATTTGGGTGAAGAACATGAAATGAAGTAGGAGAGCAACTCACAGAATTTTGTTTAAACACATGTTTCAGGCAACCAAACAGAGGACTGTATACAACGACAGCACCAGATGGCCAGTACAGAAATCAAATAGATTACATAATTGGAAGCAGAAGATGGAAAAGCTCTATTCTGCTAAAACAAGATCAGGAACTGACTCTGGTACAGACTATGAATTATTAATATTGAAAATTAAAGCTGAAGAAAAACACCAGAATATTTATAGTGTCAAAATACAATCTAAGCAATATTCCTGAAGAGTTTAAAGACCACGTAAAGAACAGATTTGCATTACTAAGTGAAGTGACCATGGACCAGAAAAAGAATTATGGGTTGAAACCAGAAATAACATCAGAAAAGAATGTTCCTGTAGCCAAAAGAAATGAAAATCCTTGATGAATGACTGAGAAAAACCTTAACATTGCTAGATATAGGTGGAATGCAAAAATAAAAGGTGACAGAAATAGAACCAAAATCTAAATTTAGCATTCCAGCAACTTGAATGCAGAGACAAAGAGAACTACTATAATAACAAGTGAAAAGAAATAGACAAGAACAACAAAGAAAAAAGAGAGATCTATCCCACAAGATCCAAGAAATGAAAGGGAAATGGAAATAAGGCATGTTGAAAGAGCAACATGAAAACACATTAACAAGAAAAAGGTAGGAATAATACACTGAAGAATTATACAAAAGAAATGAAAGGATGACAGATTCCTTCCAACAAGAATCTTTTGAAGAAGAACCTACAATATTTGAAAGTGAAATGAAAGCTGCAGTAAGAGCAATTGAGGGAAACAAATCACCAAGAGCAGATGGGATAGCAATAGAGCTTCTCCAAGCCACAGAAATTGAGTCCATCAAAATCTTGACATGAACATGCCAACAAATATGGGAAACAAAACAATGTCCCACAGACTGGAAACAGCCCATTGCAGTAATTTCTCATGCAAGTAAAGTGATGCTCAAAAACAACAAAGACTGTTACCATGTATGGAATGAGAAATGCCTGATGTTCAAGCTGGATTTAGAAAAGGAAAAGGACTAGAGATCATATTGTGAATTTATTGTGAATAACTGAAGCATTTATTGTGAATTTATTGTGAATAACTGAAGCATTTATTGTGAATTTATTGTGAATAACTGAAGCATTTATTGTGAATAACTGAAGCATAGGAGAGAATTTAAAAAGAAAATCTGGGGTTTTTTTTCATAGACTGCAGGAAAGCTTTTGACTCTGTGGATCATGAAAAGCTATGACTGGTTTTAAAGGAAATAGGGGTGCCACAGCATCTGACTGTTTTGATGTGCAACCTGTACTCCGGAGAAGAGGCTACTGTTACAATAGAATATGGAAAAACAAAATGGTTTCCAATTGGCAAAGGTGTTAGACAATGATGTATTTAATCTCTTTGTCTCTTCAACCTGTATGCAGGAGATATAAGGAAAGTTGAATTAGATTTAGATGAATGTGGAGTGAAAATTGTGGGGAGGAACATTAAAAATTTGACTTATGCCCATGATACTACATTACTGTCAGAAAACAGTGAAGACTTGAAATGACTACTGCTGAAAGTTAAAGAAGAAAGTGCCAAAGCAGACATCAGTTGAATATCAAGAAGAAAAAGTAATGACTGCTGGAGAATTGGTCAGTTTTAGAGTAGACAATAAGGAAATTGAAATTGTTGAAGACTTCCTATTCCTTGGCTCCATCTTCAACTAAAAAGGAGACTGTAGCCAAGAAATCATGGAATGGGGCAAGGGGGAAACATTGATGGCAGTGCAAGGAGTGGGGAGGGTAGAGATAGGCATGCTGGTGGAGGAAGAAATTCAGGGCAAAACTGTGCTCACTGAAAAATCTCCCCGTTCTGGTGGCAAAGCAAAATTAAATTTGTGCTACAAGTGGTCACACTTGCCGCAGGGAGACTAGAAAGTAAAAGTGGGGCTGGAGGAAATATATTCTTACAAGTTATCTTGCTGCGACAGACATTTGCCCCCATTATACAGGAAATGTTTCGTGCATAAACGGCCATAACAGGAAGACAAGAGATACTGGAAAAGAATGATTGAAGACAGCAGGAAAAGAAGAAGACCCAACATGAAATGGATTGACTCTATAAACTAGACCACAGCCCTCAATGTGCAAAACCTAAACAAGGCTGTTAATGATAGGACATTGATTCATTGAGTCACCATGAGTCAGTAGCAACTTGATGGCATTTAACACACACACAGAAATCAGCGGACCGAATCCTGTACTGAGTAAAGATCAATTGTAACTAAGGCTAGAAGCAGTAATTAGCAGAGGTTACATTGCAATGTAATACCTAGAAACAGGGAAACAGATGTCTGAGCATCTCCAGAAGAGTATAGCACATGATTTCATTAGCATCCAAGTTAGAGTACTGAATGCTAAGCAGAGCCAAGGTATATATTTAAATTGAAGTTACATATACAGCTGAATGAGCAATGGAAAGCAAAGCAAGAAGGGCAAAGCGACATGAATGTTTACGAAGACATTCAGCCCATGACTCCAACAAGGCAATTCCCCTGCATCAGTGACAATACTTACGCCCTGCACACAATTAACCTGGTATGAAGTCACAGCAAATTTCACTGGCAATTGTTATTAAGTGGAGAATGAATCCCATATTTCTCAGTACCAATATACAAACACGTATTTCCAAGGTTAAATATAATGCTGTACATATGCTTATGGCTTGGGAAACCATTTTTATACTTTCCAGAGAAATACAAGGGTATGTGTATTTAATACACCTATGTACTACACACATGTGCATGTAATGCATGCATACAAACCACACATCCAAAATACAAGTTTCCATCTGCCTAAATTCAACTACAGCATCTAATAAATGATAATAATATTTTTAAATCACACATTTTGTGAAAACAATGAAACAGCTAATTGGAAAGCAATATTAAATCAATCTAGGTGATACATTCCAGGAATGGTATTTACATTCACTTCTCTAAAGTGAAAATTTGGAAGATTTTGGTCTTGGCACAACTACAAACTGTAAATCGAAGTATATGAAAAGAATGAGAAAGTTTTGTTTTAAGGAAAAGAAAACTGTTTTCAAATGGCAAGAAAATAGAGATGTGCCACGTTCACATTATTTAAAAAATATCCCTGTAAAAATTAGACAGAGCTCATAACGCATAGATGAATGCATACTTAAGCAAAATTCTTAAGGCTACATTGGTATCAGAACTGCTAAGCTATAACCATTCACAAGAGAGGCAGTTTGTGTGACAAAATCTGCCTCTTACCCAAGTCCCTCTGTGTAGACAACAAAGCAGTTTCTGAGAATATGGAATTTAGTTGCCACTGTTTTGGTCTACGTATTGGGTCCACTTGAACATTTTTGTGGATGGAAGGATTTCTGGCCACAGAATGTGATGTTCTCACTTTCCCGACCCCCCCACCACACCCAAAATGTCCTCTGAAATACTACCCCTAGGACTCCCCTGTTCCCCAGGAGTAGCATTTTGGGTGGCACTTTGAGCTTCACCAGAAAGGAGGAAGCAAGAAAATCATACTTTGGGCAGAAATCCTCCCATTCTCAGATATATTCTTGTGGATCCACACCTACCGTGTTTCCCCGAATATAAGACAGTGTCTTATATTAATTTTTGCTCCCAAAGATGCGCTATGTCTTATTTTCAGGGGATTTCTTATTTTTCTGTGTTCTGTTCGTCGGGCATGCTTCCAAACAAAAACTTTGCTATGTCTTACTTTCGGGGGATGCCTTATATTTCGCACTTCAGCAAAACCTCTACTATGTCTTATTTTTCGGGGATGTCTTATATTAGGGGAAACAGGGTATGTTTAGAGTTTTGGAATAACATTCCAACTTCAGTCTACATATCAAACCAACTCAAACAATGCGAACACTAGAAATAAAAGGATTAGAATTTCTGAATATTTTCCTCCTTTAGATAGTTTTAACAAAAAGTTTCCAAACTCCAAGCATTCTTGACCCTAAACGGCGACTGCAAGAAGTTAAATATCTTTAGCCGTGACATGAATGTTGGTGGGTTATTAAAATCTGTCATAGTTTCATAGCAAAATTATTCGGATCGCTCTTGAAACAGCACTTTTCAAAACAACTGTTAATGTAGCACATGTAAGTTACAACATAGTTCTGGCACACATGTGTGGTAGAAAACATTTATAGAAAACATTTGTCTAATTTTCTGAACAGAAACACATAACACAATCAGAAGAATCTTGAGTCTTTCATTTCTGGAAACACTTCAGTATTTCATAAGCCTTCATTCAAAACAACTAGGAAGCACAATTCATCACCAAGTGGCTTTTCAAACAAATATTCATTTCCGCTAGTTTAATCTGCTCAGTGTTTAGTCTGACAAATGCAAACCAGGCATGGGGATACCTCTCGGTCACCCAACATCCTGGACCAACTCCTGTGCATTTCATTTCACGCAGAGGACCTGGACACACCGTCTGTGCTAAGCATATTCTCTTAGACGGCTTTTCATATAAGGCTGAAAAAAAACAAGAAGCTGGATGAGCAGGTTGAAGCTCAAATGCACAAAGGGAAACAGCCTCAGATGATATAGAATAGAATCAGTGCCCAAAAACAGTAGCTGAGGCAATAGTTCTGCCCTCTAGTGGACATGAGATAGCAGTACAAACAGTTCAAGTGCTCCAAACTCAGACTATTGCATTTCTTCACTGCTTTTGATAGGCAAAATTCACAGTTAAATCCACAGTGACATGCGAGTTCAATCTCAAAAATATAAAGGAAGAAACTTTAAACAGTGGACAAAGCAGTTATACAAAAGCACAGTCATGTCATGGTAATATGTAACATGCTAATATGTTTTATGCTAATTAATACTCTTCCCACCGCTTTTAAAAAAGATGCTTTGAAAAGGAGAGGGATTCAGAGTAGAAACACAAAAAGGAGAGAAAAAAAATAAGACAGCCCTTTCCATATGGCACTTCTTGCCATGCCACTCCCACAGAGTACAAAATATACATTTGGAAAAGGAAACATGCATTTGAAAACTTGCTGGTGCAATTTGAAACAGAGTGAAAGTATCACTTTCCCTTAAGTCTGTTTGGTTCCTCACTTGCCTGTCTTAATAATGGGCAGCAGGAACCCCTTTAGGGACACAGTCCGACAAAGATAGGTCCATCTAACCAAGCAGTTTTACTTGAGCACCTACATCTCCAGGCTGGATCTAGGCTTAAGTTTCATAGTGTCTTCCTTCCATTTTAATGACCATGCAGATGGATGCATGTTGCTTACGGAGCAACTTAAATTTTTTTCCCATGTCCATACCAATTCCACCATGAATTTAATCTCCCCCTCTTTGTCCATGTATCCCTTTGCTTGATAGCTGGTGTGGTGCAATGGTTACAGTATCACAGTAGGATCTAGGAGACAAAGATTTGAATCCCCATTCTGCCATGGAAGCCTGCTGGGTATCTGCCACACAGCTTGGGCTAACCTACTTCATAGGGTTGTTGTGAGGATAAAATGGAGATGAGAATGACATAAGCCACTTTTGGGGAGAAAGACAGGGTACAAAGACAGGGTAAACAGAGGCACTCTTTCCCCCCGTTGTGATCTCATGCACCAAAAGATGATATACAATTCTTAGGAAACAGAAGACACATCAAAATCCTTACCCTCACCAACCTTCAACCACAACCTCTTCAGTTTCTACTCCTTGGATTCTGATATTGCTACACTTGAGAATGTTTGTGAATGTTTAATGTCATCACAGTAGGTAACCCAATGGTTTGAGCATACTCACAGCATTACATGGAAGCCAGGATTTGGCAATTTACCCTTCAGGATTCAGTGGCATCAGTTGCTACTGACTGGTAATATGTTCCTCCAATACCATCCTCCAATATCATCCAATTTCTATTAGGTTTTTTTCCCTTCTCAGACTGACAACACTGACCCTTTTCATCAAAATATGCTGTGTACTTTGATACCACATGTCCAACTCCATGCCCATAGCAAGTACCCTACAATTGAGTCTATTTTTTTATTTTGACTTAGTCAGAGACCAGCATCTACAAATACATAGTACACTGTTTGATGTTAAAATACAAATATTGTTAAAATCAGTACTAGAAAAAATAGTTCTCTATTAGTCTAAAATTCACAAATTGCAAGTTATAAGTTTAATCAATAGCGTTAAAATACAAATTGAGTCTATGCTGATGTGAGAAGACTAGTCTCAGGGTTCACAATCATTAACAGATAAGCAACACTTCAACCCATTAATTAATGGATTCATGCATATTCCTAACTCTAGACTGGACTGAAACACAACGTACATATCACATCCACAGAAATTGGCATCGAGTATTGAGCATTCTGTTGAGTCACATCATTGATGTATCTTGCCCAGAACAGTGAACCTTAATCCGCAACATCTGTCCAAGATTTTAGGCAGAGATCCTTCACAGCTCTACAACTTTTGAGATTCTTTTAACTGGAGATGATAATGACAGAACGTGGGACTTTCTACGTACAAAAATGTGCTCAAGGACTGACCCATGGTCCTCCACACTCATTTGAACCCACACATATCCAAATCGGGGGAGGGTGGTATATAAATGTAACAAACAAACAAACAAACAAACAGACATGCATGCTGCAATTTTAGACTGTATTTTATTATCTGTTTCGCTTTGCTTTGGATATTATCTCCCTTGATTCCCTTAAACCCCTGCTGCTAGCACACCTATCTGCAGTACAGGTGTTATGGCATCGCAATGACAATTTTCAACAATGAATTAGAATCAACAGTTATTTAAAAAAGAGATGTAACAGACTGGCAAACCCATTCTAATGCAACAAACAGGAGATTTACTGGGGTGCTGTGTGGTTTCCGGGCTGTATGGCCATGTTCTAGCAGCATTCTTTCCTGACGTTTCGCCTGCATCTGTGGCTGGCATCTTGGCCATACAGCCCAGAAACCACACAGCACCCCAGTGATTCCGGCCGTGAAAGTCTTCGACAATACAGGAGATTTACTACTGACTTCGGTGGGACGAGGATTCTACCTCATGCGCCAAGCTATTAGAGCTTAAATATTGCTGCAACCTATTAAGGCTGTAGCATGAAGAAATCAACCCACACATTAATGAATAAAGGTCATCTCCTTTACCAAGACAGTATGTGCCATTGTAGTGGCAGGCATTATTAAGCGTAATGAGATATTGGGCTAAATGATCCCATCAGATGTATTCCATATGTATTGTCTTACTGGCTCCCACTGGTCAGCTATTATAAAATTTTCATAAATTATAGCAGAGAGAAAGCAAGTACAAAAGGTTACCAGTTGATGACAGCCACAACATAACTTGGCAATGACAGCAACATGACACTATTACACAATTTCCCCACTAACTTAATCTACCTATTGCTTTTTTTATCCTTCCTTTCTTCCAAGCAGCTCAGGACAGGATATAGAGTAGTAATCCTAAATGGGTCTACTCAGAATTAAGTTCCATTTTATTCAAGTGGTTGAGTCCTATGACCTTTTCCAACAGACAAAGGCCTCTGTCAACAAAGTAAGATGTTTCTCCATCAGAAAACGTCATTCCTCTTCAGAGGAACTCACTCTTTCTTTTGAAAGGGGACTTAGTAGACAAGAAGAAGAAGAAGAACAGTTTGGATTTATATCCCCCTTTTCTGTCCTATAGGAGACTCAAAGGGGCTTACAATCTCCTTTCCCTTCCCCCCTCACAACAAACAACAAACACCCTGGATCTTAAAGAGTCTTAAGATCCATCCAATCTACTCCCTGAGTGAGTGACTGGGCTAAGGTCAGCTAGTAAGCTTCCTCAGTATTGCAGATACTAACTAGCCCAAGACCCTTGGCCACTCCATCACAACAGCTCTCAAAGGGGAAAATACGATTGGGACTGCAACTGTGCTTCTCCACTCTTCAGTTTACTTTATAGGATTGATGCAAAGAAAGTTTAGGATAATAGTAAGACAGTGAAGACAGAGTAACCCAAACTTCATGGCAGCCTGGTCTCCCCACTGAAGTGATACACTAACTCTGTGGTGGCGAACCTTTGGCATTCCAGATGTTATGGACTACAATTCCCATCAGGGGCTGATGGGAATTGTAGTCCATAGCATCTGGAGTGCCAAAAGTTTGCCACCACTGCACTAACTCATAGGTGTCAAACTTGTGACCCTCCAGATGTTATGGACTACAGTTCCCATCAACCCCTACAGTTCCCATCAACTCATCACAGTTCCATCATTGTTGGCCTCCTTTTTCTTTCCCTCCTTTTGGTCCCTCCCCTCTGTTGTTTTGTGGGTTTTAGGATGGGTTTTGAGATCCAGAAGTTCCACCATGATTTCATTATGCACCATGTATGGTCATTTTAGAGCGTATCATATTTATTTTGTTTATTATTGTATATGTTTACATTTTAGAATGTACATTTTATGATCTGAGCCAACCATAGCAGGGAGAGGAGGGGATATAAATAAGTTAATAATAAAAAGCGCACCCAAGACTCACCCAGGGCGCCGTTGCGGCAGGGAAGGAGGGAGCGGTCGGCTCGCCTTCCCTGCTCTACTGATTGGATGGTCAAGTGACGGGGGAACCGTCACGTGACGAGGGAGCCGGGCAGGCTATTTAAGCCATCGCCCGGCTCAGCCCAGCCTCCTCCCAAGGCTGCCTGAAAGTGGAACCCACCCTCCCTCCCTATGTTTTGGGCTGTTGTTTTGTTGAATGTTATTTATTGTTAGACATTTGTCGCAGTCTGGGTGGTTTTTCAGGGCATAGGGGCACATCCTTTGGGAGAGGCAGGCTTGCATGCATGGGGTAGTGGAGGGCTTGAGGGTGCAGGCCTGGAACCCCTGTCTCAAGCTCGCTACCCCGGCAGGAGGGGGTGTCACAAATGCCCAAGTGGCATCTAGTAACCTCCTGTCCTGATCCCCATGGGGGGATGATGCCGGGCTCAGCGGTGCGCTGCCTGAAGGGCCAGGGGTCAGCTGTTTAGCTGACCTTGACCAGGTTCAGCGGTGCACTGCCTGGTGGCCAGGATGTGCCCTGGTATGCTCGCCCAGCTTCCAAAAAGAGTTATGTGTTATTGTTAATAAACCAGGCTGCGGCCATTTCTGTTCGAACGAATATAAGTGTATACGTGTGGTTAATGAGGGAAGCGGACTCCGCACATCTGCACGCAAAATAATTTAACAATCCCTAAACTACATTTGTAGACTCTCTTCTTTCCATATCCTCTTATAGATATGATCCTGCATTGAACAAGGGGTGAGACTAGCTGGCCTGTATGGTTCTGTCCAACTCTATGATTCTATGTCTGAGGTAGTCTTGCCTTCTTGTGTGGTGTAGCAGAGCACCGCAGTGATTTTTCATCTCTATCTGCATGATCAGTCTGTTCACTTGGTAAGGCTTCTGCATAAACCCAAGTGAATGCCATGTTGCTCTTTAGCTCACAGGATAAATACTGAGGTTAATTCATTAAAAGCTGGGGAAACTGACATCAGTGGAACTATCTGTTTTCCATTAAGGCTATGATCAGTGTTCCATAAATGAGAAAAGCAACAGTTTCCATGACCATATCCACAAGCCAGCACTGATTTAAATGTGATGCCAGGCCAGTATTGGGAATTCACCCATGTGCTTGTCTTGGTTCAACCAGGTGGTCTTGCCTTTGCATGCAACGTTAATGTACCACAGACCTTATCGAGGGGACTGGCACTGTGTTCACAGCAGGCCAACAGTGCGTGAGTAATACCTGAGACCTGGTTTCAATTACTGCCATACAAGCACAATCTTCCTGCTCACCCAGCATCATATCCAAAATCCCCCATGCATCATTTAGAACAGGCGTACAGCCAGCTACAGAATGTGACATAACATTGGCACCACTGGAGCATCAAAGTGAAAGTTTCAGACAAAAGTGCCAATCTGTTATTTTTTTCCAATGACACCCTCTACCCATTACCCAGCTAACTTTTCCTAATGCAGCCTTTTAAAAGTATATCAGGGAAGGGTGCCTGCCCTGCCTCAAGGATGATCTGTGGATGCTCTGCATTGGAACTCACAAGAGCTTCCGTTTGAGACGAAAATTCCATTCCACTAATTGCAGAAAATTTTGCAGGCAAGTGTGCAAATTCCTTGCAACTGACTCACCGTACAAACCTAACCAGAGCAGCTGCCCTGTACAGGACTGCACTGTTAGCTGCACCCTCGGTGCCGTTGGGTGCTCTTGTGGCCAAGGCCCTGATTTTACAAAGGGAGCAGCTGCAGTTCCCACACGGTGATTATAGGTGCTCAGCCTCAGTCATTATCCTCACAATCCCAGGAAGCCCTAGGCACCAGGACACATAAGCGGATGTATTTTCAGCTGATTCCTCAATATGCTGCTTGAAGGGAAACAGGCATGAATGAAAGACAGCCAGTATGATGTAGTGGGGTGGGGTGCTGGATGCAGACAAGAGAGACCCAGCTTTACACCTGTCTCTTTGCCTTAAAATTCACTAGTGTAACGTGTGCCTGTTCTTTTACCTTAGTTCAAGCCTACCACACAGGATTGTTGTAAGAATAACATGGAGGAATTGTGAACCATGTATGCCAACCTGAACTCCTTGGAGAAAGTGCAGCACAAAAATGCACAAAAATGTTGTATCACTATGGACACCAGAGGAAGATACTGGATGAAGGAGAACCAAAAAGGTATAGTGGTTAGTGCTAAACTAGGACCTGGGAGATCTTGGCTCAAATTTCTGCTCTGTCCTAGAAGCACACTGCGTGATCTTGGGTAAGTCACTTTCTCTCAGCCTGAGCGACTTCACAGGGATATTGTTCAAGGATAAAATGGAAAACAGGAGAATGATGTGGTAATCCGAAGTGGATTACTTGTCCATTTCCCAAAGAGGAAGGAAAATGAGGTATAGCTATTTATATAAATAAAACAGGTTCAAAAATGGGCACAGAGATGAGGACATTCTTAGAAGTCTTAAGCATGAAGTCGGTCATGGATCAGTACACAGCATCAAAATCATCCACCACACACACACACACACACACACACACACACACACACACAGAGTGAGAGAGAGTAAAAGACAGTATTTCATTACCTGTGTGTATCTCAGACTTTTCTACCATCTAATTGAAAATTTCTAAGAATATTCTCGGATTTCCATAGGCAATTTATTCCATTGCTCTAATTTATTCAATCCATTTCATTTTCCCAATTTTATCAGGAGCTCAGAGCAGCACCTGTGCCTCCCCATCCATTCTCTGGCTCTTTAGCAAATTGTCTTCTGGCAAATATTAGCTTGAAGAAGGTTTGCTCCTAAGATGAGCAAACAGAAAATCTTCTTTAGGGCAACTTGCTTGAAGCTGCGCACAAAACAACACTTGCAGGAGAATTCATTTCTGCCTCCCTTTAGCTGTCCTTTTGGACTTCTAGTCAAAACAAGGATGGATACTACATTAGTGTGAATTGTGGAAGCCAAATATAATATTATACAACCAAATTAGCACTGAAGTCAACTGTCTAGGAAAATGTAACTCTGCTTAGGATTGCACTGGAAGCCCTTAGGGTTCAGAGTGTGAACCCTACACAGGTCAACATATACAGACTGTCAGCAAGCAGTAACATTTTTGTAGACGAGAACAGGACAATTCACATACACAGCTGTAGATAACAATAAGTTGTACTACTGCAGAAGCCAGCACCACTGGCCATTAGAAGGCCATGCACTTGTGCATCCTCCGTAAGGACACATGCCATCACTTGCTTCTGGTCCCTACAATGGACAACTAGCCTCTCTGTAAGAAAATCCATGGCCACAAATGTATATGAATTCAGACAATTACAATTCTTAGTCAAAACAAAACAAGTCAAAACAAAACAACAACTTCAAAAACGCCGAGCTAGAATTTACCAGCAAATGAATGTCGGTCTGAGATAAGAACAGGGATCTCCCTCCCATTCCTGGATTTAAGTTAGAACAGCACAGTTCGGAAGACAATATTACCATCATATATGACCGCTGTAAATGTTGATGCTTCTCCTTCTTCCATACAGATAAACTTTGTCCGGAAGTGGCAAACGTGCTGCGCCTCTTGTGTTTTAACCCCAACATCTATGCCTATGCCTCCCAACTGCTGATAATACTGCATGAATCTAAGGAAGTGGGCTCTTGTCCCTAAAAGGTTATGCCACAATAAATGTGTTACCCTTTAAGGTGCTGTAAATATCTTTGTTTTTGTTGCAACAGACCAACATGGGAGGAAGGGAGGACAATGTCCTGAAAAGCACATTCTACCCCGGAGCCCCAAGACAGAACATCCACAGCTTTAAGACTCCTTAAAGTAGAGAAAAGCCAGGTATAAAGACCAACTCTTCTTATTTTCCCTTTGATCCAGTCTGCTGGAGTCCTGTTCTCCCCATTTCCTCACCCCTCACTGGCAGGAAATGAAAGGGCCAGGAACAATATTACTATCTCTGAAAGGAATTTGAAACCTTCTGTCATTCCCTAAGGGGGTAAACAACTACATCTTGACTCTACACCATAAAATTCTTGTTCGCACTTTGGTCAAAAACAGAAGCAGGGAGGGAGGGGGACTAACTGTGTTGCAAATAACACATACCTTTTCACAAAAATAAGAACAAAAGTCTAGCACCTAAATTTAAAAAAAACAGACTTAAAAGAGAAATGGGGAGAAGGTTCTCACAGAATTCAATATCTCCAGCCTGAGTGAGGGATAGCCTCTGCTTCTAGGGAGCCAGGGATGTCCAACGAAGGGTGTACAAACCTCATGGATGGTGTACAAATTTTAAATTTCAAACTCTAGATCCTTGGAAGGAGTAAGGTTCCAAGTTGTTGCTATTTTTAACCAAAGCTCTTGTACTGTTTTACGACAAACAGAAATGTAACCTGTAAAATATTCCTAGCACGCAGATGGGAAGAAACCTCACTTGCTGGAACTTCCCTTTGCCATGTTGTTACTAAAGGCAGAGGATCCTTGCCAGAAAACAAATCCATAAGCATAAGGGACAAACTGTACTGAGCGTTTTTGGCTGGTTCCGAGATGAGGATGCTACTGAAACAGAGTAAGCATGCAAAGGAAGCAGACTTTAGCCCTGAACTTCCTTCCACCAGAAGTGCCTTCTCACTAAATTGTGGGAGAAGTTCTTTCTTGGTTTCCCCATCTGTATCTCCTTTTCCATAGATGGTCAACCGTTTGCTTATGATTAAGTCACTAAGAGTTTCAGGCATTCAACAGGTGTTTTTCTCCAGCCTCACCAGCTTTGGGGCAGACCAAGGTCCAGGCCAATCACTACTAAAAGGCATAGGAAGCACTTCGTAGCACAGAAGTTTGGAAGAACCTGAAGAATCTGCCTCCATCAAATGAGAGCCACAGAAAAGGAAGGGGCTCCCCATGACCCATCCAGTCTAACTTCTTTTGGTTACAAGGCATGACTATCAAAAAGTACTGCACAATGTAAACTCTGGAATTAAATCTCATCATTCAGTAAAAAAATGCACCAGAAACAGAGAAGGCCAAGTGGAGGCACCATACTGGGGTGTCTTCCTAGTTCAAGAAGATGTTCACTGATGGTTTAAAGACATCCACTGTAACTTTTTTCCAACTGGATAGATATTAACAAGCTTCAGCAACGACACTATTGCCCAGAAAGTGCAACCTCCTCAAAAACTGAGATCTGCTATTTCTCATCTTAAAAATGTGCTGATTAATTTTAACATGGAATAAGGCACCAGAAAAATCCAATACTCGACTGCCTTTCAAATGTACACTCATATACATCTAAATAGTAGGTTCCCCAACCCCCTGTATAAATACAGATGTGCCCCCAGGGCAGCCATTTTGTGGCAGAATCCACTACCTTTTGTAAAATCACAAGAGCACCCACAAGTTAAGGAATGCTGGACCCTACAAGGCTTGGAAAGGGCGTGATCAGGTCAGCTATTAATCACAATCTAACTTTACAAGTGACAAGTGTCCTGACTGCCCTTTCTGGGACCCCTCAAATCTGCCCTGGGAAGACTTCTGCAGAACTTCAGTCACACCTGTGGGCAAGGGATGCTTCATCCGGTCAGAGAACTGAACTAGATCTGAGTGTAGGGATTTTTTTTTCATGCACCGACTCAGACTCCTCCAACTCCTAGCATTTATAACTCCCATAGATGTCTATAATCCAGATTCTCATTCACTCTAAGGGGGGACATCGATCCATTGTGGGAAGCCCCCGGAGGAAGGCTTGGCCCTCTTCCCACGAGCATCTCCTAGCAGACTCCTCTGCTCCTTACCCTGCATTCGCCTCGGGGTCCAGGGTTGGGTGAGCTGCCACCGGTCAGCCAAGCACTGCGAAAGTAAAAGCACGGCAGCCGCCGCCAAGTCGACACCCCGGAGCCTGGCCATCGCGCCTCCCGGGCTCCCCTCTCCGGCTCTCGCGCGTTGCCTCTGCGCGCTGCTTCGGGGCGCGGAACCCCCCTCCCTGCCCCAAAATCCTGGGTGGAGGAAAGTCACTTTTTATTCCGATCCGATTTCATTGAGAGAAAGAGAGAGGCGCCACTCCCGATTGTCTTCTTTTTCCAGTCCGCGCGGCCAAAAAGAGGCGATCTCAGTCCAACAGCATCGCAACTGGAACGGCGGCGCGTGTGAATTCGGCAGGGGACGCCAAACTCTCCCAAAGTGCAGGGCAGCGCACGGGCAAGAGCCCCGACGAGAGCAGACTTCCCACCTGGTGGCTAATCCTGAGCCGATTCCGGGGGTGGGGGGGCTAGCGACAAGGTTGATCCCGACCCCCTCAGCCTGGCGCGTCCTCCCATCAACGCGACCACCACACGCACGGTCCTTCCCCCAAACAGGAGAGGCAGCAGCGGCGCCCCGCTGTGCGATCCAGCGGCGAAATCCAACGGGCAGGTCTAATGAGCTCAGAGACAAAACAAGCTCTCGCTTCCTGTGCGAGGGATGGGATGGCTTAGGGTGGGGGGAGGGCGCTTGGCCGCGCCGCCGACGCACCCCCGGGGCTCTCCAGGCGGCCGCCGCGCGACTGCGAAAACCAGTTGGCCGCGGAATCTCCGAAAGCCCGGGGTCACGACTGGGAACAAAGCGCTAAGGGGGGAAGGGGGGAGAGAGAGAGAGGTGGACGGGGAAGAGCAAAAAAACCCCAGACCCGCTCAGAGCCCGGACTTGCAAGCTATCCCGACCCCGGTGTATCGCCACTGAAGAAGAGAGAGCGGGGACGGAGAGCAGCGCGCTGGCATGGGAAAGAGTTGGGCTGCAGAGGGGCGACAGCGGTGCGCTCCTGCTGCGGGCGGCTATCGTCCAGCCGCTTCCTCTTACTTTGGGCTCCGGTGGATACACAGAGAGAGAGACGACCCCCCCCCTCCGTCTCCCCCCTTCTTCAGCCGGAAGCCAGCTGCCCCACCAGCGGCACTTCCCTGGAGGCGAGCGCGCCGCCCCCTTCTCGCTCCTCGCCTTTCTCCTCCTCGGAGCGGGGACTTGGAGCCGCGCAGCGCACGCGAGCGATGCCGCCCGGTCTTTTCGCCTCCCCGACGAGGTTGCGCTCGTGCATGCGCCCCCCTTTGGACGCAAAGGAGCGCGAGGCGACGATGCACCCCCTCCTGCCCAGGCTCTTCCCCTCACCCCGGCCCGGGGCGGGTGGGGGAGGGAGGACAGGAGCGCCGTCTCCCCAAAACAAACACGCGGCGGAAGGCGTAATCGAGCCGCTGGGGGCAGGCGGGACGCGAACCAGATTGCAGCCGCGTCTGTGCAAATCGAGAGGAGAAGCGGACTTGAGAAGCTGCGACGCTCCCGTAAAACCCCGGCCTGGACAGAGCCTCGTTTCAGGCAGGTTGTTGCGCGCAAAGAAGATGGGAACGTGGCTGGATGTACACTTTTCGCCCTCGGCTCACATGCGACATGGATGCAGTTTTGGCTAAGAACACAAAGGGCGGGAGAGAAAGTCAACTTTGACTCTAGTTCTTACGTTGGCCATGAGGCGGGCTCCGGATTTAGCTTGATAGCCCACCCCCAGCCCCTCCCTTGTGGCACCCCATGGCAAAAGTGCCGGTCTGAAGCACAGTCGGTGGCCGGGCATCTCCCTTCGAGGCTTTAACCGCTCGGGCTTTTGCAGTGGGAAAATCATTCAGTTTTGTCACACATGCGCAGTGAAATCCAGGTTGAAGGAAAAAGTAACCCGGGTCGAGACGAGTGCTTGTGCGGACAAGAGGACCGCGATGCAGGCTAATAGTCGCATTTAGGTGCTTCACTGAGGAGGAAGAGCAGCAGCAGATCGTGCTACTCAGAACTTGAGAGCAAAGAATCTGTAGAATGGGCTTTGGAATGCCCTTTAACGTCTTGCAGTAAATCTTTAATACTTTGTGGATTGTGAAATGTCATTGTGTTATAGTAGCAACCAGTAGCCCATTGCAAAGGAAATTTTTATCTGTGGCCATGCCCCTTCTGATAACAAGGTTTCCAAATAAATTCACAATAGCGTGGGGTCTCATTATCTTATACTACACCCGTTCCTGTGGTTCTCTTTCCACCACTAAATTGTATGCCATAATTTTATGGTTACCGCTGCTATTAGAGAGTGCCAGTAAGAGACGCTGAAGTTAAACTTGAAATTGAAAAAGATTAAGTTTTAATGTAATTCTCTCTCTCTCCCCCCACCTCCATGAAGCCAGATGGGTGGTGCCATTGAAACATAAGCATCAGCGGCTTTAAAAACAGATTACACAGATTCATAGAATCATAGAGTTGGAAGATACCCCAAGGGCCATCAAGTCCAACCCCCTACAATGCAGGAACACATAGTCAAAGCACTTCTGACAGATGGCCATCCAGCCTCTGTTTAAAAGCCTCCAAAGAAGGAGACTCCACCACACTCCAAGGGTAGTGCATTCCACTACTGAACAACCCTTACGGTCAGGAAATTTTTCCTGATGGTTAGATGGAATCTCTTTTTCTTCACCTTGAACACATTACTCCTGGGTTACTCCTGGATTCATGGGAAGCTAGGTACATCAGTGGCTACCGGCAATGGTGACTAAATAGAACCTTCATAGTCGGAGGAAAGAACTAAATAGCCATGCTAGGAGCCAGTATCTGAGGGAAGGCCTTGGCCTGCTGATTTTCCCTCCAGGTCAGATAACTGGCTGCTGTGTGACACAGGATGCTGAATAATATGGAACACTGATATGATTCAGCAGAGTTCTTACTATCTTCTTAAGTAATGTCACAAGACCCCGCTTAATCCAAGATGTACTCATATGCTAAACTAGGGCTCCCAACCTTGTTGAACCTATAAATGCTTTTGGAATTTCTGTGATGAAAACAGCTGTTTTTCAGCGGGTTATCCCTAAAGACACAGGGTTCACATGCTATGAACCACTATACCAAATCCTGTCCTACTTGCTCAGATGGAACAGGCTCCATTCCCATCCAGTAATCGTTGAAGTCCAAGATGGCCTTCTGGATCATGTTGAGTTGTGGCACATATGATACAGGAGTCTTGTTGGTGGGTATACATAACTAGCCACCAATATATGACCCCCCTTTTTTTGAGTTCTGTGTTGAATCTGTGCTTCACAGCCTTGTATTATGGCTCTTCGTTCACTCTTGCTTTCAAGACTATTATCCTTGACAATTAACAAGCTCATTCACCTTTCAGATTGTAATTATAAGGGCTACATAATTAAAAATGTAACAGCTAAATGCAGCCGGCTATACATCAGCCCAGAAGTACAAACAGCAAAAATTATTGTAGTTTAATTTTTTTAAAAAAATGCATCACGGCTTATAATTAATTGTTCTCGCTCTTTCATGCATTGACATTCTGATAGCCTGAAGGAGAATTCCTTGTGTCCTTTAGCAGATCTCTTCCATTATTCACTGTGAAATATGAGATGGATTTTATTTTATGGATTTTTATTGTTATCTGAAGAGTCACTGTGTGGACTTCAGTGAGTATAAAATGAAAACAAATTTATTAAAAATATAAATAGTATTTTAATGGCTTGCTTTTATATCAATAATTTATGACATTTTAATTATTTTACTGTATTGTTTTACTTGTAAGTCATCTCATGCAGGAGTCTGGAGTGGCAGTATATAAATTCCTCAAATAATTGAACAATAAAAATAAAATGTAACTCAGACCCACTCTCAATACTATGATTTTTGGAGGATGTATACTTCTTACTTTCCTCACAAAAAATGTAACTCTGAAGCAGGACAAATATTTTTGGTAGTAAAAAAATGTCCAAGGTGCTAACCACTATGTCAGCTGACCACTAAAATCTACTTTGAGCTAGAGAATGAATTGCCAAAATTATTTTTACACATTCCTCTTTGGTGCTTCCTCTTGCTCCTTTCTACCATGCTGACTCCAATATCTGAAGCAGATTTATGACATAAAAATATATCCTTCATCTAAATGCAGAGTAACATAAAAACAAAGTCCACATAAGACATAAAATCAATTACAAAACAGTATATATAACACAGCACTATAGAACACCTTTGCAAAAGCTAGCCATTACATTACGTTACAACAAGCCTGCTCACTAGGCCTTGGTAAACAAGAAGATTTTATCCTGTCCTCAGAAACTAAAGAAGCCACGAGGCAGGCATGCAGCTGCAGAGAAAACATTCCTAAGGCTTAATTCCGCCATTACATCCCATTATCACAGAAAAAGGCTTGATCCGGTTAACCCCTATTCAGTGGTGAAGGCACCTAAAACAGCACCTTGACATTAGTCCTTGAGCAGGATCACAGGGGGACAAGTAACCCTTCTAATTCCCTGACCATGGCTTTGAAAGGTCTCGATTATGCCTGGATTCCAATAGGCGACCACTGAAAATCTTATTAAAATGACTCAAAACTAATTGTGTGCAATGCTACTTGGTACCATTTATTCTCCCTTCCCTTTTAAATGGTGTTATATAGCTATGAAAACAGCAACTTTTAAATCTTATTGTTAATTTGAATGGTCATATAAACAGAGCATGGGAGTGATAGCTTTATTTTCAGACCTGAAATCAGAACATAATTGGTGGTGTGTTTGAAGAACACCTGCTGGGATAATTGTTTGTGGATGAGAAAGGATAAGGGTTTATGGACTCTGTGCAAGATTAGGGTTATTTGATATTAAATCAGCCTCATTGCGAGTTTGAGAGCAAGTTCAAAAGTAAGGTGAATGCCTATTAAAATATTAACAGTGCAATCTTAAGCAGAGTTACAGCATTCTAACAGTTCAATCAAGTTCAGGGGGGACTGCTGTGGTGGCTGGAGGCAGTGATGCTATATGTAATATTGTCCTTGCCTGAATGGCCCAGGTTAGGCTGATCTCATCACATCTCAGAAGCTAAGCAGGATTAGTACAGTGGAACCTCAAATTTCGTTGACCTCAAATTTTGTCGGTTTTGAATTTCGTCGATTTTTTCCCCTGAATATTTGTCTCGAATTTCGTCAATCGCCTCGAATTTCGTTTGGTGCAAAAAAGCTGAAAGTGAAACTAATTGCCCTTTCCTTTTGTAATGGGACCAAAGGGATGCAGAGAACAGAGCTACTGTGCAGTATTGAGAGTTTATGTGGTGAAAAAGCTTACTTAGTGCCAGGTAATTGAGCGATCTTCATTGGGGGGAGGAGGGGGTGCAACCTTTGCCTGCTTTGTGGCACGTTCATTTTGCCTCCTTTGACGTGCAATGCTTAGTTGTGGGGGGGGGGGGCTGCTGGAGAAAGTGAAGTGGAGAAAGTAAAGTTTTGGCTCCTTTTAGTTAGTGTTGTGTAGGGCAGCTTTTGGAAAACCAAAAGGGTGAACATTTTGGCTCCTTTAATTAGGGTGTGTGTGTGGGAAGTGACCCCAGAATGTGGGTATAAGACAGAATTTCTTTCCATAGAATAAGTTTCTGCAGGTTAAATGTTCATGTTCAGGTTGAATGTTCACCTTAAATGTTTGAAATGGTCTTTTCATCATGTGAAGTTGTCTTTTATATTCAGTAAACACTGTATTTTTACTCAAAACATTGTGTTTTTGCCATTATTTTTGGGTGTTCAGAACGAATTAACTGGATTTGCATTGATTCCTATGGGAAAGTTCGCCTCGAATTTAGTCGAGGGCTTTCAGACGTATTAAGGACGAAATTCAAGGTACCACTGTACTTGGATGTGAGACCACCAAATAATACCAGGATCATTATGCAGAGGAAATCAAGGGTAAACAACCTCTGTTAGTTTCATGCTTTGAAAAAGCCTACTAGGTTGCTATAAGCTGGCTGTGACCTGGTGGTACTTTTTACACACACACACACACACACACACACACACACACACACACACACACACACACACACACACACACACACACACACACACACACACACACACACACACACACACACACACACACACACACACACACACACACACACACACACACACACACAGACAGACACGTATAATATTCCTCAAATATAAATGTCTTCAAAACAAACCTACAGTCACATAAATGATGCAATGGCAGATTTTAAAAAGTTCAGAGAAATAAAAACACTGAGCAAATAACTGGGGTTGTCAGTCATGCAGCTGCATGTGAGAATAAAAACTTCTGTCAGAGCTCCTCTTAACAAATGCCCTCGGCTCTCTATCTTCTTTATGCTTTCTCATAATGATCAGCCAATATAACATCCTAGCTCCATTTGGGGCTAATTTCTACCAGATGAGAATTTGGCTCCAATTTCTTATCTCCCTTCCTAGCCTTGGTAGCTAATATCATTAATCATTAGGGAAGAAGGAAGAAACACTTCTTCCTCAGCACTGCCTGCCTAGCATCAGTGACTCGTCTGTGTCCAGTAGATTTTCTTGTTTAATTTTGCATTTTGCTGTCTTCCCCCTTAGTGACTATTTCCCTTCCTAAGTTGTACTTTTATTTCATCTTTATTTCTTCACTTTGTAACAAATTCCAATAAACCCTTCAGCATAAAAAATATTTGCATTTCTTGACATAAAAAATCTTTAGTCAAGTGAATTTCTCCCTCAATATTTATTTTATTGTGTTATTTATGTTATTTATAGTCCATTTTTCACTGGGACTCAGGGTGGATTACTTGGAATAAATTAGTACAATCAATAGAGTGGTACATCCAAAAGACACAACTGGGGGAGGAGTCAACACTGGTCAGCTCCTTCCAGGCTCTTGTCCATCTTGCACCAGCAGTCTGGGTTTAGCACATATGCCACCAAAAAGGTGGCATACATTCATTAAGCTGAATGGTGGTTTCCTGGTGGTGGGGAGGTTTTTGTGCTTTTCAAGCCTCCCCACGACACTAGGAAACCTCCATGGGAGTGGCGGACTGGCATGGCTGGACAGCTGACCCATTGGATGAGGCCAGTGGTGGGATCCAAACATTTTAATAACAGGTTCCGATGGTGGTGGGATTCAAACAGTGGTACCGCCGCACACACGCACCTCCAGTCCCTATTGGGCAGGGAGGTTGCTTTAGTTACCCCTTCTCGGCACTCAGAAAAAATTAGTAACCACTTCTAGAGAAGTGGTGAGAACTGGAACCCACCTCTGGATGATGTTGATTTAGTTACAGTGTAGCCCTATTTCCTGTACTAAAGCCTTCTTGAAGAATTTAGTTTTGCATAGCTTGCAGAAAGACAGGAGGGTGGTGGCCCTATTCACCACTTCAGGCAGACTATTTCACAGTGGTTCCCATAAACTATCAAGGGAAGTAACTGATCACTTGGAATGCTTTGTCACATGTCTCAGAATTCCTTCAGGCAATGTAGCCTGAGGAGATAGCACCTGTCCTTAAATGGTTGCTTAGAGTGAGAGCTTAAAAACATACAAACTGAATCAATTGAAGTACCAATAGGGGATAAATGAAGTAAGTAAATAAATGATGATTATAGAATAACTCAGATGTTGGTTTGTACACATTTTTTTTTGCAATATGTGTAGAAACTGAGTTCTGTGTGTGGAACCTGTGTAGAAATAAGCTCTCAAACTGTACAAAGTGTCCTCTAGGATAGATGCCAAAGATGAGCATCTGGCTACATTTCATGATCACACTGAGGTCCAGAAGATGGCAACAGCATGCAGTGGCTCTACAGTAGCTCCACCATACTCTTTTCCCACAGTGTACACAAGAAAGCAGTGTGAGTGAATTCTCACTTTACACCTTTCTCCTTTTCTAGATTAAGGAGACCTACTAAGGATACTTTAGTCTGCAAATCAGCACCAGTCTGACCTAAAATGAAGCCTAAAATTATGTAAGATCTAATTCCTAATTTCATCACAAATCCTTAAGACTTACCCATCTTGGTCTTCAGCACTTTCTTTGAGAGCTTCATTTTTTTCCCTACTGCTAACTTACTGTGTGGGCAACACCTGCAAAAGCTGACAGCCACCATAGGTAGCTAGGGCTATGCAAACCTCGCCTCGCACATACTTGGGTTCACATCCTGGTCTCCAGTCACAAATAGAGCCAGTTTTTTTATGATTTATGGGTGTTTACAGGTGTTCAAGCAGGTTGCTTCAACTATTCCTTCCGAACAGTACAGTACAGCACAATCAGCTATTCATGTATGCTCAGAGTGACACAGCCCAATGGATTCCTATGCCCCCTCCATCTTTGCAGTGCTGCTACTCCACTCAGCAAGCAATTGTTTAAGTCGCCAGTGAAATTAGTCACAAATCATACAAATGGAGTAATAAATAAATAAAGGCTGTCATTAAAACAATCCCACAGCTCAATGTTTGTCTAAGTAGTTCTCTGCAATGTTTATGGCTGCTGTCATTTGGATCAACAGCATTTTTGTGCATGCAGTTTTTCAGTAATCTGATCCAAATCTCTTTGGCAGGTATTCAAGTAATTCAGTGCTGAACCAAACATACCCGGCAATTGGCTCACATCTGGTCAACACAATCAGTCATATTAAGTTAGATTGTTCAACATGTTCACCACAAAATGAGGAATATCCCTATAGGGGACTGCATTCCAGAGGAAAAAAGAAAGATAAAACACAGTATTATTTGAACTGATAGAGCAGAATTTGTATTGGTGCTGTAGCTAGGAAGGATCCGCCATGCCAAGCTCAATAATATGAGCAGCAGGCTTCCTGGTTTTGCAGCTAAGTTCATGGAACTTATTATGTGCCTTAATATTTGTGTACATAAATGGTGGATTCTGCACAGCATAAATATAACATCTTTAGGACCTTATTAAATGATCCATTTTGGGATTTTGTGTTCCCGCAGAATTGGAGAACACAAGCGTTGCCAGCCAAAACAGATATTTTTTTCCCTACCTGTTGCATAGAGCTCTTGTCAGTTTCAAAGAGGCACCTGCCACTTTGTGTGCTGTAGCAGATTCTCTGTGGAGATTCACCACAGGTTTCTTTCGCTTACAGCTCATTTGTTTGCTATTGGCCATTTTGCTGTAACAAGTAGATGAACAAAGTTTGTTTGGCCTAGTGATCCTGTGTATATTATATACACCGAGCACCTCTTTAATAAGACTCTATTTCAGGACATCATGATGATGTTGCCTGATTTGCGAAGTAAAGTGCATATAAGTCATAGCATTAAATTTAATAAGCAAATGAATCAAAATTTAAATTTTTCGAAATCAAAAAATGTTTTAAAAGGTTTTAGGTTGGAGGTTTGAAACAATTTGCTGAATTCTGTAGTCTCTTCATATGGGATTGTTTTCACACAGGTTTCACTTCTAAATATTCATATGCATCTATTTCACCAGTTGTCTGTTTTTTTACAGATGCTCAGATTGATACCCATCACACATTACACCTTAGACTAAAATGGACACAGTAGTAATCAAATGAGTGCTGCCTCTGACAACCAAGGCTCAGTGAGGTAACAGCCTGCCTCTAACACACCTCTTTTGTCTTCTTATTTGGAAAAGATCACAGGCCCTAAGAATGCTCACCTTCTGCCAATCAGAAAATTCACTGTTAGCTCACATGGCTTCTTCTCCCCATTTTTTTTAGCCAGGGAATATGGGAGCTTTGGTTTTTTATGCAGGGTCCAAGGCCTATAACTGGCACCAGAATCAATTCCCAAAGCATACTTCTTATTTACTCCATAGATAGATGTACTTATACTGCAGCTTAAGTCTCTCCCTGCCATAATGACAACAGACATTCTGTTAACCAGAATATGTTAACTTTCAGAATTCATTTAATGAGGGGCTATGCGTACCCATTTTTGAATTCCAGTTTGGGAGGTATAAATGGAATATAATTCAGAAGAAACATCTGCTCCTCCCAGCCCCCAAAAGATGGTTAAAAGTCACACTGTGATCATTATTTGTAGCTGCATTTTTCAATCGTATGTTTTATGACAGTTTTGCAGCACTGTGTTAGTCAACTTTTAGGACTAGTCAGTTGCTCATTTATATCTAAAGGACACAGGTTCAAAAGACAAGTAGAAAATAATATACTTGTTTGTTGTTGGTCGTATAGTTTTGCCCTGGCTCTTCCAAAGGAAAGATTTCATTGTTCGATACAGATGTGTTTCAGAGCACGTCTGCTGTTCCAACACCACCATAGTGGAGACTTCAGCACATCAAACATTAATGCTTCCAACCCAGCTGTAGTGGGCAGCTAATCAAACATAAGTATTGTGGGACCAGATGCAGATACACATTCCTGGTTGATAAGCTCAAATGATGGGGACTGGCGTCCAGATATACACTGGCACAGCATTCAGAAAGCTGCTTATGTGGGCAGATCTCTTACAGGATTGTGGTGTTTATGGCCATTTGTGCTTGGACATTTTTAAACTGCTGAATGTTATCACCATTTCTGGGATGCCAGCCCAAACCCCATATCAGCTCTGTTGCAAGCATCATACAGCAGGCCAAAACACTCACAGTGTATGATATGTCATAGGATACTGGTGTGTTAAGTGCTGTCAAGTCACTTCTGACTTGTGGTGACCACATGAATGAATAACCTCCAAAGATGCTTGCTGAAGGGGGCTTTGACCCTGGAAATCATTGGTCTTTAACTGGCCACTGGACTCAAATATTACTCATCTACTGATGAGCAACATGGCTACCCACCTGAACTTATCTTAACGTTAAAAATAGCATCCCAAAATGTTAACTACAGTTTCTAGTACAAACTCTCCTACTTATTATTCATTGTTTCCACTTTAATTGTTCTTTGGGTAATAAGAACACTGCGCTGAAACTTTTCAGAAGATATATCATGTTTAGAAGGCACAAGCAATTCTTAACTTAGACATCTTTGCTTAGGCAGAAAAGACAAGATCTATATCTAATGTAAAACAAACAAACAGGGAATGATGAATAGTCTATTTTGTTTTAGTGTCTTTACCACTTTCAGTTTTTGCACAGAATCATAAAATTAAGACAAAATATCCTAACGATGCTGTGTAATCAAATGGAAAACTAAAAGTTGATTACGCAGAAAAGATTTCACCCCTTTTATGTTCCATCTTCCATTTATTTCCTGTTTTGTTCTTTTCTTTTTTTGCTTTGCCTTATTTTGTTTTCTTTTCCTTGTGAAGAATAGTACTTTGAAGAACTGCAGACTGAATTTCACAGTTTGCAATTTATAACGATGTCAACAACACTTCAAAAAGAGTTAGTGGTCCTCTAATCATAAAAGTGAATTGTTAATGCGATTTAACCATTGAATAACAAAATAAGATTCTGAGAATGTTTCCCAGGATATTACAAGCTCTACTTGAAACAGGTTCACAAGCATGCAGATTTGAGAATAGCAGCATTTTATGGTATCAAGACATGCTTGGGCTATCAGCGTAAGACATCCCTATTATTAAAATCTGCCATGAAAGGCTGTTTCATACTACTCAAGGTTGTCTTCAAGAAGTGTATGTGTGCAAATGCCATCAAGTCATTTCCGATTTAGGTGACCCTATGAATTAATGACCTTCAAGATATCCTACTGTTGACAGCCTTGCTCTGGTCACGTAAATTGAGGGTCATGACTTTCTTAATTAAGTCAGTCCACCTTATGTTGGGTCCATTTTCCCCCACCATTATTGTCTTTCCAGTAACTTTTGTCTTGTCATAATGTAACCCAAGTACAACAGCCTCAGTTTGCTCATTTTAGCTTCTAGAGTTTTGCCTTGAATTGATCTCGAACCCTCTTTTTTGTCTTTTTAGAAGTCTACACTATTCATAAACACTCATCCAACACCAAATTTCAAATAATTTTTAAGCAGAGCAAGGTTTTAAATAAGGAGGTGTCAGAACTATTGAACCAGCACTGATGCCTGCTTGCCATGTTCTGTACAGAGGTAAACGCACATCATAGAAGCATACATACTACATAGTATAACTGGCTCATATTTTATCTGTTGTGCATTTTATAGGGTTGGATCCTACCATCTTTTCTGCTCAATCTCATCTGATTCCTGTGCTTGCTTCACACTCCTATGGGACATGATATTTATCCATGTTGTGCCGCCACCCCCACAACAGATTTTTGGTGGTCAAATGGAGCCCCTCCTTCCTTTCTCCACAGCACAGACACTGATGTAACTGTTAGTAACCAAACTAATCCACAGAAATAAAGCAGACAGAGAAGAATAAAGACAGGACCTGGGGCTTTGCCTTCATGTGAAAGGAAGTGTGGGCTACAGGGAAAGAAACTGACAAATACTGCTACTATTTTTGTTAACTTCCAGCTTTTTTCTAGATGCTTTGTCTCCTAAAGCCACTTGTTGCCAAATGTTAAGCAAAAACTTAGCTTTCTTTCACAAGACATGCTGTTCACTAGAAGAAAGAAACCTATGCACAAGAAACAGTACATTTGGTGTAGCAGACATGTTTCTTCATCACTGTCTTAGGTCCTATTGATTTTAATATGAATTTATTTCCCATGGAAAGTGATGTGTTCATTTTGTCTGGATCATGTTCAAAATATACCTCCCACAAGTAGTTGTAGAAGTAACAGCAGTTGAATGGCCCTGGAGCAGGCTCTGGTTCACCACAAGACGGAAGGATACAGAGAGTACCAACCAGTGGTGGGATTCAGCAGATTCGTACCACTTCAGCAGAACCGGTTGTTAAAATGGTGCTTGTAAACAACCAGGTGTTAAAGTATTTGAATCCCACCACTGGTACCAACCCATCCCTGAACTTGTTTCCATGATAGACACGGGAGGGAAAGGGAAAGTGGCTTCCACTTGGCTCACACCAACCTTCATTGTGCCAGGCAGATGCTGACAGCTTGCAGCTCCCACCTACTCCACATCTGTCCACCTTCTGCTAGATGGGGGCCATTGGAACCAGGTTGGTGGTGGTGCTAGCTTATCATAGTCACAGCTCTCATCACCCTCATGGGAGACACTAACTTGCAGCAGTGGTTACTTCTGCCCACCGCATGAGCATGACCCCCAGGCCATCAATGTACCATTACTGGTCTGGTTGGGCAGGGTAGGCATGCTGCCACATCAGCACTGATACTAAGGAGGCTTAGAGGCCAGGACTAGCAACAGCTGTGGCAGGGTTCAAGGTGAGGAGCCACCCTGATGGCAATCCAAGCTGGTAAGTAGTAAAGTAGAGTTCAAACACAGACGGGTCAGGCCAGTAGAAAAGTCCAGGAAACAGAATCAAACAAGCCAAATAGTCACACACTGAGAAACATGCACACCAAAGCAAAGTAACCAAAGCCAAGGTCATAACAAGTCAGTCCAAGGTCAATGCAGGGTCTGGGAACAGACTAGTGGAGTGCATGCAATGTCAGGAAACAGCATGTTACATCCACAACTTTGGCCTTTACAGCTCCTAATTAAATCCATCTCGGCTGCCTGCATGAGAGGGCTCCTGTGAAAAGTCAGCATGTTCTGTGGCACAGCACCAGCCCCACAAACGTGCTGACCACCTTCTCTCCTGCAGAGCAAGCCTAAGTTTCCATCTACAGCACTGTGCTATGTCAGAAGAACTGTCGGCATCTTGCCCAGTACTTCTGATAAGCTTTGAGCCTGGTGTTTTTGACTGTAAATCTTTCAGCTTTGTTGACACAGCTGGCACACCTCTCTGAGGCTTGCATACGTCTTCATCTGACGAGCTCTCAGTTGCATGACAACAACGTTCCCTGGTATCCTTAATGGTCAATTCACCCGGTTTTGCTTCAACATCCTTTTCGATATGGAACACACAATCCTGATCTGCTGGACCTTATTAGTTTTCATGTTGTGAACTGGTCTTTATATGGTTTTACACCAAGCAAGATTAAATCAATCCAAGTTTAGGTAAGACATGGTGAAGAGTTGAAGCGACCTAGATATTACCACTGGCATGATTGTAAAAATGCCTTAAAAGTGACGAAACAGCAGCAGCAGCAACAACCAACTGATTCAAGGAACCAAATGTGCGAGAATTAAATATCATCCAAGAATCTTTTCCATAATTGAATAAAGGATAACCTCCATCTGAAGGCCTTGAGATTAACAAATCAGTATACACTTATCCTGTAAAAACACTACAACAATAATTGGTTACATTCTTGAAATCCAAGTGGCAAAGATCCATTTTACCTGGAATCACTCTGCCAAAGAGTCCCCTTCTCTCATGTATTAGTGCAAATGCTGGGGATGGAAAGAAAAGCATCTGTTGCCAGATGTATGTACATTGTGCCCCTTTTCCTCCCAGATACCAGCTGCTGTCTCAGGGCCAGAAGGAGAAGCAGCAGTAGCCAGTTCCCCTTCCGTCATGCCTTGAGCCAGAGCTCGCTGACTATTCTGGCTCCGAACACCTTTTTATTATGTTTGAATCAATGCTGGTTTCAATTGCAGTTGTTGGGGTTCTTTTCTTCAACTCAATTTTGACTGAAAAGTGGCAGCAACAAACATGAATGAATGAATGAATGAATGAATGAATGAATGAATGAATGAATGAATGAATGAATGAATGAATGACAGGTCTGACACATTTGGACCACTTGCTAGGAAAAGGTTGCAACTTTGCCCCCTCCTTTTTTGCTCTGTTCAACATCAGGGTTGCCCTTATATTATTGAGACCCGCTGTCCTTCCCTTTTTTTGGTTTGGGGGGAGGGTTTGTTAATAGGCTTTTTGGCGCCTTTATTGTATTACCGCTGTTTTAAATGGGATTTTACTGTTTATTTAGTAATTTAAACTGTTGGAGCCTAGGTAATTTGTTTCTATTGTTTGCTCCTCGTTAGTACTGTATTGGATTTTATGTTGTAAACCGCCCAGAGGGGCCCCCCCTGGGATAGGGCGATATAGCAAACGAAGCAATAAATAAATAAAATAAATAAACTTTGGTTGTGGCTGTGTGAGTTCTCTGCTTGAGCTGTTGCTACAGAAGAGGGAGGATAATAGTGGACTAATAATCATTTAGTGGAGATTGGAAGAGACATGCAGCTTTCCACTAGCTTAGAAAACTTCTACCTCTCTTCTTTCTTGATCAAGTGTAAATAAGTGCTGCAGGTGTACACCATAAACTGAGTCACTAATGGCATAATTACATTTTGCAGACAACTATTGTATTTATTTTTCTAAGCAGGGTGAGTGGCACAGGTTTGCTATCAAAAATGGACGCCATGTACCACAAAATGCTCAGGCAATGGAGGATTTAACCGGCAAAGCAAAGCAAAGCAAAACAAAGCCTTTATTGGCATAAATAGAACAACAACAACAACAACAACAGCAAAAGACAGCAAACGTAAAAGTTTTAAAGTCAAAAAGGATAACCTCAGATAAATACATATTGTTACTGGCTCTGAATTATTTCCATAACAAAGCTTGCAACCTCTTCACAGAAAACAGAATAAGAGTTATTCAATAGGAGAAATAATCTAATCAAACCTGTTAGCTCAGATTGGAAGAGAGGATACAAATTGACATATTTAGATCTAATTTTGGCAAACTTAGTGCAATGTAATAGATGGTGAGCCAATGTTTCAATCTGCAGAATGAAGATTCTCTTTTCAATTAGCTTTTGAGATATAGCCATAGATTATGCACATGGAGAATCAAAACAACCCTATAAAGATGCATGCATATACTAAGAGAATAATTGCTCTATATGTGACATGTGCATAAAATTAAAATGGCAGATTCTTTGCCGTGTGTTTTCCAAAGCACTAGGAAATATAGTCGGAGCAGAACTCTGAAAAAGGCTGATTCATAGCAGGAAGCTTCAAGTTTCTGATCTCCACTATGCGTAAAATATGCCCTGTATAAATTTTACACTAGGTGCGTGTGCATCAAGCAAGCCCAGCGGATGGGTGAATAGCCACGATGCAGCTTCCCCATGGTGTCTTTCATCACCATCATTTACTATTTCTGCTGTGCTATGAACATGAAAGGGTCGTGGTCCTGCCTGCTGGTTTAAGCACAACAGATGAAGAAAAGGTGGGGGGACCTATAAGAATCACAAAAAGTTAAAAGGTGAATTTTCAATAACACTTTAAGGGAAGAAAAGAAGAAAGTTGTATCAACGGTAAAAAAAAGCATTCCTCGCATACAGAACAGCAACATGAAAAGAACAAAGCAGATAAATTGTGCCTAAGAGATAAGGGTTTTTTCTTTTTTAAAAAGAGGATTAATATCAGCAGAGCAAAGAGACTGAGAAGGAGGAAGGGGAAAAACAGAGATAAGAGATCAGAAGGACTGGGGCTTAAACTACATGTTGCTTAGGAAAGACAAGGATCAATTATTCATTGTATCTTTGGACCTCAAAAAGCTGCTATGGAGAGACTCAGTTTGGATTGGGACTGTGCTACTGTGCTACTGTGCACCCTAGAAATTGTACTCCCTTCATATCTTATCCATGTCAGTAATGAAAAAAACAGGAGCTTACATTATACTTGTCTTTTTTTCTCAATCAGCAACTTGGAAAAAGGAGTGGATCTACAATTATTTAAAACAATCTGACATATTGTTTACAACATGTATATCCCAAACTGCCAGCAGGACCATTCCAGGAGAGCCAGAGGTGTTCAAATTCCTGTTGTGCCAAGTGAGGTCCCTGAGTGACCGAGGGCTCTTCTCTTAATGGTGGATTCTGTACAACAGATATATAACATCTGGCAGACAGTTTTAAAAGATCTGTTTTGGTATTTTGTGTTTCAACAGCCCAGCCCAGTCTGACACCAATTTCCTTCTACATCCAATGAAGTGGACTGTATTAAGCAAGTGCTGTATCAAGAATACTGTATCTGGAACCTCTGGATACAGCCATATGTTGACAAACTGACATCCTCCGATCACTGTGATTCATGATGAAAAACTTTTCATGTTGCTATGGCTGGAAAGTTGATGCTTAAACTGAATTTCGTTGCAATTTGAAAATTTTAAAACTGTAATGTAAGACAATGGGCAAACATTAACACTGCACACATTTTATATACAAGTGAGCATCATATTTTATTCTTTCTGAGAGATGTAAGAAACCTAACCCTGAAACTGGTAGAGATTTATGCTCATGTGTACACACACACACACACACACACACACACACACACACACACACACACATACATACTTTATCTCTTTATTATTGCTGATCTTTCTGGTAGTCCAGAGAAAAATGCATTTCTTTTATAGAAGGCCGGAAGGGTATAATACAAATACTTGCTGAGGGATTTGAGCCCAACCAGAGCCTGCTCAATTTGCTTGACATTCTTTCATTAATTACAGCCAAAATTGGATCAGGGCCTAAGTGGCCTCCTAAACGACTTTATAATGTATTGGGACAAGGGAGCAAAATGAAAACCATGGCAGAAACCGTATTTCCTAATTTCCTAAACAATATTACATGTCCATTTTCTAACTTGGGTTGCATAATAATGTCTTTTTTTAACAGAGCTGACTCAGTAGCACACTAGTTACCCATAATCAATAAAGAGCACTTGGTATGAAAAATTGCAGCCTGAAAATTTCCTACCTCTTAGAAAAGGGAGAAAAGCAGTGCAAGGGGAGGTCAAAGAGAAGCATCACATTTATTTTCATGACACAGATCACCAGTGCCAGCTCATGTACCCTATTTAAAGAAAGCTTGCACTGTAAACATTTTAGCATCAAACTGAATTTCTTAGTACGTGCTAATATCTTTAAATCCCTACTATAAGTGGGTGTGTTAATGCTTGGCATATTTCAAGGAAGACAACATTGGTATATAGTTTACTATTTTTATTTTTTAATTCTTTGGTTAATTTTGGAATTACAGAAAGAAAATATGCCAATCTGAGTGACAAAAAAGCAAGTAATGGATTTGAGAGTACAGACACTTATTAGTTTGAAGTAGGCCAATTAGGTCATGCGTAACCATCACCATGTGCAACACTGCCTCTACAAGGTACGTAGAGAACACTGGCATGGAACACCTCATTGGCATCTTGTTATGGTAGGGGTCATTATATCAGTGTTGCAAAAATTGAGGATTGGGCTAACTTTTCAAATATAAACACATGTTGATTATGCACAGGCCATGTTCTGCATGATGGGGCAAATGTCTTTGCTGCAAGATTTCTTATGTGGATGTATTTCCGCAAGCCCTGCTTTCACTTTCTATTCTCCTCATGGCAAGCAAGACCACTTCTAGCACAAATTTAATTTTGCTTTGTAGCCAGAGTGGGCAGATTTGCCAGTGGCCATATTTGCCCCAGTCTTCTTCCCTCTGCCCACACCCAGCCTGCCTAGTCTTACCTCCTTTTCCCTCATGCTGCTTTCCATGCCCTCCATTGCCCTCCTCCCTTTTGCTGACTCCTTCCTGCTTCTCTAAATGCTTGTATCGACACATCAATATAGTAATAACAGGGAGCTGGCTTTTGCAATGGAACATCACAAGCAGGGTCTCTTTCTGGCTCCACCCACTTCTGTCACTCTGCTTCATCCCTCCCCTATGATCAGAGGGGCATCCCTAAAACTTTCTTTCAGACAAGCTTCTATTTTAAAAAACAAGCCTCTCTCTTGCAGCAGCAGCAAGAGAGCAAAAAAGAGAGAGATAGTGGGTGTGTAAGGGAAGAGAGGGGAAGAGAATATCAGTGAGATCTGTGCCTTTAAGCTGTTGATGAAGCAGCATAAGGAGAGGCTGGTTGAAACTTCAGCAAGCAGCTGTGGGACAAGCATTGGGCTACCTTGTTATGTGTAAACAGAGAAACACAAGGAGATCCCTCTGCAAGCCCACTGTGCAGAGAAGAGTCTGGAGGTAAGCATTCTCTGCATGATTGGCCATAGTCTGTTTTGAAGGAGATTGCTCCTCCTGGACCATCAATCTCCAGGCAGTTGTCATTTTGGAAATATAAATGCATCTTTTGTTCTTTGTTCAATAAATGTATTGAATAGTGATTGCAGGACAGAAGAGATGGAAGGGGAAAGCATCTATTATACTTCTTTTTAAAATGCTATCTAAATGCAAAATCTGGAGAAAATTTTAGGTAAAAGTCCCACCTTGGTGCAGAGGCAATCCAAAAGACTGACAGGTCTTATTTCCTGTGATAGGAAGCAGCTATAAAAATAGCGGATTAAAAAAAATTCATTCAATTTTTGCATTATATTGAACAGCTATATAGGGATCTATTTTAAGTTGGATGTATTCTGTATGGATTTGCGTGTGTGGGTACCATCCAACCATAAAATGGGTTAATTGAGTTTTTTGAGTACACTTGAAACCATGAAATGGCCTCCATTACTAACGTTCATCACAATTCAACTTCTGCTCATGTTGTGGGGAGATTTCATTTTGTACTAAAAGTTGCCTAAGAATGGAAAATAGTTGAACACTGTTAAGGATTGTGCAGAATTCAAAGGACAAGCTGGAAAGAATTAGTCCCTCAGAACTTCACTGAGTTATAAAATCATACCAAGAACCTTATTCAACATCCTTCTTCTCTGATGAAGCTACAAGTGCTAATTCAGGGGAGCTCTTTCATTGCCTAAAATGGGGAACAAGATTATGTAGCTACTGGCCATTGAAATCATGTTTGGTTTATATAAAAATCGATAATTTATTTTGCAATAGAAATGGCAAAATGCTGAAAAAGAAAAGAGACACTGACATTGGTGAACTAAGAAGATAAACTACAGGAAATGGACAAATTGGCCTGGAGATTGTGGGACACACCCGATTTACAGTATCTAAACCTAGAAAGCACAGTGTATTTAGTTAGTAATTAAAATCAAAGAGTCAATGTAAAATTTGAATATCAATAAGGATTATATACAAATGACTATTTTGTTATTGTTCTTTCTCTTTTTCTCCTCCTCCTCTCTGTTGAGACATTGGTTTTTAAGGACCAGAAGAGGCATGTGGTTAAGAGCAGGTGTGCTCTAATTTGGGGGAACTGGGTTTGATTCCCCGCTCTGCCGCCTGAGCTGTGGAGGCTTATCTGGGGAATTCAGATTAGCCTGCACACTCCCAACACATGCCAGCTGGGTGACCTTGGGCTAGTCACAGTTCTTCTGAGCTCTCTCAGCCCCACCTACCTCACAGGGTGTTTGTTGTGATGGGGGTAGGAATTTGTAAGCCCCTTTGAGTTTCCTTGCAGAAGAGAAAGGGGGGATATAAATCCAAACTCTTCTTCTTCCAACTCTTCTAATAGGGTATTATAAATGGAAATATAGTTTAATGAATAGAACTGTTAAATCAGAACGCCGAGATTGTAGACGGATAGGTAGGGCCTACATTATCTTGAACTTTTTAAAGAATAATTGATTTAGTATATATTGTTTAGTATTATTTTATGAGCTCTTTCACACCAGCTGTCACCTGAGCCTTTTAACTGGGATTGAACCTGAGGCCTTCTACAAGCTAAGCAGATGTTTTACTATTGAACCACTTCTCTTTCCCAGTAAGAAAACTTGTCACATTTTTGACATGTACCATGTACAGAACTGCTCGCTTGCTCACCATCTTCTCATGCATTCTCAACACTCCAGTCAGGGTGCATAGCAGTCCAATTGCTGAGGATGAGCTGAAAGTCTCTCCTCTTCTACATCAAAGGGGTTCCTAAACAGGGACTTTTGCAAACGAAGTTCACAGATTTATTAGCAAAACTCCCAAGGTTAAATCATAATCTCTCCACGTTCAAATCTTAAAAGATTTCACTAATACAAAAATAACACTTCCAGCTACAAAGGCTCAGGGAGGAACAAAACAACAACCAGCTCTTGGTTAAAACAGACTTTCTCCCTTACTTCCCAGCTGACTTAAAAAGTCAATTAACCCCCTCAAGGACAGCTCTCCTTTTCATCACTGAAGCCTGTGATAACCATTTTCAGGTGTGATTAGGCAAAGAGCAAGATTGCAGGAGACAGTTCATCAGGTAAAGTCAACCCTCACACACACCTCCACGCAGAAGGCAGGTAAACCACCTGACTTCTGTGAAAGTAGCTTTAATACAGAAATTGAGTTTCATGTTATAGATGTCATCAGTATCCTAATCCACAAGCATTGCCATTAGGATCACTTGGATCGCACTGAAAACTTCCTTCGTGTCTATACTTTGAAGCATTAACACAACCTGTGAAATTTTTGTGTCATCATTTTTCAATAATAGCAGTAAAATTAGAACGCCAAGAAAACCCGAATCCTGCTTTTGATTAATGTAAAACTTTTTTTTATTATCACACTGGAATTCGAACTCTTTAAACATGCTGTGAATTCAAAAGTAAAGTTACCACGACTGTTGCTTGCCAACATAAACATAATGTAAGACTGCACTCTCCCATGTGGGCGGCTGCTATTTTGAATGAAGCATTATTTGGAGAACATAATTATTCTAATATGGCAATCATTCCATTTTCATTCATTTTACTAATGCAATGCCATTTTACCATCTGAAACAAGAAAGAAAATCTTGGCAGGTGAAGTTTCATGAAGTATCTATTTTATTTTGTGTCCATTTTCACTGCAATTTCACAGCATCTCCCCATTTTTCGGTAGATGTGCCGAACAGAGGATTGGCAAAGGAAGTGGCCATTTTGTCATTACTGTGATAAAGCTAGAAGAGAAAAAAAAAGAAAAAAGTTATTTTAAAACCAACTGTTAAATGCAAGCAGAAGGAACAGGAAGAACAATTTCTAAATGAAGCGCAAATTAATCAAGGGGGCACATTTTAGATGAGTGCTGTCAAATAAGACATCTTCGTGCTCTTGAGAAAGTGGGCTCTTCTAATGAATTCATTGGTACATGCTGCCACAAAACTGTGCATTGTTCCGGCCACATTTATCAGATTTTCAACTTCAGTGAGTGCCAGCACACATGACCTGTTCATGTGTACAGGCTGAGACCCTAATTTGACATTCCATTGTTTTGGCAGCATTTCCTGCAGTGGAAGGATGGGAGGAAGATTTTTGCTGATTCTCTCTTCCAGCTGTAGATGAACAATATGCTTCCCACACTGTTTCCTTGGTCCACTGAATGGGAGGAGCATAATTTTGAGTGCTACTGCAAACTACAGTGAAGAGGGGCAGGGAATTTGTATTCCTATGGCAGAATGTTCCTCAGTGGGTTATCCATGGGCACTATGGTACGTGCCAGTATTTCCCTTGGCATTCATTGAACATTTCAGAAAGTGGAAAGAGTCATTGTAAGGCAGGACAAATTATTGAATACCCCCATTCAAATAAAAAGATTTTCCATGGCTGCAACAGCAGCCCACAGCCACAGAAGAATCTGGAAGACTGGTACGCACCCAGGCCTCCAGTTCCACTTCTCCAGGCTTTCTTTTTTATTCCCTCTTCTCCTTCCCTCTTCTCCCCACCCTGGCATTCCTTCCTTCCTTCCTTCCTTCCTTCCTTCCTTCCTTCCTTCCTTCCTTCCTTCCTTCCTTCCTTCCTTCCTTCCTTCCTTCCTTCCTTCCTTCCTTCCTTCCTTCCTTCCTTCCTTCCTTCCTTCCTTCCTTCCTTCCTTCCTTCCTTCCTTCCTTCCTTCCTTCCTTCCTTCCATTTCTGCGAAGTTTGGCTCTATCTTCCAAGGCAGCCATCTTGGGTTTGGCTCTGCCCTGAAGAAGTCATTTTGGATTTGGCTCCATCTCCCACAACATTGTCCCCTTTCAAAATTCCAAAGGTGTATTATAGCCACATGTGGATAGAATGCGCAGAAGTGAAAATTTTTTGGACAAATGTATTGTTATATATTGAGAAACTGGTGAAGATTAATATTGATTTAAATAATGACTTAATGTTCATGGGTGTAATGGGGGATAGAAGGGTGGGTAAAAATATAGTTATATGTATAAAATAATGATTAAAGCAGCCCATGCAACAATAGCCTTGGGCTGGAAAGAAAAGAAAAATGGACATTACAGAAATGGCTAGAATATATCTGGGAATAAGTGACACTTGATATTTTCAATATATTAGCCAAAAATAAGATGTGGCAAGATAAACAGAATGAAATTTTGAAGACATGGATAATGTACGTGGACTGGATGAAAGAAGCTTGAGTCAATGAAGAAATATGGGAGAAGAGGCTACAGAGAATGAACCTACTGCTTTTTGTGTGACAAAACTAAGAGGAAGATGAAACGGGGGGAGGGAGAAAAGGGGGAAAATGTATTGTTTGAAAATGTATGAAGAAGGAAATTATTATAAACTGTAAAATTCAAATGATACAATAAAAACATTATATAAAAAAAATCCAAAGGTGCCCACAGGCACAAAAAGTTCAGGAATCCTTGGTAGCACAATTTTCCTTGCACTGCATAGTTCAGTGCCAGTTCAGTGCCCTTTGGGATAGTTCAGGATTAAAGATACCGATTGACTAAATATTACACAATAAACTTGTTAACTGATTGGAGATGTGAACCCAAATCTGCCTGTTCAAAGTCAAAACACTGTCCACTGCACAATACACTATCTATATTTCAGAAAGAATATACTGTTCTCTATTTCATGGCTTTCTCATCCCTTGGCCAAACTCCTCTTTAGTGACAAGTCCACACAAAGAGTAAGGCGATAGGCTGGCAAAGCATATAATTTTCATATGCTTTAAATACATCAGAATTCATAACTTTACTCCAGAGTAATATACAAACTATTTTTATAAAAAGCAGCAACCGAATAACCGGGTGCAGCCATTGCTGCCGGGGTGAGCCAAGGAGAAAAAATAGGTTTGCAAGCATGGCTTGACGGCATGCTACAGAAATGGGGTGCATTGATTGGCTCCCGGCTGGTAAAGGCGGGAGGAGCCTAGATATATAAAGAGCGCCTCACCCAGATCTCGCCCTTCCCAGCGGCGAGACTCAGAAAGGCGTGGCCCACCCTCCCTCCCTATGTTTTTAGGGGGTTGGGGTTGTGGTTACTACTGTCGCAGCCCTGGCGGGTTTGGCAACGGGAGTCGCACATCTGGGGAGAAAAACGATCCTTCCGGCAGGTTCTCCCAGGCTCGTGCCCTGTGGAAGGGCCGGGGGTGGGGCGGGCAGGCCAGCAGGCCGGGCCGCTGCCCGACACCCCAGGGAGTGGGGTGGGTCGGGCCGATAGGCGGTCATGGGCTTAGCCAGTGCCCGACACCCCAGGAGGCACGGAGAGGAGGGCGGGCCGGTAGGCGGCCACGGGCTTAGCTGGTACCTGTCTCCTCAGCAAGGGTGGGAAGGGTGGAAGCCGGAGTGATATCTCTGGGGCTCCCCTTCCCGATAGTTCCCAATGGAGATTGGGATATTTGATGTGCGACCCGTTTGCCGCCCAGCTTCCTTTGTATATAGTTGAAGTTTAATCATGTTATTGATATATATATTAATAAATTGGGCTGCGGCCCAATCCTTTTCCAGCCTGTCGTTGTCGTGTCTTTATTTGAGCGGAGAAAGGTCTCACCATCTGCAGCAATCAGTAATATAAAACACAGCCAACATACTTACATGTAAATATGGTACAAAAACCCTTCAATGATTATAAAGACTGAATAGTCTGGTATGAGATTATTTTATAATGTTTCGGGGAAACAGATGAATTTGTACCCATAAATTCCTATACTGATTGCTGCTAATTCAGAGGGGCTAGCAGAATCAACATGGGAGGCAGGATAATTATGGGCCCAAACAGTAGCTTTGACCTGCTGTACTAGAAACCACTTCCTAACTTACTCTCAGGACTATTTTCTCTCCTATCAATAAGGCTGTATAGTTTTTTGCAGAATGTATTATATTTTTACAATGTTTCGCATCATGAAAAGTTGCGAGGCAGACATATATATATGGAGAATGCAGGTGCAAGAACAGTTTCATTAATTTTAATGGAGAATTCCAACATTGCTGTACATTGTGTGTTTGGGGGTGTGGAGTCAGTGGTGATGGTCTGTGACATGCATATAACTGAATTAGGTTACAGAAATTATACAAATACAAAGTAAACATTCTTGCTAATGTGGTTCATGAGTACACGTCTGCATCCTAATGACTAAACCCTGAGAAAGATTATTGATTTTAAAAGGGGTTGGGATCCTGCAGAGGCGTGAAAGAAAAAGCAACTGTGCACATTTTACTTACGGAAAGAGGAGATGAATGTCAACCCCCAGGCAATACACTCTGTGCTTTCAGTCATTCCAGACAGTTCCTAAAATGACTGCTGGGCTGATAAGGGTTGGCTTGCTATACAACACTGAGAGATGGCAAGCTGTGTTGCGCAGCTGAACAGAATGTCCCATGGTGCAGCCCACAGATCTGGATTTTTAAGATGCGTGTGGAAACATTCCAGAATCAGGAAACAAACAAGTGTCATTTCTGAGTTTTGTAAAATTCTTAGATTTATTTCTGTTTGGCAGGCACTTGCTATAGATGACAACACAGTGGGGAGGGGATCTCATTTGTCACACTTTTTAAACCACTTGCTGCATCAATTAGTGACCTGAGGAATGCAGGGAATCTAATGACACAAAATTTGAGTGCCAACCCTTGTAACTAGATTTTGATTGAACAGCCAGATGTGAGGCAGTTAAGCAGTGAGTTGGACCACTGCAGTTACCACAATATTCTCTTTGCCAAGTCACCAGATCTGCTCCACAAGTCCTCTGAATTATTACTGAGTTGAAATTGAGCTTTGTGGGTATGGTTCCTGGCTCCCAGTCCTGATTGGTCTTGGGATCCTTGCTAATCCCACTTCCTTTCTACCCCTGCCTCAACCCAATAAGTTCCTTGCAAAGCACAGGGTAGGATGAACTGCCTTGGAACAGCAGAGGGTCAAAGACAGCAGAGGGTCAAAGACAGCATACACTTAGGGTTTCAAATTGTCCCTTCATGTAAGTGCTGGAATCTTTATGATTATCCTATAAGGTGCTTTGACATGACCAATAGTCCCTCTAATCACTCCCTACCTCTGTGCAGAAGTTCCCTACCACTGCGTGGAATTGGGCCACCTATGAGAGCTCCCCCTGTTGCGCAGCTGCCCAGTTTACATAACACCAGTACTGGGTCTGCATGGCCACACAGCTTATAAGAAACATTGGTAAGGACTAAACTGGATGTGGCTTTGGAGATTCATAAACAGATCTTCAGATCTATCTAGTTTTTAGTTTTAAATTTAGCTTTATGTTGGAGTTTTAATGTTCTTAAACACTAAATTGTGCACTGTTATTGTTGGAAGTTCCCCTGAAGGCTGACGTTGGCAATAGGCATGATAGACAGACAGATAGACAGATAGATGATTTGTGTGTACATGGGGTTAAAAGCATCCCAAGAGGGTCAGTTTGAACCAGGGAAAAATTCTTGTTAGTCAACCAGAAGTGATAATTTGGTCTTCAGTTCATTGATGGTAGAGGATTCAGGTTGAGGGAGGGGATTCGCCCATGCTGATCAGATAAATATTAAAGTTAATATCAACGGATTGAATCCCTGAGCAATCTGGGTCTCCTCAATAGCAGCTACACAGGCACAACAGTAGTGCGAACATAACATAAGAACTAGCTTCCGCTGGATCAGACCTGTAACTATCTAGTCCAGTTACCCCCGCTACTCGCAGTGGCTCCACCAGGTGTCTTTAGCAGCTCGCATGCAGGATGCAGCTACCGGCTTTTGCTTGCTGCTGACCCTGAGCAATCTGGTCTGTTAAGGTATCGGCAATCTGTGATCATAGAGGATCATGATTTCATGTTATAGATCTAATTTCTCCTCCATAAATTTGTCCAAGCCCCTTTTAAAGCTATCCGAGGGTTAGTGTACATCAGACCACCTCCATAGTAGCATATTCCAAAACATTCCAATCATTAATGCTGCGTGAAGCAGCGTTTTAGGGGTACTATATTAACGAGTATTACTAAGGTAGTAAGCATATGTAAACACAACATTTGCACTTGGACAGAAACAACCTTTTAAAAGAATCAGCTTCTCTCTCAGGAAAAAGACCACACTCATTTTTAACCATCCAGGGTATACAGTTCTTTCAGAAAACATTTATAAAAGAAAACTATTCACACATACCCCCTGCTGTGCCTGCCATGGAGAAACACTGATCGGAACTCCCATTGAGACAGCATACTCTGTAGACTACAAAAGAGATGCACATTAGCTCCAGGCCAAGCTTTTTCAGCAGTGAACAAAACAGCAATATTGCCAACTCGATCAATCCTGAAACTTACAGGTAAGTAAGAAAGAAAATTGAAATCGTAAAATCATCGACTACCCCTCAAGATCTAGTGGCTTTATTAGGATAATGGCTGTAAATCTGACACAGGTTATAATTGCAAGTTGGTTTCTGTCATGAGCCAGCCCCTGGGTACTTAACAGAACACGGAAGACTCTGAGGCAGAACCTGAGGACACAGTGCAGCCAGAGGAGGCTGCTCCTGAGGAAGACCAGGCAGCAGAGCCAATGCCCAGTTCTTTCCTGCCTGATGACATACAGGTGGAGAAGCCTGCATATCCTACTAGGCAACCCATTGATGAGCCAGCTGTGCAAAGGAGGCAAAAGCAGAAGCTGCTACTGCAGAAGCACCGAAGGAGTGCTCGTTTGGCAGCAAGGTATGAAAGATCGAAGTCTCTGTATCTGATGACGATGACGATTAACTCCTTGCAGAATCCCAGCTCTCTATAATAGTCTTGCTGTGAGCTTGCTTCTGCCTGGGTGCAACAAGTGTATTTCCTGTTGCTTCTGTGAGCCAGGTCTTCTGCTGATCTCCAGCCTGTTTGCCTGATCTCCTGTGCCATGACCTGTTGGACTGACCCATGACTATGCCTTTGCCTGCTACCTACCTTGACCCATTGAACTGCTTTCTGACTGTGCTTTTGTCTGCCGCTTGTTCTGTCCTGTGAGACTGTACCTGACCACGCCCTGCCTGCCTGAAGCACAGCTTCTTAAATTCATCCATCACTATAATACTCAATGGCATTTGCTTCTTTTAAATGAAAAATTCAGGATAGCTTAAGGGGTCAGTTGGGGAATAAATGTTGTGGGGGGCTCCATGTTCAATTCCTGGAATTTCCAAATAAAGGACCTTATAGAGCAGTAGTTGGGAAAGATTCCTCTGTATCAGGAAAGCAAAACCAATTGTCTGTCAGGCATGAATGCAGAACTTTGGTGGTGATGAGGGCATACAAAGGCACTGAAAGAGGTAAAGGAGCTAGATCCGTATCATCAGGGAAGATCTGAACTAGGTGTGCGCATTGGCAAAACTGAGCTAAAAATATACCCCAAAACCCACATTGATATTTTCCAGATATATTTGGCATTCCCAATATATTTAGCAGTTTTTCGGGGATATTGAAAAAATGGTTCCGAAAAGTCCAAGAATTATTCGGGAACAACTGGAAAGCTCAGGAGCCAGCATTTGCAGGCTCTTGGGATTTTATTTTGTTCCTCTGTCTCCTGGGGTGTCTATGCCTTCTGTCAGCTTCAAGTCTGTTGGTCAGTTTCAAGATGAGTTTTTTTGGCTGGAGTTGTTTTGTTTGGATTTGCTCTGTTGTGATTCTCCAATCTGACATTAGTCCTGAAAAGCTTGCATTGCCACAGTGGCACTGGGTTATGCTGGGCTTCAGTTCTGGGGCCCCCTGAACCCCTTGGCCCAATCCACTTGAAGTTCACTTGGCCCAATCCACTTGAAGGATCAGAAGTGTTTTCGTTTTGACTATTGTTTTCAAGAGATTGATCTGGCCTAGCAAAGTAATGCTAGACAAAAGATGTCAGCACAAAAAAGGAAGCAGGCAACTTCCCCCAATGGAAGTTGCATGAACAACAGTGATAGGCTTGGCTAGGGACACTTAGCAAGAGAAGAATCCCTGTGGGGAAAAAAACATGGGAAAACCTCATTGTGAAGCAAAAAACCACAAAGTATGCAGTGCATGCATGAATGGCCGTTGTGCGTGTGGGCTATCAGTTTCCAACTTGCCAGCCTGAGGCTGTTAGATAGTGATGAAGGGAGAGGAAACTGCGCCCGCGGCATGAGCTGCCCATGCGCTTCCTCTTGCCCCCACTCTGCCCCACCCCCCAAATGCCCCCAACACGGCCCACCTCTGACACACCCCGTCCCCAACATGTGACAGTAATGGCGACATCCAGGAAAAGCCGCCCCAGGGGTCTCCATTGCCGCTATGCATCTGCTGTTAGACTGAGCCCAAAGCTTGAGTCAAGGCCAAAGACTGAGTGTTGACAATTATGTGGGGAATAAGACTATCACAAGCCAAACTGAAACAGCAGGGACCATTTCAGATCTGGTGTGCTGCAAAATTACTTTGTTAATTTACTGTTTAAAAAGTAGAGGAATGGTAGCAACTTGCAGAAATGTGTAATCTCGAGTTCCTTCTCAAAAAGATCCATCCAATGAGAGATTAAAAAAAACACAATAAAACACTTGCTAAGAATTTACTGTGGCACAACATATTTGTCAGGTGGCATTGCCCCCGTATTCACCTTTAATTACAGGTCTTCATAGGTTTTCTTTCAGTCTGCTGATAAACAATTTTGTTGATCTATTTTAATTAATATTTGAATGGGCAGCCAAAATGGGCAAGACTGCAGTTGGAATATGTCCAATGAAGCACTCTTGCAAATCCAACTTGTGAGTTTATGAATGAATCTTATCTGGTTATATAGAAGGACTTTTTTTCATTAAAATAAGTAACATGTTACTGTTACTTTTGCTTAAGAGCTGAGAAGATCTCATTGTATATTCATACAGATAAAAGAAATTTTATTTGTTCTCACAGTTATACACTGTAGCTGTGATCAGAGTAAGGCAGAGAAGAAGCAATAGGCTTCATTTTTTCCTTTGATTCCAAACAGTTCTAGATAAGCCCCTTTGATTAGCTGTTTTTTAACGAATACAGTTAATGGTTATTGTAAGTCAATTGCAAAGTAATTGTAAATGTGATCAGGACTATCATGGAGAGTTTATGGCCCACAGAGATTCCCCCTCCCTTTGGTTTTTATGTGTACAAAAGAGTCACAATACTGTTTGTAGTGCTTTTATAAGAATAATAAAATCTTTCACTTGAAATCAGCAATTGAAACTAAAAAAAGACAGAAATAACCTCAAATGAATGAATACATTTTGCATGACATTTGATTGTCAGTTGGTCATTTTGTTAGCGAATTAACAGAATGCTAAATGTGCAGTGGTTTATATTTTAGGACATTCAGAGAAGTTGTAGGAATATAACAACAAACAGGAGCATAATGGTGACTGCATAAAGTAGGGTTTTTTTGTGATTGCAGCCCCTCAGCTGTACAATCTTTATATGAGTGACTTGCACAAGCCCCACAGAAATGATAACTGAAGGAGGGGCCCTCAGTTACTTCTCTCAGGCAGCAATGAACAGAAACAGCTCAGCAGCCGTGCATGATAGACTGCAACAATTACTTCTAGAACACAACTTGTGCATCATTGAGACTGGCAATTCCTAGTGATATTTCTCAGATTCAGCCGCGTTCAGCAAAAATAAATTGTGACTGGAAGGATACTCTTAACTTTGAATTGCCTTCAAAGTGGAGTTTACTAGCAAATCGAGTGTACATAGTAATAGAAATCTCTCCTATTTCTTTGCAATGCTTGCATTCTTTGTTTAAATATATTCACAATGGGAGCATCTCACCTCTTTCAATGGGTAATATACTCAGGAAACAATTGCAGCTTTATATTACCCACTTTCAGAAGAATACAAGGAGCTATTTCTACCTACCTTAACACTGTGAGCTTCATACAATGGGTTGGCAAAGGCAGTGTTCAAGAGCTCTTCAGGTTTCCTTTACAAGAAATGTCAAACAGCATTGCATGTTAAAACGGGGGAAAAAACATTAAAAACAATATTACATATTAAAAATGAGGGGGAAATGATAGCGACATCCTTGTAACTAGAATAATGCTGTTCCAAATACAGTAAAACAAGAAGAACCCTCAAGGACTTGTGGGGAGAATCTCATTTTCCTCCCCCATTTCTTCTTTCCTTTCCCAGAAAGCGCCCAAGCCACTCCACTTTTCCTCTCTCCTTCTCACCCATCAGCCAACCCACCTTTACCTGCTCATCTGTCTTCAGCTTTCTCTTCCCTGACTGCTTCTCCCCAGAAAAACTCTGGCCAGAGCAGTGTGCAGTGACCCACTGAAAAGCTGTTTTGTAGTGACCACACAGGTCCCACAATCTGAGGCAAAGTCACACCCTTCTAAATCCATTTCAGTAAATGGGAGCAACTCTCCACAGGACTGCACTGACCACAACTCAGATGCCTCTTTAAAATATCAGGCAAAAAGGTGCCTAACGGGAGACAGAGGTTTAAAAAATAATGCTTGGTGTGGAGAAAATGGGCAAAAGGAGCTTCCTCATCCATAATACTAGATCTCAGGGGCACACAGTGAAGTTGTTGGGGAATAGATTCAGAACAGATTAACAGAACTACTTCTTTACTCAGCAAGAAATTAAACTGTGGAATTCACTGCCCACCAAAGCCTGTTGTTTGCTCTGTGAACCAGGATGCTGGGCCTGTTGGACCTCTAGTCTGACACAACAGGCTCTGATTATGTTTTTATGTTCTAAATATTCAGAATTATTATTATTTACTTTTGTATTACCAAAGGCAGTAGCAACCTCTACACTTGGAAATGATCCCGGCATGGGTGGCGGGGGGGAGCGGCAGTGGGAAACCCAGATCCATTTAGAAGTGGCTGCCTGCTGAACTTTGTGGTTCTGATAAATAGATGTTGAGTCACAGTCACTTTAGAAATTTAATTACATGGTTAGAATTCTAAAGCCACATATTCCAAACCTGCCCCACTGACCTCATGAGACCTTTAATTTGCAGAGCTACATTCAATTGACTTCACTGTCAATAGAAATGAAGCAGTGATCTCAGTATTTCACCTGCGCAACCTAGTCTTAAACAATCACTGTTACAAGGTCTTCACGACTAATACCTTTTGGCATTGCAGAGTGTCCTCTGTAGCCAGCTAGTGTGAAGATGAAGTGAATCCTCTGGGCCCAACTACTCATTGTTTGTCTTTACAACTGTGTCTTATTCTATCTGTATCTCTCTTGAGCTATGTGGCAGCAAATCTGGTTTTGTGCCTGTTTGTGCCTAGCTACCAGTCCTGCCTCTCTGATACATACTAAACATATGTGTATCTCAGAAATTATTATACATTCCAATTTACTGATAGACATGCATACCTCAATTCTAAGGTATGCGCAAGACCTTAAATTTTTATTTGGATGGGAGCCATGAAATGTGATAAGGGAAAGTTTCCTCTTCAGTCGTGTCCAACCCTGGGGTACCACTGCAAGCAGTGATTTCATAGGCAAGCCGTTTTTGTGGGGTAGTTTGCCATTGCCATTGCTTTCCCCGGCTATTCTTTACCCCCTAGCTATGTGCTAGGTACTCATTTACCGACCAAGGAATGGATGGATGGCTGAGTTGACCCTGAGCCAGCTGCCAGGATATCTGACCCGCAGGGGGCTTGAACTCCTGACTGTGTGAGCGGTGCAGTTACTTAACCAACATTTACAAAAGATGCAAACGGCGTTTAATCTTTCCGATAAATAGAATCGTTTTTCAGATAAATTATAACATCTCCATCGTTTCACCAGCATGGCTAATTGGCCACGTTTCAGAATGTGATAAATTCGGTAAAGTTCTGAACATCTGGTCGCTATAGTCCTCACTCTGTCCTTATACCATTTTCCTGATCTGAAAAGGGCTATTTGCCCTGCCCATTAGTTTATCTAATTTTTCAAGTGGAACAAATAGTAGCTCCACAGGGTAGTTTCTGTCCTTTTGTGCAGAGGTGATCCAAGTCAGGCCCATGTATGTCTAGTAAGCAAGTTCTAAGGATAGAACTCCCAATAGGTCCTGTGCAGTGGTGGGATTCAGCAGGTTTGCACCACTTCGGCAGAACCGGTTGTTAAAATGGTGCTTGTAAACAACCAGGTGTTAAATTATTTGAATCCCACCACCAAAACCAGTTGTTAAATTATTTGAATCCCACCACTGGTCCTGTGGTATACATGGGGTGTGTGGGTGGGGAGTATGGACGAATGAATATGAAGATATGTGATTAGGCCCTGTTGATTCTCTAGACTATGTTTTTAGGTATATGTTTGAGATTTGCTTGAGATGTATATCTAAAACTTAAAGTTGAAATAAACTCTTAGTGTTTTAGGATTGCATATAATAACTATTTCCACTGTCTTTTGCTGGTACCCTGATAGTTTTACGATAAGTAGTGTGAAGATACTGTGGTAAGGAACAAGACACACTACAACTGAAGCACAGGTAATCCTGCACCAGTATCAAGAACGTGATCTCTTGGGCACCATTTGAACAATTGCCAGTTCTTAGGAATCAGGCTATTCAATTATCTTGCTGACCAAATAATAAGTAATAACAAGTCGATAAATAAAAGTCTTGAAAACAGGTCCCTTGAAAATTAACACATTTCAATTCTACCATTTAGGTTCTGTGGACTACTGGCACTTCATCAGCAGATGATGCATATCATACACACTGCAATGCAGTATCTATGATATGAGAACAATGATTACATGCAGCTAGGGTCCCAGCTAGGAAATGCCTTAAAAATGACAACAATTTCTATTCTTAATGACATAACAATGTAGTGGTCGCTGGAAATGTAAGAGGAGTTCATGGGCATAGCCTCACTAGTCACCTCTTTCCTGACTCACACTGGCTGGGACCTCCTTGAAGCTGCAAAATACTGCACAGCAGCCCTTACAGCGATCATGGGGGAAATGATAGGCAAATGTTTCCTCAGAGACATCAGGAATATGAAATCTAGGATCAGCTAGGAAAGGAATTCCATGGCATCTAGATGTTCATTAGTTCATAATTCCCACTGCGCCCACTTCCATGCTGCAGGGCTGATGGGAATCTGTAGTCCATGAATATCCGAGTGCCATAGGTTCACTCACCATGGAATTAGAGGGCGACTTGAATTCCAGATGTTATGGACTACATTCCATCAGCCCCGCCAGCATAAAACACTGACCATGCTGGCAAGGGTTGATGGGAATTGTAGTCCATGAACATCTGAAGTACCATAGGTTCGCCACCACGGAACTAGATGGTCCAGTAGTGGGGCTCAGCTGTTTCACCTTGATCATTTAACAGTAGATGGAACTGCCAGCTTGCTTTTTGTTGTGCTTTAGTGCCACAAATGTAAATAAGGTTGGGTTGCAGCCACCATCTCCCAGAGTCAGGTAACAGAAGAGGTCAGCACATTTCCACCTAATTCAATGGAGCTGCTAACTCAAGCTAAACTCATTGTTCAAGCACAGATGGAGTTCTCAATCTGCCTATTTTTGCATTCTTCCTTGCTGGCTTTTCAAGTTTACCTCCAGTCTGTCATCACTGATACTGATCAGCAAGGAACCTCTATGACCTTAATTGTTTTTTATACTATGGATTCTCCCAGAATCAGTCAGAAGTGTCACACACTGTCTCTGAAAGTTTAAGACTTTACTTCCATGGCTTATAGAATAGCATCTTGAGCTAATTGCATAATATTTCCTGTTTGCTGGCATGACAGAGACATTACCCTTATTGTAAATGATAGCTCATGGTTAGAATAATGAACAGTCTAGCCTTCTGAAGGTCTCACATGGAGCTTGAAGCTATGTCGCCACTTTAGAGCAAAGGGTAAGCTAACCCACAGCTTACCAATTGTCCAAAATAATCAGAAAACAGGCCAGAAAATTATACTAATTCCTATGACTATACTTTGTATACAGAAGGAAAACAGACTAAATTCCAGAAGAAAAAAAATAGGGATCAACTTGAACTATTTTTTTTTAATGCCAGCAGGCGGCATTTCTAGAAAAAAAATATTTAGAGCCAAGACAGTATTTATCTTTGTAGAATAGTGAAAAATACCACTGCTGGGAGAAGTAAAAGTTGAAGTATACTGGATCCTCAAAGTAGATGAAGTATAGAATTGTTTTTGCTGAACTTAACTGCACAACACAGCAGAAACTAGTGATTATGTAACGCACATTTTCCAGCACACACCCCTCTCCATACCAATCATGAATGGGAAAAGCTGTATTGATCACAAACAAACCTAATCAAGGGCCACTAAATAGCTTCCTGAATTTTAGATGCACGTTTAATTTAGCGACCACTGTGAGTGAGCTGCTTTGCTGTGCAATTTTGGACTATATTTGAATGCTGCAGTCATTGGGGCAGAACCAGTGAAAATACATACACCATTAAAGCACATACACCGGAGGGAAGGTTGGTGAGGGAATGCCAGACAAAACAGGCAAGTTTTTGCCTACTAGTAGAAGACAATGATAGAGGGGGACAGACAGGCTTTGCTGGGTTGTGAAAAAATAATTCTAAAGCTGCTGTTAAAATGTAATGTTTAGTTGTAAGCAGACTACTTAGGAAAGTGGTGGGTCTTTCAGTGTTCTCATGAGGTATCCAAAGGACCACACCTATTTCCTGCTTTGAAAATCTCCTGAAGGTTCTTTTTATTTTTTGTAGTACTATCAAGTCACAGCTGATTTATGGTAACCCCATAGAGTTTTCAAGGCAAGAGAATTTTGGAAGTGGTTTGCCATCTTATGCCTTGGCATAGCAACCCTGGAATTCCTTGGATGTTGCCAACCCAAATATGAACCAGACTGATCTTGCTTAAGTTTCTCTCTGAGATCTGGATGATAGCCCTAGAGCATCAGTTTTCCAGATGTTTCAGGTCCATACCTCCTATCAGTTTCAACAGCATGGCCAATTGGCCATGCTGACAGAGGCTGATGGGAATTGTAGTTCCTGAACATCTGGAGAGCCGCAGGTTCCCTACCCCTGGCCTAGAGCTATCCAGGTCAGGGCAAGACTCTTTCTACAGAGGTAAAATAGCTTTCTACACGTGGGGAAAAAGATGGAAAAATGTAAAATGGTACAAAAAGAAAAGCTTCATGTACACATGCGTTTGACATCATGTTGTTCATATGTGATTTTGCAAGGCCCACTTGTGCATTTGTTACAAAGTCGCTGTTTTCCTTCAAAGCAGCAAGCTATTTGCTGCAGACTTCTCTATGAAAAACCTGCTTCTACAGGTGGGACTGGATTTTCTGAATTGATTTCTCTGACCAGCATAACAACCTTTTAAACATTGGTTCATTAGATCCATGGCCATTGGCTTTAATGAATCAATACAGTTAAGTCTGATGAAATATCTCTGCTTTGGCTTCTTTAAGTTTAATTTAACCTCGAGATAAAATGAAGCTGGATGGACATAAATATTCTCCCATTATACGCCAATCACCTAAAAGTCATTATAGGGCATTACCCTCATTCAGTCAAGGAGGACAGCCGCCAGTGAAAGACGAAAACAGCTGCTGCCTGCTGGCTATTTTCTAGTCCTGTTTTCTAAACCTCTAGAGTTTAAACATCATTAATATGCAAAGCCTTCAAATTCTAATAGTTTGGGGAAATCTGCACAAAACATGTCACACTGTGTTGACTGGAAGCAGTGGAGTTATTCCTATATCTGTCTTTTATTGTAGCAATGATACATCCTTCTGCCAAACCACAGGATGGGCTGTTGCTGAAACACAGCATTCCATTCCAGTACAAGTCCCGCTCGAGTAAAGGACTTTTCCAGATGATTGGATAAAAGTCTTGATATATCATACACAACAAAGGCCAACATAGAAAGCTTTGCTGGAAGAGACACTCTTGCACATTGTTTCACAATTATTTTCACATTGTCAAGGACAAATTTTGAATGAAATGGTATGCTAGTTGTAATATAACCACTCGTCTCCTCCTCCAACAAGAAAGACAGGGTTCTTCTAAACACTTACTCTAGGGTGCCAAGCCTAAAAATTTCCTTTTTCTTCTAAAAATGTGTTTCATTCTGAAGATACGTATTTGCAGAAGCACTGTGCCAAGAGCTCTGTAATCTGGAACCAGAGTGAACAGGCAATTTTATTGCTTTTTTGACTTGTCCAGCATCTTTAAAGACTTGGGAAAAGACAGCTGTTTGCCTGATTCTCAATATTATGACAATCCCTGTCCCACATGGCCTTTGCCATGTGGCCTTTGCAGGTTCCATGAGGTCCAGCATAGCTTTCTTAGGTGGTGAAAAGGGACCCCTTCTTCCTTTTTTTCACCAGAATAAAAGTTGTATGGATTCAACCCGTTGTTACTGAATGCACCTGGATCGGAAGGTATATAAAAGAAAAGGTTCTGAAGATACAGAACCATGTAGGTTTCATATAAAATAACAACAGCAAGCCACAGATGACTTATGGTGGTCCTGTAAGGTTTTCAAAGCAAGAAACATTCAGAGGTTGTTTGCCATTGCCTGGCTCTGCATCACACCCCTGTTCTTCCTTGGAGGTCTCCCATCCAAATACTTGTTTAGCTTCTGGGAGCTAACGAGATCAGGCTAGCCTGGGCTATCCAAGTCAGGTCAACAACTGCCATACAACACCGCAAAGGAATATCTGGTTATATCACAAAAGTTCTTCCGTACACTTCCATACACTTGATCAGGTTCTGCTGGTAATTTTCTTTCTTGGTTGTTTTATGTTGATAGTTCATTTCTGACTTTTACACGGCAATTGTTTATTCTGCAAGCAGCTTCAGTTTTCATTGTTAAAGAAAACATGAAAGGATAAATAGATATCCCCCAATAAGGTGGATTCATACCCTTTAAGAAGAGAACACCCACTGCATGCCAAGAATGGCTGAAAGTGTACACAGATACTTCAAAGGGAAAGAAGCTGTTGAACAAGGCTCATTTCTTCGTTTCTCATTTTATTTATTTAACTTAAGGTTCATTCAGCTATTGTTCATGCATGAATTCCATTCCTGAATGCTCCAAGGATGGTTATAGGGGATATTGATTTTTCTACTTTGCACCTTTTCCCTAAACATCTGTTGCTCATTGTAAGAAACAGTGTTGAGGTATGAATGTTATTCCACTGGCAACTTTTTCTCCAAGAGGTATGACAGTTGTAGACTAGAGGTGGGGTTTTTTTTTACATTAATGGACTTCAAAATAGAACCGGAGCAAGTATGACCCTTTTGTACGTGTTTGGCTTCCAACACTAATCCTTCAAGTAGATTTTCCAAGGTCAGTTTCTACTCTTGGGTGTGTATTAGTTCTGGCCGTTTCCGCACGGGCAGAAAATGACGGCCTGGAGACGGTAAAAACGCCGTCTCCAGGCCGCTTTATTCCGTGACGGGGCGAGCTGCAGAGCGCAGTCGCCAGCCACCCCGCCTCGGTTAATTCTGCCAAGAGTTTCACGCGTGAGATTCCTTATAACGCTGGAACCGCTTCTTTCGAAATAATACTACCGAAGCTGCTGCTGCTTAACGGGTAGCGTTTCACTTCAGCCCCACCCGCAGGCACTTACCTTTGTCCCTCTGGCATTCTCCGGGCGAGTCGCCTTTTGGCCTCCGGGCGCCAAGGAGGTGCGTGCGATAATAGGGCGGTCCCTGTGGCCTGGCGACGCGTCTGAGGCCTCCAGGACACGCCGGGCGGGCGGGCTCAGCGCGCGCCGGGCGTCTTTCCATTTTCCTTCCTGTGGACCGGTCTGCGGCGGACGGTCCCAGCCAGCCTTCGGCTCGGCAGGTGCAGAATGCGCTGACTCCAGCCGCTCACTACTGCAAGTGAAACGGCCTCTGTGTTCTTCAGCCAGTTGCCTCAAGCTATTGAAGCATTATAACTTGCAAAGATTTGCTATGGGTTTCTGGGATAGATTTTGTTGGGTTAGACACTGTTCAGAGGTAATGAAGGAACTCAAAAAGAAGCCATTTCTACTGCTATTAAGACAGGTAATTCAGCTCACTTGGAATTTCCATTTTGACAATATGGCAGCCAGAGGGCCTTCACATGTTCTGTGTAGTAAGTGCCTTGGTTAACTTGGATTCCTTTCATGAAATCCATTCCTTGATAGGAAGTAGAGTCCAGAGAAAGCCATTGCACAGGGCCTCCCACCACAACCCATGAAAAGCTGGTGACAGATATCCCCTGGTATTGTTGCCTGCATTGCATTCTGTAAGTCCAAGGTTATTGTACATCATTTTAACATATTGGTTATTCAGTTATTAGGCAGAAGACTGTAATTGTGGTATGAAGGTTATACTTTTTAGGAGTTTGGAGCATTTAATAGTTTTTTATTTCTTCCTAAAAGTGCATTCTTTATTGTTGTGACCCATGTGTAGATTGTGCTTGCCCAATTTCAGGGGCACCTCCTAGATAGGGTTTATGAGGTAATTAGTAGCAACAAGCAGCATTTCCCATCTGCTGATGAAAAGTGTTATAAATTGTTTTTATTTATTTAAGTAATTTGGAAATTGCACTCTTTATATACAGTGCTATTTTTGTACAACAGTGTTTGTTCCATGTAAAAAGAATGAAGGGTCAATTTCCTCCTCCGTCCCTGAAACAAGCTCTCTTTCCACTTCTTACACATAAGCGGGACACAGGTTATTGTAATGAAAAAGGGACTCATACTTATCTGTCGAAGGGTGAAATATATTTGGTTGTACAGAAAGTCCTAAGCTTGCCCATGTATAAATAAACAGGAGGGAAGGATTCAAATTGAGAAGCTGAGTTACTGAAACAATCTGATCCATAGTTCTGTGGCATTTACCATACTGTGCAGAAAATTATATCCTATCCAATATTAATTATACCTTTCCAAAACAGGCACAACTATACCAAGCTATTTTATAAACGTGTGTTTGTGCACAATTTGGAATATTTCTATTCTGTCTTTCATCTGGAAGGATCTCAAAATAGCTACAAAAATATATGATAGAATGTGATATACCACTTGGAAGGGAAGGCAGCAAGGCAGAGGCGTAGCTGGGCCAAACTGCGCCCGGTGTGCATGCTACATTTTCCGCCTCCCATGCCCTCCCGCAGCGCCCCCTTCCCCCTCCTCCCTTCCCACACTTACCTTAGTTCCTTTCCTTTTTCAAAACTTTTTCAGGCTGCAAAAGGCCTGTTCTCAGTAAAAACTGCCTGAGGAACTATACTTCCCAGGAGACCTTGTGAGCCCCAAGGAACTGTAGTTCCTTAGGCCGTTTTTACTGAGAACAGTCCTTTTGCAGCCTGAAAAAGTTTTTAAAAAGGGAAGGAACTAAGGTTAGTGTGGGAACAGGGGTGGGTTGGCGCCATGGGGGGCACTGTGGGGGAAGGGGGAGGGGCCTGGGGCGATTTTTGCGCCCCCAGGCATGCGTCCGGTGCACGGCGCACCCCCCCTTCCCCTTGTAGCTCCGTGACTGCAGCAAGGTAAAACTCGATCTCATCAGATCTTGGAAGCTATGCAGGGTCAGTACTTGGAAGGGAGACCTCTAAAGAAGACTGCAGCTGAAAGCAATGACAAACCACCTCTGCTTAATTACTTGCCTTCAACACCCCACCAGGGATCATGAGAAGTTGGCTGTGACTAGGTGACACTTTACACACATGCACAAATGAAACAGTAACCATAATTTAGACCTATGTTGAAGTGAGACCATTGGCCCCTCAAGGCTGGTAATATTTGCTATAACTGGCAACAACTTTCAGGACCTTGGGCCAAACTCTTGCCTAGTTCAGATGTTTAATCTCTTTTAATCTGGAGGTTTTGAATCTGAGCACTTATGAATGCAGCGCCTGTGTCTGCTTTTGACTTCTTACAGATACTTACAGAGTTGGCCAGAGTGACTACCTGACAGGACAGCAACATGTGGATCCAACCCTGCATGCATCACTACAGCTTTATATACCACACATCATTTATCTTGATAAAAGAATAATTTCAGGAATGTGTGAATCTACATTGTGAAAAACAATTTTATGAGTAAAAGGGGCTAATTTTAAATTTTTGTTCGCATATTAATATATGTATATGTGCACACACGTACATCTGCACTTGAAAGTCCACTGAGCTACCGAAGGAAACTGGTGTGAATGAGAAGATCAATTTGCTCCTTTGCAAAAAGCCATAAGTATTTCCTCTATACCTGGTAGGGGAGAATCCTTTATACCCTTAGATAAGAGGGACTACACTTATCAGGCTCCCGCCAGTACGGCCAATTGGCCATGCTGCCAGGGGCTGATGAGAATTGTAGTCCATAACATCTGGAGTGCCAAAGGTTCGCCACCACTGCTCTATACAAATAAGTTTTAAAGATGCTTTAATGAGTAATTTTGAATCTGAAAAAAAATGGAACCTTACAACGGAATCAAAACCAGACATTGCAGGTAGGCAATTAAATTGCAACGTACAATCTAAGTTCAAAAAAAGCTTTGATTGTTCTTGTTAATAAATAGCCAAAGCTGAAATGTAAAAGTCAAAGCAAGAAAAAAGGTTAAAGATTCCACATACTTTGTTCTATACTGGGGTTTGATTTCTGTACACAATGAAATGCTTCACTTACATTCTTGGCAATTTCCTCTTTGAAAGGATGCATGAAACAGCAACCACAATTCCAATCAACAGCAAAGCTAATCCAATGCTCAGCTCAGTCCAAATATCTGCAGAAACAAGCAACCAAATGAGATAAGTAAGTAAATAAACACAGACAATGACATTTCTTGAAGTTATTTCACTGATTTAAAAAAAACACACAAACCCACCATTTTTCAGGGATGAAGTCAAAGAAAGCTTAGTTTTTATGTGGCAACGGTTTCCTGTCCATTCTTTCTCACATCTGAGGACAAAAGAAAAAAATGTTGTAGGAATTATGAAAGGAAAATTCTAAATATCAGCCTGCATGATCAAAATTAGAGAGCCAGCTTGGTGGTTAACGTGATGGACTTAATCTGGAGAATTGAGTTTGATTCCCCACTCCTCCACATGGAACCTGCTGGGTGACTGTGGATCAGTCGGAGTTCTCTCAGAACTTTCTCAGCCTATGCAGAGACAGGCAAACCACCTCTGAATGTCTCCTGCCTGAAAACCTCAAAGAGGTTATCATAAGTCAGCTGTGATTTGATGATGCACAAATCCTAGCGAAAGCTAGGATGCTCACTGCCCTTTCCAGAGCTGTTGCAGCCGTGTCCAAAGGCGAGGGAATACCACATAATCCGGTACTGGATATTTTATGTTTTCTTCCTCCCACGAGAAGCTCAGAAATGTTTAAATTGTTTATGTCTAATTGGCAAGGTGGGATTGCATCCTCGTTCAGTTGGATGTTTCCGATCAGTAGGCGATTCCATTTCTGTCTCTCGCCCTGTGTTTGTTTCCTTAGATGTTGTTGGAATACACATTAATCAGAGTTTAATGCAACACAAATAGAGGAAACATATAGTACAAAAAAAGAAGCCAATTTGGCCCATTTATTGCTTTTAAACATTTTTTGCATGATGATATGTTGGGGACCTACGTGTGAGCTCAGCCTTCAAAGTATCACTGGACTTCTGCTGTGTTTTGCAGCAGAACAAAAAAGAAGGCAACAGCACTTGAAAAACTAACTGCAGTTATCCCAGCATGGACATCACTGAGACAGAACCAACCCTCTTGGATGAATGAAGGGGGAACCCTAAAGGGAAGTTACAGATGAGGTGGAAGGAGGTGGGGCAATGAGGTGGGGCAATGAAGACGGGGACACTGTTGTGGAACAAGGTGCAAATTATGAAGGGGGCTGATGCCAAGTTCTTCTGTCCAGTATGGGACCCTGTGCATGTGAGAGCTGCTCGTAGTGGCCATGGAGAGACATGGGTGAATCTTACCTAGTGCAGCATGTTCTGAGTGATGCCCAGGTAGCAGTGGCGTAGTGGTGAAGAGCAGGTGCATTCTAATCTGGAGGAACCGGGTTTGATTCCCCGCTCTGCCGCATGAGCTGTGGAGGCTTATCTGGGGAATTCAGATTAGCCTGTGCACTCCCACACATGCCAGCTGGGTGACCTTGGGCGAGTCACAGCTTTTTGGAGCTCTCAACCCCACCTATCTCACAGGGTGTTTGTTGTGAGGAGGAAAAGGTAAGGAGATTGTAAGCCCCTTTGAGTCTCCTACAGGAGAGAAAGGGGGGATATAAATCCGAACTCTTCATCTAAATCCAAAAGTTGCTTGGGGCAGACTCTAGGGCAGCCTTAAATCAGAAACTTAGCAGAGTTGGAGGGAGACCTATCCTGTGAGCCTACTGCAGTGGGTCTGTGCTGGTGGAAAGGGCCAGTGTAGTGGCATCAAGGTACTGAATAGGTGACCATTCTACTTACACCCATTCTACTTAGCAGCTAGTTGGTTCCATGAACACATTCACCCCCTTCTTAGGATCATCCTGTAAAACATGCTGGTAACTTCTTTTTCAGTTCAAAAATTGGCATGATACTTTTAGAAATAATTGCTCCTGATCACAACAACATTGGTCACCATGATATCATGCCAGCACTGCAATTAGAGATATGGTGACAATTTAGCTTTAAATCGAGTGTTGAAGTGCTGGCACTTTGTAACATAATTTCTGATGGAGAATTTGACAGCATATTTACACTCAAGCACTCCTTGGGACAAAAGGTATTAGATCCAGTGCAAAAAAATCTATTTGTTTAAAATTCTTCTCCAAGCAGAAACAGATGAAAAAGACTGAAGCAGCTCCTTGTGCTAAGTCAGGCATTGTACTTCCATTTGCAGCTCTGCTTGCACAAGATCTTGTGCAGTGAGTCCAGGGGGTTCAGGAAGTGAACCTAGCAACTTTTTATTCACAAAATGGCTCCCTCAGATACAGTTTGGGAGAGTGAGGGGACTAATGTGGGATACCTTGCATAGGTTTGTAATTGTGTACATGTCCAAACTCAGATGGGTGTTGAAGATGTTGTACATTATGTGCAATACCTTATACAAGCAGAATTGTACTACATAGATTACTTTTTTCCATTTGCACATTACTAGATCCAACTTCTTATCCAAAACTATTATCTCTTTCACACACATTGTGCCTTTCCACTTGAATCAACACCTCTTCAGTAACATTTTAAAGGCAATGCTGCCATCTGCCCATCCTTTAAGGAGCTCAGATTGGCAATTCACAATTCTTCCCCTATACACAATTTTCCCCTCATGTCAATACAGTAAGGTACATTAGACTGACAGAGCTTGTAACTTGGGTCATCTAGAGAGCATGGCTGAAGGCCAAACTAGATATAATGACATCTATGGGTCCAACCCATGGACATAGCTGCAGTGCAGTAGAATGAGGCACTCTTCCCTCTGTACCATTTCAAGTGCCAAAATGTCCCCCACACAGCTTTTTTGGCACATGAAAAGGCATTGGGGGGGGGGGATGCATGGCAGTATCACATCATTAGGTTTAATTTGGCCCAGTGTAAGGGTTTGAATCCAGGTCACAAGTATTCTAGTCTGACACCCTTACGTTAAACAAAGGAACAAATACAATAAATATTAAAAAATTTAATAGAGGAGGGGTGAATGATGTATGCTGCTTTTGGTCCCCATTGCTAAAAAAGGCGGGATATAAATAAAGCAAATAAATAAATAAAACTTTAATTTCTAGCCTATAGTGGCTATTGCTGAGCAAAACCTTTTACATCTTAGAATTGCTGCTCGAAGCTTCTGGATGCTGGGACATGATTTTTTAAAATTTATGTGCAAAATAATTTCAGAATTCCTAAGGAAAATGTAATGGGTGTACAGCCACATATTTTAAATGGTGTAGGATCCCACCACTACATATATTCCCAGAAGGACGGTAATCATAAAGTGGAAAAAATGTGGATGCACAGATTGAAGATGAAAAAAGCAGGAAAAAAAGGAGCAACCTCTGGAAAGGAAGACGCTGGCAAAAGAAATAAGAAAGCAGCATCTCAAGAGATTGGGTGGAACACTGATGAAATCAGGGAAAGAATTACAGAGTCAGCTGAAGGGGAGGGGAAGGATGCTGAGAAAAAAGAAAAAAGTTAACAAGGCAGACCTTTGATTTTCTGTTTACAGTACAAAAAAGCATTGTAACATACTGTTAAGAATAAGTGTTCCAAACAGATATCAGATTTGTGATTATCATCACCAGATATGCAAACAGGAAACAGGAAATGAATACCAACATGTGGATATTCAAAATGTTGGATGTGAATTTTGAATACGGTCCATAAAATCTAATAAATTTAACTACAGCGAACACGCATGATCATTCCCATTTGCAAACACCACACATTTACCTTTGCAGATAAATGCCCAAACATACAACGCCACAGTGTAAAAAGATGGAGTTATCTACAGAAGTAGTGGTACTGGTTTCATACATACCAATTTGGAAACCTGACATCTACCTCATAATAGTAGCCAGTCGTCCAGCAAAAAGCAAGCGAAGCTGCTTACACAATAAAGTCAAGTAGTCTGGGTGTACTAGTTGGCCACAATCAACCAATTAACCTTTTTATTGTCATAATGTTCTTGCTGCTGGAAAATCCTTGGCTTCTCATTGTCACTGTAGTTAGTATCCTTATGCAACAACATTTGATAAGCAATAGTCAACAATCATTAGGCTTGTGATCTGAATTTTCTCTGCTCACAATTTTCTCTATGAATCAGGCTGTCTTATTCTTTTCATAATTAATCATGAGCCATTCTGGGAGGCGACATCTTGCTTTGGCACTTGAACAGTTGACATTTATCAGACCAGGCAGCTGAGAATGGAAGCTGATCTTGGCGCATGCTCAGAACTTAATGACTTCAGCCCTTTACTCCATCTCAGCAACACACTGTTCCTCCTTCCTGATAGTTGAAATCGACTCAAGGTTGTATAGATGGCATGGTAATTTACTGAAAAACTGCTGGGATGGTGGGCAATCTAGCAATTTAATCATCATCATCAAAGTGCCGTGCAGTTGCTTAGGCAACATTGTGTGACTCTCCAGCAGTAGAATTCCCAAATGGCCTGTGACAGCATCCATGCAATGAAGCATTATTTGCTGATTTAGAATTCTCCAGAGAAAGGCATCTCCCCACCCTCCATCATCACTGGAGGAAGCTCATAATGAACAGGTCAAATATGATCTAGATGAGGTTGGAGAGTTCTCTACTTGCTAATAAACAGAACTTTTCAGTAGTCAGGTCAACAACTGATATTTTTTCTATGTTTGCAATAGCTGGATTATATTTAACAAGGAAGGGAAATTAGAAACATTCTCTCTCCCATGTCATGTCTGCTATCAAGCTTGGTGTCCTAGGTAGTTCACAAATATTATTCACAAATAATATTGTGAATAAAGACTTTCCAAGGAAGCAATCAAGTACGTCTCCTCTGTGGAATTTGTTAATTCTATACCGAAAAAGGAAAGAAGAGACTTCTTAATAAGCTTCCCTGCTAGGGTCCAATTTATTTTGAAGACAGGCAATGTCAGAAATTACCAAGTAAATTCCCTAGGCCACAAAGATCTAACATTTCCACATAAAATGCAAGCAATTAATTCTCCTGGACTAATTGCTTCATGACTATCAGCAGCACATTGGGTAAGTGTGATTTATTTTAAAAATGTCATCCATTTCCAATTTGAAACAGAGAGAAACCCGTTCTTCTATACTTTCACAAGGTGCAGCCCTTCCCTGATGCCATATGTCAGATGGACTAGATCAGGGGTCTGCAACCTGCGGCTCTCCAGATGTTCATGGACTACAATTCCCATCAGCCCCTGCCAGCATGGCCAAATGGAGAGCCGCAGGTTGCAGACCACTGGGCTATGGATAGACAGCTTGGATATTATAGGACTGTTGTATCATGAATCAGTCACAGCTTTGCATTTGAAGATATACCAGCATATACTATGCCCTCCAGACACTGAAATATAGACATTCAAGTACTGAAGAGATTTACAATATTGCAGCAATGAGGTCCAGCCAGTAAGCCATCTCCATAGGATCCATTTTGCAATGATTTGCCAGAGGATGCTTCAAATATTAATTTCAAGATACACATTTCCCTAGAGTCCACACACTGTCAAAAAACAAAGTAGCTCTTACCCGTAACTATTGTTCATCAAGTGTCTTCAGTGCATTCCAGCATGCTGAAGACACGACAATGAATTAAATGTGACAAATAAATTGACTTTTGTTTTCATATAATATCTCATCTGCATCACACTGGATTTACATTGGGTGATTGCTGTTGAACAATACCAAGCAGTCAGGTTTAGTTGAGTCATGGAAGTCAGGTGGTATCACATCACCCAGAGGTTGCTTCCAGGCCTACGGTTATGAATCTCCATTTGGGACTTTAGGCTTCCCCCCTCAGCTGAGACTCTCCCCTTCTCAAACCCCCCTCCTCCTCCTCAGACTCCACCACAAAATCTCCTGAAATTCCCCAACTTCCCAATTTCCCAAATAACCCCAAGTTGCCTTCCCTCAAAGGTTAAAAAAAAAGCCTTGGATGGGGCTCTCTGCAGGTTTGAGGAAGATCTGTTTGCCTGTTCACAGCTCCAGTAACTGGATTTAAGAATCCCCAGATTTGGTGAACTTTGCTATTAGTATGTAGATTAAATTAGTGAGCATGAACAAATGATATGTGGATGCTGAAGTTTATTTGGGGAAAATGAAAACAAACTTAGCTATGCAGCCACCCACTCACAAAATTCTTGTCAGTTGGGCCTTTTTTTAAAAACAACAACAACACAGGTTTTACATGTAGTGTTATCAGCACTACAAGCTCTTCTTCAGCCAGTCCATTGCCAAAGCCTTGTATCTTGTTTATGTTTTTAGGCATAAGATGTCGCCGTTATTTATTTATTGCTTTAGCTTGAACTACAGGCTGGATTTTTCAACTTAATTGAAATCAGCTGAGTTACAAGTAGGAGCTGTAATAACAACTTTCTTCAATAAGCATAGCTCTATTAACTGCAAAATCGCCAGACATCACCGCTTTTGGTTATATCTGTATTACAGCATGCTTGGAAGCAGAACGTGGCCATTCATCCCTATCAAAGAATCCCACGTATCTGCTGTTGATTTTGGAATATCTTTCTCATGAATGAATCTGCAAAACGATGATAAAACTAAACTGTCAGTTATTTTATCGGGATGAGCAATGATGGTATTTCATTGTATGTATTATGCCACACATTTGCTAGAAATAATTCTGAGATAAAAAGTGCCCTTCTCTCTTTCTCACTCTTTTTGAAAAAAAAATCTCAATGTAGTATTCTTGTCAGCTGAAATAGCCTACTTGAACTGGAACTTGCTTATACAGGACATTATTCTTGCCAGGTGGATTGCAGTACGTTTGGAGAGAATAAAAAATTACCAAACAAATGTAAATTCATCTACTCACACGAATGACACAAAACAATATTGCTTAATGCTGTTTCTTTACAATGAACAAAACATTTTTTGCAAATTAACATTATTGGCAATGCAAATATTTTTAGCCTGATATATTTAGACCTTTAACTGTTTGTTTGCCTGTTCTTCCTCAAACCATAAAAGTGTTATTGGAAAAACACATGATGTTTTGATAGAATTACATTACAGAGAATACCTGAATGGAGTAAAAAGGCACCAAGATCTGGCAAGAGTGATTTCAATTAATATCTGGGAAAAATCCATAAGGGTTATTTTAATGTTATTTTAATGGCAGACTCCCTTGCCCCCCCCCCGCCCCCCCACTGGCTGGGCTCCAGCCAGCAGTCCCTTCTGCCCTCCCCTCCAGGTAGAGGCATAGCTAGGGAAAATGGAGCCTGGTGCAACATCTGAGTTTTGTACACCCCCCCTCCCCCATGGGAGGCTGATGTGATGCTGGAATCCACCCCCAAACAGCATCACTTTCAATGATGTTTAAACTAGGGAGCCCAGATTCTCCTTTTAAATCCACCTTAAAGGGAGAATCTGGGGTCCTAAGTTAAAACAACAATGAAAGTGATGCTGTTTTGGGGTGTATTATACCCCACCCTGAAACAGCATCACTTTCAATGTTTAAACTGGGGACCTCAGATTCTCCTTTTAAATCCATGCCGAAGGGGGGGGGATTTAAAAGGAAAATCTGGGGAAATTTGGAGAGTGCCTGCTGTCAGGGGTGCAATTGTTAAGCTAGCTGCACCAAACTTTCAGGGTATCTTCAGGAGACTCTCCTTCTGATACCACCCAGGTTTGGTGAAGTTTGGTTCTCTTGAGTTATGAACGCTCAAAATGATAGCCCCATCTACTATTAGCTCCCATTGGAAACAATGGGGATGTGGGCACCCCTTTTGGTAGTCCATAACTTTGGACCCCCTGAACCAAACCTCACCAAACCTGGTATCATCAGGAGAGTCTCCCAACAGATCCCTGAAATTTTGGTGCTGCTAACCTAAAAACCGTGTCCCCTGCAGGCTAAAAAAAAAATAGAAAACACCAACTGGGGGTCAGAGCTTCGGACATGTAATGGGGAGGTTTGAACCCGAAAACCCCGCCCCTTACCTACATTCTTGTGTTGGCATTAGAAATTAAGGATTTGTGGTGGCATAAGGTTGGCCTGATCTTGTCAGATCTCAGAAACTAAGCAGGATTGGCCCTGGGTAATATTTGGATGGGAGACCACAAAGGAATACCAGGGTCATGATGTGGAGGGACACAACAGCATATCACCTCTGAATTTCCCTTGCATTGAAAAACTGGGATTGCCCTAAATCAGCTGTAACTTGACGGCACAGACACAAAAAAATAAAGTTGTTATATAGATATTGTTACATGTGGATCGCTAAGATGAAGCAGGAATGTTCTCTGGTGATGCTCTCGAGCTAAAGGATTTTTTCTTCATATTTGGTGGAGCTGCTCACTTGTACAACAATACTGGTTTGAGACATACATTATAATTAATAGAACAGTGGAATTTAGAGTGCCATGTTGTCTAATTATGATTCTGTTTGGGCAGCTGGAAAAATGGTTAGAAAAATTTTCATGGAGATGTCCTGAGGAACTTGGTAGTAAAATGAGCAAGAATTCTTACTGCAAAGTCTTTGGATGGGGAAAGAAGACGTTTCCCCATTGAGATGTGGTTTAGAAATCATTGGCTTAATATGGTTATGGCAAAGTTATAGTATATAAACAAAAAAGCCACATTCTAGGGAGATATTTGTCCAAAGTTGAGATCCTTTTATTAAATTCTGGCATAATCTTGAAACCAGGGGAGGATGTCAAGGCAGAACTTTTGCTATGTCTTTAAATTGGGTAATAATACATTAAATGTTCAGATAAGTTGGGTTTACAAAAAGATTATTTATGCATTAAGAGACTTTTTTTGCATTGAATGATCTTTATTGTATACTCTTGTACTTATATATCATTTGTCATTTGTTGAAATGTTTTTCCATTTAAAAAAAAGGAATACTGTGGTTACCGTCATGATGCCCATGAGATAAATCACAGGATCTGTAGTCACCTCAGGATGGAAATGAAAGTACACAGCAACCTTGGGAACAATTCAGTGCATGCTGATATCATTGCCAGTGACCAAGCATAGTTTCTCTGGGCCTGATATAACTTTACCAAGTAAAATCCTTGTACCCACAGAGTTTTCCCATACATACAGTCTCAGAAGAGTGTTAGGGAAATGTTTTTGCTTTGGGGGGGGGGGGGAGATGGCAGAATAGAAGAGTTTCAAGTGAACATAAATATTCTAAATAAATAAATAAAGAAATACACACCAGTTTATCATACCACACAGATGAATCTTATGGGTAGAAGGATAAAATATATACAATTTAAATTAATAAAATAATATATTGGCAGAAACGTAGTGCAATCCTGAAGGAGAGTCACACAGTTCTAAATCTTGTGTGTTGAGTGGGTTTGTATATCTGCTCAGGACTGCCCTGAATTTTGGAAACTGATCAAATTCTCAGTGTACATTTTCACATAAAAACCTGTTTGTGAATGCAGAGCCATTAAAAATAATCATGACTGTTTATGTAACAATATCTTCAGAAGAAACTAGCTCACAGTTTTTAAATAGTACATGTATAAATCCACTTCTGATTTTCTGCGGTGATATCTTACTATCAGCCCAATCTGTATGTGTGTGTGGGGGGGGGCGACCTTAGGATGTAGTGCTGCTTTGCACTGATGTGTTTGCCCCCACCACCAACACAAGGGGCAAATGTGCCAGTGGAGGAGGGAGATATGTGGGTGGGCGGCGTGCACACCTTAGCCCTACCTGTGCAAAGGCTGGAAGTTCTGGCCCCTGAAGAACTGTGCTGGTGTCCAAAATGGAATGGAAGTCAGGATGGAGTGGGTGGGCTGGGGCATTCCTGAGGGGAAAGTTGAAATTAGTAGGCTTCTACCCCGGGCTTGCAGTCAGTTGCGCCACAGCCCTGGCCTTATGGCACTCTTTCGGGTGGCATAAGTTCATTGGACCCAATGGAAGGCAGGGAGGTTTATGCTCTTTTCCTCCCCGGACCTCTGGAAAGCCCTCTGGAAGTGGTGGCGCAGCTGCGGCCACACCCAGCTTCCTCCACTGTCTGGATTGTGCTATTAGTAGCACATGTGTAGTGATCTCTATTTATCATCCTCTGACAGGCATAAAGTCAGGAGTACCATTTCCTTACAGATTTCAAAGGTGAAAGGAGAGTAATTGGAGTCAAAATTCCCTCCTGTATCTCAACAATTACAGTAATGTTGTCAACAGACCTAAAGCACTCACCTCCTTTTTTTAAAGCAAGGGATTTGTGCTAGAATATAGAAAGGACAATCCTAGAGAAAGCAAAGAAGTAAGACCCATGCTATTCAAAAGGGACAACTCCCAGGAATGTGTTCAGAGGATTGCAATCAGATGAAACTAGTCGCTTATTTGCTTATTTTATATATAGAAGAAATCCAGTAAACACAGTCAGTTGAAATAGTGTTCATAAACAAAGTGTTGATTGCATCAAAGAAAAAAAGATGGTTTGGTATAGATTGTTGTTGATTGTACTCTCATGCTTTCTAGAAGGTAGAATTTTTATACAGTCTACAGTAACTAAAGTACTACTGATTGTCATGACCTTAATCATTCAGAAAGAAGCATGACATAGTGGAGCTGCTAGTGACTCTCATTACAAGCATTTTCCAAGTCTGGTGAAGTTTGGGTCAGGGGGTTCAATTTTATGGGGCCCCATTTTTTCAGGAAACAATGGAGAATAGATGGGCACCCTCTTTGGAGGCCCATGAAATTGGACAACCTAGCCCAAATGTCATCAAACGTGGGTTCTTGCAAGGAGAGTCACGGTGTAAATTTGGTGCCTCCACATCAAAGCAAAGCCTTCCCACAGCCCCACAAACATTTCTCATAGGGTTTAATAGACCAGAAATTTTTCAGTTATTCAGGGAAAAACCCATAATAAACAACAAACACACACAACCCGCCACCACATGCACACATCTTAGTGGGGGGATTTGGCTTTTTTTTAAAAAAATAATAATTCTGAAACATTTAAAGTCTATTAAACCTGAATCCAAAAAATACCAAAAAAATTGTGCACATTCCAAATTATGGAATGATTAAGACATAGCTTTGGTGGTGGGGAAACCAGTGTATGATCCTTTCTTCCCTGATTGTACTTCCCCCCTTGAAACCACATCTTTTGAGCCCAAATCCTACACTTCTGTCCATGGATCAATAGGCAATGAAAGCCTGTGCAGTAGGCTGCATTTCAAGCAGAAGGTTTCAAACAACCTTGTGGTGCTGGATGTACACTAGTCAGTAGATTAATTCTGTTCCTGCCTCTTTTGATTGAGCACCTAGACCTAAAGCCTAATGAAAAAAATTACTTCAATTTCAGCACTTTCCAATCTGGAATGGGTGAAAAATTGCCATAAGGGGAGAAAAAACTTCTCATCAGTCTGCTATACAAAACTTTTTTTCATACCAGAAAAGGCTAACAAAAGCACACCCTTTGGTAGCTGATTCACATTCTTACTTCAATCAAAATGTTACTCCCTCCTCCAATTCTGAAAGCTGAAAGAGAATTTGATGCATTAGCATGTTTAAAAATAAATAAATAGAAAACAAAGGTTTTAACAAAATATGAAACTACAGGATCACAAGGCGTTGATGAGTAAAACAGGTTTTAAAGTTGAAAAAAGGTGAAATATCTGAGTATTACGTTGACAAATATGAATTACAGGTTATTCCCAAATAACTATGGCCGTTTCCGCACGGCCGTCGATGCGCCTCCACGCCGGCAAGAATTCTGCCGGTGTGGAGTGACTTCCGCCTGCCCAGCACGTCTTTGACCTCAGGAAAGCGGCGGTTGACGGAGTGGCTCGCATGGAGCCACCTCTGCCCCCTTCCTGTCCGACTCACCGTGTCCGTGCGTCGGCCTGCTGGCCGTCGAAGCCCGCCGCAGCTGCCCTCCGACCTCCAGGGGTCGAGGACAGGCATACCAACAGACCTTCTGTGGTCCAGCGAAGAAACTGGCGTGTTCCAGTGATTGCTGATGCGCTCTTTGCCGAGTGCATGATGCCGGAAAAACAACCGCTTTAAAGGGTTGTTTTTCGGAAGCGACTGGCAGCCCTGGGAGAGGGAACAGCGGCAGGTCGGCTGCTCGCGGCGCTTCAGGTCAGCGCTGCTGCTTAGCAGCAGAAAGCGCCTGTCTGGCTCAGCTCCCTGGGAGCGGCATTTTACGTTCAGGAAATGCATAAACGAAACGTCTTGAAGCGATATGTCCAAAACATGGAATGAAGTTGAAAAAAAAAGAGTTGTCAAGGTAGAACAAACTAGACATGCCCTTCTGAGAATAAGGGACAAGTTTAAACCTAGACTATGTGAAAAAAAATCAGTGGTGAGAATATTATTTGTGCAAAAATGGAACATGGAACCTATCCAACTGAAGAACGACTTCTGAAGTTGCTGGAACTGTCCAAAATTGCTAAACATACTTCTTTGATTGGAAAAAAAGAACTTATCTACATTAATTGATAATTGGAACCCCCTGATAGGCTTTTTTTTGGTAAGACAGAAAAAAATGAATTGTTGATTTCTGGTTTTGAGGAATAGAAGAACAAGAAAATAATGAAGAATTAATGTTATCATTGTAATTAGGGAGCATGTAGTAAATTTTTAAGTGGGTGTATATTTTGTGCAAATGAAATTGAGGGCTTTTAATGTACTTAATGTGTACCCTTTTATTGTTTGCTTGGTTTTTATTTTTACTCCCCTTATGCATGTATTTAAAGTTCAAAAAAGAGGAGCCCCTCCCCCCATACTACTTCTCCCATAGGAACATTCTTATTTAAATTTGTGTCTCTATGTAGCACAAAAGAAATCCAATATTCATAATGTTGTCATCTAATTTAATCTTAACTTGCCATCACAAAATCTCACTGGACATATAACAGCCCAATCCAGATTTTTTTTGGAGGAAGGAGGAACTGGCAGAGGGCCGCATCAGCACGTTGGCCCCCTCTGCTGGTGCAAGGGGCATCCCTACCAATGGAAGGGGCAGAGGTGCCGGTGCTTAGCCACTGCTCAGTTTGCCTGCAATGAAACCCAGACGTTTTGGCTGTGGCAGAGCAATGGCAGCTCAAATGGACCAGGGTGTTCCTGGGGGTGGAGCCAATGTTAGGCCCTTCCAAGACGGGTTGTATCGAGTGGCCTGGGGACGGGCAAAAACGCCGCCCCAGGCTGTTATTTCCGCACAGGTGGCGCTTGCTGAAACGCAGCAGCGCCGCACCTTGGCTGCCCTTCCTCCTCCTCAGGGCGGCGTTAGTCGCCTCAAAAACACCTCGCTTTAAAGGGCTGTTTTGAGAAAACAGCGCAGCCCGCAGCTGTGCTTAACGGGTAATCGGGCGAACACGCAGCTTCTCTCTCACTTCGCCGTTGCTTGTTGTCCTTTTCCTAAGATTTCTCCTCGCCGTCCCTCCCACCCCTGGAGGCTGGAGTGGGCAGCGGGCGGGCCAGGAGTGACAGCAGGGCTGGCGGTAGCGACGAGGTAAGTGGGAGAGGGAAGGGGAAAGCGGCCCTCTGCTGGGGCCGCTCGCACACTTGCGTGCGAACGGCCTCCACCCCCATGCCGGCAGAATTCTTGCCGGCGTGGGGGCGCATAGAGGCCCATGCGGAAAGGGCCTTTGCCAGTTTCCACCCCAGGTTTGCTGCCAGGTGTGCTGCAGCCAGGGTCCTAGATTCACACCTCCCTATAGAGAGCTTACTGGTGGTTGGAAGGCTTTTCAGATTTTTTCCCCCTCTCTCTGTGCTGCTGGGAAGTTCTCTGGAGGCAGCAGGGCAATGCAGGAAGCATCCCCATCCCCAGGAGCAGGATTGTGCTCTAAGTAACCGAAGCCATTTCGTGGTCTTTTAAAACTATCTTCTAAACAAGGACTTCAAAAATATACATGTTTTGTTTTCTTCCCATTTTATCAGTGGGAATAAATCAACCATTGAAAGCAATGACAGTATATTGAGACTCAAACATTTTAAAAAGTGTTTGAGTTATCATAACTGTTCGTATCCAGTATACTATTGATATAAATATCACAGATCACACCTTCTGCATTTCATGGTCTTTTAGGCCTACGATTTACATTATTTCCTTGTTGCTAGAGGTATCACTTGATGCATCTGATGAAATGGATTCTAGTTCATTCAAGCTTATAACACAAAAAAAGGGTAGCACAAATTCCTTTTTGGTTATGATAAACAGTCTGACTTTTCTGTTTCATCCATTTCTGTGTAATTGAGGTTCTTTTCACTTTGACCCTTTTACATTTCCCTTAATACCTGCATACATTGTTTCTTCACATTGCCCTAATACAGTTTACATTCATGAGGTTTCTAGACACATGGAATCATTTTGTAATGGACTTCAAGTGACAGAATAGTCAAAACTAAGGCTACTGGTCTGAATCCACTGAATATGTTAACGTAATGAAACCGCCTGTGAGCGAGCAGGAAAGAAGAGATAGGGTTGTTGTTTTTTTAAAAAAACTTTATTCCACCATTATATACCAACAATGATTGTTCTGAAATATTCTTTTTACTAATCATTCTCCTTACTTCCTTTTACTTCTGCTCATTATAATATAGTACACTCACAGTGCAACCCTGAGGTAGTGGTGTGACTTTGGCACTGTCATAATTCCACCTGCACCAGGACAAGGTACATTTACATTGGTGCAGAGGTACTGACATTGGCGCCATGTGGCAGTGTAACATCTGGATGCCAGTACCACTGTGGCACTACAGTGCCTCTGGTGCAAGAGGCCACACCAGCACCAAAGCGGGTGGCCCCAGGGGTAGGACTGGCATTTATCAGCTTCCTGGTCCCTTTCGTCCTGTAAACACCCTTATTTTCTGATGCAAACTTATGCCAGCAAAATCAGTGGTGCAGCCTAACTGCCAAATGTCTGACCTAGAGACAGTTTCAGTGGGCCATGTTCTTTTCTTGATTCAATTTCGTGGTCACCTACATTCCCCAGGCACAGAACAAGTGGACAAATGCTCTCTCCCAGAAGCCAGAGTATCACAGTACGGGCAATGCACAATCCATCCCAAAGTCCATCTTACCAGCCTGATCAATAGCCAGGGATCTGTCAGTGGGGACTCTCAAAAAGCAAATCCAGCAACATTAGGTGGCAGACCCTTGGGTCCAAAACCAGAAGACTGTGCCCCAACTGGTCAACAATAGTGCTTTGAGCGTATCTTTCAAGATGGTCTTCTGACCCATTGTGGGCATCTCTACATGCCCAAACCCTTGCAAGCAGATGTTCAAAAAAGAGATGCTCTGCCAGCCAAGCAGTCTGGTCAGTACAAAATGCTGCACCTGGTCATAAGGTTGTTTGGTGGCCTCAAGACAACAGTAAGGTGCAGAGATACATGGTCATGTGCAACTTCTGCCATCATGCAAAGACTCAGCCTGGCAAACCCCATGGTCTTTTGGTTCCCCTGCCAACTCTATCAGGTCCTATTTCCATAGATTTCCATAGACTTCCAATATGGAGCTGCCCAGGTCCCACTGGCACCAGAATTTCAGAGGAATCTGTCAGAATCTGACCCCAAGTGGATCATTAGTGGGATCTATTCATTGTTTTCTTGGAGAAGGTCAAGATTGCCAAATTGCCTCTCCTTTTCAATCACATGCTGAATGAAACTAGTCCACATTTCAGGAGTCACTGCACACACTCCTTCCTTGAATACATTTTTAACATCAAGTCTAAAGGTGGTGTTACTTATTGTCACATGTCCTTTTATCCAATTCCATGCCAACTCAATGAGGTTCAATTCTGCAAGGTAAGGAGGGAGGCAAAGCATTTGATGACCAGCAGCAGCAGCCATTGTGTGTGTTTGAGCCAAAATGAATTTGTGCAGAACCAGAAGAATGACTTGCTCTGGCTCCAAAGAGATCCCCTTCTCCATTAGCCATGTCCTGATAGAATCCTTTTTTGATGCAGTCGTTGGGATCTTCTCAGATCTCACAGAGTGATAAGAGGCTTTATCCATGATTATTACACTTGAGGGAGGCAGTTTCAGGAGCAACTTGGCAAACCCTTTTTTGCTGCTGTCCCCATTCATTTCCCTAAGGTAACTGCCTGTTGCTTTAGACCGAAAAAGAAGAAATGAATCCTCCGCAAACACTTCCTTGCTCCCAAAGTGAGTGCAAATCAAGCAATTCCCCTTCTCAGGTGGCTCTTTCAGTCTTGAAGACATGCCCTTCAGGAATGTCTCCTTAACCAACTTGACAGTTTGGTCTTGCCAGCATCTTGAGTCTTAATGCCCCCATGTTCACCCACGTCTCGTCCAGAAAAATAATCTTCCTTCCCTCGGAAAGAAATTGGTGAATCTATCTCAGATATCGGAGCCTCCAAGTGAAGATTTCAGGCTTGTCAGTCAACATAGAATCCTTATGTAGGCAAAGTCTATCTCTTTGAAAATGAAGTAAAGTGTTGTTATTTGAAATGCATAGCAGCTCAAGGTCGCTGTTTACATCTTGTTTACATATTTTATTCAGTGTCAGTGGCTCATTTTTGAAGAAATACCTATGTACTCAAATTACGCAGCAAGAAAAATGGTCACACTTTGCGTTGCTTTACTTCGCCCCAGATTTGCAAAGTCGTTTCTTGCCTGGCATCCCAAGAGTTGATCCTGCTCTGCGTGCAAAAATGAATGATAATTCTCATATTCATTCAGAACTATATTTTAATGTGGAAGCATACACTTTTCTCACCTCAACTGACCATGCTACACCTCAACTGATCATGCTATCATCTTCATGTGGAATAGTGTATGTAGAGCTTGCATCAAATTGCCAAATATATTCAGAAGGGTTCATATTCTATAGCACCTAGGAGGATAATTTCATAATACCATTTTTAAAAGTTCATTAAAACAAAATAAAACAAAAGCTTTCATTGTCCTTCTAATTGTCATTCACAACACAACATCATTTCATGCTTTTCTGAGTGTGACCCACTGAAAAAATATACACAACTTTTCAATATAGTCTCAAAGGATAGCCATGCAGTAGAACAATTAGATTTGAGTCCACTAGCCATCTAGTGTTCAACAAGAGTTTCAAGGTATAAGCTTTCAAGAGTAAAAGCTTCCTTCATCAGACACAGGCCGTTTCCGCACGAATGCGGAAGCGGCCGGGTCCAGCTAAACTTCGACGCATACGACCCGAGCGATGTAGGACCGTCCGCATGGAAGGCGGTCCTACAAGGAGCCGGAGCAGCCCGGCAACCGCGAGAGCTCCGGGCGCCTGGCCGATGGCGTGTCCCCAGACCTCCGGCGCGTTGCCGGAGCCTGGGGACATCGCCCCCTGGCCCTGCGCGCTTTACTCCAGCGGGCGCAGGGTAAGCGGGAAGCGTGTCCCCAGGTTCTCGGCGACGCGGCCGTTCCAGACACGGTCTGGACAAGGTAAGTACAGGGAGCAAGGGGGGGGGGAAGCGCTGGGAAGCTGCTGCCGTTCGCATGGCAGCGGCTTCCAGCCAGCGTCTCCCCAACAAGTGCGCTTCCGAGGGCACTGGGGAAACGCCGGCGTGGGGACAGGCGGGCGGCGCGAGGGCGGCGCGGCTGCGAAGCAGCTGCGCCCCCTGTGCGAATGGCGGCCTGGGGACGGCGGTTTTGCCATCCCCAGGCCGCCATTAAACGCCCGTGCGGAAATGGCCACAATGGAAAAATAAACCATTTTTGCTCAGCATTTAAACTTTTCATTAGCTCTTGCCTCTAAATGCTAATATGGCTTTTTAGGTATTGCTGCTGCTACTGCTGCAGCTAGTAAACTGTTAGCCAGGCGGTTTCAATAAAAAAAATCTTTTCCTGTTTCTCTGGTCACCCACACAGCAAAAAGGAAGTTGAACTGTTTGCTGACATGTCTCTTATGGTTTGGGCCTGTGCCTTCCTTTAGGAGCCTGCTGCCAAATGTTTGGTTTGCACAGACAATACATGGTGGGCGGTGACTTCACTGGAATCTGAGCACTTAGAACAGAAGAACTTAGCAGTGGAGACTGCAGACAAGTCATATATGTGATGATTAAGAAAGTATAACTTTTAAAGCAGGAACAGATGTGCTTATTTTGAGGCGGTTAGAAGTAGAAGCAAGCAGCACGCCAGCTTCTAAAACTATGGCTTAGCCAATCATGCAAACATTAAGCAAATGTAACCTTCTCTCATGGCATTTCCTAGTCAGAGGGCTCCAAAGTAAATGCAAATGGCAGTTTTTTTGATCCAGCAACCTCAAATCTCCTTTCTCTTTCTGAACTGCATATAGTTGTGGTTTGTCTGGAAAACAAAACTTATTTCAGAACGATCCGTAGAGCTTAGGCATCAGAAGTTACTTGATCCATTCCCATCTCTCCCTCACACGAACTGAAGGGAAACAAAAGATCAATTACAAATCAATGTAGAAACGAAAGATTAGCATGCGTGTTTGCTGGTGTTGTATAACTGTACTGCTTCCATCTACAGAAACTGAAAGAATCATGCAGTGCCCCAGATGTTCATATTCTATTATCATTAATAAGATTGACCCATGAGGAATGTGTATTATGTAGTGTGTGGTCCACTAATCGCTAATGTTGAATGCCAACATTCCAGTGGTTCTGGACTTCATGAATCCTAATAAGGTGATGCAAATGTATTTCCTGTGTTGTCATAAAGAAATCACTCATATTAATCAGTACCCAGGGATGGTTCCACTTCTTTTTTTGGGGGGGGGGGGAGCAGGTTCTTGACAACATGTTAATCTGTGGCTTCCTTGAAAGTGCTAATGTCTTGAACAGGCATCCTGCTAAGTAAGCAATAATGGGACTGCAAGGAGCTGCTATTGTTGTTCTGCTCCTCATTGCCTGGGTGAATGAACAAGCAGCAATACCACCCCCCTTCACCTTGCTCAGGATTTTTTAAAACAATCCAAGGAAAACCACACATAAGTTCACATGGCATATATATAGTTTGGTGCTGAGATCTAATGAGCTTCCTTAATCATTCTAATACCTTTATAACAGCATCATTAACCTGGATGTTATAAGGCTCCAAGAATAACCTTCTTAGGTGACAGGAAGTGGCAAACCCACTATGAGGATGTTTCATGTCCACCAAACAATATCAAAGTCAGTATTTCCATTGTCAAAGCATACAAGTGGTGCTGAATGAGAGCTCTCACTAACTTAGGATGAATGAGTTCCTCCCTACAAAATCAAGTGATGATCTCTACATGTGAAACTGTTAGAATGAACATGAAATTTACTGAACCTGGGAAATTCTACATGCAAAGAATGTACTCTGCCACTTAGGTGTGGTCCTTTCGCTTTATCGAACATCACAGGCAGAATTTCCATTATCACCTATCTCAGGACCAATAGCTTGAATCTAGAAGTGTCATTGCTTTTACACAGCAATCTTCCATTCGTGAAAGGAATTTGCCAAGAGCAGAAGAACGCTTATGAATGCAAGAGTCTTTCATTAGCAGAAAGGCAGATTTGGCATGATGAGCGGCAAATCAGTAAATAGTATTTACATACCAAGCTAAATACATGTATGTGTGTAGCATTCCTTAAAATGCTGCTATCCGGGGCTCACCTGACTGTCTCTTCTACCGGAGACCCAGGTGGCCCATATAACCCGGGTTGCTTTTTTCCACCTTCGTCAGGCCGGCGGTTGGCTCCCTTCCTCTCCCAAGCGGACCTAGCCACAGTGGTCCATGCAACGGTCACCTCCAGACTGGACTATTGTAACTCGCTCTACGCGGGCCTTCCCTTGCGTCTGATTCGGAGACTAAAACTGGTCCAACACGCGGCGGCATCGTTGCTTACAGGTAGCTGCCTATCTGTGGAACACATCCAGCCCGGTGCTGCTACCAGCTGCATTGGCTCCCAGTAGAGTTCCGAATCATTTTCAAGGTGTTGGTGCTGACCTTTAAGGCTCTACGTGGCTTGGGACCCTCGTACCTGCGAGACCGCATCACCCCATATGTCCCTACACTGCCTCCTCCGCTCGGCTGAGGCCAATCTTTTGGTGGTCCCTGGCCCCCTCAATGATGCTGCTTGTTTCCACACGGGCTAGGGCCTTTTCTCTCTGGTCTCCGCCTGGTGGAACACTCTTCCACCAGCCATCCGTTCTGGACCTTGGGGAGTTCGCCAAGCAGGGCCTGTAAAACTGAACTGTTCACTGGCCTTTGGAGGGACCAGCCGCTGAAGGTGCCCCTTTAGCTCTTAACACCTGAGTCCTTCTACCTATTAGGACTCGCCACTCTTAGGGGAGGATTTAAAATTAGGGTATTTGGACGCCTCTTATTATTCTACTGCTGTTTTTTAAAGGTTTTAACCATATTTATTTGTACTGAGATTCATGTTGTACACCGCCCAGAGCCCCTTGGGATGGGGCGGTATAAAAGTTTAAATAATAAATAAATAAATAAATAAATAAATAAAATGCTAGTTAATCTTCAGTCCTTTTGCTTTTTCAAAGAAAATAACTATTCACTAATCTCTGGCTTTACATAGCTTTAGTCGATAAGTCAAATTACTTCTAAAAAGTCTATAATTAACAATGGAATATGATAACAGGGATGTAAATATACAACCACAATGTCTTTAACCATAGATTGTAGCTAGGGTGCTTTCTAGTCAAAAATGCTTTGAAATGGTAGTAATAGGCTAGGTTAATGACCAAGCACTTAAAGACTTTTAATGGAAACATCATAAATAGTCATTACACTGTATGGCTCTTTTTTCCCTCAGGGATGATTTTTCAGCCCAATCCACAGCCAGAGGCACCCAGGGACCGTGTCACTGCTGTGCCAGTTCTAGAGGGCTTCCAGGTGCCACAGGGAGGCAGCAAACAGAAAAAAACTGCCCCAGGCCATCTACCCCTGCACCAGCATCCAATTGGATGCCAGTGTTCTTCCACAGTGGCACCAATTTCCAGGTTTTGCCATAGCGGAGCTGAGGGATGTTCAGCTGCTTGTGCCTTTTCCATCCAGGGTGCCCCTTATGGAGGAAGAAGGGGCAAATGTGTTAGTGCAGTGGGTGCCAATCCCACAGCCCATTTGGCCCCTGCCCACCTAGATTGGGCTGCCTATGTTGCCTGACTTATGTACCCCTGGCCACATCATATGTCACAAGCAGAGAGCTATAGCAGCAATCGTGGATGGGGGGCATATTAGAAATATCTGTATAACAATCTGCTAGCGTGGTGTAGTGGTCAAAAGTGGACTCTAATCTGGAGAACTGGGTTTGATTCCTCTTTCCTCCACTCCTCTGGTGAACTTTTATTGTGTCTCTGCTTCTACTCATGAAGGCTGCTGGGTGATCTTGGACTAGTCCCAGTTCTCTCATCCCACCTACCTCACAAGGTGTCCGTTGTGGAGAGAAGAAAGGAATGACTTTGTAAGTCGCTTTGAGACTCTTTATGGTTGAGAAAAGCATGGAATAAATCCAAATCTAAATCCTAACTGTCAAGCACTCTCTTATATCCCAGAGATAGATATAAACTGCTCTGTCATGCTTCCATGTACAGCTACCCTTCACTATACTCTTTTTCTGGAGAGCTGTCCCTGCTCTCTCCCTGAGGCAGAACTCAACTCTCTCTTCTTCTGTGTTCCCTCAGTAGCTCCTTCTCCTTCTTGAAGATGATTTGATACTGGAACAGCACTCCTATGGGCTCATCTCAGTGGCTGTTTTCAAGGACAGGACAGCCTTTTTGTCTGTCACAGTCACATACAGTGGAACCTCGGTTTTCGTTGGTAATCTGTCCGAAAAGAATCAATGAAAACCGAAACCGATGAAAACTGAGGCAAACTTTTCCATAGGAATCAATGTAAATCCAATTAATCCGTTCTAGGCACTCCAAAAAACATACCAAAACCACATTTTTGGTGAATAAACATAGTGTTTAATGCTGAAAACAGTAACAAACAATAACACTAGGACCAGCTTCAGAGCCAGTGGACCAATGTTGCACCAGAAAGCTGTCCAAAGAGGTCTGTTTCTGATGCCTCTTTAAGATTTGTCTGAAATGGGGCAAGACATGGTCATTAAACAAGTTGCAGACATTAAACAGCTTTGTCCAGGTGATTTTTCTCCGCAAACCCCTGAACCTTACTGCAAATCAATGATAACCGAGGCAAATCGATGAAAACCGAGACAAATTTTTCACTGAAAAAATAGATGAAAATCAAAACCGATGAAAACCGAAGGCAATGAAAACTGAGGTTCCACTGTACTGAATACTCCCATTTGCAAAAGAAATTCCTAACACTGAAATCAGACCTGTGAACTGCTGTGTACATTTTTTCCCATTTTGGTATAATTAAAACACACACACATGTGGGGTCATAAATGACATTGGTTAGGGGATCCTATGAGAGAAAAGAGTGTTTGGGTACATAACATAGTAGCAGCTCTCTCTTTTTTTTGTGTGTGATGCAGACAGGTAGGTGATTAGCACTAAGGCAAACATAAAAACAGCACTTCAGAGTGATGAGAAAAGTCCTGTATTTGTGTACTGAGAATTAAAATTCAAGGAGTTGAACCAATCTGTCAACACTATAATCTGGTAAGAAAAGTTCAAGAAGTTCTACTCTAATTTGTGGGATTTTGCATGTATTTGGAAATGTCTCAGCCACCTAGCAACAGCATAAAACGTTTAATTCTCAGATAGCTGAGCTCATGCTGGTTGAGTAGGAAGAATGGCAAAGGAGGATCAGAGAAGAACAAGGAAGCCTGAAGCTCCGGAACCAACAGGGAGTCTAATAGGGGCAGACAGAATGGTCAGAGGTCGGCATGCTGGGTCAGAAGCACAGAGCAGAACAGAATACATTTTCCTTCATGGTACAACTCCACATGTTCTTGCCTCCCAATGGTTCGCTCAAAAAAAAAATCAAGCTGTACTCAGTGCTAAGCTCTGTATGAATTCAGAATGAATTACAGAAAGAACTACATTATTTATAATTTGCTTGTCTTGCATACATTTGGCCAACTCACACACTTTGTCCTCAGTCCAATATTTAAGGGTGATGTGAGAAAGGGGGATCTATAAAAATGGTGAGTGGGTAGCAAAAATCTTGGAAAGCTGTGTAGCCTGACCTCCCAACACTGAAGCCTTTGCAAATTCCTGCTCCCAAATTAGCAAACACCAAAAACCTCGTCAACCGGATAGAAGATGTGCAGGAAAGGCAAACATTAGGCTAAAATGTACAGCAGATATTGTTTAAAACATAAATATTTTGCTTTCTCTGCATTTGGTCTCTGATCTGACTCCCACTTTCCAGTTTTAGTCTCAAATGAGGTTGCGAACATTCAGGTGGGGGCTGGAAATCTCCTAAAATTAAAGCTGATCTCCAGAGTACATAGATTGTTTATTTCTTTCTTTCTTTAAAACATCTATTCCACTTCTGGAGAAAATGGCTACTTTGGAAGGTGGACCCCACTAAGGTCCCTTCCCTCCCTAAACCCCTCTCTTCCAGGCTCCAAATCTCCACATATTTTCCAACCTGGAGATGGCAACCCTATTCCAAATATTCACCTTCTTCTCTTCACAAATTTATAGATATCTGTACAAAAACATATTCTCTCCCTGCTTCCTAGAACTGTAATCCATACCTTCACAGTCTCCTGTAATACTGAAGAAATTATATTGCACAATATTTCTCCTCGACAAGGAGACCAACCTTTGTCTTATAACATCTCTGCCACCTTCAACAATGTCCTTCTTAAGGAAATAAATCTTTCCTAGAACATTAGTTAACCTTTGCAAAAAAAGCCTCTTTGCCCTCAGATTATCCAAGCCTCATTGTGTCAAACCTTAATTATAATCAGAGAAGATGTAAGACAGAATGGTGAAAGAGTCTTCTCAAGGTCTAACGGGCCAATTTGGATGCTAAGATGCATATTTAGGACCTCATCCTGGCTCTCGCCACAGTCACTGGCCTCCTTTCAGTAGATGCAAACTGCTATGTAAACAGGAACATAGTTTTGCCTCATTGGGCACCATTTAAACTCATGGGAATTCGAGTGAGAATGCAGGGCATTTGTCAGCCAGTGCATGAGATGTGTTCAGCATTTCAAACACTGGGTTAGCCTCCTCTGGAGTCGTGTACTGGGATTTGCAAGCCTCAGTCCTGCAAGATGGATTTTTCCTCAGCCATTTCCAGGGCTTTCAAATTACTCTAATTTACCCTGTTCTTTAATGTTCTCCTTTACCTGACAGAACAGGCTTGCATTCAATTATTTGGATCAGATGCTAAAAATAACTCCAGATCTGATACCACATAATCCGACAGAACTGATAAAATACAAGTCAGGAGCGCCTAAAGAAATATTTAGAATGTGCTACTATGGTTACTCTCTGAGCAGGGGTTAATGCCTTTCCCTGCTTCAAAATCCTGTAAGAAAAGATGCATATCATTTTCATCAGCTGCAGGTTTCGACTTTGAAACTAGTTTGGGAAAATAAAAGTTTTGTACTTCTTACAGAGTAAGATCCAACCACCAACCATATCGGAAGGTGGTAGCTATTTGGGTCATAGCTCCGCACCTGGAATGACTGATGTGTTAAATTTGGTCATGACCTTCCTCCCCTCCCCCAACAAAAAGCCTGTCTGAAGAGGAAAAAAAGGTCATCTGAGATATCTTCAAAGCAATAGCATACCAGTTTCTACAACCCCCGCACAGACACAGCAACTGGTTCCCTTCTGAAGGTACAGAAATACAGTCTTGACATTTTGACTCCAACGAGAAGATAGTTCAGTAAGAAAACAGAACTATTATGTAGAAATTATTACACTCCATATCTGGCAATAGTATATCTTAAGAAACTAGACTCTGAACCTGCCTCATCTCTTCAAAGAACCAGCCTCCTCTCTGTTACTGAACAACACTAAGTCTTAAGAACTGGATGAGCTAGAAATGAAAATAAATAAATAAATAAATAAATAAATATGATCTAAGGAACGAATGAATGAGTTTAAATCTACAAAGTTCTTACGGCAGCAACATTAATGAAAAGGACTACATTTTAAAGCCTTTATTGACTTTTTCCTCTGCCAATTAAATTTCCCTTAAAAAATTCACTCCAACTGATTTGAGTAAATATATTCACAGCTTAAAATTTACTCAAGAAATGTAGCCTGCTATTCTGTTAGATGTAGGTTTGAGAAAAGACTGCTGCTTTGTTAAAGTTTAATCAGTATTTCAATTCATCCAGTGTACCTTCTTTACTTTTTTTTTAAAAAAAACTGATTAAATGGAATGAACACTAAAAAAGAATTTCACAGGCAGTTGCTGCTTGGTATTTAATGCACTTCAGTGAACTGTAAAATACATTGTACTGATATTACACATGAGGGTCTCATCCCATTTGATAAAAGTTACTGTACATATCTAGTATTGAGTCCATTTTTCTCCCCAATAGTCTAATACTAATTACATTTTGGGAAGCAAACAAAAATGGATCAAGGCAAACTTCCCTGGGGAGAAAATTTTGTTCTTTAAGTGCTGATGCTGAGAAGACACTATCATTTGTAACTACTCATACCTCAGAACATGAACATGTAGCAAAGTCTTCTGGGAAGATCTTAAAAAGCAGATAGATTGTGTAAGGGTCAGCAACCTTTTATAATTAAAGAGCCAAACTTCATAGAAATTCAAAGCAAGAGATCAACGAAGCAGCAATATAAGAAATCCTATTTGCATAACTGAAAATGTACAACTTAACATTCCTAATAACTGACACGCTAATTAATAATCCATAAAATTTCTACAGACTAAATGCTAGCTGTCATGAGTTCTTAAGAAGTGGAACATACAAGGTCTCATGATTAGTAATACATATACACAGGAACACCCTGAATGATTGGAATGTACTTCAGAGACTTCAGCAACTCATGAACACAATATTAAGAAGTTCAGTAATTGTGTGAAGTTGCTATACATGGAAAAGAGGGATTGATTATTCTTATCCAAGGGAAAGGCTGAGGATACTTGGCTTTTCCTATACTAATTACCTCCTCTCCCCTCATCTGCATGGGTGGGGGAAAGTGGAGAGAAGTGAAAAAACCAAAAGTAACAAAACACACATTGCCCTGCTTCACTTTCCCTGTGCAGACAGGAGAAATAATGTGCTCTGCCTGCTCCTGAAAAGCACAAGGTTTCTCTGATCTATTTTCATCCTGGAGAGAAGTGAGTAGTGGAGTGCCATAGGGTTCTGTCCTGGGCCCAGTGCTATTCAATATTTTTATCAATGACTTGGATAGTGAAATAGAGGGCATGTTAATCAAATGTGCAGATGATACCAAATTAGGAGAAATACCCTGGAGGAAAGGGCAGGATTCAAAATGATCTGGACAAATTAGAGAGCTGAGTTAAAACTAACAAAATGCATTTCAACAGAGATAAATGGAAGATTCTGCACTTAGGTAGAAAAAATGAAATGCAGAGATACTGGATGGGTGACACCTTGCTTGACAACAGTATATGTAAAAGGAATCAGGGGGTCTTGGTAGACCACAAACTGAACATGAGTCAGCAGTGTGTTATGGCAGCCAAGAAATGCAATTCTGGGATGCATCAATAAGAGTATAATGTCTAGGGAAGTAATTGTACCACTCTACTCTGCATTAGTCAGACCTCACCTAGAGTACTGTGTTCAGTGATGGGCACCACAATTTAAAAAGGATATTGACAAGATGTAACATGTCCAGAGGAAGGCAACCAAAATGGTAAAAGGTCTGGAATCCATGCCCTATGAAGAGAGGCTCAGGGAGCTGGGAATGTTTAGTCTGGAGAAGTGAAAGTTAAGGGGGGACATGAAAGCTACCGTATATACTCGCATATAAGTTGACTTTTTCAGGACAGTTTTTGTGCTGAAAAAGCCCTCCTCAACTTATACGTGAGCCACTCACCCACCGCCGCCATCCACCGCCACCCTGGAGCCAAGCCTCAGAGCCAGCCGGGGAAAGGAAAAGCCAAGCCTCAGAACCAACCAAGCCTCAGAGCCGGAAAAGAAAAGATGAGTGGCTGAGTGAGTGAGTAAGGGGAAGCAAGGAAATGCCAGACAGAGCAGTCATCTGCTTTTTGGGTTTCCTTGCTTGCAAAGCAGGCAAATGCTCTGTCTGGCATTTCCTTGCTTGCAAGTAAGGAAACGCCAGAGCAGCCAAGGGCTGGGGCTGCTGTGCAGAAAGGGATCACCTGGGAGGCAGCGGGAGGGGAAGCTTTATCCAGTGGGGAGCTGGAGTGCCCCAGCCTCTTCCCTGGCCTCTCCTGCCTGCTTTGGAGTTACCACCATAGACTTATACACAAGTCAATAAGTTTTCCCAGTTTTTGGTGGTAAAATTAGGTGCCTTGACTTATACACGAGTATATACGGTATGTTTAAATACTTGAAGGGATGTCATGTTGATGAGGGAGCAGGCTTGTTTTCTGCTGTCCCAGAGACTAGGACACAGAATAATGGATTCAAGGTGTAGGAAAAGAGATTCCACCTAAACATTAGGAAGAACTTTCTGACTGTCAGGGCTGTTCAACAGTAGAATTCACTGCCTCGGAGAGTGGTGGAGTCTCCTTCTTTGGAGGTTTTTAAACAGAGGCTGGATGATCATATGTCAAGAGTGTTTGATTGTGTGCTCCTGCATGGCAGGGGGTTGGACTTGATGGCCCTTGTGGTCCCTTCCAACTCTATGATTCTATGAGTTCTGAAGAGGGGGAAGCATATGCACAATTAAGAATCTGACTCGAAGGTAATGTATGCTTGACCTGAAAAGACCAAATGTGTGCAAAAGGCCGTTATTATTTGACAAATGAATACAGTAATTGTATTTACAACCAAATCATGCTCTCACCCTCCTTGCTAAGGTCAGGCAGATTATGTGGAATACTGAAACTTGTCAGATGTCTCCATAATTTTAAGGGCTAAATGGAAGAGAAACTTATGGCAATATGGAAAAGCAGTTTTTTTCTGCTTTAGTGTTCCTTGCCAATATGATCTTGAATTGAAGATTCTCTGGCTTGAGGGAAGGAGGGAAATACGATAAACTATGAGCTCAAAAGTCCAAAAGCTCAATAAAATATAATTTTGCTTCTGATTGCTTAAATGAAATACAGGGAAGTCGAGCATATTACAGCCAGTTCAATTTAAGCACACGTTAAAGTAGTATTTTTCAATACTCTGAAAGCTGCGGGGTGGGGGGGGGGGGAGGGGACCTGCTATAAAAGCCCTGTAATATTAATCTAAAATAATCACAGGGACTTAAATATACTGCAAAAAACAGTGGCTTATTTTCTTTTTTCTTTTCTAAATTTGTAATTTCAGTAATATTAAAACATGATATTGAGCAGAAACAGTTTGATTTTCTCTGGAAACTTACACCTTAATTACATATACATGAGACATCTTTTCTGCCAAGATGGATTTGGTATTAGATACAGTATTAAGGTTGCAGCTACTATACAACACTGTAAACAGATGATTACTTCTGTAATGAACAAACAACCTGCAGCCCTGTTGATTGCTTAATGTTAAAAAGCAACAAGAAATAATACATTATGGATGTACTTCTGCATGAAATAATTTGGTCTAAACTGGGTAGTACTAAGATGGAAATATATTTTCCAATGTTTGTTGTCTTTCCCCTTATATATTCTAACCTAATTGAAGCCAACAAAATTCACCTTTGAACAGCATTCATGTGGTATAACTAAGGAGTGGCAATAGGAAGGGACAAAGAAAACATCATGGACCAACAAATGGGGCTCTTTATATGCATACACCCTAAAAATCTGCAGGTACATAATACTGGTCTTTATAGTTCTTCGTAATTCCTAAGTAATTCCTAATTCCTCTAACAGGATGGTTTAGTTTAAAATCAAGACGATTTAAAGAATGATTTATGACTCAAAGAAAAAACAACCCTGATTTAAATAGATCCATGAAATAATTTCCTTTTTTGTTGCAAAGATATTTCCTAAAAAATGTACACAAAACTACTCAAATAAATATTAAAAGAGTTGATTTTAAACAAAAAGAGAAGCATTATTCAGTCTCTGCGATCAGTCAGAACACTTCCTCAGGCACTCCACATGTGTTCACACTACAGCATGCTGCCTGAAGAGACATAGTATAATTAAAAACATACATCAGGATGGGTTGATTAGGACTTACCTTAACCCTCAGAAGCAATGTGCAATATCTAGCAGGGTCTGATAGGTTGAGGAGGAAAGGTTAATTTAAAAATGCAAGTCTGTCAGAAGCAGTATTGTTTACTTTTGGAATGAGGCATATAAGGTCTTGGGAACAGGAGAAGCCACCTGATTAGTTGTTGCATCCTGTACTCTGGCTAAAATACTTGATGTCACAGTGAGGGAGGAAAATATCTCCCTGTGAAGAACTATCTGAATGGCTTTTGAATATGGAATCTCTTGAGTGAAGAACTACCTTTAAAACAACATCTCTGAGGAGAGTAGTTCATTCAGTCTATGTGATTGGTTCTACTGATATCAGCCTGTGAGCTGTGTGAAAGCAATAATTTACACAGACTGAGAGAACTGGTGATGGGGGTTAATTGAGGGGCCAAGCTTATATACACCAGTGAGGAATATATCTTCCAGAGTGAGGGAAGAATAATTCTGGGTACCAGTTAGTCTGGTTTAATGGGTTTTTGCTTTGTTTTTCCTCAAAAGAGAGTAATTTATGTTTTAATTTTGGGATGATAACCATGAGGGCTGCATCAGGGTACTGAGTATATGTACCAAGCCTGTTAGGAAACTGTATGTATACTATTCATAGCCAGTTCGATCTTAAGTAACTGTACTACCTAAGAAACATTTAAGCTAACTAAGAACTGAAACAGAACAAACTTGTTAAGCCTGTGCGTGAAAACCAAATACTGAATTTCTCTGCCAAGCTCGTATGTATGTCTGTATGATATATGTATGTTTCTTCTGCCTTATCTATTCCTTCCATCCAAGTTATTTACCTTCCTTTCCCATCTTCTCTCTGTTAAATACATCTTTGATTCTCTTTAAGTGTTAAATCTGCCGCATTATTATTTTGTGTGCCTTATTAAGGGGTTGCCTGGAAGGGTTTATATTAACAGGCATCCCTCACTTTCTGGGATAGTTATAGAGCTGAGGGAAAATGTTTTTGTTTCACCTTATGCTACCATTTCTGAAGCTCCTCAGTCCCTGAAGGGAAAAAGACAGGAAAAATCTGACAAGACCGGCCTGTGAGTTGTTTCCCTGCCAGAAGAAGTTAGGAAAGTGAAGGGATCTGTCACACAGAGCATTTAAAGAGAGGTGTCACTTGATGTGCACTCATCATGGAAGGAGAAACACCTGGGGAAATTTAAGTCCTTGGAGTCCTCCATATCTTCTCAGCCCCTCGTATGCAGTTTAGGAAGGAAGCCATGACTAGGTGTCTTGTTTCCAGAGTCCTGATTGGCAGCCTCAATGGGTGGTAATGACAAAGAAGATTCAGCACAGAATCCCAAAAGAGGCAACCTAGATGAGAATTGGGAAGTTTGAGGATGGAAAGATGAGGAGCCCCTACTCTTTCTGGTGGCTTGAAAACAGATCAATGGGTTCAATTTGCACAAGAGAGAAAATTAAAATGGAGATTTGGCACTCAGGAAGAATAAGAAATTTGAAATAATCATTGTTTTTCAATTGTTTGATGGCTGGAGATAAAGTAATATGGTGGTGTGAATCTTGCTACAAAGGGAAGAGATCAGGGACTGTGAAGTGTTGATTCCCGAGGATCCACAACTGTGGAAATGGGATTTCCTTTCCCAACAGCTCACTTAAATAAGTGCGCTGATTAAGAAGACAATAGCAAATCATACCTGCAGAGGGGAACAGTTTCTTTGCTGCATGTTCCACCATTTTTGCAATATGACTCTGGACAGGCTGGGGAAAAATAAGTAAAAAAACAACAACTATGTCAAAGGCATAGGTGTAAATATTCATGTAGATATTCTTTAGGTACCATGCAATCACAAGATTTACTATTTTTAAAATGAACATGTGTCTGCATGATTTTATATTTATACTCTTTTTAAAAATTGCATTTACTCCTTCTCCCTCTGCCTGTATTTCTAGATACATTCATACAAATCAAGATTTATGGCACAATCAAATCAAAGTTGAGGGCTTGTCGCAGTGATTTCAGTGAGATCGGGGCCTAATTAAAGACAATGCCCAATCTAGGTTTATATTATTTTACTTTTACCTAACTCTGTCGAATATATACCTATTAAGGATTATTGAGACTACGTGGCATTCAAGTGAATTGTACATTTTCTATTTTAAATTTCAAATAGAATCTTATCTCCCTTCTCTTACTTTGTTTATGTTCTTTCTTCTTTTCTTGTTTCTTGGTAAAGCAAGAGCTCAGACCCCACTTCTTTCTCTTGTGATTTAAAGATACACAGAAACCTCCACATCACAATCTGACAACCGTATTAATCAGATAAGTTGTTCCAGTGCCTTCAAACTGCTTTTAATTTTCTGCAGGAGTGTGAGTGTGCGTGCGTGCGTGCATGTGACAAGTAGTGTTAAGTCACAGCCAACTTATGGCAATCCATAAAGGCAAGAGACTAACAGAGGTGGTTTGCCATTGCCTGCCTCTGAATAACAACTTTGATATTCTTTGGCAGTCTCCCACCCAAGTACTAACTAGGGCTGATCCCGCTTAGCCTCTGAGATCTAGAGAGGTCAAACTAGCCTGGGCCATTCAGGTCAGTGCCTTGCAGGACTAATATGTCTCTGGCAGAATTTTCACGGTCAAAATGTCCTGTGGTATATCTGGGAGTGTACCTGCTGTGGCACTTTTTGCCGTCTTTCCTGGGCCCAAAGGGCTCAGGAAGCTGACAAAAGCCCCCCCCCCCAAATGCTCCTTTTGATGTCAGTGCAGGATCCTCTGTCAGAGGAAGGCTGGCATGGTAGCAGTGCTGGCACCCAGTGTTGCATTGCCATGCAACTTCCCAACATTAGTATAAGTGCATTTGTGCAGGTTTAAATGCCCCTTACACTGGTGCAAGAGGCATTTACATCAGCACTAGGTTCACACGGCCTCCTCAGCAGTTTTGCCTCACTGCCCTCAGGACTGCACTGTAAGTGTTCCTGTGGGAAATCTGAACACATTTTACCCCATAAGCCCTGTGTATTTTATTAATTTTCTACAGGAGAAATAAACATGCCAGCCTCTATGGTGAATTAGATTTTGATTTAAAACTAGCAGATTACCTGAACAGCTAGATTCATCAAGGAAGAAATCAATGCAGTCTACAATACCATTGCAGCGCTGGGAAACTGGAATACAGGTATTAGTTGAGGGACACAACAAAGACCCATTGAAGCAATCTTTAATGGCTGGATGAAAGAGAGATACAAGATAGTTAGTAAAAAGGTGCCTGTTATGAAACGTATTTATTTAGTTGTTTAGAAAAAATGCCACCTCTCCGGAGGAGCTGTGCAAGGTGGCTTCCAAAATAAAACACAGAGAAAACATAAAACAAAGATTATTAATTATAATGAACATTCAAAACCACATACCATCATGAAATAAGAAATACAGCTTATTTATTCATCCAACATATTAAGATGACTTTGGATTTATACCCTGCCTTTCTTCTCCTGTAAGGAGACTCAAGGCAACTTACAAACTTCTTTCCCTTCCTCTCCCCACAACAGACCCCTGTGAGGTAGGTGGGGCTGAGAGAGTTTTGAATAACAGTGACTAGCCCAAGGTTACCCAGCAAGCTTCATGAGTAGGAGCAGGGAAACAAGATAAGAGTCCACCACTCAGGTGGAGGAGTGGGGAATCAAACCTGGTTCTCCAGAAGAGTTCACCTGTTCCTCTTCAGACCCTACTTCAAAGCAATGTATTTAAATATGAATTTGTACCACAACTTGCTTCTGAATATGCACATTTTTATTTGTTCTATTTTTATTAGATTTCTATCCTGCCCTTCCCGGCCAAGATTGGACTCATGACGGTGTACAAACATAATTAAAATATTCAATTCCATGGAATCACATGTAAAATCAGTTTCAGATGGCAAACCAACAACTTAGACCTATGATAACAAACCAGTCTGTTTTGACCCAGACCTCATTGTCTGAGTATGAAGCAGAATTTCTCAACAAAGAGGGGCGATGCCAGTTAATATAACGCATAGGTGGCTAGCTGTTGGGAGGCCAGCAGATGGAATCAGAATAAATGCATGACCTCAGCCAAAGGCCCAGGGGAACATCTCTGTTTTTAGGCCCTATAGAACTGTTTAAGGTCTCACACAGCCCGGATGTCAGCTGACAGAGAGTTCCTGGAGTCAGAGCAGAGAAGGCCTTGGCTCTGATTGAGGCCAAACGCACATCCTTGGGACATGTGTTTGGTAATCATTCCTATGCTCCAATATGTTTTCTAATTCTGAAAAATCTTGCACTCATATTTGCGATATGGGCACAAATTGATCATTGTGCAGGTGCATGAAGAAGAATTTCCATCCTATTAAACACTTCATAGCTGAGATTCTTTCAGTGGATAGATTAACCTTATATTTGTAGTGTTATCCTAAGCAGAATTACATACTCTAAGTCGCACACCCTCAGTGCATGCAGCACCGAGAGCAGGAAATAGCAGTATAGAAGATTTATCTGATTTTAATCTGTTGAATTTTTAACGCCATCTGGATGGAATTATATTACATTGTTACACGTTTTATATTGATAGTTTGTGTAGATTTTATTGTTATCCTATGTTGGAAGCCACCCTGAGCCCTCAAGGGAAAGGATGGCCTATAAACAAAGTAAGTAAGTAAATAAAAATAAACATATACTTAAATATTCCCAACTGAAATCAGTGGGATTAAACACGCCTAACAGTGGCTGGGTCAAGCCCTTTGTGGTATCCTTTAATATCACTGACTCCTCTCCAGAGTTTGTAGGAATTCAGTGCACCCCTTTGCATGAAATATATGGGATATGCATAAAGATTGTGCCTTCCACATCCACAAGAGCAAGTGTACCAAATCTAACAATCAATTTCACTAACAACAGTTAAATTATTTATTCATGCATTTGGAATATCAATGCATCTAAATTCCACATTACGTTTTCTGAATTACAAAAAAAGCACATTAGAGATTGGGGCTTCATTATTATTAGAAATTTAATTTCCTATCTACATGGCACATATTAGGTTTTGATGTATGGAATGGAAACAAAAAGGTTTTCAAATTAATTGACAGTATAGCCCATTAACAAACTTGAAACGTAATTATAACATTATTCTTCCATTTGCAAAGTGCATTCTAAAAAAAAATATAAGCATTGAATTTACAGAGGAAAATTAGTGAACATGAATTGAAGAATGTTGCAGTTATTCTGACCATGGTTTGTGATCAGTTGTCATCCTACAATGTCACATCTCAGAGTTTCTAACAAATTTTCAACACAGAGTGCATTGAGGTAAATTAAACTGCTTGAGTGAACAGCGTTAGCCACATACTACAGAATTTAATACATTAATCTCTTGGACTTTCGATTTGTACAAGTAATTCATGTTCAAACTGGATTAGTTCAATTAGCTCAATTTTATGACAACCGGTTGAGTTTTATTTAAAACTTCAGTTGGTTTGATGAATAGGAACTGATCATGTTCATTAGAGCCAAGACCATATTGTGTAGAAGAAGTTATCATTCAGTGGGGGCAAAATGGTGTGAAGCCACCCTTTGTTTAAAGGTACATGGTATAAGCCTCAAAAACATTCATTTCTTTGTGATTAGTTGTAGCCTATCTGCAGAAAAGAAACTGGGACACATTTTTGTCAGAAAAATAGAATGTTTTACATTTATGATTTCCTCTTCTCCATCTGTGTAATGTTTTACAGAGAGGTTTACAGAGAGGAACTACTTATTATCGAATAGTTATTAACATCTTTAAAAGGTAACACTATGCATGGGATCTGCAAATGTATTCCAAAAATTATATCTTGGCTTCCACTAAAAACTACCAAAGGAGTTTTACAACACAACTTAGAACAACAATTTGATAATCAAATACAATAAAACTAATAAAATACAAAACAACAGACAACTAGTCAAGCTCCAATAACAACAGAATAATCCAGTAACCAATATGGGTCCAATACTAAAAGACAGGATAAAATCTTGAGAAAGCTGAGTGGCCACTGTTATCAGTTCAGCCCAAATGCTTGATAAAACAGAATGGTTTCGACAAGCTTTCTAAAACTTTGATGGACATTTCAAGCGAGAGGCTGTTTCCACACAACCCAATAACAGTGCCCCAGGGACGGTAAAAACACCGCCCCTGGGTTACTGTTCACACAGCAAGTGCTGCTACATAGCAGCAGTGCTGTGCTCGTGCTGGCCAAGCGGCGCAAAAATGCCGCTTTTGAAAACGCTGTGTTTTCCAAAAGCAGCGTCTTCCACCCACTGCCATGCGAATGGCAGCGGGAGGAAGGTGGCGTTGTCCCCCTGCCTTTCCCAAATAGCTCTTAACTTCTCCTGGCTTCTGTCGCATTGTGGAGGTCAGGGGACATGCTTCCTGGCCTCCGATTCCAGAGCCATCGCTCTGGCCACGGAGGGTGTGTGTGTTCTCTGGCCTTCACAACGCAGCAGAAACCAGGAGAAGGTAAGAGTCGTTTGGGGACGGTGCAGCCTGTGCGAAGGCTGCGCCGTTGGCTGCGCACCCAGTGGGACTGTCCATGTGAACAGTTCCAGGAGGTGTATCAACATCTATGGCAATGCACCCCCGCTCAGCTGGCTGTGCAGAAATGGCCAGAGAGTTCAAAAGTGCTGATGCCTTGACCAACAAGACCCTGTCCAGCATAATATCTGTCTGCTGAATTTTGAGCATAAGTGGCTAACAGAATAGGTCTATCCTACTGTCCTAAGTGGTTAGATGTATTGTTGCAAAACCCACAACAGCCAGTAAATGGTTAGAATTAGGTCAAAAAAGGTGGTACTTGAGGTATCTTAGAACCAAACAGCTTAGGGATCTAAAGGTAATAACTAGCACTTTGAACTGAGGTAGCAGAAACTGAATTCAAGCTGGCTTAATGTGCCCCTTGTGATTGAACCCAGTCTACAAACAAGACAACAGTCATTTTGAACCCATTGAAGTTCCTAAGAAATGTAGGGGATGACGTTTCTTAAAAATACAATATTTCTTAAAATTGGTTCTCTTCCATATCTTTTATGTATTAGTCCAAATAAAAAATATTATGCTTGTTTTCTTACTGTGATACAGCACAGTGACATGGTGATAACTTGTGTATCATGTCATCTTAGTTGCCTACAGGGGTTCTCAAACCCAGCAGAAATTATGAGTAGTCTGTAGGAGGTTTACTTGGAAGTAAACCCCATTTCACTCAGTGGGGCTTACTCCCATCGAAGTGTTCTTTAGATTACATCTTGTATCTAGATTGCTCATTCTCAATAACAATAACTGTGGTGGTCACTCAAGATCAAAGCATCCGCTGCCTCCTCAGAACTCTGCAATGTTCATCAATTCAGCATGTAGAAACCTCCTCCTTTGTATTAACCATTAACACTGGTTTAGACATTTATACTAGTTTTATTATTATTATTATTTATTTGACTTAATATACCGCCCAATCCCCGAAGGGCTCTGGGTTATGTAGGGTTGCCAACTCTGTGGTGGGGAAGTCTTAGGTATTTGGGGGCACTGTCTGGGGTGGGTGAGCCTAGGGAGGGGAGGAAGCTATCTGCTATGTGATACCATACAGTCCATGTAGTCTGGAGATCTTTTGTAATTCTTCCCTGCCTTGAGGTTGGGAGCCATTGTTATATGGGATAATTCAGGCTAAGGGATTCATAAAAATAATTTCTATGCCAGAAGTTAGAATTTCCGTGCAAATTTAGAAGGCAAAATTCCCACTGTATTCCTCTTGCATTCTGTGCAAATGCTTCTGTAGGTTTTTTTTTAGAGATAAGAGTCCAGTGGTGAAAATATAACATCACAGTAATAATAGCTTGGAGTAACATATCCAAGTCCCTTTTATTCTCTGCATGAATCATTAAGTGAAGGCTTTTAACTATAACTCCTGGAATTCAGTGGCCATTTAAATATTTCTACTTTTCCTTTAAAGTTGCATTTACTGCTTTGCAGTTAATGAATAGTATATATGGTCCAGGTTCCATGGTAGTTAAAACTGACTTTTGTGAGAGACAATTAACATTGCATATTAATGTTTCATGATGTTGATATTAAATATATGTATGATCATGAATGCTAATTAGTTTTCACAGGTGCAACTACTCTTGTTTGTACTGTGGGGAGAAAAAGATTTCAGTCCTTAAAGAATGTATCCCTTAGCCATTTGTCTACATTTCACGGTTTATAGGAATACAGCTCAAATCCTTTTGATTGCAGTATAACGGATACAGAAATAATTTCTCAGTTTTGCTACAAGCAGTTAGGCTATATGCTACACATATTATGTGCATGTTTTTTTTAAAAAAAACACCCTGGTTTTAAAATATATTTTCTTTAAAAACAATAAACAAGTAAGATTTATTTATATTTGCTAGAATTCATAGGCAGAAGGACTAGCTAAGAACAGCATTTGAAACAGCATAGAATAATTTCATGCTTCTGCAGGATAGAACAGGACATAAAATCCACCATATTAATAGCTATAATGCAACATTAACATATATATCCAACTATCAAGCTGTTCAGTCAGCATGGCCAGAAACTGCCTGTGTACACAAATCTTTAAATCACGTGTGGCAAGAATTTTGTGGTGGCAACAGTGGGGGTGATGAGGGGGTTTGAAAAAAATGAGTGATAGATTTTCTGATTGCTTCACTTTTCACTCTCGAGTTACATTTTATCTCCAGAGACTGTATTTTTCTCTGCCTATCTTGTTCTCTAGGAAAAGACTTTTCACTTGATGCAATTTGGGACTCAAAGCCCCAAAAAAGAATTTGAGTGTCCTTTGGTACAGACAGGAGATTTACAATAAAGGATACAATGATAGTTAAATTATAGGATGCTATTTTATGTTGTTGTTATTATTATTTAATTTTGTTTAATATCACAGCTGCCAGTTCTTGAGCTGGTTGTTGGCCTTTCATTACAATTCGAGCCTTGCCCAGAGGCCTAGGACGTTGTAATGTATTGGCATAGTATTTGTGTGGATTATTCTATACTGGTCACTAACTGTAAATAAAAATGATTGACTGACTGACTGAAAATTGTCAAGGTAGTGCAGTATGTCTACTTGTGGAAGGCATTTCTGCTCACAAAAAGGGGAAAGGGATATTTTTACTGATACTCTTAACCCACCGCAGCCCTCTGTTTCAACTCCAATCATGTTCTTGAGGATAGACTGATGAAAAGGGACCTGATTCCAGAGAGCACAGAAGACTATATCAAGAGAGGGGAGGAAGGGAAGCTGTCTTTTTCCCAGTGTGGCTCTGGTTGTCCTGTAAGAGCATTCAAGCTGATACAATACAAAGTCTGAAGAACTAAACTACATAGTAGTGTTTACTTTCCTGCACTACCCTGATGAATCATGAGCAGATTGAATCCCTTTCTTCAACCACCTTCTAATTCACTTCAATGGAAGAACAGCTCAAAAGGATGTAGAGAGAATCAGTATGCTGTAGAGGAGTGGTGGAAGAAATTGTGAATGCATACATATCATTATATGATAGAGACCATGAGCTAGTAAACCCCTGTGCCTATTAAAGGATCAATAAGTTGTTCGTGCTACACAGGGAATCTCCCAGAGCATACCAAGCATGCCTTATATATAATATCTTCAATTTACTTTATCAAATTATACTAGTTTTAATTAGATGAAATATTACCAATAGAATTATTGTACTTTGCATCTCACGTGCAGCTATACAAATGTGTAAAACTTACGACAATTGGCTTCATCTTCATTTAAATTACAATCGGTCACACCATCACATCTAAAGAGGGATGGGATACATAGTTGGTTAGCACATTGGAACTCTGTATCTTTGCAAAGGCTTGGCGGTTCTGTGGTTGGTTGTTCAGTACGGCAGGTTATTTCATCAGATCCATCCACACAGTCCTCCACGTGGTCACATTTCACAGGCAGAGGCACACACTGTTTCATGTACATGCAAGTGAATTGGTCACTGGGGCAGGTCGGAGGCTGTGGTGCAACTGATCCTACAGAGAGAGGATATGGATTAAAACGTCAGTACTTTGATTTCGTATAAATCCCACATGTGTAGATTTACATGAATTCATTAAGATGAAACACTTGTATGGCAAATGATGGGCTTGCAGAGTTTGATCATGCAGATGTTTTAAAGCTGTTTGATATGCTTTTAAATTGCACATTAAAACGTCTGCCTAATATTTGTCTCAGATTTCATTTTGTGAAGTGATGTTGCAAATCCTTGCGAATAATACATTTGAAAATGGAACCTACTTTGCTGCCCATGATTGCTGATGCTTTATTCACCACATAAAATGACCTGTGTTTTGAATGTATTTTTGCAGTATGGCCTGAGTGAAAGAAAACCTGCAAAACTGACTATTGCAAGGTGGCCTTTTTAGTTGCGCCAGTGAGTAAAAATGCTCACTGGCCAGATTTGTCTTTGTGTTTTTGTGCCATCCATCCAAAACACACACTTGCCAGGTCCTAAGAAAACAAAGCTTCAGACCATGTTCTAAGCGCTTTCTGACTGAGAAAAAAGTCACTTTATCTGGATGGATGTCAGCCACATAATGGTGGGCAGAGAAGATGGATATTAGGGAACATAAGGAAGTCCAACCTTTTTGTCAGGACAATAGAGATATTATAAAACATTATTTCTCTTCCCCCCCTTCTTTGGTCCTAAGAAAATGTCAAGGGTTGACGCCTCCACCCCTGCACTTACCCCAGGATACTGCAACCCCCACCAAAGGCACACTTAGCAAGCGGGCCCTGAGGCTGGAGAAATTGTCTCTTAGGTTGCAGCAGGTTGTAGCCTTGGTCAAGTATACCCAGGAGCCCAGCCAGCTCTCAGCAGCATGCTCAGCAGGAGAAGCCAATCCACCCAAGTTCCTACAGAGATGACCCTAGCACTGAGATGCAGAGGAGCTCTGACAAACGGGCAAGGAGAACAGGCAGCACTTGCCCAACTAAAAGGAAGCCTGAACTTGGAGAATGAGACAGTCCTGGATTCAGACCCAACTGAACAAGAACCTGATGAGAAACAATGCCTCTAAACATGTTCAGAGTGCTTTTTGACTGTGATGGTGGCAGCTACTTGAAGAAAATACTTTTGATTGCCTTGGCCGTGCGCAAAGCTTCCATAAGCACCTTCTTTACCTATGAAAACAGAAGGAATTATATGATAAAATCCCTTGTTTATCCCTACCAGCTGCTAATTAGATTTATATTTTTGAATATTACTGGGCCTATATATGTGTGTACAGTTTAAACACACATACACACCAAAAACAGGGACAGAGCCCTAATCAGATCTCACAAAGAACAAAAGATAGCTTTGCTGAGTCAGATCTCTAGTACAGCATCTTGCAAATGGATCTTCCCTCTGAACATGAAGGTTCAATTTATCCATTGGAAAATCTATGTCCTCCCTGAGTTTGTCCTGTCACGTTTAAAAGCCAGGCAAACTCCACTGTATATTATGGCAAGGAATTCCATAAATTAATTGTGTGCTGTGTAGAGATGTACTTTCTTTTTATCTCTCTGAATTTATTGCACACCAGTTTTATTGAATATCTTCTAGTACAATTCTAGTACAAATATTTCCATCACCCATTTCACCCACATACTTTTACACGTTTTAAAATGTGATACATAAGCTGTCTTATGACATGAGAATATACATATTTTTAATAAAATTAACAAGATGACAATGTTACCATGCCTAATGGATATATTTAAGTACTCCAAACACCATAATCGTCCCCATAACTCCTGTGCTTTGAGGGCAACGTATCTATAGAACTATTCTCAAGTATAGTGGTGAATTTAGCTTACTGATAAAAAATGGAAGATGCAACTATCTTTGATATGTTTTTCTCTGCAAAATACACACAGATTGGTTTTCTGAATATTTCTGGAGTCAGAGACTTGGGTTAATGCCACATAAAACCATGGGAGAAATTAGTCTTCAGCTTCTAAACAACACTTAACTGACAGTCATTCTCAGTGCTCTCTGCTTCTGCCATAATGCGCAAAGTGGGAATCATGGATCTCATCATGAGTGAGATATACAGGTCCCAAATCACAAATTGTAGCAGCAGTTAAAGAAGTATGACTCTCGAAGGTTCTCTGTAATGTATGTCAGCTCTGAAGCAGAATCTGCACTCACAGAACATCAGGATTGCTCCACCTCATACAGCAGGGAGAGAAGAACACAGTTTAAGATGGTGTAACCCCCATGCCCAGAATGGATTGGCCCAGAATGGGTTGACCCAGTAAGGGGGTGGAGACTCAGAGCAGCAGAAAGTCTGAAAGAGCTCTTTGCAGAAGACAAGGCTACCAGACTCGGACCTTGATTTCTATAAGCCCTTAACACCTTGTTAAGGTAATTGCAATATTGTTGGGAACTACTGGGAAGGTAGTTGTTTGTTTTTGCTATGTTGTAAATGTTGGAGTTTATTGTTTCAGGGTTTCTTTTGTGGTTGTAATGGGTGAGAGTTCTCCTGGAGACCTTCATCATGTTGCAACCTGTTCATCAAGCCCTTGGAGTCTTCAGGAGCCAGCCAACTTGCAAAGAAGAATTTGGACTTGGCAATATCAGTAGACTGTAAATAGAAGGACTTGTAATGCAACCTGAACAGGACCTTGAATTGTAACGTTAAATGTTGATGTTTTAAAAGTGTAAATTGTAAAGAAAAGTAAACTATTTTGTTGTTTAAAAATTGTTGTTGCAACTCATTCCAAGTACTGCCCCACAGAACCCACAAGCTGAGGTTACAATGGCCCTTGGTATTAAAAATGAAACACTGTAAGTAAAAAAAACAACATAGTGGGGGCAGATTTGCATATTTTCTGCAAGTAGGGAGGTTTGCTTTAGATAGGGGACTATTTTTAAAAGCCGAAGTTCTAAAAGCTTGGGTGTCATCTAAGAAGAAAACATCAGGTAGTCAGGTAAAAACTTGCTTCCTATGGTTGTGGTGGGTTTTCTGGGCTATGTGGCCATGGTCTGGTGGATCTTGCTCCTAATGTTTCGCCTGCATCTGTGGCTGGCACCTTCAGAGCATACACCTCTGAAGATGCCAGCCACAGATGCAGGTGAAACATTAGGAACAAGATCCACCAGACCATGGCCACATAGCCCAGAAAACCCACCAAAACCAGTTGAATCTGGCCGTGAAAGCCTTTGTCAATACATGCCTCCTATGCTCCGTCCAGGCTTTCTGCAAAAGTTGCTAAAACAGATGCAGAACATCGAATGAGCTATCAAGAGGATTTCTGCTGTATTTTTTTTCTCCTAGAAGTCCCTTCTGTGCCCCCCCCCCATTCCCCAAAAGACAACTCCTTTGGTTGTGGGATTCATATGGCCCTCTAGACTGGAGCAGGGATCAGCAGTGGGGATGGCCCTTTCTGCACAAACCAAATAAAATGTTTTGAAGAAAGAAATAAAATGTTTCTTCCATGGAGCCCAAAAAGTTGTATTTCCTGCCTGAAAATGGTTTTTTTTTGCATGCTGTTCTTTGTTGAAACATTTTCAAAATATGCTTGCTGTGCGCCTCTCTTTAAAATGTTCCCCATGCCTCTCTGCAGTCTGTGAACTTCCTCATCGGTACTATTTTTTGAGCTCGCACAAACCATCTCAATGTATTTTCATCAGTTCTTCTAAAATTTCAGGAAGTTGTGTCTATGCAGATATAACCCCTAGAAAACCGCAGCATGAGGCTTTGAAGCTTTGTAGCTATGAATCTCAGAAGAAGTTAAAATAAAAAACAGAACAACCACAAAATAGCAGCCAGGACATGTTTTTGTGGGAACAAGTGGGGACAAATGAGGGGTTTTGAAAATGTTGGCAAAATGTTTTTAGGGGCTTGTGCAGAATGGGCTGATCAGGAAAAGGGTGACTTCATCCTTCTCTCTCTCACACACACAAGTGCCCCACTGTTGAAGGAAGGACTAGAAAGAACTTGCTCTCTTATCAGTCCTCATTGTTGTTTTCCTTTCTCAACCTGAATGGCTATTGTCCTCCAGCATCCTTTGACTCCAGGAAATATCTTCTGGGGTAGAAAGGACTGCTGGGATAGGGTTGCCAGCTCCTGGTTGGGAAATATCTGGAGATTTGGGGAATGGAGCCAAAGGAGGGTGGGATTTGGGAAGGAAAAGGTCTCAACAGTGTATTGTGCCATAGAGTCCATCTTCCATTTTTTTATGGTGAACTAATTGTTGTCTGGAGATCAGTTGTACTCTCCAAAGATCTCCAGCCACCACTCATGGGTTGACAACTCTATGCTAGGAGAAGGGAAATTCAGTTTCCTTCCACTGATGGACTATTGGATCTGTGGCATAATATACAAAATAGGCAAATAGGATTTCTTCAACTAGAATATGTTTTTGTACACAAAGATGTAGAGGGAAACTCAGCTTAAACCTCACTTCGCCATGAAACTCACTGAGTGCTCTTGGGCCAATCACTGGCTGAATTCCGCATGGGCCAAAAACAGTGGTGTGAAAACAGTGTAAAAGGGTTTAAAATAGTGTAAAAGGGTTTACACCATTTTCACACCACTGTTTTTGGCCCATGCGGAATCAGCCACTATTTCTCAGCCTAGTACCTCACAAGTATAGAAACTGGAGGCAGGAAAAGTGCTGCCTGGAGCTCCTTGTATGTAATAAATAAAACAACTTCGGGCCTTTCCCCACTCCCCGGGATCCTCCCTATGCCGTGCGCCCGGGCGTCCCCCGCTGACCTTCAGCACTCTGCATAGAGGGTCATCAAAGAGGCGCTGCTTCTTTACAAGACCTGCTAGGGATGCCGCTACACGCCGAGGGGCTTAATAGCGGCAGCTGTCAAGGCGCTGCGCCTGTCGCCGCGCCCTGTCGTAGAGGAGTAAGCCAGGGGACCCCAAGACTACTTGAAGCCTTGAGTAAACGGGGCTTAAGGTAAGTGGGGAAAGGCCCTTTAATGAAATATAATGTATATATTTCTAAAACCACCCTGTTAATATATATTTTATTCTGCTGGCCTATGACTGTAATCAGTGACTGATTAAATAAAAATAAACAATAACATAATTTTGTCTTTTGAGTTCTTTTTCAGATTTGTAGATGAGACCACCTATGTCAATTTCTTGTCTGGGTTTTGCAGTCTTGGTTCATGTTAGATTTGGCGTTATTTATCCTAGGATTCCAAGTTCAGATATTTCAAGTTCATAATTCTTTGACTCTAACAGAACTTTAATTGCAGTTGGCTAACTACTTTGCTCTGGAAAGGTACAGTTGACTTAATGTCATTACTCTAGAGTAAAAGAGTTAATTATTGCTGTTTAATTCCCTTTTTGATTCCCGCCAAAGTGCCCATTTTTGTAGTTCTGAAAAAGTCACCCTCATTATCTTGAATAATGAGAGTACTTAAATCCTTGGCAGAAATAAGGTCTAAGTATTTATGCCTTTGTGACACCTCAGTCTTTGAATGCAGAACTCAAGGGAGGTCAATTTAAATAGGGATTAAGGCAAGGATCAAAGCAACATTATTTGGTAGGAAGTTTTAGAAAATAAATCAATAGAAAGACACACATATAAAGGTGCACAGGATGGAGGTATTAATATGATGAAGAGAGAAAAGTGGTGGTTTTGCTATTTGAGGCATCAGGCCGAGTTGATAAAATCCCTTCCCTCTTTAATCTAGTGTAAATTCAAACTTAATACCTTAGAAATGTGTGGGAATACATTATGTTTACAGAACATTTTCAAAGTATTTACAGCAAAGTAAATAAGAATAAATACAATAAAGATAGTAAATAATTAACATAATAAAACCTCAGTTTTAACAGTACTTTTCATTGTAATCTTTCACTAAGATTAATGATTCAGTTCTTCCTGCAGCATTAAATTTTGTTAAGAGTCATGCTCTTTATGTATCCAACTAGAAAATACACTGAGGTGAAATTTGTTTCCTTGAGCACAAAGGATGTAATAAATATTCATATGTAGTACAAATAAAATTTTGAATTTTTTGTTTAGAAAATACTGGGAGAGTAACACATTCTAAAGTTAATTTACACTCATTTTTTATGCTTTTGTTCCCAACAGTATACTATCCGCCCTTTCTCTGTAATCATACCTATGCTAATGTTTACCTTTGAGTGATGCTGAATGGACCTGGCTTGTTTCACTGACTGAAATTTAATATTCTGGAAAGACTACATTCAGACACCACGAAGTTTGTTTGTGATGAGAATGACCCAGGAAGTCTTGCCTGTCTACTCAGATACCCAGGGCATCTTAAGCACAAACAACAAACCCAGAAACATTAACAGCAGTTAAAACTATAAACTTTCAACCTCATATAAAATCAGTAAATCTAAATGGAGAAGGCGCGCAGGGCCGGGGGGGCTTGTCCTCAGCCTTCGGCGACGTGCCGGAGGCCCGGGGACATGCCGGATCGGTCGGGCAATGGCGCTCTGCGGCGCCGTCATCCCAGCTCTTTCTGGGACCGTTCATGTGAACGGTCCCAGTGTCGTCGGGTCGGCGCCGACCCAGCCGCTTCCGCCTCCGTGCGGAAACGGCCCTTGTGAGGTAGGTGGGGCTGAGAGTGTTCTAAAGAACTGTGACTAGCCCAAGGTCATCTAGCAGGAATGTAGGAGTGCAGAAACACATCTGGTTCACCAGATAAGCATCTGCCACGAAGGTGGAGGATTGGGGAATTATGCACAGTTTATGCAAAAACTGAGGGGAACCTACGCTCACATGTGATTTTTGCATAGGATACAATTTGGAAACCCAACCTATGAATCATCAAGCTTCCTTTACCCTAAGCAGGCTTACCTTGAAGCAAGTCCTGCATATTTCAATCCTAAGAATTACATCCTAAAAATTTAAAGGGAATGAAGACATAGTATTAAGTATTTAAAGACTTCTCTAATCGATTAAACATCTGAGAATCCACTTATTAAAACTTATTAAAATGCCTTGAAGCAAATGCCTGATGGCTATTTTGAAAAATTTTAATAAGTCAAAATGACATCAGCTATTGAAAACACCCAGGCTGATAAAAAGCTACAAGCTCATGAGAAACATACAAAAATAAATGCCAAAATGTTAGCATCTCCGCTCACTTCCAGGAGAAAAAAATCATCTCTGTAAGGACAGGTATCACATTTGAATGATTGTTGCAAAATTTCCAAAGTCACTTGCAATGTTTATGGGCTTCCTAACAGGCTTGTAAATCATCAAGTTCATTCACCAAAGCATTAAGCTGACTACTGATGCCTATAATTCACATAGTGAATGCCCAAGGTCTTGCTTTTGGTCTATAAAGGAATAGATAATCTAGTTCCAATCTACCCAAGAGACCATCTGCTCTTGAAGCATCGGAGTTCTATAAGACAGGATAGGCTCCCTGATTCACTGAGTCATTCAAAGTGTTCAAGAAAGTCCTTGAACCTAAAATGCTATCACCCGTCTATATTTTACACTGTCCAAACAAAGTTCTATTTGCGGCAAGCTACACTATACTGCAGCAAATACATTATAATGGAGCCTAACAGTCCACTGTATGTGGCAGGGTCACAATGTGATTCTAGGCAGCTATACTCAAATGTGGATCTGGAAACTATTACTTAAAAAATAAGAATTAAGCAATATATATTTTACTGCATTTGGTGGGGTGACTTTAGAATGTGTTTAGGAAATGGAATAATTTTGGAAAAATAGGTCATACAGTGTCTCTCTGTTGGGAGTGAAAAGCATGCATAAACTAATTTTATCTAATCTAATAATCATCTTAAAAGCTAAAATACTGAACTGAGGCTATCATACCTTAGTCACATGAGATTATGAGTCACTGGAAAAAACAATAATGCTAAGAAAAGTTGAAGGCAGGAAGACCCAACATGGGGTGGATTGACTCGATAAAGAAAGCTGTGGCCCTCAGTTTGCAAGACCTGAGCAAGGCTATTAATGATAGGGCAGAAGGTAGAAATTGGAGACAGGACCTCTATCTAGTGGGCCTCCCTCCTTCCCCATCCTTTACTCCATTTTATTATATTCCTTTTCTATATTGGCATGAATGATTAATATGTGATAATTTATCTGTTTTAATCCCTGTTAGATTTATCAATGCCATGCGAGATTAGTTTGTTTCAGGTTATGTTGCTGTCATTGTTTGTTGTTTGCTGAGCCCACAAGAGGAAGGGCAGTCTTGTCAAATATAAATAAATAAATAGAGTTGCCAGAGACAGAGCGGTGAGACGTCACTCCACAGACTCTGCTCTCAACTGAATACGAGCTGTTCTCTTCAGAACTCTCCACACAGAACTGTCTGACAGGCTCTTTCTGTTTATCTAGCAGTGTTTTAGCGCCCCTTTACATTGGCCAGGGGCAACAGTGCCTTCCATCGACCAATCACCTGGCTTTTATTTAAATTAGGGCCTGCTGCCTTACTTTTTTTCTGTCACCCAGGCCTCTTTAAGCAGGCCTGCTTCACACCAGCCCTTCAGGGTGGGGCAAGTCCGTTACACCATACTGTCATTAGCAAGTGAGCAACCAGCCAAAGTTTTCATAGGAGAGGGTAGAGTTAATGCTACAAATCTTGGATCCAATAAAGTAAATGACTGAAGTAAAAATTGCAGCTTGGACTATGATGACAGCGGAGGCATTGCCAAGCATTTTTTTCAACCATCATGGAGAACAAAAGCCCTCAGGATTGTCGAAGGCTTTCACGGCCGGATTCAACTGGTTCTGGTGGGTTTTCCGGGCTGTGTGGCCATGGTCTGGTGGATTTTGTTCCTAATGTTTCGCCTGCATTTGTGGCTGGCATCTTCAGAGGTGTATCACAGAGAAAAGTCTGTTTCACACTTTCCCTTCTCACTTAGACACAGTGTGAAACAGACTTTTCTCTGTGATACACTTCTGAAGATGCCAGCCACAAATGCAGGCGAAACGTTAGGAACAAAATTCATCAGACCACGGCCACACAGCCTGGACAACCCACCAGAACCAGCCCTCAGGATTATTCCTATGGAAAGAGATTGAGCAGTACAGTCTGTGTTTTATTAAAACTATAGTGCAAGTCTGAGCATAATTACATTCAGGACATGGGAAAGAAGTTCGCTTCCATTTTGCTCTTCTCCATGAATGGGGATGAAGGACTAAACTTATACCTAGGGACTCCTGCCTGTCAATATGGTGAGAATGACAATGGAGAGAAAGTCTCAACTATTTATTTATTTATTTTATTTTTTGAGCTTTTATACCGCCCCATCCCTGAAGGGCTCTGAGAACTATGAGAACTAAAGTAACACTGAACTTTTTATACTGCAACTTGGAGAAATACTTTCATTTCCTAGGATGATGAATAACAGATATTAAAAGCTCTTGCAAGCACCCCACACTTTCTGACTCACTAAGGAATTTTTCCCTCCAAAAGACAATCAGTTTGGGCCCTCAGGAACTAAGTCCTTAATTTACGAGTGTAGCATATGCATGATGGTATTAAGGTATACGAATATTGTCCCATCCTTAAAATTAAAATATATTTGTTCAATAAATTGGGTTTTTCCCCTCAGTTTTAAGGGCCTTCCCAGAAAGCTGTAGAATATAACTGTATTTTCCCACTCTATTCCTTGTCAGAAATGAATTAGCACTAGAGGTTTTAGAACAGTTTTTTTTTAAAAAAAGGAACTAAATTTTTTTATTAAAACTATTTAAGTTGTATGGTATTGTCACAAAGAGAAAACAAGTAAATTTCAGTATCAGGCATTTATTAACAGGGTGATGTTGCTGTTTCAATTTAGACACAAGATTTGGCCATGTTTCTCAGTTCCTGGCAAAATAGTAACATGCTACAAGTAACTTAATATGAAAACGGCCTTTTAAATGCTGTCAGCTTTAGGCATTTATGATTCTTTTTAAGTCTGTATGCCTCTAGACACCAGTTATAAGAACTCTTTCATCTATGGATAATTTGAGTGAATACTTTTACCCTGAAGTAAAATCTTTATCAGTTTGACCTAACACCCAGCCAGGGATGAGCTACCAGACGATTATTTCCTACTTACAAGATTATGATCAGGATTTTCCCTTCTGACCCTTAGAAGAATCCGTTCCCTCTTTGGGTACTGACTGAATTGGAAGCCCCACTACCTCTCCCTTTCAGAACATCTTTACCAAAGATAAACAGTATCCCTCTGTGTGTGTCTGTGTTAAACTGCTTCCAGGGAACACATATCAGACCAGCCACACCTGTCTGACTATCCCTTCAGAAAGCAAAGCTTTCGGCCAAGAGTACAATTATTCATTCAACCTCTGCCTCTCCAAAAACTCTTCAAGCATTCTTTTCTGTTCAAAATAACCTCCCACTGATTAACTGGAACTTCCTCCTCCAGCCAAGTGAGCGCTCTCTCTCTCTCTCTCTCTCTCTCTCTCTCTCACACACACACACACACACACACACACACACACACACACACACTTCTCTTATTCTTCTATAATTAACTCTTTATATTCAGGTTGGCTCTGCTTAGTTATATGTTAGCAAAGTTCTGGAATCTATCAGCTGTGCATGGCTCAGAAGTATGATTTCAAATATACTGGACTACTTCAAATCACTAATATGCATGACAAATGCTGAAGAGAAAATCCTTCTGCAGCATCAGTAGTTAAAAGTGTTTTGTTGATGGTTAGTAGTGCTCTACTGATAGTGAATGATGATGAGAACTTGCACTGGCTTTATACTGGAAAGTTACATTTTGTTGCAAATGGTCAGAAATATTCCCAGGTTTAGCAAAATCCCTCTGTCTAATGAGGACTAGCTATTTAAAAACAACTGTGAAAGAGGGGGGAGGGGAGAACCTTTAGTGAACTGATTTAAGCTGGTAATGCTTTATTGCAAAGAGCTACCAACCAGCTAAATTGTGATTGCTTCCATTTAGAACATGTTGCCCTGGGAAACCTAAAGTAATTAAAGAGAGACTGGAAAGTAATATACAGGGGGTAAAGTGGTAATCGGCAAAACAGCAATCTTGTATGGGTGTTTAGAACATCACAGGCAAAGCTTGGCAGCAAGTTCCCATATTATTTCTTTATCTTGAGTTGAGAAGTTGCTGAACAAAGATAACCACTGTTTTTAAAAGCTGTCGGTGCAGGCAAGCTAGCTGGCGTAAGTGAAAAATGGCGGTATTAGAGAGAATTTAAGATTGATGCTTTAAGGATTCTTCTTTACTTCAGCCTGTACCTGGGGAGGCTGCCCCTTTCACAGAAAAAAAAGAACATTCCCCAAATTCCCTTCTTGGTTATAACAAGCGTAATTAAGTGCAGTATTCCTAGTGGACTCTTCAAGTTTTTTACAAAATAGATATGATACTGTGCCCAATCGCACATCAAGACCAGACTCAATTGAAATGGTGCATGCCAGTTTTCACTTAGTGAGTTGGACTTCGTAAGCCTTTCTCTTACTGATAGTTTTTAGATTCTTGTTCGGACCCAATTCTTTATAGTGGGCTAAGATCCATAGCAAAGTTGAGTTCACAATAGAGGTGAATGAGGAAACATCCAATCGGTATTAATCAGCCGTCACTCATGGGTTGGTATGTGCTGTCTTACATTTCATTATGCCCTGCATTATGTGCTGTTTCAGACCACAGCACAATGAAATGCATTCAGATCAAGGCATGTATTCCAATGGGTGTTTTTGCAGAGTGAGCCATGAGCAGTGATCCAAAACGAGAAAACGGCTGCAATGCTAGATCCATAATTCAGAGGTCTCTCAACACTATCTAGATAGTGATTTACTGATCGTTCACTGTGGTGCAGTATCACTGATGTCAGGTGAAGTGACTGTCAACTGAACCAGTGTAAATGGTCAGTCAGCTTCTCCAGAAACTCTAAGAACAAAAAAATCCTTGAAAATGATTTGAGCAAAAGGTATAGACAAACTGTCACAGCTGATCTTTCATCATTTAAAATATCCCGCTGTGAGCCCCTTTCAGAAGCAATGTTCCTGCCTGGGTTGACTTGAGCACATGCTTATTTCTCCCCTGGAAATCAATAGATTGGACCCTCCTATCAAACAGAAATTTGCAGGGGGTGGCGGGGGGTTGCGCTCTTCCTTTTCCTATTTCAGGAGATCACTGGAAAGCATGGAGGATATAGACCAGGAGGAGGCTGCAGCAAGGGGGATAAATCGGAAAGGCCAGAAACTGTGCACGAATCCTTCCAACTATGTTGTTTGAGAAAGGAAATGCAAAGAATTTCAGCTTTAGGAGATGCAAATCAGAGCCCTGAAAATTCATCATTTCAAGTCATATATTCACAGGCTGTACACATGTACACTATCCATACATTGCCCATTTTGCACAATATGGCGACCACATATATTTGGGAGGGTCATGGTTAATGAGTGCTGTTGCCACATGTGCTGGCAGGTATCTGATACTTGCTATCATGTCTGCAAATGGCATAGAGCATTGTATATGCCAATTGTGTTGCCAGGAACTATGACAAATGTCCACTAAATGTGCAGTTTTTCACAAGTGCAGTACAAACATTTTAAGTACAAATCAGTATGCCATTTGTCCCCCCCCACCCCCGCCCCGAGATATAGTTTTTATCATCAATGACAAAAGAGGCATTGTTTTAAACATGGTGTTAAACAAGTCATCGAACAAGCTCATGTTCTGCAGTTGCGAGGGGTCATAATTGGAGGAGTGCAACTAGTGGCAAATTATTCATGAACATGTTCTTTAATACCGCTATCATTTGTCATTCAGCCATAACTGCCACTATCGCCATCTGCTTATTGCCAACCAAACAGAAATTATTCTTCTTAAATATGAAAAGTCAAACAAATGATCCTTAGATGGCAAATTTATTCACATGCAAATAAAGGAATTGGTGTGTATACTCACTGTGTGGAAGATTTCAATAATGAATGGCTTCTGTACAGTGTGACATACTTCTAAGAAGTGATGTCCCACTGACAGGTCTGTCGATTGAAATGCATGCAGTGGCCCCAGTGACACAAAGCCACTAAGAGACACTACAACCCCCCAGGTGAAGATCTCCCCTGAAGCTCCAGTCACATCATGCAGACCCAACTCAAACATCATACATGAAAACAAATGCCCCCACCAGTGTGACTAGAAAGCCCTGAATTTTGTTCCATAATCCTGCATCCTTCAATAACCCTGCAGTCATACGTACAGAATTGAGAATGTGCAGAAAGGGTCTCAGTTAAGTAGTGAAAGTGGCTTATCATGGACAGCTGTTGGATCCTCCTGTGGCCTGCAAAAATTAGGCTTTCCTCACAGATAATTGTGGATAATGTAATAGATGCCAGCAAAGAGAAAAGCATCCATGGAAAGATGGGGGATGGGTCTGCTGTCACATCTAGCATGGCCCTCTGAGGTCAACGATCTATTTTCTCCGATACAGAAACAAATGCTTGCATTAGAAAAAGAAGATAACATCTAATTTGTGAATGAATTTGTGGTTATTTTGGAGAATATTCACAAAGATAGTAAAATGAGTGCCCAGCTATGCCTTGTCTCACAGAAAGATAGGACCTCAATGTTGAATTAATCCACAGTCACTTCCTGGACCTTCTTCATATTGAAAGGAGGTGGTAGCCACCTTAGGAAACCAGGAAAAAATGACAAAATTGGAAGGTCTGAGTTGTGAAAAATTTAACCTTTGGGAAGATTAAAAAAAAGATTATCAGCCAGTAAAAATGCTATGCAGACTTGCAATGTATGTGTGAGCATGTGGTGTGAGCATGTAAGTATGCGCGGGGGAAAGAGATGGTGAATTAGTAACCACTGACCTCATATTTTAAACTAGCAATAAAGCCCATTTTTAAAAGAAATAAAATGGGTTCTAGATGGGAAGGAGGAAGGGTAGGTGTATGTGGGGACTCCCTCCCCTTCCTTCTTATTCCCAGGAGTGTGCCCCCACAATAGCATCTGCCGAAGCTCCAGACAAACTTAGTGAAACTGCTCGTCCTTGCCAGGTAGGTAGAGCCCACCTTGCTGTTTGGAGCAGGGGGAGGGTGCAATGGGGAGACTTCAGGAAGGGGGAAGGTACAATGGGGAGTCTTGGGGCGGGGTGCATTGGAGAGGCTTGGGCAAGGCTGGCAAGGCAGTAGGCAGCAAACTGCCACTGCCCTGGAGGCCTGGCTTGCTTTTGGGGTGCGGGAAGGGTATTATGGGCCTGGCTTTATCACTGGTGTGGTGGGAGACACTGTGTGGAGAAAAGGTGGAGGACCTGGCTTAGTCTTTGGTGGGTTGGAGGTGGCGGGTGTGGGAATGGGGAGTAGGGGAGGGTAGTGGGGCAATGAGGATCCTGAGTTGGGGGAAGGCGAGCAGGGGAGTGCTTGGAACGTGACTTGAGGACTCACTTCCAACCAATGGGAAATGCATCATCAGCATGCATTCCAATCCTTAGGCAATTATGTATAAGGATGATCAAGTTGAAGCAATAGCCCTCAAAAATTTTAAAATATCACATGTGCAGACGTACCTGGTTCTAAAAGCAACTGAAGTCGATGGGTTTAACAGATCTAGAACCACCCTTCTGTAAAAGCACATACCTCCTAATTCACACTCCGGGGTGAAAGAAATGTCATCGAGTGCAAATTCTAAGGGCTCCTTTACTCCTGATTCAGCTTCGAAGGCCACTTTGAAAGGACTGTTGCTAGAAAGCACCACACTGGCATATATCCATGCATTTCTTTTATTTCCAGCTGCTGACCACATTAAAATATCCATTCCAGATTCTTCAATAGTGTACACCTATTATAAGAAAGCAAAGAAAATGTGTTTTTGTCAGTCATTGAGTGCCTTGTTGGATGGCCCATACATGGGCCTTTGAATAGCTCGCTTGGCTGCACTCCAGGCCTCAGTACAGAAGGGGAAGGAGTTCGTGCACCAGTTTCCTTCTGTGTTGCAATCTATCACTTGGACATTCTCCCAGCCTCTTGCCTTTCTAGGCAGGCCTGACTAGGTGGTAGAGAACCCTCGTTGCCAACCTCAAGGTGGGGCCTGGAGATCTAAACGTGCAACCAATCTCCAGATAACAGAGATCAATTCCCATAAAGAACATTGCTGCTTTGGAGGATGGGCTCTATGGCATGATGTCCTGCCGAGGTCTCTATCCTACCCAGACCCCTCAGACACCACCCTTGACTTTTCAGGAAATTTCCCAATATGCAGCTGGCATACCTGGAATGACTTAAATAGTATCTTGCAGGCCCTAAAGAATTACCCCCTTCTTCCCTTCTTAAATACTATCATGCAGACCCCTGATTCTATTCCATCATTCCTTGCAACTGGCCCAATGCTGTCAATGCTTTGCTGGCTCTGGATGTTTCTGCTAGTTGTCAGGAGCACATGCTGGCTGTTGTCCTGAGCTGTGCAGCCAATAACCACCTGGTAGGTGAGCGTGGGTGTGATGGCTGGGTTATTTTTTACCCCCTCTCCCCAACATCACCCACCCTTAGTGGCTGTGGCTGAGTTTTCTTTCCCAGCCATCTGGGATACCCAGGGACTGTAGACCTTTAAAGACCTGTACAGATTCTCTTACTGTGATAAATCCTCTGATATAGAGAAACCTAGCATAATACAGTAATTGAAATGCATCAGCAACAAATTAAGAAGTCCCAGTTCAAATCTCATTTATGTGACGAACATACTCGGTGTTGGTGTAAGGATTGTGTATGTGAAATACTTTCCAATCTCCAGCGCATTTACCCTATGTATTACTGTGCTTATCTGAAACTATGCCACTGTTGCTCTTTGAATTCAGGAGATGATTTATTCTCTGAATAGATGAGATTGGTACTTTTTCATTTCCAGATGATCAAATTAGTTAGTTGCAAATGGAGCTAAAAGCCATTAAAATGTGTAAACAACAATCTTTTGATTGGAAATATAAAGATGTGGGTGGTTTTCTTTCTTTTCTTCTCTCTCTTTCTGTCTCTTTGCTTGACATTTTGCTTGGCAAACAATAGCTAATTACGTTGAACATCTGCATTCTGAAAAAGGAATCCACCTGCTGGAAAGGCTGGAATTGATATAAGATGTTTATTGATGCATCTTGGTTCCATAAGGAGACTGTTTCATAAATGTGTTTTTATAAAAGGTGGAAGTTATTTTCTGATCTCTGGTCTCAATTTGGTGACACACATTTGATTCCCTGTGGAATTAAGAGTGACTCTGCAAGAATATAAGACTTCAATATCCTACAATTTGCAACTAACTCAACTAAATACTAACTTGACAACTTAATACTTGACAGCTCAGCTAAATACCTGACAACCTTGATCTCCTCATTCCTCTTCCCACCCCCATCTGTGGGGTTTGAAAAACATCAAAGGGAGGTAGATTGGCCAGATACTGCCCCAGCCCCTCATGCAGAATCTACTCCCCTTCGATGCTTCTCAAGCCTTGTGAGTTTGCTGTAGTGCTGACTTCAGCTTGATAGAGACTGGTCTGCAAACAAAGCACAAGTGTATAATTTATATTGCAGTTAAAATTTAATAATATGGGAGATACTGTAACAAGCCATTTTTCCCTACTAAGGGGACAAACAAAGCTTCCTAAGATTTTTGGGATCTACAGTTCAATGTGAACTGTAAATCTTTCCCTGAGTTTCCAGGTTAGGTTTGGTGATTTTGGTAAACTTAATCTTAGAAAAGCCTGAAAAAAGCCATATCAGCTTTTTTTCAGATTACTGTTACTGACAAAAAAGTGTTTGGTTTTTTGGCTTTTCAAATCTCCCTCCTCTCTGCTGCCATTTCCCAAGCCAATGGAGGGGGAGTGAGTGAGAAAGATCTCCTCACCCTCGTATTCAACTTGAAAAGCATCAGAACTTGGAAAGCATTAGAAGGGGTCCATTGGCCAAATCCAGTTCAGCCATGCAAGCAAGATTTAATTCTCTGATGCTTTTAAAGTTCCGCCTGTCAGGGGATAAGTTGCAGAAAGAAGAGTTTGGATTTGAGATCCTCCTGGCATTTCTCCCGGCAAGGAGGGATTCCAAGGAAACCCACCAAGTTTCTATGGCAGAGTAAAGATTCAAAGTTGGGCTTCCCAGATCCTACACTTTAACCATTATATCACATTGCCTCAAAGATGTAGCTACCAGGGAGGCAGGAGGGGCACGCATTGCACCGGGCACGTGCCTGGGTGGGGGGCGCAAAAAATTCAGGGTTCCATTGTGGGTTTTTCGTATCGTGCGTTTTCATTTGTTACCGGTAGGGGGCAAAGTGAATTTTAGCGCAGCACCAAAATTTCAGAGATTTTTTGGAATGACGGTCTGGTGATACCAACCAGCCAGTGAGCTTTGGCGCCAGGGGTCAAAAGTTATGGACTCTCTGGGTAAGGTACTTCCCCCATTGTTTCCAATGGGAGCTATTAGGAGATGACAAATGCCAAATCTCTTTGGAACTAACCTTGGACCCTCCCGGAACCAAACTTCATTGAACCGGTGGTAGTCATCTGGTGGCGCATACACCCCTAAAGCATACCCTGAAATAAGCGATGCTGCTATTTAATAATGTAAAATTCCGACAGCAGGCACCCCCCCCCCCCTCAGGATTCTCCTTTTAAATCCACCCCCTTTGGCATGGATTTAAAGGGAGAATCTGAGGTCCCCAGTTTAAACATTGAGAGTGATGCTGTTTCAGAGTGGGGGATAATCCATTTACATCATCACTTTCGGCAATATCTGCATCCTGGGGACCCCAGATTCTCCCCTTTAAGGTGGATTTAAGCGGTGAATCTGGGCTCCCCAGTTTGGCACCATTGAAAGCGGATGCTGTTTCGGTGGGCCCCAGCATCACAGCAGCAGCCACCCATGGTGTGTGTGTGTGTGTGTGTGTGTGTGCGCGCGCGCGCGCAAAACTCTTTTTCACTGGGCTCAATTTCCCCTGGTTACACCTCTGCATTGCCTCTCTATTTATTTATTTATTTATTTATTATTTATTTTCAGATTTCTAGACCGCCCCATCCCCTAGGGGCTCTGGGCGGTGCACAACATAATGACCATCAGGTACAGTTAAAAACAACTAAAACTTTTAAAAGCAGCGGTAAAATAGAAACTGACTATAATAGATAAATTAATGTATAAGATGGCATCCGCAATCCCAATTTCAAACCCTCTTATGGGAGGGAAGAGCAGCAAATCCCAAGATGACAGGCGCAGATGTACGGCCATGGGAGGGGGGGGGCACCATCAACGGCTGGTACCTCCAAAGGCCCGGCGGAACAGCTCCGTCTTACAGGCCCTGCGGAACTCTGTCAGGTCCCGCAGGGCCCGGACAGCTGGTGGTAGAGCGTTCCACCAGGCTGGGGCCAGGGCTGTAAAGGCCCTGGCCCGTGTGGAGGCCAGCCGTATCATCGAGGGGCCAGGGACCACCAGTAAGTTGGCCTCTGCTGAACGAAGAGGCCGTATTGGGACATGTGGGGTGATGCGGTCCCGAAGATACGAAGGTCCCAGGCCGCGTAAGGCCTTAAAGGTCAACACCAACACCTTGAAAATGATTCGGAACTCTACTGGGAGCCAGTGCAGCTGGCGTAGCACAGGCTGGATATGATCCCAGATGGCATTACCTGTAAGCAGACGCGCAGCTGCATTTTGGACCAGTTTTAACTTCCGAATCAGACGCAAGGGAAGGCCCGCGTAGAGCGAGTTACAATAGTCTAATCTGGAGATGACCGCTGCATGGATCACTGTGGCTAGGTCGGTCTGGGAGAGAAAGGGGGCCAACCGCCGGGCCTGGCGAAGATGGAAAAAAGCAACCCGGGTTATATGGGCCACCTGGGTCTCCATTGATAGAGACGAATCCAGGTGGACCCCCAGGTTGCGTACGGAGGGGGTCGGAGCCAATGAGACCCCCTCCCACACCGGCGGCTGAAACGTCCCCCTCTCCCCCTCACGGCCCAGCCAGAGGATCTCCGTCTTCGATGGATTCAGTTTTAACCTGCTCTGTCGCAACCAACCAGCAACCGCCTCCAAACAATGCTGTAGAGCTGCAGGGGCGGCGGCTGTTCCCCTCTCCATCAACAGAATGAGCTGAGTGTCATCAGCGTACTGATGACAGGACAGCCCAAAACTCCGTACCAGCTGAGCAAGGGGTCGCATGTAGATGTTAAATAACAGCGGGGATAGTAATGCCCCCTGGGGTACACCGCAATGAAGCGGGCACTTCCTGGAGGCTTCATCCCCGCACCTCACTTGCTGAGTCTGCCCCCGGAGAAACGAGGCAATCCATTGAAGGACAGTGCCCCGCACTCCAGAGGCAGCCAGGCTGTGGGCCAAAAGGTCGTGGTCGACCACATCAAACGCTGTGGTAAGATCCAACAATACCAACAGCGCCGATCCGCCCTGGTCAAGCTGCATACGGAGCGTGTCTGTGACGGCGACGAGAACAGTCTCCGTCCCATGCCCAGCACGGAAGCCGGACTGGAAGGGGTCAAAGGCTGATGTGTCATCCAGGAAACCTTGAAGCTGCTCCAACACCACTCTCTCAATTACCTTCCCCAGAAATGAAAGATTCGAGACGGGGCAGTAATTGGCCAGATCTCCAGGATCTAATGATGGTCTTTTTAAGAGTGGGTGGACCACTGCCTCCTTCAGCCCATCTGGGAAAACTCCTTGCTCAAGGGAGTTGTTGACGATACTCAACAGATGGGGCCGTAGCTCCGCTCGGCAGGCTTTCACAAGCCAAGACGGGCACGGATCCAGAGGACAGGTAGTAGGTCTAACAGCAGCTAAGGTCCTGTCAACAGCGGCTTCACGGAGCAGGGAAAACTGGGCCAAACAAGGGCCAGAAGACGGCAAGGGAGTCTCCAGTTCGCTAATTGTAGCCAACGTAGGTGGAAGGTCGTGGCGGAGCGACGCAACCTTATCCGCAAAAAAGCTCATAAAGGCCTCACAGCTAATATCCAATTGAGAATTTGATGACCTTTCTGACAGAGAGGTCAATGACCGAATTATACGGAATAATTGAGCCGGGCGGGAGCTAGCGGACGCGAGGGAGGAGGAGAAGAAAGCCCTCTTTACCTCCTTCGTCGCCATCTCATAGGCTTTCATAAGCGTCCTATAAGATGTTCGCGCAGCTTCATCGCGAGACTTCCTCCATACTCGCTCTAATCGTCTAAGGCCCCGTTTCATCTGACGCAACTCCTCCGTATACCACGGAGAGCGTCGAGAGCGGGGGCGTAGAGGACGCCGGGGGGCAACAACATCGATGGCATCGGAGAGCCGGGCATTCCAGTCCTCCACCTGCTCATCGAGTGTGCCGGCGGGTTCAGGGTCCCGCAGAGCATTCAGGAAACCAAGTGGATCCATGAGTCTCCGCGGGCGGGCATAAATAAGCCCGTCGCCTAGACGGGGGCGTTGTGGCAAGTCCACCCGGACCTTCAGGGCATAATGGTCGGACCATGGCACTCTATCAATAGAGGATACGACCAGATTTATCCCCGACCCGAAGACCAGATCCAGCGTGTGCCCGGCCTCATGAGTGGGACCAAAGTTTATTAAGGAGAGGCCTAGCGTCGCCATGGATGACACTAGGTCCGCGGCCACTATACATGAGGCGGCATCGACATGGACGTTGAAGTCACCCAAGACAATAAGTCTGGGGAACCGCAACGCCCAGTCCGACACCACCTCCAGTAACCGTGACAGGCTGTCTCTCGGTGCGCTAGGCGACCGGTACACCAGGAGGACAGCCACCCTCTCCAAGGTCAACCACTCCAGGCTGACACACTCTATGCCGGTGATCTCCGGAATGGGGACTGCCCTAAAGGGAATAGACTCACGGATGAACAATGCCACCCCCCCCGGCCCTGTGTTCGTGATCGGTGAAGACATGCGAAACCCGGGGGCACGACTTCGCCCAGGGCGACGGTTTCACCTTCGCGCACCCAGGTTTCGGTAATGCCTGCCAGGTCCACCTGCTGGGCACCGAGAAAATCTCAGAGCATCATGGTCTTGTTGTTGATGGACCTGGCATTAATTAACACCAAGGACGAAGCAGAGTGTCCCTGATCCCGACCACCATCGTTTCTTGGGATAGGTCGGAGGTCAGAAGGTGTGCGGGCATAACCGTATCTCGCACGTCTTCTATCATATGGCCGCCGCCTACCGCAGTATCGACCCCGTCCCATTAATACAGGGATCCCCAGCCCCAGAGTTGGTGCCTCCATGAATATGCTACTTCCCTCTATCTAAACCTATCTAGCCCTAGCCTGTCTAACCCTGGTATACAACCAGGCTGATAACTAACTAATCACAACTAATGCCTGAAACACTACAATAAAATTACAATTACAAATGATGGTTACAAATACATTCCAAATATGGCAATGAGCCTTTAAACAAGAGAAATGTAATAAAAGAGGGGGGGGGATTTGGGAGATCGAGGCCGGGAGAACACTAAATAGCCGCCGAGGGGGGCTGCTGCCACCAAGTCCCCCTACTGTTGGGCTTCCCAGTGAGCTCTGTGGGAATGGTGGTAAATACAAGAAACAAAGAATTGCCACAATGTAGATGAAGGGCGAGGGGCTCACACCACCCAAGCCAGTCGCTCATTCGTGGGCCAGCTGGATTGAAGAAAAACCCACAGAGGCGACAATCTAAGGCTATAATCCAATTGACAGCCCGAAAAGGCCTGGCCCCAATTGTCCTAGTTGATCCCAAGGTAAAGGGGCCCAGGATCTGGAGCTGTGTCCTGAAACGCAGCCTGCTCGGCCCTCTCACGACCGGCTGGCGCGTCAGGGGAGAGGTAACAGCGTCTTCAGGTGTTAATACTTTAACAGCTCCCCGCCGTGTCAATGGCCCTTTGGGCAGGTTCCACGTCCGTCGCTGCAAGAATGCAAAACCGGAGCGTCGCAGAGTGACACGTCGCGTCGTGGGTGTGGTCTTCGCCGAGTTAGTTGTCCCTCGGGCTCCTCTGGTCGACTCCCAAGCCGTTACGGCCGAGTCCAGAGTTATATGTCCACGAAGCCTCTCGGCTAATCTCCACGGGGAGGGAGAGACAGGGGTTTCTGCCACTAACCCCTGAGCTACTCCCACTTCAGACGTAACATCCAAGCACTCTCCCTGGAACACGTCCAATCTCCCAAGGGCCCTCGAATCGACGGGGCCCACGCCGGGGCGGGGGGGGGAATCTCTGCCACCGATTCCCGACCCTCTACTACTGACTCTCCAGGGGACCCTCTGGTCGGCACCAGGGCGAAGACCTGCACTGGGGCGGGAGAAGGAGTCTCTGCCGCCGGCTCCTGATGGTATGGCCGTCCAGTAACTCCGTCCCCCTGCGCCAACCCTCCGAGGCCCGGGAAGCAGCCGCGGCGGGGATGGCAGAAACGGCCGAGACGGAGGCCCCCACCAGAGCGGGGGGGAGGGACGCAGAGAAAGCGAGGAGTCAGGTACCTCATCCCGTCGATTCACTCCGTTTCGTCTTATGTTGTTGCAATTTACTTCGCCCACGGTTTGTTTTCGGTTCGTTTGTCTCGCTGCGCCTCGCCCCAGATTATTGTGCCTTATTGTGCCTTACGTTGAAACGCTCACCAGGCGGTCTTATGGCTTCCAGTCTCAAACTCCCAGACCCCCTACGTCCGGGTACAAACAGTAGAGCAGTAGAACAAGCAAAGAGTTCGGCGGCTAGCTAAAAACTATGAGAATTATGAATTAAAATCCAGTTTGTGCGGAGCTCCGCTGCTCAGCTCCGTCGCGGGCGCCATCTTCCTTCCGGGTGGACTTCTGCTTGGCAGGCAGGCAGGCGAACCAACAGGAGGCTCTGTCTCAAGCAGGGCTGGACAGGCTGGCTGCCTTGGGCTGCTGGTGGAACTCCTGTTGTAGCTGCCAGGCCCCACCCCCTACAGGTGTTTCCAATGGGGTGGGTGGGGAAGGACTCTCACTCCTTCCCAGTGGCAGCAGGCGGCAGCTCACCGGGTGGACTTCTGCTTGGCTGGCAGGCAGGCGAACCAACAGGAGGCTCTGTCTCAAGCAGGGCTGGACAGGCTGGCTGGCATATTGTATTTAAATGTTTTTGAATGTTGAAATGACCTTGGGCCAATCACTCTCTCTGGCTGGTCTGTTTTGTAGGGTAGATTTGTGAGGATAAAATGGGGGAGAGTGATGATGTAAGCTCCTTTGAGTCCTCATTGGGGAGAAAAGCAAGATATAAATCTCTGAATAAATGAACACTTATTTTAACCAAATAAAATATTTTTAAATGTTGAAATGTTAACAAGCTGATGTTAGATAACTTGCAAATTCTTGTTCTTGATTAAGCCAGAAAATAAATGAAAAATCAAATACCCTGATATTAAATACCCAGGATATAAAATACAATGAGGAAAACATTCTCATAGGGGTGCTAGAGCAAATTCTGTATCAAGTACTAGTATGATTCAGTATCATTTAATCCTTCAGGGAACACAATGATGGCATGAAGCCCTTTCTAAGAGAGATATTCCAAGATCTCAGAGTTGCATTGCTTTGGATTTATGGCCTTCAGCATTGCTTTGGATTTACGGCCTTTATGGCCTTATAGTCTACTTTAACCATTTTATCTAGTGCAGGGGTAGGCAACCTTTACCACCCAAAGAGCCATTTGGACCTGTTTTCCACGGCCCCGAAGATCTACCTAGCCGGAGAGGCGACTCCACACAGAGCCTCCTCCAGTTCAGCCCCTCCACTCACCTTTCCTTCCAGCGCTGCTCTGGAGGGCTGGAGGGACACGCCCACACTACCCTCCAACGTCCAGGCCTTGTGGAGCTGCAGTATAAGGCTGAAAGAGCCGCGGGTTGCAGACCCCTGATCTAGTGCCTGGAATAAGATTCTTTACCTGAACTCCGGATAGGATGGAAGCTGGAAGTGATTTCGATAAGATTTGCTTATCAGGAATAATAAGCACATAGGGTTGCATTCCAGGCTGAATCAGCAACTTCAACAGATTTCCCTTTCCTGCTGCAGACCACCTTCCCCTACTATCTCCCAGGGAGTTTGGTGAGCTGCAGTTGGATGATGGAGGAAGGAAAATGCCATTCTACCCACCCATAATATACAAAACTTCTTTGCATGCTGATACAGTGCAATTTTTTGAGCTAAATTTGATCAGGTGAAGGTCCTATATTGCTGCCACTTTTTATAATCTCTGCTATAAAATTTAGCTGAGAGAATGTCCTAGCTCTACTTTTGATTTCAGGCAAATGAATGTGAACTCAAGGACTGAACAAAAGGCATTGGAAGAGCCTTTTAACTGTTATAAAACATTTCTGACTGACAGTAGGGAACATGAGAAATTCATTTCTGGATTATATGGAATGCCACAGCTTGTATTTACATAGTACTACTACACGAAATTGAAAAATTCAATGATTCCTTCCAAGAGAACAGAAAAGTCCAATATTTGAAATGAGGATAAGCTAGAGGTGACAATCAGTAGGTGGTAGAGGGCAAGGCGAAGCTAAAATAGTTCAGGAAAGGCTTTGTTTAAAAAGTAGAGAGAAACAGTTTGACGGTCACGGAGAAGAAGATGACAACCTACAGAGGCAGCAGCAGAACCAAAGGCACAAAAGCAGCTGGTAGAAGCTGGTACATGTGAGGAAAATCAAAGGAAATGCAAGAATTGTAAAGATAAAGATGTGAAGAATTTTAAATATAAAGTAGAGAAAGGGTCTACCTCAGGATTCATATGATTGGTTAAGAAAGGAAATTTTAGGCTTGATGAAGGGGAAAGGGAAAATGCCATAACTGTGGTATAACATTCTGCTTTATTCTTGGACTCCTTATTCTGTAAAGACACCTTTCTGTAGTATTTTGAGGTAACATGTTATTTTGCTTCCTTGCCTTCCTTAGCGTTTTTTTTGCTGCCACCACAGGCTCTTGCATTAGAATTCTTAGTTGAACCTAAAGAACAGGATGCCTTAGTTAAACCTGGTGGATTAACAGACTGGTCAGCATGTGGAGATGAGTGAAATAAGGGGATCCATGCTGTCAAAATATGGGCGTTTTCCTCACCCCACTCTCCCCTCCTCAGCTGGGCTCAGGGACATCGCCTTCCTGGTTTCTTGACACTGGAAGCGTCGTACCAGGTGTGGTCCCCGGCTTCCTACGATGGCCAGCTCTGCACGGTAGGTGCTTCAAGAGTCACCATTGGTTGGACGCAATTCGGTACGCCTGGACTGGCCAGCGTGTTCTTTCTGAGGGACCGTGACAGCTTGGCCCGATCAGGGCAGCTTCGCCGGTTGTATTTACCGCCCCAGCAGTGGGGGAGGCGAGGGGGACCCCACGCTACTTGCGCTCAACAAAAGGTAAGTGGGAAAACTGTCTTCTCTTAAGCATAATAGGGTTTATTATACACCGCCCTGAGCCTTCGGGGAGGGCGGTATATAAATATAATAAATAAATAAATAAATAAATAAATAAATAAATAAATAAATAAATAAATATATTTAGGAGTATGTAAACATAATGGTTTCAGTAAAGTTCATAAGTGTAATGGTTTTTAAATAGGTTCAGTTCTTCTTTCTCTAAAGTTCCTTAAACAGACCTAGCCGCAAGGGTTTCTTTTCTTCAAGAGGCATCCAACAGGCTTATTTTCCTCATTTGCCTCTAACAGTGCAATTCAGGTTTTTTTTGCAGGGGTGATGGGCGGTTCCCTTGCATGCCGGTTTCATGATGGCAAAGCCAATAACACCACATTACCTTCGGTAAGGGCTTTCAAGTGGCACAGAAGATGTATATGTTCCGCAACCCCTCCCACCTCCAATATCACCCCATTGCTGCCAATGGCTTTACAACAAGCAAATTTATAGGGCCAAGGGCCAGCATTCCCCAGGTGGCTGTAGTGCTTTTCACCAGAAGTCAGCTGTCACCAGCCCTCGTATCCCAGGAATGCTCCAGCCCCCCTCCTCTGGGCATCTGAAAGGATGCAGGAATTGCTCCACTGCAGCTTGGACTTCCAGATTTCGCTGCAGGAGAGCTGAGCTACGGCCAGCCACCAACGCCTCTGCCCCCTCCACCAGCAGGGGTGCCCCTTGCTCCAGTGGAGAGGGCGGTACTGGCATGGCCGCACCTCGCCGCCAATTTCAATATACCTGCAGATAAAATCGGCATTTAAATTACAGGCAGTACCCGGAAGAGGCAGAGAGGGCAGCGTGGACAGGTCTCTGCAGCCCTCCAGAGCGTACCATGTGGTGTCAGTGGAGGTTACCGGAAAGCGCGGATGGCGTCTCGCCGGTATGGTTCTCAGACCAAGGCTACGGAAAGACACCCGCTTTGCAAAATCTGATTAAGCTGCTTTGTTAAGCACCTCCTGCTTAACAGCAATCTCTAGGGATGCTACTCTTCCAGTCCTCTCAAGGTACCGTAATTTCGCACGTATGTTCAGCCCTTAGAAAGCTCATGTGCGTAGAAGGCGGATTTTCTTACTTCATTCAAGATGGAAACAGGGACAGATTTCATAAATGTAACAAACAGCTGTGTCAGCTGACAGAATCCATCTTTTCTGCTCAAAAATCATTTCAAAACTATAGCTTTCATTGCAGTTAACATTAGGAAGACCTCTGATTAGACAAGTCTATAAATGTCTTTAACAAAATTGCATATAACATTAGAATGCTGCTTCCAAACCATGAAAACAGCACAAAAAGTGCTTATCTAGTTTTTCCCTCAAAAATGCGCTGAAGTAATAAAAAAATTAGTCATTTTTAATGAAACTGCCCTGTCCTTTGCTGTAATTTATTACACCCCAGTTCACAGCAATTTATGTAATATGAACTGCCTAACAAGCTGGAAAAATGAAACATTGGATATATATTATCACAAGGGGAATTAATTTTGCTCTAAGTTCCAGTATTACAGCAATATGTTGAAGTAGCACCACAGTGCAGGGATGCCAAACAGTGAAACTGCAATTACTTTCCACTTCTCCTTCCTGGTAGTAAAACAATGTGGGGCACCGAGGTTTCAAATCAAGGATGTTGGAGAGAAATCACGTACTTTATCAATGATTTTGTTGAATGGTTTCACTCAGTAAATCTCAGATACACATACCTTAGGGTAAGTTGGAGAAATCAATTAAGGAAGAGATCATTCCCAATTCCAACACTGCAAAGTCACAATAATACAATTCTTTGGCAGAAATATTTATTTATTGAAAGTGTTCATCCGCAGCTTCCCCTCAAATGCTCAAGGCACAAGGGAAACAAAGTTAGATCATAGTATGGGGATAATTTGAACTGGCAACCTTGACTTAGTTTAAACTGTTCAAAGTGTTTAAGAAACATAGACTCTGCTTTTAGACATTAAGCTTTTTTTTTTTTGGCTTACCTTTAACACTCCAATTTGGGCTGAATTACATGGCCAGAACCAGAAGCGTAGTCTACATATACCCGTGCTGGCTGGAAAATATGTGGTGGTAACAATTCTGGCTCTATCTCCTTCTTGTTGAGAAGATGAATTGATGTACAGAAAATGACGTCCATTGCCTTTGAGTGGATGGAAATGCTTTGTCAGTGCTGGCAATGGATTACAAAGGAAGAAACACCATTCTTTAAAATGCCATACACGAGGTCATTAATTGCACCCTTTTGCAGGTTTGAACAGAGAGACAGCTTTCTAAATCCATTGATTTCCATGGACTTGGAAGAGTGTAACCTACTAACCTTCCCTAGTATGTGCACAGTGTGCCATGAATTTTGAACTTATCTGCTCAGTGTCAAGCCTCCAGTGGCTCGGTTTCCTTTGAAAACAAGGCCTTTGCTGTCCACAGAATTTGACGTGGGACGTTTGATTCAGTCGCCTATGAGCAGGACCTCTTTTCAAGGAGTGGTGATTTGTGTGGTTACCATTGGTTAAAAATATTAATGGTGAAGTTGTCATTTGAACATATCACTTCAATCAGCTTCTGAATTAGCAAACCACTGAAATGCTTTTGTGTATTGTATATTGTGGCATGCTAAAATCCAGAGTTGGACCTGTAGTCATGAATTCATTCAACAATTTTATGACAGATATTTACAATCCCAGTGGAATTTTTTCCCCATACATTGAAGAATAACCTGGAAAATGGTGATGCTAATCAGAAGAAAGGGGAATTGTGACATTCATGGGTACTTAGTGTGGCTTTCTTTGAGCCAAACAGCATCCGAGTTACATGAGTTTACCACTGGGATTAGCGGCCAAACTGCACCTGCAAGTTTTTAGTGTTAGCTGCATTCAGAAGTGCTGCAGGAGCCCAACTCTGATCAAGATTGCAACAAAGTGGGGAACTGTTCCTGACTACATGCCCTGGGTGATTATTTGCCCTCTCATGAACTCCATGCGCATGTGCAGTCCATGTGCAGTCTCTGACATGGAACTTTCCTCTCTTATGGCCTCTCCTGTGCTATCTGGGCTCAGGAGAATGGAGCTGGTGGGGGAAGCTCCTCTGTTCCCTGGGCCACAGTGAGAATCAGAATCAATCAGAATCAATCTTGTTCTTGTTCTTATGTTCTTATTTGATCCTCCTTGATCTGAGATTGCAAATGCCTTAGCAGACCAGGTGCTCAGGAGCAGCAGCAGCAGCAGCAGAAGGCCACTGCTTTCACATCCTGCATGTGAGCTCCCAAAGGCACCTGGTGGGCCACTGAGAGCAGCAGAGTGCTGGACTAGGTGGACTCTGGTCTGACCCAGCAGGTTTGTTCTTAAGCCCTGTGGTACTTTTAAATTACCATTGTTTTTTTTTAAAAGAAGAAGCTACAGGTAGGGCTGCTAGCTCTGGGTTCAAAAATACCAGGAGATTTGGGGGGAAAGCCTGAGGAGAGTGGAGTTTGGAAAGGTGAGGGATTTCAAAACATTGTCAAGTATATAATTCCACAGAGTCCACTTTCCAAAATGGCCCTTTTCTCCAGGTGAACTGATCTCTGGTATATGGAAATCAGTTGTAAATCCAGGAGACCTCCAGCTACCACTTGGAGGTTGGCAACCTTATTCTTGGGGAACAAAAGCAGATCATGCAAAATGTAAAGGAAAAAATATGTTGCAAGTACGAAAGAGTGTGTGTGGTTTGTCAAGCCCCTGGGAAAAGAAAATCACTGATGTTAGAAGTGCTGCTAATTCATTATTCAATATTTAGACGGCCAGTTATTGGTGCATATTTTTAGACTTTTTCATGGTTTCTTTTATGTCTACACCCTTATGTCTACACCTAACATTTTAGAAAATGCTAGACTTTTCATGGTTTCTTTTATGTCTACACCCTTTGTTCCTTGGCGTTTCCCTATTTCTTATAACTGTGGCTTAGATTTTTCCCATATGAAGACTTCAGTTATAATAACATAATTGACAATTACCCCCAAAGCACCTCACGGGCTGCTTTTATCTACTTTACTGCTTTTATCTACATTACTGGATAAAGAGAGTTATCTGCTGTTTTCATGAAAACAGAAAAACAGCGACTAACGAACTATCCCCAAAGTTGCTGTTTATTAATTATTCAGACGCTACTGCAAAACATGGTCAATACCAGGGAAACCCAAGCCAGGTAATATAGATCCTACATACAGTATATTTTTATTCCTTCAAAACACTGTCAATTTTTCTTGGTTTTTTTTCCCAAATGTATGGTCTAATGTTTAATTAATGTTTAATTCCCAAATGTATGGTCTAATGTTTAATTAAACAATAATTTCTGTTTGGCATGTTAACTCTATAGATTCATGCTGCTTCTCCTCTGCAGAAGAAATACAAATAAACCTTCACAATTTTTTCAGATTCATTGGAAAGACTCCAGGATCTTAGATTCTAAGGTAAGTAGAGGTTCAAGGACTTTCGCAAAACAATGTTAGGTGTGGAGCTGAAAAAACACAGGATCATGAAGCCAGTGTGTCATTTGGATGACTACAGCATGTGCCTCAGGGGGTTCCTTGTCAAATGGAGCCCCCCATCCAGGTATAAATGCAAATCCTGCTGTACCCCACACAGCCTCTGTGCCTGCATGGAATCTATCTTTTTTACCATCACTGCACACATTTTTCTTTACCATCTGTGCAGGGGGTGATTAAACAGGGACATCTAGGAGCATGATCAGTACAGTTCTTGTCATTCTACACTGGTTCCAGTTTGGCTTCTGGATTGTCCTTTTTCAGGCAATTTTCTAACCAGTACCTCTGCCTCACTCATCTGCATGCAGTGTTACAGACAGCTTAGCCTGTCATTCCCCCATGAATCCTGAGAGCAGTTCACAAGGGTGGATTCTGCACATCACGTATATAACATCTATAGCAGTGGTGGCGAATCTATGGCACGGGTGCCACAGGTGGCACTCAGAGCCCTCTCTGTGGGCACACACAGAGTTGCCTCCCCACCCCCCACACATCTAGGCTGGCCTGGGCCACATTAAACCTAAGACGTAGTTTTGGGGAAGCAGTGTAGGGGACCCTGTTAAGCGCTGTTAAGCCTCACTGATTTTCACGTGAAGAACTAAAGCGTGATCCTTTACCAGGGAGTAAGCTTGGTTGCTGGCAATGGGGCTTGCTTCTGAGTAAACCCTCCTAGGATCGTGATTCACCCATTGGAAGAGTTGCACGGTTGCTACAAAGCAAAGCCACCGACTCCCACCAAGCTTACTCCCGAGTAACGCATGCCTCAAAGTCAATCATTTTTTCTAAATAAAAACCTCAGTATTCAGGTTAAATTGCCGTGTTGGCACTTTGCGATATATGAGTGGGTTTTGGGTTGCAATTTGGGCACTCGGTCTCGAAAAGGTTCGCCATTTAATACTCGATCTATAGGAAGTTATAAAAAGCTTTTATAAAAAGTTATAAAAAGCACAGCTCTCTCCCCCAAAACGAGTTTAGTCCGTTATATTCCTCTCAACCCAGGTTTTTTTAAAAAAATCACTAAACTAGCTATCTTTTCCCCAAAACCTGGGTTGAAGACGATTCCTGTCTGCTGACAGAATGCAAGCAGGCAGGAAATGCTTTATTTCTCCCACCCAAACCTCTTATTTTTGTTTTCGCTGCTTGCTCCCACCATTCTGTGTGCTGCAGGTGATTCTCCGTGGACATTCCCCAGAGAGGTTTCCTCTGTTTGCACTTCCTCTGTTTGCTATTTCACTGTAAAAAGCAGATGAATAAAGTTTGTTTTGCCTGGCAGTCCTGTACACATGTCGTTTTTCCTTTTTTAGTTTTCCCTGTGAAGCTATGGCAACACAATTAGAGAAGCTTTAATATGCATATATTTGTATCACTGTAGTTTTGCAGACATCCCCTACAAAATAAAGAAAAATGACACATGCACAGTATTACCAGGCAAAACGCACTTTATTCATCCACGTTTTACAGTGAAATAGTAAATGGATGAGCTGCAAGCAGAGCAAATCTCCTTAGGGAATCTCCATGGAGAATCTGCTGAAGCACTCAAAATGGTGGGCGCCACTGTGAAACTGACAAGAGCTCTGTGCAGCTCTTGGAAACCCTATGGGGCTGCCGCAAGTCAGCTGTGACTTGACAGCACTTTCCACCACCACCAAACAGTGTTACACCTTTCCAAACCCATTCACTTCAATGGATTCTGAAGGGCATAGCTCTCTTTAGGATTGTTGGATTAGAAATTAAAAGCTCAGATGTAAACTGCCAGTCTGTCATGAAACTCACTGGATAATCTTGGGTTAACCACACTATCTCAGTTTAGACTACATCACTGGGATTTTGTGAGAATAAAAATGGAGGAATGGAAAACCTCCTAGAGGTCTCTGAGAGAAGGAACAGTATCAAAATGTGAACATTAATATTAACTTTGCTAGTGCAACAGCAGCACATCCTTTAACACAGTTGCATTTATAATGTATGACCTTCCCATTATGATGCTGAGACTTATGTAGTCTGAAGAAGTCAGTAAATGTGTGTCGTCAATGGCTAGGCAGAGCCACTGTGCTGGGTCCTATCAGTGTGAAGAAGCGAAAATTATTCCAAATGCTGTTCATTTTGAAACATGAGCAAAGCAATCAGACAAGGGACTCAAATTGATAGGGAATGGGCATTGCAAACAGGTCAGTCTGATTTCTGAATAATTGTTTTCCAAACACCAAAATCACCCATTTTTTAGCCCCAGTTGCTAGCTCTGAATGACCTACTTCTTTATTGCTGTGTGATGATTGTTGCAGGCATTTTAAAAGTATGCTGGACAACTTGCACAAAGAAACCTACTACAATAAAAGACTAGATTGTCACCAAGTGTTCACTTTAACTGAAAACTGTCATTCCTGTCATGACACTTAATTCTCTATTATTTATAAAATTCAGCTGGAAGACCATCAATACCTGTGTAAATAGTTCAACAACAAAATTATTCATCACTGCAGTCCCAGAAAGAGGGAAAGTTAAAAGTGCCACTTTCATTTACATTGAAGATGAATGCAGGTGTGTGTGTGTGCTGCTAAATCACAGCTGGCTTATGATGACCCTGTAGGGTTTTCAAGGCAAGAGATGTCCTAAATAAAAAGTATGTATGCATCTCATTTAATGGACCATTATTTTAAGAAATGAGCAGTCAATCCAACCATCACAGTGGATCAGAAATTATATCATCAGGACTACTTAGAAAAGAGCTAGGACAGTGGTGGCGAACCTATGGCATGGGTGCCAGAGGTGGAACTCAGAGCCCTCTCTGTGGGCACGCACAAACAGAGTTCATTATGTGGGGGAAAATCACTTCCCCTCCCATTATTATATTTTAGGGCTATTTCCATTGGTTAAATGAGATTATTATTAGCATTAAACCTAAGACCTGGTTTTGGGGAAGCAGTGTAGGTTACCCTGTTAAGCGTTGTTAAACCCCACTGATTTTCATGCAAAGAACTAAAGCACAATCCTTTACCTGGGAGTAAGCTCGGTTGCTGGCAACGTGGCTTGCTTCTGAGTAAACCCTCCTAGGGTCGTGATTCACCCGTTCGAAGAGTTGCATGGTTGCTTCAAAGCAAAGCCAACAACTACCACCAAGCTTACTCCTGAGTAACGCATGCCTCAGAGCCAACCATTTTTTCTTAACTAAAACCTCAGTATTCAGGTTAAATTGCCGTGTTGGCACTTTGCGATAAATAAGTGGGTTTTGGGTTGCAGTTTGGGGCACTCGGTCTCCAAAAAAGATTTCCGCCACGTACCGATTAGGAGTAGTATACCATGGCATAGCCCAATCTTGATCATATACCATGCACCTTGTTTCTGGATTCCTCTATCATTTGATGTAGGAAGGACAAATAGCATGGCCTCAGGCCCAAAGTGCCGTCAGATCTCATAGTCAGATCTTGGTGGGAGATTGCCAAGGAAGTCTCTATAGAAAAAAGCAATGGCAAACCACCTCTGTTTCTCACTTGCCTTGAAAGCCCCTTTGCTGGGGTTGCTATCAGTTGGTTTTGCCTTGACATAATATGTATATATATATGCATGTGTACTTTAAAAGGAGAATCTATAGAATTACACTGTTGCTAACTTAAGCAATGGTTAAAATGGCTGAAATCACACTGCTCTGACTTCATTCTCATTCTGTTAGTTACATTTTCAATGATTTCAGTCTAGTTATTTCTCAGTCTTATATTCTATTACATCATCAACACAGAGAGAAAATCACCTTTTGAATGCATTTTTCAATTAGTTACAATAGTATTTAGTTATCACAGGTTGCTTGCTTGCACAACAGAAAAAAAGGATTTGATGTTTGCCACTGAATCTACTTGTGATTCCTTTAGCACATGGTTTGAAGATCTTGGTCCGAGAACTGAAAACCGTCAATCATTTCTCAAAAATGATTTCAAAAGAAAGGTTTATTACCTGGTGTGTGACCTTTACTTGGGCCTTTTCTTTGTATGACAGCACTATTGATAACATGCCAATCAAATTCATCACTGGCATCTTGCATATATCCACACATAGTGGTCCAGTCTTGGCCCTGCATTTCAAAGTTACAGCTTCCTGGAACAGAGGTGTATTGACCTGCCAAAAAAATAAAAAAAATAAATGTTCCCTGATGCATGCCAATCATATCACAATGGATAGTATGTTTTATTAACAGGTGCTATTTCCCCTAAAAGCCCAAATTTACATATGTTAAGAAGAAAAATGAGCTCCGGGGATGATCTATGTGGAAGTTTCACCTCAGTGAATGACTGCAAGGTTAATATCACCAGATTTCTCTTCACTCTCGGAGCTTCATTCTATGAGCAGCTATCTTTATAATACATCAGCCATAGTTGAAAATCCTCTCCTGTGAAAAAAATTTCTGCAATGTAAAGAGTCCCTCCTGCTTTCCAGATGGTATAAGGTACAAACAAACAGGTCTTTGCACAGGCAACATAGCAATGTTTGCTAGCTGTAAAAATGGAAACAGATGTTCGAGCCCCTTCATAAGATGGGCCACTTGAGAGAAATGCTTCTGATTAATTAAATATTTAGCCTCTATGACTTAGGGTTCCCTTGTGCATTTCATTTGCCTAAATTGGTAGCTCCTAGCAGCCAGACTGAACATGGGAATAGGTCAATATGTTAAGTGGAGAAGTGCATAGAAGGGGCTACCTCATGACAGAAAATGGATAGGATATGATGTTTTGAGACATAGGAGATTCTTTACATGATAAGTCAAGGTTCTATACAAGTACAAGACTGTTTGCTTACCCATACACTTTTATTTTTACAAAAGGTTTACCCTTCCCACTTGCTATGTTTCTCCTTGTTTACCAGATGGCTCATTGACTTTGATTCTAGTAGTCCCTGCCTTTCTGAAGCTACTATACATATTGCCCTTCAAGAATTGTGACTGTTTCAGGATTGGATGTGTCAGAGGAAAGAGAAATGCATGAATAGTTTCACAGGGAAACCTGTATAGATACTGTATGTACCCATGATGTGTGTATGTATAAAATATTCCAGTAGTAAGTGAACTATAGACCACCTATTTGCTGTTTTATCAGTTTCTTAAGCCCACGAACCACTTCATATGCACTAGTTTACAGGGATGTGGTGATAATTACTGACAGATACCCTTTTGATTCTGAGTTTTACCAGGCTTTGAGTAGGAATGGGAGGCTCATAATACTGGCTTGAGGACCCAGCATCAAAGGGGAAGGTAGAGGATGAGTCAAACAGACGAAATAGGTAGACACACTGTTAGAGATAAAAGGGCTACAATTTTATTGGTTACAGCTGACAGAGCTTTGGTTCAACATGGGAAAGCAGATTCAGGTACCAGTTGACCTGCCTGTCACACCACCATACACACCAACCTGCCTCCTGAAGAATGCTGTGGGATGGCAGGACATGGAATTCCACATGAGAACAAACCACTGAATACTATCCTCTGTCACTTGAGTGAGTATGTCCTGACAGCCCTAGACCCATGTCCCCTGCAAGCCCTTCCTCAAATCTCTTAAAGGAATCCCCCAAAGTGGGGAAAATGGGCACTCAAGCCATATTCCCTTGAAAACAGATGCTGACACAACCAAAATGCATCTGTGACAAAGAAAAATAAAATAAAATTAATGTGACACCACGCCGAACAAAAGACATCAACCCAACAGAACTGAGCTGGTAACTGCAATGGACAGAGGGCTGACTGGGTAGGGAAAACCATAAGGCCATAAGGCGACAGCATGGCAGCGACTTTTAAATCCCAACTGGGTAGACAAGGAGGGAAGACACCCTCCCCATGGTCCACCAACTGGAGCCCCACCCACAACCCGGGCAGGCTGGGAAGTGAGACTTTGAGGGTTCACACTGCCACAGAGGTATCAATAGGGCTACCCAGCTTCACTCCAGGCCATGGATAGGCTCCAGTACCCTGAGCTAACTGTTCAGCCCACAAGGCCAAACATGGGGCCCCAGATAAGTCTGATGCCCATACCTGTCTACATAAATTTGTGGGTGAGGCAAGATTAGAACCAGTATTAAAATGAAAAAACTTTAAAGTAAATATCCAGAAGGGGATATAAATATAATAAATAGCCACTTCTGAGCAATAAACTCCTTGTTGTTTGTTGAGGACTTTTTTTCACACTTCAAGACAGAAGACCAAAGAACTTAGAAAAAATAAGTACCTTGAATAAATGCTGTTATACATGAAATAACTGTAGATCAAATTGTGGCATGCAGTACTGAAGGAATCAATGCTTCTGTGCATTTTGTAACCAAAAAGCTTAAAGAGTGAACTTGAATTTTAAATGGCTTTAATCTATACGAATTTTTCCCTATAGAATATGAACAACTCTGATGCCTTGCTTTTTAAAAAAATGACTATAAATGGATTTGTTCTTCAATTACAAGTCAGCTTGCCTGATCAAAAGAAACTGATCTGGTAGAATTACCTCTGATATAACTAGAAATTTAATAAAATGCTCCAGAAGCTACAACATTGTAAAAAAGAAACAAAAGCGATTAACAGTGCAGACCTAAACAGAGTTATCCCCCTCTAAGTTCATGGACTTTGAAAGATGTAACTCTGTTTAGGATTACACTATTAGCAATGAAATCCTTAGGACACAGTAACTGGTTAAGAATATTCTGATCTAAATGAATGATCCCAAAGAGATTTTTGGTTTTTTGGGAAAAAATGTGCGCGATGTCCATGGCCCCCACAACCAGGTCAACTTGATGCGGCGAAGAGTTTGCTGTGTGGCCAGAACAAAGAGCTTAAGCAAAATTCCTTACATCATTGCTTACAGCGGCTGGGCCATTTCTGAAGTAGATGGGCAGCCTCGTCGCCGATTGGGATGACTGGCACAATGCTGCAGTCACACTGGCCTACAGCTCCCAAGGGTGGGTAGGCTAAAAATGGGAACAAGTCTTCCCACCACCAGAAAGCCCCAAATAGGTTTAATGGACTTTAATGGTGTATAAAATATGGAAAGTATTTGGGGAAGGAAGTCTATCCACAATATAGTCTTGTAGTTCATAGGGATAAAATAATCTTCAGGCTTTGATATCCCAATCTTCTTGGTCAGGAGTAACTTTTTAAAGCACTTGTACTCTGGTGCACATTCTAATTTTTCTTTAGCATCCTATGGTTTCTATCTGGCATCCCAAGCAAGATGATTAAGTGATCATGAATCCTGGGCAGCTGCCCCAGTTGCTTATTTATCTATCTAAAATATTCATATCCTGCCTTATCTTCTTAGGCTCAAGGTAGTTAACAAGCAACAACACTTTGCAAAGACATAGAGATATTATAAAAACATAGCCAGATCTGCCAAAAAGAATTTACCATCCTCCAAAAACACTTCAAAATGAAACCATTTTATACATCTTCCTAGATGCGGAGAGTACAGTTGACTCTCCATTATGCATTCTAGTAAGCCATTCCAGAGTACAGTTGACTCTCCATTATGCATTCTAGTAAGCCATTCCAGAGGACTGGACCTACCAAAGGGGGAAAGGGTGCGCCAATCTGATTGTGCTGGACGAGACAAGCAGGCCGCATTACTAAAGGGACGAGGCTTTCTTGCTTTTGTTGGTTCGGAGGCTTTGAAGACCAAGATCCAGTAATGTTGCCCTAAAGAGGAATTCCGTAGTAATGGCAGTCTTCAAAGTCAGTCAGGGCCTGATATGAGTCAGAGCTTGCTTTACTGGACAGGGCCTTGATGTATTTAGCAAAGGTTATGCATCTTTAAGTCCTACTGATTTCAAAAATAAAATTAAGCACATGAATAAATCCATCCCACTAATGAAGCTGATGAAAGAGATTCCTGCCTGCAAGAGCTCAGGTATTTAAGGCATCCTAAAACTCTCTGGTGCTTCTTGCTGAAACAGACAAATGCAGCTATTATCCTACCCTTTCTACCGCTCAAACTTATGGGACTTAAAAGTGCTTAACTTAGGTTCGATTGTGCCTCATGATTTCATCTTTATAAAAAGATCACCTGGCTACAGGAATTCAGTTCTAATGTGTTGCCAGCATAGTCTGCACAGATTGTTTACAATGAATATTTGAGAACAGCATGTGCAGGGGTGATGAAGTCAGCAGCTTGTTTGAATCTGGCTGGCATTCTTTTCTTTTTGATGTAAACTCAAGTCTATTTAAAGGTGATAGAAAAAGGACTCTTCCATTTTTCTTTAAAATTGCTTTCATTTCAGTATGTCAAGGCATTTGACTAGATAGTTCATCAACTAGGAGACCTGCTATTCATAAAACCAACATGTCATTGAATACACTTTGGGAGAACAGAACCTGCTTGCAAGGTGTGCTTTCTTCCACCTGAGTTCCATGACTGGGAATCTCAGACTGGAAGGCAGTCAAGTTGTATTTAAGTCTACACTGCAAAATAAATAAATAAATAAATCACGGCTTCCTTCCTTGCTTTGCCTTTAATCACATAGCAGCAGTTCCATTATTTCTCGCCTGTGCAAATGTGTTTTTGTTCTGATTAGTGGAAATATAATGCTACTGAGTCAAATTTGGTTGTCAATAGAGGAAAAAAGCCAGGTGCATTTAATCCATATTCATACAAAAAAGTAATGATTAGCATATATGATTGTGGGATTAAAATTGTTTATTTTAGTCATAATTGAGGCATAATCATGACTCTATCAATCTTTATTCTGCCCTTTCTTCATGGAACTCAAAGTAGCATATTGTCCTTGCAGCTGAAGCCCATTTGGATGGAAAGGCAATGCAGAAAAGTTTTAAATAAATAACTTTAAATAAATAGATAACTCTGTGAGATTCATTTGAGAATCTGGATCTGAACCTAGTTCCTGAGGTCCTCAATTGTAACCATCTGAGAAAATGCATCAGAAGGAAGATATACCCACATTCCTTATGACCTTCGCCATTGTCTGTGCCAATCGGGAATGATAGAAACCATTGGATGCCTGCTATTATATTGCAGTTTCTATCAGGAAATTAGAACTTGGTACATTTCTACAATTTTGTCTACCGAAGAAGAAACCACTTTTATATCTCTTTGCTCCCATGAAACAACCTTTAAAGTAGCAAGTTTTTGTTCAATATGGCAGAAAATTGTGGTTCAGTTTTAATAACCTAGTATTTTATTTTGTGTTTTAAACATTATACATTACCAATATTAAGTATTGCTTAATACGATTATTATAAACGACATTATTCTCTAATCATGGATCGTAAAGGCTGAGCTGAATTGAGAAAATGCATTGGAAATATACAACCAGCCTTCTCCTTGGCACTTTGCACTCTCAGCATATAAAGAGGGGGAAAGCTATAGATAGAACATAAAGAGGAAAATGACAAAATACAATTGAACAAGAAACTGGAAAATTTCAGTCTGTTTTCTATAAGAGGTGCTCAGCGTCAAAGGCGAAACAGGCTTTTCAAGCGGGGCGCTAATGCTAAGGGGTCTAAGAGCCAAAGGTCATTTTCTTTGCCTACAAGACCGAGCCGGGCCAGAACGTTGTGCACTTTTCCGGCTTATCCTCTTCTGACCATTGTATTATTGTTCACAAAGCAAGGGCAGAACTCTAGCTGCCAAAAAGTCATAAATATGAGGGAATGCACTGTCATTGCCACATAGGATGGTACCTTTCCATTCACTGGTAGCCAAGGAGTCCATGAACTGCCAAGGCTGGAGAAAAGGAAGATTGCAAAAAGTCAAAACGCAATGTATTGAAGTTAATACTGGCGCTTAAAGTGGCCCCATCTCAGAAAGGTTGTGGCCCCCTTGTGACCTCTCCTCTCACAGCCTATTGTTAAAAGCAAGTTATTGAGCTTGGCTCTCTGCTTTTAATGTCTGCTCTACTGGTACTTTTTCTTCCCCTACAAAAACCTTTCATCCATTGTTACAAAGTTTGGGTTGCTTTATGGAGGCTCAAACTGATTTATGAGATTGCATGTTTCTATTCATTGTCCGAATAAGAAAGGAAAGCAGATGCTATCAACAATCCTTCAGGGAATGCTTTCAAAAACCACTAGCAAGCACCATATCCTGTAATAGCATTTATGGAATAAATCATGATCTTCATTGGTTTGCAGAGGGATCTTTACAGAGCATTAGGTTTCAGGAGTGATGCTTTCTTTCTTTTTTGTTGCTGTAAAAACATTTCAAGGAACGCATTTACAAAAAGTGTTTTTCAAAGTGGAAGTGTTTCTGAAATGCCCCGGGCACACTCCTGCCCAGCTATGACTCTGCCATATGGTGATACTTTTAGTGAACAGGCAGGCATAGGAAGACAGCAGAGGTGTATCTCCAAGGGGTTAGAGGGTGTGTCGCGACGCGCTAGAAGCATGCCACCAATGGAAGTGTGGTGAAGGTGTTCACCGAAAGGGACATGGCAGGGGCATTACCGGGATGGAACCGAGAAGCGGATTTCGCAGAGGGGCAGGATGGTGGCAGAGGACACTTTCCCCCCTTGCTACGCCTCTGGAAGACAGTAATATATGTAGAACATACGTAGAATATATGTTAAGTAATCATGTTTTATCTCATCATTGTATTTGATAATCGACTGTCCCGCAGTCAGTCTATGTTCTATGTGACTGGTAATTCCCGCTGAGTCCTGTGATAATCAGTTTTGTTTTAGTCAACATTGGCTTCATCTGCAATCTGCTTCACTTTCAAGGAGACTTGTCCGCGATAAAACAAGCAGCCGCTATCATGAAACATCAGTTTGGAAGATTGAAAAAAGGGTTTGTGGCCAGCAAAATTTGTTAAGGTAACCTACAGATCCCGGTATTACCGCAATACGCAAGGATTCTGCAGTGATGCAAAGAAAATTACCTTAGGGAGCCCTTTCTCCAACATGATCCCTCCTGTACTTTACCATTTTTCTAATAGACGCAATTTATCTAATAGATTATTCATGGCATTTATATCCTGATCTTCCTCCATCATGGTGTTTCTGTCAGGGTACACAGGGTTTCCAGAAAGTCTGCCATCTAAGCACTGAACAGATCTACTTAGGTTCAGTAAGCTTACATTCTGCTTCAGTGAGCTGCTGTATTGTATGTCTTTGGAAACAACAGGTGATGGTACTCCAATGTGGAACACCCTACCCTGGAAGGCTTGTCTGGTTCCCTCTTTGGCAGTCACTTAGGGATGAGAAAATACAATATCTCTTTTGAATTTCATTTGTAATCAGTTCCATTTACCTCAGTTTTATTGCCATGCATGATTTTATTTTATTTTATTTACACAACTTTGTAGCATTTATGCATTATTGATGAACAAGTGATTAAAAATAAAGTTAAAAGTGGTGCAATTTTTAATGGGTTTGATTCTCACAGGAAGAAACAAGATACATCTGGCTTTCAGAATTTGGTCTCCTTTTTAGTTTTGTCTAACATTTTATCAGACATATTATTAAATGTTAAGCAGCGGATCACTGTCATCTGAAAAGCAGTTGTAATTCATGTCAATTTCATTTAAAATATTTGCCTTTTAGATAAATTTGGGTGTGGGAGTGTACTACCCATCAGAATCATGAATTCATGTCAATTTCATTCTTTAAAATACTTGCCTTCTACATGAATGTGTGTGTGAGTGTGTACCACTCTACAAAATCATCAGAATCACTCTCCAGTGGGTCTCCATGTCAGTCAGGACAAAAAAAAAAAGCATATGCTTGCTGCAAGCAGCATGTTCCCATTTCTGGGAACAAATTTTGGCATTTTTCAGGCTGTCACAAGAAACACTATCCAATCTGTAAGATATGTGCACCACAGGCAATGACAGCGACACAATATCACACAAGCTCAGTGAAAACATCCAGCCAACTAACATCACGTTCAAAACAGACCAGTTCATTCACATATTGTTTTCCCTAGCAGTGCCTCACAAAATTATTCCTTACTGTTCTTAAAGCTTCTGCTTCACTGTCACTTTGGCTGATTCCACACGGGCCAAAAACAGTGGTGTGAAAACGGTGTGAAAACAGTATAAACCTTTTTACACCGTTTTAAACCCTTTTACACCATTTTCACACCATTCTCACACTGCTTTTTTTGGCCCATGCGGAATCAGCCTTTGATGCAAAAAATCAAGTAATACACTATCTACACTTTTTCGGCTAATTTGAGAGAATGCCATTGAACTAAAATGTAATTAATCTATGCAGCACGCTAGACTCTGAGGTTCAAAAAACTTTATTTCCCTGTTGATGGCAATGGAAGAAAAACCCTTGAGAATGTCTGAATTAGTTGCAAGTCAGGCCTGCAACCGGATATATTTCTGTTCAGCAAATGTCTCCAGGTATACGAAAACAACAAATCTCTGGGTTTGAGAGAACTAGCAGAAAAGCAGCATACTCCGAATAAGAATCTAAATTACCACAGCTAGGCTAAAGCAAATTGCAGCTCATTTGAATGCATATTGAAAGTACTTACTGCAGTCAGCTTCATCTGACCAGTCTCCACAGTCATCCTTGTAATCACAAATAAGGTGGGACTCAATGCAATTCTTGTTCCAACACACAAAGTCAGTAATAGCCGGGCACACCCCAGAATCCTCTTCAACTGAAACCGAGATGACAGCTCAATCAATACTTTAGTTAAATCAAACACTGTCCTTTCCGATTTGTTTACCTATCACATACCACAGCTTTAGTGATTTACAGCTTCAAGCAGATGTTATTCTGTCCCACTCACTTTTAATGATCGCTTGTACCTGATTGGACTGCTCTATTGTCCACAATCAACGCTTAATGGATAAGGAAGGATTAAATAGATGGGAATTCAGTTCAGCACCAGAAAAGTTATTTTTTGCCTTATTTGTTCTCCAGATTTGAGAAAGTGTAACATTCACAGTAAAGTTGGAAATGTGTAGAATCCCATTGTCTATATGCAAGTGTATTCACTTATAGCAGAGTTTTCTTGACATTTTCATATGGCAGCACCCTTCACTATATTATCCTAAGCTATATTTAAATGTCAGTGGATTCCAGACATCTTTTTAGACACAGTGCAATGAAATATAATGTCTACTAATCACCACATTCATACAATGTCAGATTTGGCTCATTTTAGTATGTTGATGTATCACATTCTTGGGAACATTTTTTTCAAAATAAAACCATATCTACACAACAAAAACAACCAAGAGCTTCCAGAGGTAGGAGAGAATGGAAAACTGAAGACTGGCGGGAGGGGTAAAGTTAAATTGGGTGGGTGGGAAGGGAAGGAGGCATGAAAAGCAGAGAGGATATGGCGTTTTCAGGGAAAGAGGAAATAGATGAGGGGGAGTGAGATGTACCCTGCAAATACTTGAAAGCAAAACAATATACTGACTTAGTGACAAAATGAAATAGGGGGCCATGAAAAAAAATTGAAATCTGTTTCCCACTTAAATTATACTTACGGAAGAAATGACAATTATGTGACATGAAGATGGACAAAAACATACAAAACATTGGTTATTGTTATTGTTCCAAAAACAAGAGGAAAAGAAAAACAAAAGTACACAGTAAAAGTAAAAGTCTGAGGGGGTTGCAACCTAGGGTTCTAGAGACAAATATGACATAGTCAGTATGGAAACAAATATAGCTTTTTAAATAAGACAATGAAATCTTTAAGGTATTTTGGAGGGACATATGGGATGCCGTATTTGGGACCCCATAAAATTGGACCTCCTGACCCAATCTTTACCAAACATGGAGTCTATTCTAAGGAGATCGAGCAACTGCTAAGCTACAAATTTGGTGCCTCTACATTAAAAACCAGCCTTCCCATAGCCTTGGAAAGATTCACCATAGACTATAATGGAAGTGAAGGGGGGAGGAGTTAAACATTACAGTGCTGAACATGATGCAATGTGCCAAAGTGGTTTTTTAAAAAAAGATTCTATTGCTTTATTGGTTGCAAAATTGAAGCCTCCCCCCCCCCCCATATTTTTTGGTAACAGGATCGCTGGCTACTGTTTTAAACACAATTTTTTCAGCTGAAAAAAACATCCTTTTTTACCAGTTTGGCTTTACCGCATGCATACCCCGACGTAGTATACAAAGACAGGGAATCCTGCATAAAATTCCACCAGCAGCATTGCCTCTAGACATGGTTTTTTAAAACACAGGACAGGTGTTGGAGTTCTAGAGTTGCTTCTTAGGCAGAAATGAGGACAATCCTTTAAAAACATGTGTGTTTTCCTTCACTGTCATAAATAGAAGCAGGTATTCCTTGAACCTTGCTATTTTACTATGGGAAAATAAATTAGTTCCAAAACATTATAATGAAGAACATTCCCTCATGTTAAATACAAAATATCTGTTAAATCCCAAAAGAACTCAAATGTACACACCAACTGTACAAAGAGTGCCGCAGATAAAAGAAAGGAATGTTGCTTTTACCAAAACAAATTTTACAACTTTCCTTCCAATCAGCCAGGAATAAAATGTTGGAATTTTTTAAAAAGACAAAGCAAGATAGTGTAACGGTACAGCAAATGAATGCATTTTTAAAGAATTTCCTGTTTTCACCTGCTGTGCCTCTCAAGCGTATTCATAGGACAACCTATGGTGAGTTGCTGAACTACAGAGAATGAAAAGTACTGAAAGAACAGCACATGCTGTGGCATGGCAAACCTGGGAATTTGATCGCATCAAGGTTAAGCCTTAAAAATTCATTTTGCTCAATGAAAGTCAAATGAGTTCTTCAGAGTATGCCAATAATTTCCAAATTATTGGAGAGAATGGAATGGGTCCAACTCAAACCCACCTACTGGGATTACTACAAAGCAGAGGCCCAGAAATATTTCCTGAAAATGTTAGTAAATGGCAAATAATCTTAACACTTCTGGATAACTGAGAGCCTATGTAAAACCTGGAAGAATTTTGAATAATGGAAGCAATAGTTTTGCAAATTAATTCAGTAGTTCAATAAGTACATTACTTTATGTTGGAGACTCAGAAAAGTTAAAATTGGGTTTTTTTAAAAAGCTAAGTTAATTGTTGACTTTTCAGTTTAGCAAACTGAAGTTGATTGCAGATTGACTTTTGACTGAGGTTGGGGGGGGTGGTTTTCAATTTTAATAAGGATTTTTAAAAACGTAGTGCCTTCATAGCCAAGGGCCTCATGCTTGACAAACCACATCTTGTCATATACTCCTAGGCCCCATATGCATTCTCCTTGTGGTTTTATCATTCTAGGGGCAACCAATATATTCCCCCAGCTCTGCAAGTTTTCAAAGTAAGGGCGAGAGCACAACTGCTTTATGGAGCGCCCATGTGGCTAACACCCAGCAACAGTGCCATTAGATCATTCCATTCTAAATTTCTGCATAAATTATTTGGCGTGCCAAACTGCGTCCCATATGCAGATTCTATGTCTAGAATCTGGCCAATACTCTATAGAGGCCACTATCTGGTTAAACATCATAAAATTTTGGATGCATATTCACTATCAAAGCTCCGACAACTCACTGACGCAACTCACCTTGAGAGAACTCCATCACTCTAAATGGTGCACAACAGTTATAACAAAAGATTGCGGAATAGGGCTATGATAGTGACTCTCTGGGCTATGCTAACCAGTACTGGAACATTTGCCCTCATCAAAAGGCTGGCTACTAGAAATGGATTATCAACAACTGCAGAGCTTGGCCAACAAATCCTGCTTTCGCCAATGAGCGTGCAGCAATTCCATTTGTGCAGGGAAAGCCAGCCTACTATGCTCATGGCTGCGCTTACCAGCCCTATATATAGGAGAGCCTACATGCTGGCTAGGAGTTTAATATTCATACATCCCTGCTCCACAGAGAGGAAGACTCAAGGGTCTGTGATAAGAGGCTTTGCCCCTGCAGCCCAGGGCAGTTGGATTCCATTGCACACATTCTCCTCCACTGCCCACTTTACCAGAAACCAAGATCCAGCTTATTAGTACCAATCATTGACTCTATGAAAACCCTGACAGAGCTTGATAAAGTAAATATGCTCTTAAACTGCAATGACCTTGACTGTTGTCTCGCAGTGGCAAAGTTTCTGGCTGAGGTTTGCGAGCTGAACTTATGATCCAGTGTGAAGTTTTATCTAGTAATTTTAACTGTATTTATATTGTATATTCTGTATGCCAATAAAGGCTTATTGAAATTGCATTCTCCTTGTTCTCCCTTACAATTGTCTGGCAACTACTGGATAATGGATTATTTTTTTGTGGTAGGCCCAGTTTTTTGGAATGGCTTAGCAGAGTGGGTACAGAGGGCCTCTTCACTGTGCATATATTTATTTTATTTATATCCCGCCCTATCCCTGCAGGGCTCTGGGCAGGTTGCAACATAAAAACATGGCAGATAACAGGACCTTTCTTCTCCCTTCCTTCCTCCTCCTCCAAAGGGTGGGTAGGCTTTGACCAGATGATGTTCTTTTCCCCATCCCTCTCTTTCCTTCACCCCCAGGGCAAATGCGCCACAACCAGATGATGGGCCTTTTCCCCCACCTTCCCCCTCTCCAACCCTCCCCCTCCAGCCTCTGTTTAAAAACCTTCAAAGAAGGCATATAAAATGGTTTTATTTCAAAGGGCATTTGGTAGAGCAGCAGTGGCGTAGGAGGTTAAGAGCTCGTGTATCTAATCTGGAGGAACCGGGTTTGATTCCCCGCTCTGCCGCCTGAGCTGTGGAGGCTTATCTGGGGAATTTAGATTAGCCTGTACACTCCCACACATGCCAGCTGGGTGACCTTGGGCTAGTCACAGCTTCTCAGAGCTCTCTCAGCCCCACCTACCTCACAGGGTGTTTGTTGTGAGGGGGGAAGGGCAAGGAGATTGTAAGCCCCTTTGAGTCTCCTACAGGAGAGAAAGGGGGGATATAAATCCAAACTCCTCCTCCTCTTCTTCTTCTTCTAGAGAGTGAAATGCTTTTACAGATCAAAGTGTTTTACTTTGTGTATTTTTATCCTGTTTTTATCTTATTGATGGAATGTTATATTGGATTTATAAGTTTGCAACATATTTCTCTACTAGCTTCTGGAAACCAAATAACATAATCGCAACTCCATTTTGCAAACTTTTCTTCAGTGTAAAAAGGCATACAAAATACAAAATACATATGTAACCAATGCCATTTTAGAGATTTCGCATGTAGATTATTTGCAGGTTACAAAAATATATTCCTTTATAACAGTCCACATGGAAATGTTCTTGATATGTACATCTATTTTTGAGTACTTAACCTACTCTGCAGGGTAAAGAATATGGTACTAATGTATGTGAATCACTTTGAATGCTCTAAAGTGCATATATGAATGTTAAGTACTATTATGATTTATAGTTTTATAAGTACTATGGCTTTTGTGCCAATGAAAAGATCACACTATTGTTTCTCGATTCCTCCCACAATAGAATCAATAACATGGTTAAAATGTAATATAGGAAGTGAGCAGGATGTTTTGTGGGTTCTCTATTATACATGCGTGCTATAATTTTTAATATAATCTTTAATATATACAAACCACATCTTTATCGCTTTGGACTTAGCCTCCTCGCTTCTTTTATGGTTGCTGTTGCCTTATTATTTTCTTGCCCATCACAAATCAAAATCCTGCAAGGCCTCTTGAATTTATAACATACTATTGATGGGCAAGCCATGGATACTTTGTATACGTCTGAAAAATGTCAGCCACATCACATAATCAATGGCATTTGAAGATAGCTACCAAATGTAATCATGTTCACACAAAGTCATATTGAGACAGGTAGAACTGGGTTACAAATGCAATTGGCAACTGGCAGACATATTCAGACCACAAGATAAAAAACAGAGATGGATAATCTTTCTAGCATATTTTCAAAAGGAGTCAAAGGCCTATTACACATGGCGAGGTTCCCGCAACTCCAAAGAGAATTGGTTGGGGAGTCTTTGTTTCGGGGGACGTTCAGCATTGTAATCTACCATGGGGCAGGCATTACCCATCAGTTGGATTTTTGCTTGTATCCCGGGGGAGGAAGGGGGAGGGATGTTTTGTGGGTTCTCTATTATGCATGTGTGCTATTATATAATATATCAATCTATCCATATATTGATAGATTGATACATTGATACATTGACATGAAAAAGGCTGTTACAGAAAAGTCTTGAATTTGGCATCCGTATATTTTGCTTGAACACTGATTGTCTTTTATGGTGGTGAGAGGGGAGTAATGGCAGTGCACAAACTGCAAAACCAAAAAAGACAACGAGGATTTCAGTTTTCTAAGCTCCCCAGGTTCGCAATAATTTTTCTCCTGATGTAAACATCAAGACAGACAAGTTTTTCCCAGTGTGGTCTGGAATCACTGATTGCTTATGTATAAAACTACGAGGCTGGAGACGTCCGTTTGTTGATCAAATACAAGGGCAAATCGGGTGTTTGGACTGATGGACTAGTCTTATTATTTTTACTTTTTTAGTGTTAATATCAATTTACCGATCCAGCTATATGGTTATTTAATTTTTTAAAATCTAAAGGCCTAAAGATATGCAGGACTAGGGAGGCCATGGACAATAGAAATTATATGGCAGGACAAGAAGTGGGAAATAGTCAGCAACAAGGAGGAAGGCAAGTGGAAAGTGTGCAAAGCAGTGTCTTGGTGGGCTGGCTGTGGATGGAAGGAAGAGGCTTGGGGCAAAGCTGTGCCCGCTGGCAAATCTATCCTGCCCTGGAAGTGAAGCAAAATTAAAATCATGCTATAAGTGGACTTGCTTGGCATGGAAAGAGTGGAAAGTGAAAGCGGGGCTAAAGGACATATGTCTGCAGAATAAATCTTGAAGAGATGGACAATTGCCTCGACCAAACCACAAACACCTTGTGCATAATCAGCCAAAGAGTCAAAAGTATAAAATCTGTTATAATTCAGAATCCAGTTCAATTGAGAGGTTTCCAGAACATGTAAAACTTTGGCTAGGTCCTCTTTGTGCAAAATGGGTGGAGCTGGCGAACTAGACAGAGCTGCTGGAAAAACCCCATGGCCACCACCATCAGCTGAACTTCAAAGGACAGCAATGAATCCAAGGGCACCTCTAGATCTCGAACCAGGTCCTTCTGGGGCAATACAACTGCATCCAGAACCAGGTGCCTCATGATATCACGGACTTGGGAGCCCAGAACATAGGAAATCTTTGTCTTGTCTGGATTCAGCCTCAGTTTTTTGGTCCTTGACCCATAGCTGCGTTCAAGGCAGTAATCCAGTACACGAAACACCTGTCCTGACTCTAATGAAATGTAGAGATAGAGCTGGGTGTTATCCACATATTGATGACACTTGACTATAAATTTCCTAAGATCAAATTAAAATATATTTTAGGGATGAGTCCAGAGATATTTATTATGAAACTCAGTCCATGACCAATGAAGTAAATTTAAAAGGATTCTGGTGGCATTTTGTTTTCATTTTTAGACTTTATAGTATTAGCATGCAGTGCCACATACTCAGATACTTATAGGAATAGTAACATTTTATCAGCATGTACATCAGTAAAGTCCATGGCTGTGGATGACCTTGACAGTCATTTATAGTAAACCTTAGATAACACATTTCCTCAGGCAGAAGCTAGAAGTCATATTGAATATTGTGCAGTTTCAGCTCAAAAGCTGTAGGGAATTTTATCCAGCCATATGTGCCAAGTAGAAGGCCAGATCTAATCTGAAGACAGGCATCAACTCTGACACAGACCAGACTTAACAAATTATATTGACTCATAATGAATTTTGGCTTAAGGCATCACAGCTTTGCCAGGTGGGTCCTACAATAACCAAGTTTCAACTGGCTACGATAGACTGTGAATACAAGCTACAGAACAGATGTCAAAATGTAATTCTCTCTGTAACAGATAAAATGAACTTCAAACTTGGATGTTAATTGATGAAGAGCAAATCAAGTACAGAAATGGCAAGGAAGTTTACCAGTGTGATAGAGGTGTTAAATTAAGGTATGTGAAAGCCACATTCAAACTGGTAGACCTAACACCAAATGAGATTTAGAACCACCTTCAAGGGATTATAATAAGCTATGATAAAAAAACCCCTCTCCCTTAAAATTCCAAAAAAATTACATCAATGCTCATGTTCAATGCAAAGAAAAGTTTTTGTACTTTAAGATCCACACTTGATTTATGCATGCAAGAGACTGAGGTGGTAAAAGGCTGAGGAGAAATAATGAACTGTACTACCTCCAGATGGAGGATCATATTTTGGCATTCATCCCCATGGTAAAAACTTGCTGTAAATAGAAAACCAACACAGCAAGCAAAGGGATGAGGTAGAGCCTTTGTATTTGCGGGAGGGTTTAAAACAAAACAAAACAAAACAAAGGAAGCGTTCAAAACTGAAATCTACTCATGGATGGAATCCTATGTAAGTACTCCATTCTGCCACAACTTTTACTTGGATGCATCAATCAAGCATTACTTTGCTGTCATGTAGAGTTTTGTTGAGTCCCAAATAAATCTTCTTTCTTGACTGAGTTCTCTCTTGTTGTTTGTCCTCTAGTTGGTGGTGCTCCTTCTTTCATTTTTCTTCAGGGGCTGACAGCACCAAGAAGTGATGGAAGCTACACAGCATTCATTCAAATGACATTTGTTTTTACGGCCTGCTCCTGAATGTTCCATTCTTAAGATAAAAACACTTGTAAAGGAACCTTCCTAATTAGCAGGACCTCTGTCAAAATAGCACGTTTCTTTATTTACTTCATTAATACCCCACCTTTTTCTTCAACGCGGACCGAAAGCATCTTACATCATTCACCTTTCATCTGTTTTATCTTGTAACAAATATGTTAGGTAGGTTAGGCTTAGAGTGGTCCTAAGTCACTCAGCAAGTTTCCATGGCAAAGTGGGGATTCAGCTCTCCCACATCCAAGCCCAACACTCTAGGGCCCTTTCCGCACGGGCCAAAAACGGCGGCCTGGGGGCGGTAAAAACGCCGCCCCCAGGCCGCCGTTCGCACAGGCGGAGCTGCTGCAATGCAGCAGCGCCGACCTGACTGCGCTCCCCCTCCCCCAGGGCGGCGTCAGGCCGCCCTAAACAACAACCCTTTAAAGGGTTGTTGTTGAGGGGAAAGCGTCTTCCAGTGGCCGGTCGCGGTGCGAACGCGCCGGGAACACGCTATTTCCCCTTCCCCTTTCCCATGTACCTCTCCGTGTGTCGCCCGTCCTGCTGGCCTCCTAAGTCCCTCCCTCAGCTGTCCTCCGACCCCTGAGGTCGGAGGGCAGCGTCGAAGTAGCTGAGGAGAAACCCGCAGAACAGCGTCAAGCTTATGGCTGAAAGGGAAGATGAAACTTTCCGCCTGCCGGCCTCTCCAGAAGGCCGTCCGCATGCTACCCTGCATCGCGAGCGACGGCCTCGCCTCCGCGCCGGCAAGGAATTCTTGCCGGCGTGGAAGGCACTCGATGGCCCGTCGGGAAAGCATTGCCTAACAGTACACCATTCTAGGGTTGTAAGGCCCCTGCTCTAGGTTCTCTCCTCTGGGTGCCAATCAGCTGGCTGGCTGGGGACTCACTGGCAGGAAAACTAGGCCTTAGCTTGTGTCATAAATAACAGGGCAATGTCACTTCTGGCATGCAATTGAAGTGATGTCATCATTTCACTGGTTACAAATGAAAACTCTGGTATTTGGGCAAAAACTCTATGGTGAAAAATGACTTCTACTGTAGAGTTTTTCCCAGATACCAGGATTTCCCAACATCACCAGTGATGCAGGCCTAGACCTACTTTTCCTGTCAGCAAGTCCCCCCAATCTCCCACTTCCCACTGGTTGCCAGGGAGTACCTAGCAACTGTACACCACTCTGCCTCTGTTTAAGTAATCTTTATGTTTAAGCAGCATTTTGAAATGGAACACAATAAAATATGTCTTACTTGTGCTACAATTCCTGTATTCAATGTCATCTATTGCTGCTCCTCCTCCCAGATCTTTGACTCGAATGCCTTCAAATATGACTTCAAAATTCCTCAGTTTGCCCAGATGTATTTCTGCTTTCTTCCATTGGCCACCATTATTTCCAGAATCACTCCACATCTTTACAAGGCCATTCTTAAACTAAATATTAAAAAAGAGTGAGAATAAAAGTACAGAGTGATTATTAGAATGCTAAACTACCATCTCTGGTTGAGAGAAAGTGAAATCAAACCAAGGAATCATGGTACACCAAAAAATGTTTTACCACCCCTGAGATACTAGCAGTGCCACTTTAAGCAGAGTTATACCCTAAGGCCTTTGACTTCAGTGGACTAAGAAGAATGTAACTCTGTTTAAGATTGCACTGTAATGGTGCCTTGGGCAGAAATCAAACCAGTCAATTTTTTCCCCCAAGTTAAAAAAATCATACTAATAAAACTTGTCAATAAAACAATTTGTGTAAAATTTAAAAAATGCCAATTAAAAATGTCAATAAAAGCAAACCAGAATGTAACAGCAGTCTAAAATGATATTGATAAAACAGTTCTCAGGTTAGAAGCACATTTATTTATTTCACCTTTATAGTTTATTTGATTTTACCCTACCCTTTCCCAATATTTTCTGTGTGTGTGTGTGTGTGTGTGTGTGTGTGTGTGTGTGAGAGAGAGAGAGAGAGAGAGAGAGAGAGAGAGAGAGAGAGAGAGAGATTCCAGCCATACAGCCTGGAAAACCCACAGAACCAGTTGAATCCGGCCATGGAAGCCTTCAACAATACCTATTTCCCTTTAACCCCCATTTTAACAGAATGTATTGTATATCATAAAGATTACTGATAATTTAAATACATCATTTTAATGATATTCTTTGAATTTCACTATTATTCTTTTTTGTGAAAGAAATCATGAGGATCATGACTTGAAATTACTACACTCTAAAAGATTATTTTCTGCTACAACATTGACTAGAAAGATTTCATAAAAATGCACCACACTGCTGAAACATTCAGGCCCCTTCCGCACACGCAAAATAATGCGTTTTCAAACTACTTTCACAACTGTTTGCAAGTGGATTTTGCCATTCCGCACAGCTTCAAAGAGCACTGAAAGCAGTTTGAAAGTGCATTATTTTGCATGTGCGGAATGAGCCCTAGTTATCAAAATATTCATATCCATAGCCACTGAATCACAGGTCATATCAGAGATCCATTTGGAATTTTGGAATGTTTTGTTTTAATTCAGCAATGGAGAATTTAATTCAGCAATGGAGAATCCAACAGGATTTGATTGGAACAATGCTACTGAAAGGATAGGGAGTGCATTTCATGCTGTTTTCCCTGCCATTTTCCAGATCTAAATTTAATTCCAAATACTATTGTTAGTCTGGTGGGGGAGGGGAATATTGAGGTGATTATTTAAATCAGGAAAATGACATATGGATTATAGTCCAACACTTCCTCCTAAGTGTGATTGCTCTGAAGAAATCTGGAGTCCTTTATACTGCTTTAAACACAAAAAAATCTGGAAAACATAAAAAAGTTCCATGACACATGCAACATGTAGTTTGGTTCTAAACTAAGGTAGCGGAATATTTTGATGACTGAATATTTTGAATAATGTCTCTATATTTAGTTCTAGGCATTATGGGTTGACTTTCTAGAAATGTAGCGTTTATGTTATTCTCTGCTTTTTGCAACAGGGGTAGAAGCTGCAGCATGATTAGTTCAGTACAATCAAATAAACAGGGATTTCAATGGCTCTTAGCTGTACAAATGATGCAGATTGCAATAAGAATCAATTTCAATTTACATAACCAATCTGCCAACAATGACTTCAGAACCCTTCCTATCTTGGAGTGTTATAGATCTATTCATTACCTAAGTCAGGTCAATTATTGGCCTACTACCAATGTAATTAAAGAGGATTGAAATTGAATAAGTAACAGCTTCTTTTAAACTCAGTATAACCCGATCCCAAACACATACCACGTACACTCATGCCACAAGAAATAAAATGGTGGGCACAACTTTACAAAAAGACCAATAGACGTCTGGGGCACTACAAATGCTCTTTAATGAAAGTTCAATGTTTCACAGTGCTGATAATAATGGTTTTGATGAAAGTGGCACTTAAAGAAGATTTTAAAATGCCACAAGAGAATCTGGACTGTTTTACAATGCAGAATCACACTGCTTCAACTTCTGCCAAAGAACACAACTCCACTTGGACCTTTCTGTTGAATGTAGTATGGTGATGGTACACAATCAACATTTTATGATACCTCTGGAAATGAGATTCGTCAGTTTCTGCAGCAGACAAATAATCTAAAATTGACAGAAATAAAATAATGTCTGTTTACAAAATGTATAGCTAACTTACTTCACAGCAGGTGTATGTAGCACCTACTGATGATTTCCTCCTGTACTAAAGGATCTAACAGTATTTGCTTAACATTTTAAAAATGCTGTCCGTTTATACAGTGATGAGGCCTGTAAGGGAGATGAGAATGGGAACAATGCTAACCTGATCTACTTGGAAGTAAGTCCCATTTTATTCAATGTGGCTTAATCCCAGGAAATTGTCTGTTGTGGGTTTTGCGGGCTGTCTGGCTGTGTTCTGGAAGTTTTTTTCTCCCATCTTTTCATCCACATTTATGGCTGGCATCTTCAGAGTTCAGTAACACATGGTAAGATGTGTAGAAACCTCTGTTTCTGAAGATAGCAGCCATAGATGAGGATGAAACATTAGGAGCAAAAACTAGTAGACCCCAGCCACACAGCCTGGAAAATCCACAACAACCTATTGATTCTGGTTGTGAATGCTTTTGGCAATACATCCCAAGAAAGGGTTTGTAGAATTTAAACCTAGATGTCTATATGGTCCCTATGTGCCAAAAAAATGCCTCTCTGGCTACAAAAAAAGCAACCTTATAGTCAGTGCTGTTCACACTGGGGAAGGAGTTCTAGTTCTTTTCATGGGCTAGATGTGTTGATGTTCTTCTTTGCTACCTCTGATTTCTGCTCCATGTTCTCCTGGGTGTAATAAACTTGCCTTTACTCCTTCAAGAAGATAATCTCTTATTAATAATCTCTCATCTGCCACTGCTTCCTTTTGTTTATAATTCTCCCTCCATTAGCTTCTCCTCAATGTGATCCTATGTACTGTACTTTACATATAAATATTTATGGGCTGGTCAAAGCTTCAGTCTCAAACAAATGAAAAATAGAACAAATGAAAACGCAGGGGAAAAATCCCTAGAACAAACAGTAGGCAGTAACAGAAATAAAATGAAAATTACCTTAAAGAGTAATAAAAGATGAAAACTTTCATTTTACTTCAGTAGAGATGAAATCAGTTGTAAATAATTTAGGGTGAGTCATTCCATAGCTCTGAAGCAAGTTCAGAGAGGGCCCCACTCCCAACCTTATCCTTCTCCATCCTTCTCATTTCTTGGACCTCTCATCTTCTTGTTTCTTACTCTTCCTTCCTGAAGGTTCCATTTTTTCCTTGTTCCATACTATACAATTTCACCTTCTCATTTCTCCTTTGTCACTGTCCAGAACCTTTTCTGCACATTTAAATACAGTGGACTCTTGAAAGCCCCACATTATTTCTTGTTCCCATTCATTCAATCCTTTCCCTTTGCATTCACTTTGATTCAGCAAAATTCAACCTCTCATAGTCTAGGCCAGGGGAAAAAGATTGAACTGCACAAAAGACCTACCAGCTCAGAATAACATTAAACTGAACACATTATTGGGTAAATCATCAGACAAAATGATATAATAAAAAAGAGTCATTTCCTTTGGTAATGTGGAGATCAGCGAGAAAAAAAGGTGCACAAGTTTTATATTGAAAAACAGTACACTACGGCAAGCGTTTAGCTTTTGGACTTAGTTCTGACATGGGACAAAATTAAAGTATTTAATTGTATCTAATCCTTTAGGGATCTCTATTTTACCTGAAGTCTTCCTTTGAAATCTCTTATGTGTGTAAAATCATTGCAAAACATAATTAATAAGAAGGGCCTTATTAATTTTATGGAAGTAGTAAAGCATTAGCTGTTGATTAGGGAATCAAGCAGGACTTCTAACTGAAGTGGAAATTAATAATGGTAAATTAGAATGGAAAATTGATCCGTTTAAGTATTTACTGGTACTAAAGTGAATCAGACACATTACCCTAACAGGGGAACATTGAGAACAATAACATGACAGCTTCATTTACATATGCTCTTGGCTTGCTGCACTGAGTGTATTCCCATTGACACAAGAGACTGGACTAGTCCATAACTACAGGGCATTTGGACCCATTACATAAACAAACCTTTGAACATGTCTTCTCAAGGGGGAAAAGTCCAAGGAGAATTATTAAGAGTCCATAACCAAACAGCATCAGACTTTCCTTTTTGCAAAATTCATAAATACTTAATAAAACATCAAATACAGAGAAAATATTAAAGCATTGCCATCTCACCACTCTTAAGTGAAATGTAGTTTGTAACATTCCATTCCATATTTGTTCAGTACTTATTCTCACGGGGTTGGTTTGAATACCAAAAAATCTCACACTACCAAAACTATAATTATACTCTGTTCCTTAGTTTTTGTGTCATTGTTGGGTTGCATGTTCTGCTTCATTCTTGCTACTTCTCTCAGTTCTGTGCCCAGACACATCAGTCTGTTGGCAGACAACCAGAATACTGACAGTGCTAATCACCTGATCAAGGAACGGCAGCATTCAACCAATCATCAATTGCAGAGACAGGCCTAACTATGGGAAAGTTTTTAGAAAGTACATTTGTTGGTACTTATCCACAAACCAGAATTTGCATCATGTTTATAACAAGATGCTTTTAGACAGAAAAAAAGTTTATTAAAATATCTTGTAATCCTGATTTGAGATAGTAGAATTACTATCACTCATCCAGCAATAGCATTGTTTCTGCTGAAAGCCCTGAAATGGAAAAAGGTACTTGCAATACCATTGGAACCCTTTTATGGAAACCGACTTTTCTTCAATAGCAAGATATTAAACTGAATTTTTAAAATTTTTCAATACAAACATAGCCAAAATGTTAGAGCACAGCTTTTAATCCTTTACTTCCCTCACAACAAAATCAATAAACTGCAGACAGACGTAACAGATTAACATAAATTTTCTTTGGTTCTCTGTCAGTAATGCAAGGAAATAATTTTAAGCCATTGATATATTGAAAGAATAAGCAATAGAAAATGATCTTCCCTTTTTCCCCCTTCCACAACACTAACAAGTCCAAAAATATAAGATCACTGTTGGCTGTTTATCAGGCATCTGGACTCCTATGAGTTATTTATTGTGATATCTAAAGCCAGTGTATATTTCTCTCCAAAACCAGTAAGGACTCTTGGGTTTCCCAGAGGAATTTTCTGCTTCCTTTACAATGCATTTGTTTACCCACCCACCCCTCAAAGCCTGGAAGAATGTAGAGAATAAAGTGAAAAATAACCACTTGGCCTTTGAAAATTCTAGTGCACTGCATTTGGCGGTGACCTTTGCAGGTTATTGCCCATTGGAGGTTTCCCATCCAAATGATCTCCATCCTGCCTTATACATTACAATACAGGACATCCAAAGGATGGGAGATTCCATAATGAACTATAACATTTTAGCGTCCTCTGATCCAGAAAGTGAAACAGGGTTACTCAATCATCCACTGTTCAGCTTGTGTCTTGCTAACCAGTTACATTATGGGAGCCTATCATTGCTGAGTGATTCAGATGTGTCTAAACTAATTTGGATGTGTTTACATAATTGCAAGCTACTTTTTTGCTGCTACTGCTCTATCTGTTGCAACGGCCTCCAATTGGTAAATGGGATGTAGGTAAAAGGGGGGAAATCTGTTTGAGATATCTGAGTTGAGACGTACTAGTCAGATGTTTCTGTATGTCTGTGGTATTTGTCCATGATCCCAATTATCCTTGCATACAATGATTTCTTCTCAGTAATTGTCACTGATTCTGCAGGTGCAAAAAACAGACTATGTATACAATACCAGTCATTTAAAGATGTGTGTGATAGCACAGTCACAAAGGGGGGGGGAGATGAACTGTGAGTGATTCTGTGGTTCACAAATAGATAACAATTTAATGATCTGATCATGACCCCAGTGGATATGCACCTCTTTTCCATTAAGCAAGAAGACTTAGGCCCTTTCCGCACTGGCAATTAACGGCGGCTTGGGGACGGCAAAAACGCCGTCCCCAGGCCGCCGTTCGCACAGGGGGCGCAGCTGCGTCGCAGCCGTGCCGCCCTCGCGCCAGCTGCCCGTCTTGACACTGGCTTTTCCCCAGTGCGCTCGGAAGCGCACTTGTTGAGGAAACGCCGGGGCAGCGGCTTCACGGCGCTTCCCCCCCCTCGCTCCCTGTACTTACCTTGTCCCCGGGCCTCCGGCGCATCGCCGAGGCCTGGGGACATGCCCCCCTGCCCTGCCCAGCTGTAGCAGGCGCACAGGGCCAGGGGGACGTGTCCCCAGGCCTCGGCGACGCGCCGGAGGCCCGGGGACACGCCAGGTCAGCCGGGCGGTGGCACTCCGCGGCGCCGGCTGCCCGGCTCTTTCTAGAACCGTCCATGCGGACGGTCCTAGCGTCGTCGGGATTGACGTCCAGATGCGCCGGCCGGCCGCTCACGCATTGCGTCGTGGAGAGGCGGCCATAGTTAAATGAATTGCACAACTGCAAAAGCTGCTGCAGGTTGTAACTGACTGTCAAGGTAAGAGCTGATTGTCTCATACAAGCAGCTACTGCACCAGAGCAAAGCTCAGCTGTTCAGCTCAGTGCTCATAATGTTGACAGACAATATTAGTGCAATCCCTTCAGAAGGTTCAGCTTGCAAGTAAGCAAAGTTCACTGAAGAATGTTCATTTGGCAACTATACTCCGTGTCCCTGGCCAGAACATTTCCCCAAAGTCACAGATCACAGCTTCCTTCTATAGCAGGATAGACTAAAAAAAGAATATCATACCAAGCCACACTTGGGAAGTTCTTCAGTCTATAGGTACATGGTCTACAAACATTACAATAATAATAATATAAGGACCCAAATGGATGATGCAAATTAGGGTGTTGTCTTAGGGTGTTGTAAAAGATGATAGTACTCAGATTTGACCTGAAGACCGCATGCAGATGTCTGCAACCCTGACGCTCGTCTCATTTGTCCCCAATTTGCAGTAATGGAAGAAATCAAACGTTATGAAATAAAGTCTAGTCATTGGTATTGCAGGGGAAAGATCATTTGTACAAGTCAGAGTCCAAATGTTGGAACTGAGTTGAAACAGATAATTTTGAGACAGTAGTTAGCTGTTCCGAATTGATTACTGAGGTTTAATTCAGCTAAGGTTTAATTCAACCTTTCTAAATAGCTATAACTGCTTGAACTTATTCTTGATCTTGTGGCTTCAGCTTTGCCAATAATCCCTTCCTTTTTGAGCTTGCTTCATTAAAGCAAAATTTCACTAGTGTTTCTTATGCCTTCAACAAACAGTTACTCCAGTTCGAACACCAATCTACTCTACCACATCACTATCAGATAACCTCAAGTCTTGAGAGTGACTAGCTTTCAGAATGGAAACATTTTATATCAAGATGTTGAAAACTTCTGTGGAATTAGCTTTTGATAACTGCAGACAATCACAACTCAATGAAATGCTGCTGTCTTTTTAATATGCATCATCAGCATCATCCAAGCACTAGAGCTTTCTTCTAATTTACAACTTCAGCTTTCATTCGCAGCATAAAATTATTATTTTTTATTACCGTATAAAAAAGACAGTTCTGATTATTTAAATATCATACATCTGGAATTTAGCCATCTTAGACTGAATGAACATTCCTCATACCCCATTTAGACTGTGGGGTATGACCATAATAACCATGGATGATCATTTGGATGACAGAAGCTAAATAAACACTTTACTTTAGACTATTTATTTATTTTTATTGTATTTGTACCCCACCCATTTTTGGCCTTAGCCGGGCTCGGGGTGGCTAACAACAACTAAAATAACACAAAACTTTACATTTAAAATGAACTAAATTTCCTGTCTGAAACTTTCCTAGTATTTAAGCACCTTAACCTACTGGTATAATTAGTTCCTCCATTTGCTATGCTTCTCTTCCTGTTTTAATGGTAAGTGCCAACCTAATTAAATGGATTGAGAAGGCACAGGAGCAATGTTTGGTAGCTTGCACTTCCTAACAACATACTGGGAAAAATACTGTATTTGCATCATCATTGTATTATGGAGAGGCGTTTCATTGCTAAGGGGTGCTTGTAGATACCAGCCTTCCCAGTAACAGCAAATGAAATATTAATTAGGAATCACAGAACAAATGCGCATCATGAGGATTTAGAGGTTGTGCTACTAGTTTCATACATCATGCTGTTACACCATGATGAAATTGGGATTTGGCGATTTGATGGGCAAAGGTTAGTCAGTTTTGACTAGTAGCCAGCAGCATGAGATCCAGTGCAGCTGAACTTTCCTCTCATGCTAATCCTTCACAAAGGCAGGATGCATGAGTCAAATTGTCACCTATCAGCAGCCTAATTATAACTTAGAGAGGTCAACAAGAATCGTATCTTGTCTGAGTAACAGTTCTAGCTCCTGGTTTTCAGATATGCAGATATATTGGGGAAAAATGTTTATAGTTTTAAATTGCTTTATTTAAATGGACATCATCTGTCAAAGTAAAGTATATTCCAAAGAGGAAGAGAATACTCCCTCTTGTGGTGCTGGATGAAATATCCCATTTATTCCAGGTCAAATTCATTTTTACATGGAAAGAAGAGATTAATTAATTTAAGCCCTTCTTTTTCAATTTGACTCATATTTATATTGTGGTTTTTTTTTTAAAAAAAAAATCCTTTTAAATAAAATGATCTGTGGAGCTTGGCTACAGTTCGGCTACAGAGTGATTCTGTGGAGTTCGGCTACAGAGAACTGTGTTCAAACTCGTGTTCTCTTACTTCAGGCCTTGTACAGAGAACTATTCTTATTTGTAATTATCTTTCAAACAAGAGATAATATGATATAAAATTGAGGATGTTGCACCAGAACTGGAAAGTGTTGTGTTAAATACCATCAAGTTGCTTCCTACTTATAGTGACCATATGAATTAATGACCTCCAAAATGTCCTAGCAGCTTTAATTCAGTCCATCTCATGTTGGGTCTTCCTTTTTTCCTGATGCCTTCATTTCCTAGCATTATTGTCTTTTCCTAGCATTATTGTCTTTTCCAGTGCGTCATTAATTTTCATAATGTGATCACGCTATGATAGTCTCAATTAAGTCGTTTTAGCTTCTAGGGAGAATTGAGGCTTCATTTTTTTTTTTTTAAAAAAAACCTTTTCTTTTTAGATGTCCATGGTATCTGTAGAACTTTTCTCCAACATCACATTCCGTAACAATACATAGTAATATAATTCATTACCATTTATAGTAGGGGGGAATACTAGTGCATAAATTATCACGATCTTCATCACCAACAACACATCCTTACACTCAGGATGATTTCTAGCTCTTTCATGGTTGCCCTTCCCAGTCTCAATCTCTTCTAATTTCTCAATGTAATCCAGTTTTCCTTATGATAAGTTCTGCATATAGATTGAAGAGACAGAGATATAAAATATGTAACATCTTTGCCAACTGGAAACTATTCTGTTCCTCCATATTTTATCCTAAGATTAGTAACTTGTCAAGAGTACAGATTGAGTTTCAAAACCATCAGATCCTGTGGCATATTCATTTCCTGCAAAACTAGCCAAAGCTTTTCATGATCCATACAGTTGAAAGCTTTGTTGTAATTGATGAAACACAAGCTGATTTTCGTCTGAAATTCTGTCATAAGTTCCAGTAACCAACATAAAATTGCAATATGATCTCTAATGCCTCTTCCTTTTCTGAATCCAGCTTGAACATCTGGCATTTCTTGTTCTATATATGGTAAAAGTCTTTGTTGAAAGATTTTGACCATCATTTTACCAGCATGAGAAATTAATGTTTGATAATTGCCTCAGTCTTTGTCTGAAATGTCTTTTTTTTACAATTGGATTGTAGAGTGAGAGTTTCCATTCTGTAGGCCATTATTTTCATTTCATACTTGTTGGCACATTCATGTTAAGATGTTGATGGACTCAGTTTCTGTTGGTTGAAATAGCTGTATTGATATCTCACCTACTCCTGGTGGTTTGTTTCTCCCAGTTGCCTTGAGTCTAGCTTTCACTTCACTTTCTAAAACTGCAGGTTCTTCAAAATATTCAAAAGAAAAGACCCAAAAGATCCCATGTTCAATTATGAAGCTGACTGTGTAACCAAGGGAGAATCTCTCTCAATCTAACCTACCTTACAGAAAGGTTGTGAAGATGACAAATTTGAGAGGGAAAGACTGAGTTCCTGGAACAATACAGGGATAAAAATCTATGAAAAAGGTTGACATGTGTTTAAATTAATTTATTTAGAGAATTAAAAACAAACTAGGGACATAAAAACCACATAAATAGAATAGAATAGAATAGAATCTTTATTGGCCAAGTGTGATTGGACACACAAGGAATTTGTCTCCGGTGCATGTGCTCTCAGTGTACATAAAAGAAAATACATTTGTCAAGAATCATAAGGTACAGCACTTAATGATTGTCATATAGGTCTAGTAAGCAATCAGGAAACAATCAATAGTAATAAAAACATAAAATGAAACCCCCGAGTCCCATAAAAATATAGAAGAGCCCCATAAAGCATTTCTTAATCTTAGGCCTCTTCTGCACACGCAAAATAATGCATTTTCAAACCACTTTCACAACTGTTTGCAAGTGGATTTTGCCATTTCGCACAGCTTCAAAGAGCACTGAAAGCAGTTTGAAAATGCATTATTCTGCATGTGCGGAATGAGCCTTATAGATTTTAGTCATAACAATTGATATGTAAAATTCACACAGAAGAGAAGTAAAGGGACATTTTCATTCTGCATTTCATTACTGAAAGAGATCAATTGCCCATATAATAAAGCTTGCTCTGTAAAAAATGACTTCCATGTATGAATTTCATCATATGAATTGCTTCAAGTATAAAAAGAAATAAATCATAAATTTCAAAGTAGTGAAAATCAATCAATCAATCAATCAATTAATTAATTAATTGCAATTGTACATAAAAGCTAACAATCAGAATCAGATCTAGACACTTAACAAGAAAAAACCTTAGTTTGGTTCCTGAAAACAGAGACTGACAGTTAAGTTAAAAGCATTTCACCTTTAGCTAAAAGTAATAGAAAGAATAATGTTTTATTATGTTAGATATTTTTTCTCATAGTACTTTCTCTAGATGGAACTGACTATAATTATTTATGAGGTCACTGTTATAAAGGATTGGTAACAAACGCAAACCCTGTTGAGATACTCTAAATACAAGGCATGTTTTAAAGAGATTGTAATCCTGACACCATGAGCACACTGTGCACTGATAAATTCTTCAACGAAGGCACATTGTGAATCGTGGAAGACGAAGGGTGAGGTGAGAAGGATATTCCTTGAATACCATTATTTGCTTCTACAATGGTTTTCTTCTCCCTTTGCCTCTATGCTGACAAAAAATTTTCAGCTACTTCCTTGCTCCATATGCACTTGATAGCATCTTCAGGGCAAGCAGGAAATGAAATGGAGATTATTAAATGGAGGGAATGGAAAGCACTGTAAAGCATTGCGAGTTTCCTGATGATAACAAAGACAGTTGGACTTTTCTCTAAGATTTAGAAAAAAACAACCCGTTTTATAGATTTTTTAAAAATATGAATAGTTTTAATCCCACAGCATCACATACATATAAAGGGGGGCGGGAGGCACTAACTGGAAAAAGAAGTTACATTGAGATTGATGGAACTTACAAGAGCATGGTTAAAATTGGTACCAACTTGCTATTAGGCAGGCTGAGGGTTTCAACATGAACACAATCTCCAGCTGAACTTTACCTTGTTTGTAGCTTCCCTGCCAAGTTATTATCTTATTTGAACTTTCTCAACTGCATGTGAGATGTGGATCTGATTGGTTCACACAGACACCTAAGTAGTAAGTTTCAACGATTTCAAACTTTTTCAAATTTTGCTATGTACTTTTTAAAAAAATGGTGGCAGATAGATGGTGCATTAGAGGGGAGAGTCTAATTGTGCAATAAAACAGTATAATTGTACAACTTGGACACAGGTGAGCTGAATGACCCAAAAACAATCTGTACAAAATGTATACATATATACATAAAATTTGCTTTTTAATGTTTTAAAAGTTCCACAAAATGTATCTGTTTGTGGTGTCAGAGGTCGCTGTGTTTCACAGTACTAAACCTTTGTTTTCAAGCTGTGAAGCATGATACAGAATTTTTCTTTTGCTAGATTCAATGCCTTCCTTTATGCATATTGAATAATGTATGCCGGTATTGTTCCTCTACAAAGCTATACTTTAAAAACTCTGAAGCAGCAAAAACCTAAACTGTTAGATGACTAGCATAAACTTTCATCAATTTTAAAGGAAAACATCTGAAATAAATTTCTAAAATAGTTTTGTAACTAGCGGTATTTTTCGACTCCATGCATATTTCTCTCTGTGGTGAGATAAATATTCTCTAGGTGACAGAAAAGGTTTTCAGGTTGTTGTGAAGGGTTCTCCAGAACATTGAACAGTGGTTTCCACACGTGGCAATACTAGAATAGAAACATCCAGACAGATTTTTTAAAAAAATCCCAGATGCTTACATGGAGCAAAATAGTTTTAAATTGAAATCAAATGTTACTCTATGGACAGCACTAGACAAGAAGAAAAATCAAAAGGGATAGAAAGGTCACAAGAGTTGACCTTACTGTGAGTTATGAATGCACATAATGTATTAATGAAGATGCCCATTGTAACAAACTTGCCCCACCCTGAAGGGCTGGCGTACAGCAGGCCTAGTTAAGAAAGCCTTAGCAACAGCCAGAGTAAAGAAAAAGGCTCCACAAGCAAAGAACCCACCTGATTGGTTGGAAAAGGTCCAATAACGTTTGGCCAAAGCTAGGGGGAGCTAGTGTGCTTACAGCACTTAGAGTGAGTACAGTACAGAGTCTGTCAGAGAGCAGTCGAGACTGAAGATCAGTCAGAGCAGAGTTTGGCAGAGAGGAGTCTGTCAGCTCTGGTAGAAAAGGATTCTGTCTCAGCTGAGTTGGCTGACAGAAGTCCAGTCCCTGTCTAAGCGGTGTATGCTTGACAGAGAGAGGAGGCCCTGACTGGGTGCAGATTGAAGTGCCCTTCAGGAGCTTGATGGTTTTGAAACTGTCCAGACCTATCAAGTCAGAAGCTGGTCCAGAGGCAGTGAAGCCATATTAGGATTAGTGGGAGAGAGGGAGGCCAAGTGTGCCAGAATCTCCTGGGCTTAGACTAGGTGTTTAAGTGTGATCAGTGGGTATTAGAGCAGTACAAACTAGTGTCTGTGTGTGTAAGGAAATTTATTAGTTCAAAGCTAAATCTTTCCTTAAGAGAAACCTGCGTGTGTCTGTGTGCGTATGAAACTGAAGTAACATCTTAAGCTCTGAAACCATTAAGTGTAGTACCTCTTTTGAGTCCAGTATTTTTAAGAAACCTTTCTGGTTAGTTCTCCATAATAAATTTCTATTTTTCTATGTAGTGTTATGGAAAATATATTGTTGATAAGTTGTGAGGTTTTCAGATATATATGCAAAGTATATGCCATATGCTTGTGTGGTGTTAAGAAATATATAGAGAGCTATATGCTTCAGATATGCTTCAGATATAAGTTCAAACTTTGCCCTAGCTATTTCAAGGTTGTTTATTAAACCGGATGCTTCTAGCTTGCATGGAAAGAAGAAGTAGAGGTGTGCCTAGCGATGCCAAGAAGGGAAAAGGGAACTGACACCATCATGTGAGGATCACTCACGGGTACATGGGTACAAAGTTACCGTGTAATGGAAATAACCGTTGTGCTAGCTGGAAATAACCATTTGCTCTCAATAACCTGTTATTTACAGCTTAAAGCGGGTGAAACTAACAGAACAACAAGTTACGGGGATTTTTGGGGTGGGTTAGTAAAATTTGTAATACTGCCTTTTTTTAGAGGAAAGATTGTGGGCCAGGCCTTAGGTCAGCCGTTGACAGAGAGCCGATGTGGTGTCTTGGGATTGGTTCAAAAGAGAGACAGAGAGAGGATGATGCTTTTTAAGAATTGAGCTGCAGTGCGATGCAGACTTCAGAGAGCCACACCCTGATTCGGTTGGTTCTCTCCACCTCTATAGACGTGAATAAACTGCTTACTGCTGACTGCTGCGTTTGTGAGTATTGATTTGATTGGGGATATCTGAAAATACTCCATAACATATACTTAAGTTACCCCTGTGCCAGCCTGCATTTATGTGTGAGAGGATTGTTTGTGCCTGTCTGTGTAACTAGAATCCCAGCCAGTTTTTGAGTTCCCTCCATTTTTGTTAAAGGGACTCTGAAGGACATTCCCCTCAGACCAAGTGTGTGTAAGTGAGGTGGGATCCTTACTGTTTTGGCAAACCAGCAGCAGTTTGGGGGATTTCTAGTTTTCTTTCATTTTTATGGTGGCAGCGAAGTAAATAAGAAGATCCCTTTCCCCTAGTTTGAAGGATAGTGTGGGGATCCTTTAAATCTACATCTTTCTCTCTCGCCCTTCTTCTCCCAACGGGGTCTCGAAGTTTGTAAGGGCCTCTCTCTCTTTCCCCACGTATCCTTATCCTTTACACCCATCTTGTTGACACATTGTCATTCATTAAACTGATAACAAGTCAATTTATACAGTTCACTAACTCTTCCCTGATTTGACACAGAATTCTATTTTGGGGAAAACCAAGCACAGTGTAAGCACCCAAAATGAATGGAAAGCAATAAAGTATATTATGCCGATCATGTTCAAATATTAGGCAATGTGAGACTTAAAGAGTGTTCTCTAATGAGCAGCCCCTTGAAAAGCTTAATTTTTTGTTCAATTAAACCAAGCCACTGAGATCTGTTAGCATGATAACTATGTGACACACAGTACCATTTGATGGAAGTCCACTGAAGTCTATAGTTGGGAGTAATTGTGTGTAGGATTGCAGTCATCTAGTGCTGCACACTGGCTGCCATTCTACCTCCAGTGCATAGTCTCTCTTCACTTAATTTACTATTTCCCTAATATAGTAAAATTAGTGTCTGAAAAGGCCCTTAGGAATATTTCTGTATAGATATCTTCACAGCGCATTGCCTTTTTCCAATAATTTTAACAGATGCCATTTTGATTGCTTTGACTTTATATCTGAAACAATCCCAGCGATATTTTTATATCATTATTATTTCTTAATCTTTAAACAATGTTCTGGTATTCACACTTCTCAAAAGTTGGCATGGTTCAGATCTAATAACTACATATATATTTCTACAGATCACTGTATTTTTTCATAAGTTCAGGGTCTACAGGCAAATTTTTTAGTAGTCCTGAGACAGCATTTATACAAATGAGCAGAGTACATTTACTGCATGATGTAGAAGATATTACAGCCTTTGATTCTTACAGCTGCAGCATCATTAATTCTAACCTTTTCCTGAATAGTACAGAAACAAAATGTGATGTTCTTCTAGCTTCAATTGGGAGTTTAAGATCCAAGAGCCTCAGAGAGAAGTAGATTGGATTTTAAAATTTACAGAAATCTTCCATTTCAGGATCTGTGCAAGGCAAAAAATTGAGATTGGCTGCTTCTCAGTCTCACCAGATTTTGATGCAGTCTTTGAGGACACTTTAATATGTTATGCATACCTCAATGCTTCCATATTCTTCAGTTTTTAACTCCCCAGGATTGCATATCACACCACAATACATTTCTCTCTCTCTACACTTTGATCTATAGGTGATGTTCTCTCTCATTAAGTTATGCCTGCCAGCTCCTTGCTGTTAAGGTCCCGGGTGAATGGACTTTCTTTCAGTGGCAGCTAGCTATACAGCCTGCTCATGTCTTTTTTATGAGAGTGATCTCTAGGCATTCAGTGTCTTTTAGCTCATCCTACCTCACAGAATTGTTGTGGAAATAAAATGAAGGAAGGTAGAACTACGTACACTGCCTAAAGTTCTCTGGAGAAAAATGCAACAGCCAAATTGGTCCCCAGAAAAAGAATGCGAGCAGCTCGATAAATCATCTAGACACTTTCTAGTTCTAAAAAACATGTCAAGAGAGATGTGAGGGGTTGCTTCATCATACATGCTGTCTACCACGCATCTAACCAATGCTGTCTTACTATCTAGCTTCTCTGAAAGAAAAATGTAAAATTCTGCAGCATACCAGTAAAGTAGGAAAACTGATTACGGTTGGAAGGACAGTTAGGGTTTCAAAAGCTATGAAAGAGGCAACATTATTGCTTAGCATCTTTTTAGACAAAATGGGCTCCAGTCCCTCAGAAAGCATCAGAACCTTTGGCAATGCAAAAAAAGGACCCTGTCCTTCAAACATGATTTCATTATATCATTAAGAATACAAGGATGTCATTTAAGTGACCAAAAAAATGAGCGTTGTTCCTTGTGCGACCTCCATGAAATTTCATCTTTTCCATCTCCATACTGCTTTATGCATTTTAATAAGGCTGAGATTATTGTTCATCCTTTCATTGACGGAAGGAGGGCTATGGTATACCTACATGTGCCACCCATTCAACTTCTTGATGCTCAAGTCTGACCTTTAGATTGAGGATCATTGAGAGTCAAAAACTGTGTTGACTTAAAAAAGAACCATATTGGTTTGATTTTAGTACATTTTTGCCTTGTCCTTTCTCCAAGGAGCTCAGGGCACCATAATTGACTCTGTCCCTCTCTATTTCACCCTCTCAGCAACCCTGTGGGGTAGATTATGCTGAGTCAACTTAGCTGTACCTGGTTAGAAAGTAGGAATTTTAACCCAGGTTTCCTCAGCCCTGCCCCCCACTCCACTGCAACCCAGAAAGGTCCCAATTCATATCCACTAGTTAGGGATGATTTTCCTGTCAATCTTGTGAATTAAATGGCATACTTCTTCTCACTTGCTTATCAACAGTTTGCTGGTCTCCCTTTGGCCTGGGTCCTGTCACTCATTTCTGTGCAGAATTGTGAACAAGAGGAGAGTAACATGACATGATCATCCAATTTAATCATTTTTCTATTTGCTAATGGTTACAAAATTAATTCCACTAGCTTAGAATTGTGGAGTTACCCTCTCGCATTAAGTCTAAAATGTGCTCTCCAAATGCAAAGATTTGCTCAGGGAAGAATTACAAATGGCTAGGCTTTTATCAAGGCTACCCTGCTTAATAAAGGTGTCAAGATAAAGCCTGTTGAACTAACTGCAAATATGCCTGCGATGTTTCAAGAAATGTGAATGTTTTAGAAAAAAAATGCTCAGAAGTTAAAGGCTTTTGAGTAGACCTGATGCTGTACTCTATGTTTATCTGAGATATCATGAAGGCAAAGTTGGAATTACTTCATGTCCAGCTTTAAAGACTGATTTATGCTTATTTTGGCAGGCTGGCTGTTGGCTACGAATCCTGTGAAGGACTTATGCATTGATTTTGCTGTAAGGAATTCCATAGAAGCAGAAATAAAAGGCTTTTTGGTGTAAAAGACCGTTTATTCAGACATCCTAGAAAGCTCATCAGCATTACCCATCGGCATTGGCAGGAATAAAGTCTCCGCCAGAAGCACAGGTTATAGCTCTCTGTCCATCCCATCCCCCCTCCCGGTTTCTCATGGGAACGGAGTTCTCATCTCTCTCGAAGAGATAAGGGGCCTCCACCAGAGTCTCCCGCCACGCCGAAGCTGGCCTCATCGCCCGGGGTTATGGAATTCAGTCAAGGCCAGGCGGCTGTTCTGAACTATCAACACGGTATTGAATCCTTTACACTCTCGCACCTCCACTTAAGAAAAACTTCTCCCCCCCAGGTTTGTCGCGGAAAGGTGCGGTGGAAAGAAAGCAGAAATGAGGAAGGGGCGTCAATATTTTCTGAATAGACCCATTGATTATACCCAGAGGAATATCCCACCCAAGAGACCTTCAACATTGCAGCGTTTAGCGATTAAAAAGTTCAGAGTCCAGGATGGCGTCGGTCAATTTACGTAATGCTTGTGGCCATCAATTATAGTCGGCGGGGGTCTCATCCGGCGGCGGGTCCGTTAAGCAGAGCATCGGAAATGGGGAGCCTCCTTTGAGCAAACTGGAATAGAAAAGACAGGATGGATTATTACTTAGAGAATTAAGGCAAGTCTAATCGGGCAGTGACATCATTAATCACTTTAGTAATCTTAAAAGGTCCCACCTAATCTTTTGCCCAGTTTTGAAAATTTATGTACGTCTCTGAAGATTCTTGGTATTGAACAAATATACCCAGGCTTCACACGTAAAGGGAAATCCTTGTGCGTTGCTTATCCGCTTGAAGTTTTGGGAATCTTTAGCCTGCTGTAAAGGCCGGTCTGGACCGTTTTCCACCCCTCGGCCCAGAGATGGCGAAATCCACTGTTGGAACTCTGGAGGATTCAACGCTTCTGCCAGGAGTAGTTATGCAACGGAGGGAAGGACCGACCAGACGCCTACAATTTCGAAGGGGAGTTTTTTTTGTACTGCATATGAACCACATTATTGTAGAAGCGTATTCTGCAAAGCGGAATTAACTTCGCACCAGTTGGCATGCTTGGTGATAGTTGGTGCTTAACAACGTAAATACTGTTCCAGGGTTCTGTTCGTTCTCTCCGACTCACCGTCACTTTGAACGTGGTAGGGGGCGGCAATTGCCGGGGCGGCCCCCAACAAGCCCAGGAAAGCTTTCCAGAACTTTGAAATGAATTGGGGCCCGCGGTCGGAGACCACCTTAACGGGGGCGGAGTGTAGACGATAAATATGCTGAATGAACAGACGCGCTAACTTAGGAGCGGAGGGGATGGAAGCACATGGGATGAAATGGGCTTGCTTGGAAAATAAGTCCACCACCACCCACAAGACCATGTTGCCTTGACTTTCTGGCAAATCCGTAATAAAATCCATGGAGATGACTTCCCAGGGGCGGGAGGCCACCGGGAGAGGCTTCAACAGACCATGGGGTTTTCCCAGAACGGTTTTGGCTTCCGCACAAACAGAGCAACCTTTGATATATGTCTCAATGTCTTTGCGCATCGCGTGCCACCAAAATTGACGGCGGGCCAAATGCAGAGTCTTAAGGAAGCCAAAATGTCCAGCCGAGCGGGCATCATGACAGGCCTCGAGAACCTGCTTACGGAGGGGGAGAGGCACGTACCAACAATCCCCCCGCCGCCAAACACCATTCTCCAGGCGTAATTGGGAGTCACCTTCCTCCGCTGGTGGCTCGCGCAGCCCCGCCTCCTCGAGTTCTCGTAGGAAAGGAGAGATCAGGCTGGGAATGGGTGGAGAAGGAGGAGTGGACGTCTGAGATCGAGTGACAGCCAGCCCCAATTGGGAGGGGGAGAGAACAGTGCACGGGATATCCCGTAAGGCAGCTCCACCCCCCTCCCCGGGCAGGCGCGAGAGCGCATCAGCCAGTTTATTGGTTTTTCCGGGGGAAAAATGGACAGTGAAAGAGAAACGAGAAAAGAAATCGGCCCAATGGAGTTGTTTTGCGGACATCTTGAGGGGGGTGGAAAGGGCGGCCAAGTTCTTGTGATCCGACCAAACTTGAAAGGGGTGTTTAGCCCCCTCCAGCCAGTGGCGCCAAGTGGAAAGCGCTACTTTGATGGCCGCAGTCTCTTTATCCCCTACAGTCCAGTTGAGCTCAGCACCGGAGAATTTTTTTGATAAATAAGCACACGGAACAAGCCTATCTTTATTTCTCTGCAACAGGGCTGCACCAAGCGCTTTGTCCGAGGCATCCACGTGAACCACAAAAGGAAGATCTGGGTCAGGGTGTTTTAGGATAGGTTCGGTAGTAAAAGCTGATTTTAAATGTTGAAAGGCTGTCTGACATTCTTTAGACCAAGAAAGGGGGGCCCCGGGCTTGGCAGCCTGTGGGTCTTTACCCTTAGTGCGTAAGAGGTCTGTGAGTGGGAGAGTCAGTTCAGCGAATTGGGGTATAAAGTCACGATAGAAATTAGCAAACCCTAGGAAAGACTGGAGTTCCTTCCGATTGGTAGGGGCAGGCCATTGGAGGACTGCTTCAATCTTAGCAGGATCCATTTTGAGCCCCTCGGAAGAGATCCGGTAACCCAAATAGTCGATGGAGGATTGGTGAAAACAACATTTAGAAAGTTTTGCAAAGAGGGAGTTGTTGAGCAAGCGTTTTAATACTTCCCGAACCAAGGCTTCATGCTCCTCCATGGTTTGTGAATAAATTAAAACATCATCTAAGTACACCACTACTCCCTTGTATAATAAATCATGTAGAACTTCGTTGATGAGGGCCATAAAAGCTCCGGGGGCCCCACTTAACCCGAATGGCATTATTAAGTATTCATACTGTCCAAATTTTGTGTTAAATGCAGTCAAATGTTCATAGCCTTCCGCAATCCTGACTCTGTAGTAAGCTTCTCTTAAGTCCAACTTAGTAAAAATGCGTCCCTTGCCCAATGCATCTAAAAGGTCCTTGATTAAAGGCAAAGGGTATTTATTGGACAGGGAAACCGCATTGAGTCCTCGGTAATCCGTACAGAGCCTTAAAGACCCGTCCTTTTTTTTAACAAATAATACAGGAGCAGCATGTGTGTGTTTGGTAGCTCGTCGTATGAACCCGCGAGCAAGGTTCTTGTCTAAGAAGGCACGAAGTTCCTTCTCCTCATTGGGACTCATGCGGTAGATTCTACCCTTGGGCAGTTGAGCCCCTGGCTGTAATACGATTTTGCAGTCAGTGTCTCTATGGGGTGGCAATTGATCGCATTCTTGCTCCTGAAATACTCTGGCTGAATCTTGGTAAGCCGGTGGAATGCCGGTAGATTCGGGAGCAACCGGAGCGTGCACCGCTGACGAAGCCAGGGGGTGTATGTCATTAGGAGGTGAGTTTTCCCCCCAATTCATGTGTTCTCCACAGGGAGGGTCAGTGAATTCTAAGATCCGTTCTTTCCAAATGAATTTTGGTTCATGCAACAACAACCATGGCATGCCCAGGACTATGGAGTGTTTGGCCACTGGAGCCAGAATAAAACTAATTTTCTCCCAATGGTCAGCACAGCGGAGGAGAACCGGTTGCGTTTTGAACTGGGCCGGTCCTTCGGCCCCGAGAGGGCTGTCGTCCATTTGGGTGAACGGTATGGGCTTAGCTAGGGGGACTCGGTCTAGTCCAAGTTCCTCCGCCACTTGGGGCCGCATTAAGCAATGGGAGCACCCAGAATCTACAAGGGCTGAGGCTATAATACGAGTGTGCTTAGCGGGGTTGGCCAGAATCGCTTGAATCGTAATGGGAGCGCTGCCTTCACTCACCGCATCTGGAGTCGAACCCATATCCATGGGGGCTGAAGAGAGGCAAACAGCTGCTTCCCCCTCTTCTGGGTCGCCTTCGGTAACCGCCTTAGACGAGCCCGTTGGGGGCGGCCCGGATTTACGTGGTGGCTTGGCAGATGGGGTGCGCACAGCCGGAGCGGTTGGCTTCTGTTTTTTCGGGCAGTTGGCAGCTAGATGACCCGGTCCTCCGCAGTAAAGACACAATCCCAAACGGCGACGGCGCTCGGAGGTGGTTTCCATAGAGGCTGCTGGGCTTGGCTTGCGAGTCGCAGCGGTGGTCGTAGCGGCGGGTTTTGGGCATGGGCGGCCCCCGGCGCGAGCGTAATCCAAACGAGACGCCACTTGAGATCCTAATTCGATCCAATCAGCAATAGTGCGGGGGATCCGAATAAGGAACACCGTTTCTCGCAGTTTGCCGTCGACGGCATCCGAGAAGTATTCACATTTCATGCACTCAGGCCACTCAGGAGGGAGTCGAGCAGCCGCCGCACGAAATTCACGGGCAAATTCGGCAAAGGAGCGGTTGCCTTGCTGAATAGATTTGATGGTGCGGATGGCTTCATTTTCAGCTCCCGGATCTTGGAAGCAAGCCCTTAAGGCTTGGAGGAACGCAGGCACCGTGCGAGTATCCTCCCCTTGCAGGTCAAAAAGAGTCACAAACCAGTCGGCTGCCGCTCCATCCAAGACGGAACCGATGTCCCGTATTTTTTCACGTTCAGACCGGTACAAATCGTCATAGTCCTCCATGTGGGCATCGAGTTGCAGGATGAAGTAGGGGAGTTTGGAAGCGGTCCCATCGAAACGGGCAGGTATTGGAGGTCTGTAATATCCTCTCTCCACGGCCCTCGGCGCCCGCTGGGGCGGCGGCGCAGGGAGGGCCGGAATCGGTGGAGGTGGGGGCACCGACGCCGGCGCCACTGGTGTTCTGGTGGGAGCAGGTCTTTGGAAGGTGGCAGATACGCGAGTAGCAGGACCCAGAAGCGTCGCCCCTCTGGCGTTGGCTGTACCAGTAACGGCGTAGACTCCAGCTTGGGGCATCTTGTCCTGCTGCTTCTTCAGCTCCTTTTCAAAGGCGGCTAAGTCTCTTTCCCTGCGAGTCAAGGCATCTTGGTGCGCATGCAAAGCTGCTTTCTCTCGTTCCAGTTTGGCCAGTTCGTCTCGTTGAATAGCTGCAGTTAGTTCACTTTGCGCACGCATGGCCTTAACGCTTTCGCGTTGACGCTCTAAGTCCAGTTTGGAGTGTTCCAGGACCTTATCATGGACCGATAGATTCTGCATATATTGCCGTTGCAACACGTCTTTGGCACGGTCCAATTCGAGTTGGATTTCCTTGCGCTGCTGTTCCCGGTCCTTTTGCAGGTTTTCACGCTCTTGCTGCAGCTGCTCCCGTTCCTCTTCCCATAGCTGGCATTCACGGGCCCATGCTTCCTGGGCATCTCGCAGTCGGCCCACTTCCTCATCCCAGCTCTCTTTTGACGGGAGGGGAAATAGGTCCGGATGGGAAGGCAGGCTTTCTTCGGATTCCTCCTCATCGGACTGCAGCACCTTGTGTCCACCGGCGGCTCCACGGGGCGCCTCAGGTGCAGCTGCTGATCCGGGATCTGCGGGGTCCGATTGAAAGCTGGTACGGATACCCCTCCCAATCCCCGATATAGTCCCGGTTTCAACGGTAGTCTTGGGACGGGCCCCAGTGCTATGCCACGGTGGATTCTTGGGAGCATCATCAAAATACGAGTCCAGGAATCGTTCAATGGACTCCTGGGTTGCCGCATGAAAAGTGGTCAGGCCCATCTCCTCCGTGACAGGTTGCATCTGAGGTTTGTAATCCACACGGAAACGGGTAGGTATCCGATCCACAGGCGCCCGATCCATAGACAGCGCCCCAAACGACTCATGCAAGTCCACATGATCGTTTCCTCGTCCCTCGTCCCAACGGAGTAAGGGAAGACTCGTGTTGATACGAGGACGGGAAAGAGTTACCAGCGAGACCCGTTCTCCCGCCGGTTCCTCCAAATCCAGAAGGGAAAGCTCGGAGCCCTCTTTGGGGGCTACCGCACCTTCCACAGGTTCAGGAATATTCAACCTCTCCATGCCGAGACACCAGAGGTCCGCTACACTGGGAAGATAGATGAACTAGGTTTCCTGCCACAATGTAAGGAATTCCATAGAAGCAGAAATAAAAGGCTTTTTGGTGTAAAATGTTTGTGTAGACTTACCACTGTTATTTTTATAGTTTCTGGTTTTTTCCCTCTTTTTGTTTGGAGTTTGTAATTGTTAAATATTTTTTAAATAATAAAAGTTTCCAGTCGTCAGAAGGCTACATTGAGATCCAGTCAGGCCCTGAAATATCCCTGAAGCATAAGAACAACAACAAAACAGTTTTGGATTTATAACCCTCCCCCTTTCTCTCCTGTTAAGGCTTATAAACTCATTTTCTCTTCCTCTCCCCACTCATTTTCTCTTTCTCTCCCTAGTGAAGTAGGTGGGACTGAGAGAGTTCTGAAGAACAAATTTGGTTCACCAGATAAAACTCTGCCACTCAGGTGGAGGAGTGAAACATCAAGCCCAGTTCTCCATATTAGAATCCACCTGCTCTTAACCACTACATCACGCTGGAAGGAGGAGAGAAATTGAATATTCAATAATATCAATGAAAAGATCTATTTTTCTGCCTTGTTCAGAGAATGCTATCACCTCACAAGTACTATTGTAATAAACTTTCCAGTTCCTAGGATGCAACTCTAGCTTGATTTGGGCTGTCAATAATATGACACTGCACAGAGAAATCTTCCAGATATTAATGGTATATGTTGAAACTCATCCTTCCCTGTTCATTGATCAATGAAATGAGTTTGATGGTACAGAAGTCCTATTTGGAAATAGATCTTGTCTGACTGAGGACCCCTCTATTTGAAGTGGGGAACACACACTCTCTCAAAGATAATATAAGCTGGCAAAGGTGAAGAAGCTATGTGCTGCAAATCAGGTGAAGGTGATGAAGGTGACAGGGAACAATTCAGAGGAAGAGCCAGTAAAACCTAAAAATAATCTCCAGTTATTCATTTGACAGATGGCAGAGTAGCTTTGTCTTGCCCTGGCTCATGTGAACAGGTTATATTTTAAGCTGCCAAAGACACACAGCACATGTACAATAGGCAGGCCTAAACAAATGGCTTAAAAGCAGCAAGAGCTTTCACTTCTGTTCCCAGTTGCATTGATTTCAGCATAATATAAACCTAGTGTTTTTTTGTGTTTGTTTTTCAGCAGAATTTCTATCCTGCACCTTTAGTCTTAGCAATATATCCCTCTAGACGTCAGCCTCTACAGTTTCTAGGAACAATTGAAATACCTATCTACAGAAAATCAGAGCAAAAATGATAATTTTAAGTAAAAATGGGCATTTTAAAAAGCAAAGGGTTACACATTAACACATGTTAAACAGAAAAAAAATATATTGTAAAATATTTCAATCCCACTTCTTTTATTCATCCAAGAAGTCCAGTTGCTTCCAGTTTCCAACTAACAGAATTTTACTCTGTAATGATTTCACTAAATGGATCCTGCATCAGATGCCAGAGAATCCCAAGTATGACAACCTTCCTAGCAAGAAAGGAAGGTCAACACCATGACTCTATTTCCTATGCTAATGACAAGTTCACAGGCTACTCAGGAGTTCCTAAATGGATTTTGAAATTGTTATGATTTGGGACCCTGAACAACTGTTCAGGTTTCCCAAGAAGGGAGATTGAAAGAAAACAGGAAGTTGGTTTCAGAGGGAAAACCAGACAATTTGAACTACCTGTCAAATGAACTGATGAACGGGCATCATATAACCTGAATGGGGAGAGAGGGATGAGGGCTATGTGCCATAGGGTGTCACTGACAGAAAACTGAGTATCTCCCATGAAGGGCAGGATTCCTAACTCTGGACTGAGGGGGAGGAGGAGGTTTTCACCTAATCAGGCAGATGTTTTAAAAGGTGAAATATTTTTTGTTCTGGATCCAAACACGCCTACCCAGATGCTGTGACCAAGAAAGCCTCTTCCCTCCTGGTAACAACAGCACAGCCATGAGCCATACTCCATCTAAAAGGCCATGGTAAGCCCAGACCCGCTGGCACTCAGATGTTGGGGACTGCATTTCCCATCAGCCCCTGCCAGCATGGCCAATTGGCCATGCTGGCAGGGGCTGATGGGAATTGTAGTCCATAACATCTGGCGTGCCAAAGGTTCGCCACCACGGATCTAAGGTAGCTGTCTTGTAATACAACCTAGGTCAACTGATGTTCTTCCTTTTATTTCTTTGGTCTGTATCCTCCTTCAAACTGTGTCTGAAATCCCACCCACACGCTGAAGATGGCTCTTATACTCTAAAGTAATTGGAAGTGCTGCCTTTTGCATTTGCTGACAGGCAATCTTACCAGAGCACCCCAAGGTGCTGGTTAAATGAGAGGCTGGGTTTACATGTTTGGGTGGTGGCAATGAAGACAAAACACAGTTTTCCAATCAGACAAACACACAATACACATGTGAAAACAGAAAGACCCAGTGTGGGATTGTGAAAGGAAATACTATGCCTGTTCTAGTAGAGTTGCCAACCTTAAAGTGAGGCCTGGAATTCTTCTGGAATTGCAATTGATCTCCAGACTACAGAGAACAGTTACCCTGTTGGAAATGAAGCTTTGGAAGGCAGCTGTCAAGTCAGGGATGAGTACATGTCCTGTGGATTTGTTTTACGTTCACCTTTTTGTCAGTGGTTTCCATTTGCGTGCTCTCTCTCTGTTGTTGTTGTAGAACCATTTATATTGTGTATGCATGAAGTAGCATTCCTATAACAATTTATAAATACAACTTGTAAAGCAAGATGAAATATCACATTGGGTTCATGCATTGGGTGATCCTTAGCTAGCCTTTTACATGGCACTCAGTTCCTTCTGTAGCTCAACACCAGAATAAATCTGCAGCCATCTGGGTTTATTATTATTTACGATTGAAAATATTTATATCCTGCCCTTTTCCAAAACTGTAACCAAGGCAACCAACAACAGATTAAAACAATAACCAAGTTAATTCTAAAAGCACATTTATCCCTGAAAATCAACACCACTGCAACCATAAAATACAACAGATATTAGACTAAAAAAAGAAAAGATCTAGAAAGAATGCTATAATATAAAAGAAAAACAAGCATATTAAATAAACCAGCACAGAAATTAACCCCCCCCCCCCCGCCTAGCCAAAGAGAACACAAAAAAATAAGCCTGGTAGATTAAAAACAAACCATAGGAACTTAAACACCTGAGGGCATAGAAATGTCTCCACCTGGTGCCTATAACACTGTAGTCTTGGAACAAGGTGAGTCATCAATTCCAAAGATACATGGCATTACTGAAAGTACACCCACTGAACTTTGATATATGGAGGCACATTGAATAGGACCTCCAATTGTGACCAGTGGTGGGATCCAAAAATTTTAATAACGGGTTCCAATGGTGGTGGGATTCAAACAGTGGCGCTACCGCACACACGCACCTCCCGCCCCTATTGGCCAGGGAGGTTGCTTTAGTAACCCCTTCTCGGCACTCAGAAAAAATTAGTAACCACTTCTAGAGAAGTGGTGAGAACTGGCTGGATCCCATTTCTGATTGTGACCTCAAGGGGCAGGCAGGAATATCACTTCATTGTGACCCTGCCCGCCTGCCTGCCTGCCCTAGAACAGTCTCGAGTCTCAACGACCAGGATATGCAGATGGAAGAGAAGAAACTCACTGCCTAGGAGAGAAATACTTCTTCCTTAGTGTCAGAGAATTTATCTCCTGCGTTTGCACCCCCCTTCCTCCCCACAAATCAGTGCACCATTTCCTGTTATTCCCAGGACAAGGTGCAAGCTATCAAAAGTTCCCTTTAAACAAGGGAGAAGCAGAATCAGAACAGGAATTAGTGGATCAAAACTAAAAAGATGAGAAATTCAAAACCATCCCTATTGCCATACCCACTGCAAGGCCCTTGCTAATGAGGCTCTGAATGTCCTTCCTGTGAAGTCTTCATTCAAGCACTTCCATCCTTTAAACATCATAACAGCAGGTCTGCTGAAAGATCTTTAATACAAAGCGCATGAATAGGGGAGAAGAGGGACTATAGAAAAGACTTTTCAGATGAGATCCAAGCCTATGGAATGTATTTTGAAGGGAGATCCACTTGAGATGAAGCCTTCAGGATTTTTGAAAGCCTTTTCAAAATAAAAGCTTTTTTAAATTTCTCTCTGCTTTTACTGGGTTTTTTTATAAGCCTCTTGAAAATATTTTCAGCTGTTCAACTCTTATTCACCTTGGTGAGTGAGGCTGTTTTTGTTTTTTTAAAAAATATGTGTTCTTGTACCATTACATTATGATTTTATTTCTGTCTTGGACCCTCAGAATCTGGATTATGTTTTACTATGGAGTGCACAGTACTTTAGATTCGGCTTTAGATATAAGGATCATGTTGCTTAGATGTTATGGCTTATATATTTGCTTTCCTAACCTGAAAGAAACTGACAGCTGCCGTGGACTGATGCTTCTAATTAAGGAAACATTCCATGGCTTACAGTTAAATTATCATTAAATAATGCAGTTTGGCAGTTGCATGAAGACAGTACATAGAGAGATTACTAATGACATAATACAGATTGTGAATACAACCTTATTTGACCCTTTTATACAATTAATAGGAAACTGACTGGCTTCTACTATCTCCATCAAATTATTCTGCATGTCCCCCTTTCTGTCTTTAATAACTAGACTCTCCCTCCCCCTTTTTTAAAATTGGAGACCAGAAATTAAAATAAATCTTGTTAGTGAAGTCCAGGCATTTTAGTTGTTGTTGGAATACCTTATATCTTTACTACCAGTAGTTCAGTTTAATACATTGGTCAGGATCTAAACAGCTACATTAGACGCCTCATAACATTTTTGGAGATCACCTGCTTTAAGGAGCAGATTTATTCTACTTTACATCATTTACAGTCCACATTTCTCAGTAAAACTCAAGATTGTCAGATCCCCAACATTCAAACTCTAAGAATCATGGAAAAGAATTGGGGTTTTCATGCTGAATACCTGTATTAATGTTAGTTCTCATACAGTCTTATGTAGTACACCATTTAAAAAACCCAGCCTCAGCCATCAAGGCCTACTTTAACTAAACTGTCCTCCCGTGGCCTCAGACAGTTGGATACCACCAAAATCTACCTCCCCCCCCCCCCGCTCTATGCCCTTCTCAATGGAGAGCCACAACTTGTCTGTCATCCTTGGTCACATCCTCCAAGCCTTCTGAAGGCCCCAGCAAGATTTGGGACATTCTGAGTGGCTTTCCAGAAGCCTTATGGTAGTGTGGGGCAAATAGCACCTCAAACCATTTCTGTCTGGTTACTTTCCTTTCCCATCCTCAGGGTGGAGCTCACCAAAAGCTGATTGTTAAAAGGTCAGCTGTTAGTGGGTGCCTACAACCTTTTAGTCAGCAGTCATTGATCTGCTGCCTGGTGAGTGTGTATTAAGTGTTAACAAGTTGCTTCTTGTAGTGAGGTTAAGAGCTCGTGTATCTAATCTGGAGGAATCGGGTTTGATTCCCAGCTCTGCTGCCTGAGCTGTGGAAGCTTATCTGGGGAATTCAGATTAGCCTGCACACTCCCACACATGCCAGCTGGGTGACCTTGGGCTAGTCATAGCTTCTCGGAGCTCTCTCAGCCCCACCTACCTCACAGGGTGTTTGTTGTGAGGGGGGAAGGGCAAGGAGATTGTAAGCCCTTTTGAGTCTCCTGCAGGAGAGAAAGGGGGGATATAAATCCAAACTCTTCTTCTTCTTCTTCTTTTATTAAATTTCGATACTTCCCCATCCCTTTTGGGGCAACAAGATAAAAAATACATAATTAAATACATTCAGTTAAAAACTGAGTCAATGTCTGCCTAAACAGTCTATCCTCCCTCTTTTGTACATAATAAACTCATGATTCTGTTGTCACTCTTTGGCTGCTTCCAAAGATATAATATCAGAAATGGCATTTGGACATTATTTTACTTAGCAGAAATGACTTCCTAAGAACAGTATAAACTAGCATTTTCTTGTTTTCAAAACCAGAGTGAATTAATTCAAAGACCTTTACCTTTCAAACATTTGCAGTTACCAAGTCACCACTAGAAAATCTGAACAGAGCAACTCTAAGTGCACTATAACCTTTTGAGTCCTTTGAAGTCAATGGGGCTTAAAATGTTTGACTCTGCTTAGGACTGAACTGTAAAATTGCCAGCCTCCTTAGACGGAAACAAAATAAAACTTCAATTCCTGAAACAAAATGTTACCTAAATGCATTTGGGCTTCTGAATTTGGATTCTAACAAAAGTCTTCATATTCTGCACATTTTAAAATATTCAAGTCTGCCACTTCCTTCGCACCGTTATGCTATCACAAAACTCAAAAATACATTTGTGATCCTGTAGCCCAGCAATTTAGTTCTCTGTGCACTGGAAAAGCTTATTATTCCAGGTCACCAAAATGTTTGAATGAATGTTTAAAGTGTGCAGTTTCAGAAAAACATGAGATTCTCTCATAGTAATTTGCCTGCAATGAGACAAGAACCATTTTCTATTTTTTATTTGTGAAAAATGTATCATATTCAGCGATAACATTTTCTGCCAGATTTTGCAGATCTCATTAATTTTCTAAAGGATACACAGATTTTACATTACTATTGATTAGTTTCTGTATTTTTACTTCTTGCTTCAACTGTTCTGCATCAACACTGTGTGGACATTGATTTGTAATATTTCTGAGTTTTTATCTTTAGATCCTACAGATCTGATCAACTACCACCTGGTTTCAAATCTTTTGTTTCAGAGTAAGGTGTGGCAGAACAACAGCAGGTATTTCTGAAGGATTAATCAGTTTTGAATCCCTTCCAGTCAGGGTTCCATGGGATGAAGACCATGCTGGTCGCCATCACAGATGAGCTTTGGAAGTAGTTGGACTGAGGCAGGTCAGTGCTGCTGGTGCAATTGGACCTCACCATAGCAACTGACATGGCCGACCATGACCATATGAGCCAATGCCTCACTGATGCTGTGATATGGGGTACAGTCTAGCAATGGCTGACCTCATTCCTCCAGGACCAAGGAAAGCAGGTGATACTAGGGGAGGGGGTATCTCGGTGGCATCCACTTGTTTGTGGTGTGCAACATGGGGCTATTTTCTCATCAATGTTGTTTAACATCTACATGTAACCCCTGGCTCAGCATGCTTGGAGCTTGGAGCTGGGTTATCACCCAGCTTTTTCTGTTGATGGATAGCCATCCAACTGTGCCCCAGACGCAGTGTCTGGAGGCTGTGTCTGCATGGTTGAGAAAAAGTACACTGAAGTTATACTTTGAAGAGTACGCTGAAGATGGAGGTCCTGTGGCTGGGGAAGGGGGAATTGGTTGGGGTTTCAGCTGCCCCAATTTGACAGTAAGGCTATAAAACCTGCTTTATCTGTCAAAAGCCTGGTGTGACCTTGAAGTCCTCCTTATGTATGGAGGCCCAGGTGTCACACACAGTTAGAGTAGCCTTTTTCCATTTGGAACAGACCAGGCAGTTGGCTCCCTACCTGTTCCGTTCAGACCTAGCCACAGTGATCCATGCAATGGTCACCTCCAAGCTTGATTACTGTAACTCGCTCTATGCATGCCTGCCTTTGAGGCGGATCTGAGAACTAAAACTGGTCCAGAATGCGTCTGCAAGATTCCTCACCAGATCTATGGTAAGGGAACACATAACATCTATATTATACAGGCTGCACTGGTTACCAGTGGAGTTCCAGATGAGGTTCAACATGTTAATTTTGACTTTTAAGGCCTTGTGCAGTCTGGGGCCCTCATATCTCCAGAACCACATTTCTGGAGTTGCAGTCTTTTGACAGAAATCTTCTGGTGATTCCTGGCACCAAGGATGTTGGTTTGGCTCCAGCCTGATGGAACTCTCTGTCAGCTGACACCAGGGCCCTGTAGGACCCTCAACAGTTCCACAGGGCCTGCAAGACAGAGATGTTCCACCAGGCTTTTGGTTGAGGCCTTCTGCTGTCCCTATTCCATCTGCTGGCTTCCCAACTGACAATGATATTTATTATCTATGTTTTATTATTGATTATGATGCCACCCCCTTTGGTTTTGATTTTATTATGGGATTCTGGAATTTGTCCTGTCACCAACTTGGGGTTATGGTTTTAGCTATAGTATTTAATAGTGTATTGGTATGTTTTAAATTCAGGGAGCCATCCTGAGCCTGCCCCTGGTTGAGGAGGGTGGGAAATAAATAAATAAATAAATAAATAAATAAATAAATAAATGCCCTTATTCACCCCAATTAGATAACAACTGAGGCATTGCTACCCTTGCAATACTGCAACATTGTTTTAAGTGTATGTTTTCCCTAGCATTCTCTCTTCTACCTTGCTAGGAGAATAAAAATTATTTCTTTTTGAGATTCTGCGTGTGCGTGCATGCCTCATTTTCCCTTCTTAATTAGAGTACTGTATCAGATTGGGACCTGGCTATCCACCAGACTGTTTGACCCTGAAATAATTACCCCAGTGACATGTCTGACCCTAAAAATGCAAAGGATATTGTGCATGTTATAAGACTGACACATGTAGCAGTTTGGGTAATAAAGTCCTTCCCAGTCCTTCCCTTCTGCTTCAGACCTATAAGACCTAGACCAGGAATCGACAACTTTTTATAATTAAAGAGTCAACATGTCAAAAGTCAGAGCCAGAGATCACCAAAGAGTCAATAGAAGAAAGTTAATTTGCATCACTGAAAATATTACAACTTATTAGTGCTGACATGTTGATTAATGCTCCATAAAGAAGCCATTTAAATCCATAATAATCTTTGCAAGCCAATTCCTTCACATACTGGTTATTCTAATATCCTCATTACTCCTGAAGCAGTACATTTAAACCTCTAATATATCTGAAAAATTTCATTTTCTATTTAAAAGTGCCATATTTGGAGCCCTCTCTTCCCCACATGGTGGGTGGACCATGACCAGATAATGGGCCCCTTCCCCTCCCTCCCCAAACCCCCAGGGTGGGTGGGTCTCAAATATGGCTCTTTTAAATATGACTTGAGTGGCATTTGGGTTCAGGACTGCAGTTCCTGACACAGACATACAATTTCCCCCCCTAGAGTAGAAAAATAAGTAACTTGTTGTTAATGGGGGATAATTATATGCCACCTCTCTTTGTACAAACACACACACACACACAAACACACACACATGATAGTATATAATCAACAACAGAATTACAAATATAAAACACGTATAGTTATCAGGCACTATCTTCATTGACACTGTTTCTGCAATATTATCTCTTGACTGGTTTCTTTGTGAGTCAGTGTTGGCGGAATAGTAGAGATACAAATAAAATAAATAAATGTTAAACATGCTTCCCACAGCAAAATTATCTTTAAAGGTCTTTATATGTCTCAAAGGCCCAAACCAGATCTAACAAACTGGAATAGGATTCTGAATAGACCTGTCTGGGATTGCTTTATTAACCTCTCATACCTATTCTACTGTTCCAGGAAAGTTCTCCATAAAGTTGAAAATAAGCTCACCAAAGAGCTACACTGCTGTCTTGAAAACCTGGCTATTCCTATAATTGTTCTTATCCTTTTCTTTTCATCAGCAACAGAAAAGACCATTCAAGCAATTTAATCCAACTCACCCTTCTCTGATGTATGCACTAAAGCAAGGAATTTTTTTCCCCCTGGACCTTTTATGCTGCAACTTATGATAACATTTGGTACAAAACTGTATTATCTTTAAAAGAGAGTCTGAGAGCTGAAAGCAGTTTCCGGGGAAGTATCTGGCTTAACTTGGCTCTGTCATGATTCACAGTGTCATGTGTATACTGTAACGGCATGGGCTAAAACACTCATTTCTCTCCTCATGGGTAAAAATGGAAGAAATGCAATATGGCAAGAACTTTTTGTATCAAAATGCTAACAAATTTAGGAATGTGGCGTGCAGCTCTGTAGCCAGGGTTCTTGACCCTGTGTTAAATCACAAGGGAACTGTAATTCATCACCAATGCAGCCTATAAAAATTATTTGTTTAGATTCCAGTGTGGTATCTTTCTTCCAGATAACTCAATTAATGATTTTTCCTGTATCTATTTTATCCTCTACAGTTCTTGTGGCTAGGTTAGGCTGAGAGAGAACAACTGGTCCAAGGTTACCCAGCTGCTTCATGGCTGAGATTTCAACTCCTAATCTTCCCACTTAGTCCAGTTCTCTAGTTACCATACCATACTGTCCATCTATATATCTATTTTCTTTCTGCTATATGCAATTTGACCATCAATCTAATTCTGATTGCTACACATAGACAGAAGAGCAATAAATATTTTTGTTTAAACATTTGATACTTCATTCTGTATCTAATTCCAAATTCCACTTTCTGCGCAGCTCATGCAGAATAAATAGCCTATTTGATTGTTTTTTGTATGTTCTATCGTGCTTATACTGCAAAATTCTACTTGTAAAATTCAGTTCTTTGCATTTGTTCACGATCAATCCTATACTTTTTTGCATTGTCTTTAAATTTCAAATCTATTGCACTGTTTATTGAATGTCTGATGCTATTTTATGGCATTGTTTTTATACTGTGTTGTCCACCTTGAGTCAAAGCAAGAAAGGCTGATTATAAATACATTAAATAAATAAAGCATACTTTGTGGTTTCTTAAATGTTTGTCAAACTGTTTTAAATTCATGTTGAGTGTTAATGACTATGTCAAATGTGATTCATTTCTTCGCAAATGACACTTCTGTATAGTAAAATACATGTAGAACATACATACAAAATCATAGGTAGGAATTTCACATGAATCTGTATTTACTGAGCAACACCTTTCCCTACGACATGAAGAGTCTGTTGTATAGAGATGAATAGAAACTCTGCTAAGAACTCTTTGCTAGAAATGATACTGAGAGAAGAGTGGCTGCATTACAGCTATGAAAAAAAGTGAAAAGTGAACTTGTTACCTTAACGAAAACCTGGATACGTCCTGATGCTTTTGAAGATGTGTAATACCAGAAACTCAGTACACAAGTGGTGCTAGATTCTTTCCACCTGGAACTCTTCAAATGTGCCCTGTCCCCTCTAACACCTACCGAAGTTGCTTCAAGATACAGGAAATGTCCTACAAGAAAAAATGATAAAAAATTTCAATGTGTGAAGTGTAGCACAACTAAAGAGTCAATTACAACTGTGGTGCATATCTTAACACTCAAAACCTTGCTTGGTCATTTCTTAAAAACACAAGGGAAATTTGGGAAGATGTGTATTGCTTCCCTGTAATTATATTTGCAGAAGTGTTCTGTGTGGTTTGCAAAGCCCTTATATTGGCCAATAACATAAACCTGCTCACCTTTTGGAGTTGTATCATCTATGCTTCACATACTAAATGGCTTCCAGTATGGTCTCCTAATGGGCTGGGAAAGGAGCCTCATATATTCACTGCTGGGGTTTATACCAGGGACAACTTGACTGCAAGCTAGAATGCTTTCACTTCTTTGTCCTCCTGACCAGCTTGAGTCTGCTTTCCTTCCCTTTTGTTTTTACCTTGTCTCTCATCCTATCTTTTCCAACATTTGTTGAACACCAACTATTTCTCATACCAGGTGTTCCACAAAGCACATATCCTGATATAACTCCATGCTGGTTAATGAATGAATGAATGAAATATGAGGGTATTAAGAGGAAAAAATAAATAATTCCTCTGCATATTATTTTAAAGTTATGTTACTTAAATATGTTAAAGTTACTTAAATATGGACAGTTCTGAAAAACTCAACCCAGAGACCATAGAGAATGAATTTCTATGAAATGCCCAGCAATAGTATCAAAGATAATGATTTTTAAATGAAGTAAATTTAAAAATTAGCAGAATTTGCTAACAATGAATATTTAGATAATGGAACAGATTTCCTGATGAAGATGTACAAAATATTTCTTAAAATAATTTAGGAAGGGGTTGGACTAGTATTTGCTAGTTAAATGTGCTGAATCTTGCCACACTACATTGAGTTAGGGATGGATCATTGATTTCTATAAAGCTGGAATCCTTTTTCAATGGCTCTAAGTAACTTTGTAGTAGGTGCTGGCTATTAGCAAGAGGCTGAGTTGATATGTCCCTTCCAAATCACTGAACCTTTCTCAAAAAGCAAAAATTTTATATACATGATTCCTGTAGCTAAAATTAACTGAAACAGATGCTCCTCAGGTTCTCTTCTGGCATAGTGTTTCCAAGAAAGCAAAACAGACTTGGCAGTAGGAGATAAACTAAAGACCTCATGCAGAGATCTGTAGGTGCCTGAAATAAATTATTCATTTGTTGAACATTACGGTATGCTCCAGATGAAAAGATAAGATACAGAAAGATTCTAAATTGTATTCAACTGTTGATAACTATGCAAATCCCCCAGAGGCAGAGACATAAAATTAACATTATGTCAGTCAGAATCTTTGTAAAATCAGTTCATAGATTAAAACTGCCATCCTGAACTGTTACAGGGAATGGAAGGTTTAGAGGGGTAAAACTGTGTTTAGGATTGCAATGTAAAGATGACGCCCCAGCTTTCACTGACATCTCCATCAGTTTCACCTGTTAGGAGCAAAAATGTCCAGACCATAGCCACACAGCCTGGAAAACCCCTCAATAGCCAGTTGATTCTGGCCATGAAAGCCTTCAACAATATATCTTCTCTCACTGCTCAAGCCCGATGTCCCTATCCCTGTACCTGTCTTTTCCCTGAGGAAAGGCATAGAAAATCCCTCCTTTTGTAAGTGATAGTCCACTTGCCTAAGGGAAGTATGGGACCAATTAAACTTGCAGATTTGATCTTGCTGGGTCATTTTGAGGATGCTCCCTAGGGTCAATAACGGGGGCCTTTCTGCTTGTTGCTTCCACAGAACTGGTGCCCAGAGAGAGCCAAGAAAATCATCTAGAGCCACATGGAATGATCTTCCCACTGGAATTAAGTAAACAGCTGCAAAAACTGTTTGTGGTACTTCTACTTCAGGTACACCCATTCATGCACTGTAAATATTATGGTTCCCAACTTGTATAGTCACGTACAAGCCTGTAGTTTGCTCCAGATGGGTAACCATGTAAACAACATTACTGTTGTTTACTGCTTCTGTACTGGTTTTTTTTATTAGTGTCAGATTCAAGCGATGGATTTTATGACATAGGTTTAACTTTGGCATTAATTTGTTGTTATAGGGTTGCAACAGTATTGTTGGGGAATGAGATCAAGTAAATGCTGCCACGCTCTCTCCAGAGGAAACATCGCAAATCCTCAAGCACTGCTATGAAAAGGTTACTTCTGACACGACACACACACTGTATGATTGCAGCCACAGAAATTACGATGTTGTGGATCTGAGGGTTTTTTTACAAGTTGTATGAAAACAACAACTCAGTAAACAGTTGTATGAAATACAACTGTCCAATGTGTGATGAAAAGAAAATCATTTGTGAGAGAAACATGTAGTATTTCCTTATGGAATAAGTGCACTATTGTATAGCTATGCCCTGGCTTTGCCACAGTAAACTAAGTAGAGGCCCAGGGCAAACATCAGGTCAGAGCTGCAGAACAGCTCAGTCATAAAGACTGAGATGAGAAGTGTTGGCAGCTTTATGTGTTTACCCACCTAACCATGAGGAATAGAAATGTGCCTTCAAAACTGTTACAATACCAATAAAAGTCTTCAGGCCACTCTGATATCCAGGCATCAAGGATTTAATCAATGCACATAATCCTGACAATATTCCATTGAGAGGTTCTGAAGGATTACGATGATAAGCTTTATGAATGCAGTTTGATTCCCTGTGTTTAACTGGCGATATACCTTTCCCATTCCCCAGTGTGTGGTCCTTAGGAGGTCTAAGGATTTGAGGCGAGCTGGTTCCCATAACCCAATCAAAGTTATCGGCTAGGGAATTCCGCCAACCACATATACCACTTTCAAAAGTGCAGGAATGTCCACATTCTCTCTCATCTGTATTATCCCCACAGTCATCCACAAAATTGCAGCTTTGTTCTGGTCCGTAACAATTGCCATTTAGGCATTCCAACAAATCCTCGGAACAAGAGCCTGGAAAAGAAAAAAGAAAGATTTCACCAACACACAAGGGAAATTACGAGACAATAATACCACACAGGTTTTGTCGAAAATGTATGAGGGCAAAGTTAAGATTAAATTTAATCAGAATCATGAATTTAGAAGCAGGATGAAGTTAGCCCAGGAGCAGCAGTGGCACAGTGGTTATTAGTAGGTGTACTGGAGGAACTGGGTTTGATTCCCCACTCTGCCACTTGAGCTGTGGAGGCCTATCTGGGGAATTCAAATTAGCCTGTGCAGTCCAATACACGCCAGCTGGATGACCTTGGGCTAGTCACAGCGTCTCTGAGCTCTCTCAGTCCCATTTACCTCACAACGGGCCTTTCCCCACTTACCGTTTGCGGCATGCTACTCTCAGCGCGAGTGATTTCTGCCACGGGGTTGTGTTCTCCACTGCCCCGCGCAGAGCCGTGTTCCCCACTGCCCCGCGCAGTCAGAAGGTGCCGTTTCTTCAGCGCCAGAAATTACGCCCGCTGAGGGGATGTGAGAGCGGCAGAGTCGGGACGGCTGCGTTGTTGCCGCCCAGACTCGTGGGGAGCGCCACTGGACCACACGCTATTTGGGGAGAGTAGCGCGCAGCAAACGGTAAGTGGGGAAAGGGCCAAGGTGTTTGTTGGGGGGGGGGGAAGGGAAATGAAGTCATTTTCTTTTCTTACCCATTTTCTGATTTAATTGCTGAGAACCCTAGATAAAGATATTCTTGGGGATTTGAGGGTGGGGAAGGGGTTTGGGGAGGGGAAGGGAAGGGAAGGGAAGGGAAGGTCCTCAGCAGGGATGTAATATTATGGAGTCCACCCATAATGGAGTCATTTTTTCCCAAGAAACTGATTTCTGTAGTCTGGAGGATAGCTGTAATTCTGGAAGAACTCCAGGCTAAACCTATAGGTTAGCAATGTACAGGGAACTCATGGTATTCTTCTGACTCTTCTCAGAGTTCCTCAGTAAAAAGACGAGTGATGCCAGAATATCAATCTTGGCACCATTCCCAATCCAGCCTTCCCAATCCAGCTGCAAAAGAGTTCTAGATTCACTCTGTGATGCATTTTGAGTACATGCAAAGTGACTGTGAAAATGAATGTGCTGGCTAGCATGCTATGTGAGCTGAGCACATGTCCTACAACACTTCCAAGAATCCTTTCCAATACATGAGGTTTTGTGGCAGATCTACAGGTGTTCCCCAACAGGCAGGTGCACAATGACAACTAATGCTTCCCTTCTTCATCCTGCTTTCTCTTTTACCTGCCTCCTGTGGCTACTTTGCCTAAACGGAGAGCTGACTGAATTCATGGAGATTAATAATTTATAACAATGATATAATAAAATTTTAGGAGCCTCTTCTCCTCCAGACAATTTTGTACAACCCGCATAGTGTATTTGCTTCTCTAAATTTCAAGTTTTTTCCCAAACATATATATTCTTCTTTTATTGTTTAAAAATCTTATTTTATTGCTAAAGATCACAGAAAATTTCAGTAAATGGCTGATAAAAAGAAAAAATCAAAACAATGAAAGTCACTAAATTATACTACTTCAGTGCCAAAAACCAAGGTAAAATTTAGTAGTGAGAAGTGAGGCAGGAGGGGAAGGAAATATCTCCATATTTTAACTCGTTTTGCCTTTCAGGGACCTTTACACAAAAATATCCAGTGAAGTGGCTTTCTTCCTTTGTGGATGAATCCATTCTGGGCTTCACTAGAAGAGCTGGAATACTGCACTGGTTTAATTCAATAGTTTAATACAGTGAAGCATATGTTTTTATTTCCAGCTTTTTCTCTGAAGTGATTTTCCTGGGTGATGGTCCCTTTGAAGCATCTCTGGCTCAGAATAAGCTGTAAAACTGAAACGAAGCATAACAAAAATGTACTTTGCCAGATAAGTCCTTCAAAGTATATTAGAATGGGAATACCAAAATATGTTTCCACATTAATAGGCACAATGAGCATAATGAAATTACGTGAACGTGCAGGACTGACATGCTCTGGAGTCATCTAAAGCATGTTTGCTAACAGCGCAATCCAAAGGGGGAGACAAGGGTGATGTGGAGGCAGTATCACTGAATTGCCAATTATGATGTCGTAAGGGGCACTCACGAAGGTGACAGGGGACATTTGCCAGCCCTGAGGAGCAGCTTGGGAGTATGACATAGAAGAGAGCCTGTGTATTAGCATATTTCCAGTGCAGGGACTTGCACAGGCACCAATGGGGGCATTCCCAGGGGGTAGGGCTGATGTTAGTTGAATCCCTGAGCCCCTTTGGACTGGGAACACCTACTTTTTTCTGGCACAAGGTTATGCCAGCAAAAACTGTGGCACAGCCCAGAGAGTTGCATTATCAGACCACAAAAAGGGCCACTCCCATTGGTACAGCCCTATTTCCATAGCCATAATCAGCTCTGGAAGCTAACCAAATGGCTAGCCAATGGGGTGAAGGTGGAAGCCAGCACAACCCCCCAATAGTGGGGCCTCTCCCCCTTCATAAGCATCTTCCCAGACATACACATTTCCCAGTAGGTAAAACACCTGACCTGAATACTGTCAAACAGCTACCAGATGTGCTGACTTAGCATGAACACTGGGCACCTTTGATGGAGGGGCAAGCACTCAGAGCTAATACTTTGCACTGTCAGTCTGACACCTTGCATATTTGCCTCACTGCTAGAAAAATGGGCTGGCATTTTGCAGAGCAGGGCTGACCCAGGGCATAACAACCTTCCCTGTATGGGAGGGTATGCAGCCATCGTGGCCAGAAAGCTCACGGACAAGAGAGATGCCCCTCTCAGGCAAGCTCCTTTTTCACCCTCATTTGGCTCCACCTGGAGTCGCCTTAATTGCCAGCCACAAGGGCAAGGATGTGGCAGGAGGGGTTGCTTAACCCATGTATCAAGGGTAGGTGGGGGAAGGTCAGTGGGGCTGGGTTGTGTGTATGGGAGGCTGTGGAACACATAACCACTACAACAGAATCACCCCCTTTTGTGGGGGGTAGCCCCTCTGGCCCAAATCTTACCCCAGTAACTACTATGTCATCTTGTTGCAGGTGTGGGCACCCACAATGGAGCAGAGGGAAAGGAGAATGAATTCATGGAACAAGACTACTTCAGGTGGAAAGGAGCTGAGGCAAGCCAGACAAGCATGACCCCACAAGCCTTTAAAGCATGGAAGGGAAAAAGATGGAATGCTTCCTATTTCTGCTTGTGAAGTATCAGAAACAATACACTATAGATTCAGGCGCTTCACATTATGATCTGTAGATACAAGAGAAGCAACACAGAAATACAATCTGGCTATTTAATTGACAGTGGCGTCTTCTTTGTAAAGGTTCAATAACTTTTTCCACTGCAATGATTTGCAGAGATTGTTAGCAAGTGAACTTTTTGTTCTCACGCATCGTAGATGCATTGACAGTAATGGGCTCCAAGGAGACATTAATGTCTCTAAGCTCAAACTCATGAACTGACGGGGATTTACAACAAATCACAATAATGACTATACAGAAATGACGAGGATCAATGCAGTTAAAAAGCCTACCTTTCAAAAGATGTTTGAAATGTATAATGGTGATAGCAGTGCACAGCTGTGATTTCAACAAAAATATCAAACCTAGCAATGAGTTCCCTTGCCACACCAGAGCTTGAACACAGTTAGTTTTCACAAAGAAAAGGAAACAAGAGAAGTTTATTTCCTGTACATATCTGCACTTAGGCCCTTTCCGCATGGGGCCAAAAACACTGGTCCCTGGGGAGCTGTTCGCACAGGCAGCGCTGCTGCAATGCAGCAGTGGCGTCCTGTGCGGCCCTGAGCGGCGTGAAGGCGCCCGCTTTCCACCTCCCTTCCCAAGGGAGGTTTTTGGAAAGCGCCTCCTTCCCATTGGCACGTTGTGAACAGAACCGCACAGAAGACCCTGCTTTCCCGTTCCCCCCCCTCACCTCGTCCTCCAACGTTGGTCTGGAGGGCTGCTGAGACCTGCCCACGCTGCCCTCCGACCCCTGGAGGTCGGAGGGCAGCATGGGCGGGTCCCCGCAGCCCTCCAGACCAACGCTGGAGGACGAGGTGAGTGGGGGGGACGCAGAAGAGGCAGCTCCGCCCCGGCCTCTGCGGGGGCCATTCGCATGCTCCCATGTGAACGGCCCCCTCCCCTCCACCAGCATAATTTCTGCCGGTGGAGAGGCGCCCTTTTCGCTGTGTGGAAAGGGCCTTAGAAATCAGACTCACTAACATTACAATGATAACACTTTGCATATATCTTGATGTCTTGTCTAATTTCTTAATACAGCTTCCTAATTAAAGGCCTCTCTCAGGATAGCTGAAAAAGTACCTTAAAGACCCTCTTAATACCTTAAAAACCCCTCAGTCACAGGGGGCTTGTATACTTTGGTTACAAAGCCATGGATTTCCATAGGCACTGAACATTTTGCACACCCACGACTTAGGACATGCAAATATTATGTAGGAATATAGAACACAACTACATTTCAAAGCAAAGCATTCTGTCAAGTTTTGACTTTCCAAGATCTGTAGCATCTGTATCTATGCTGGCAAAATAGGCACAAGTCCCAGATAGGAAGGATCTTATCTGCATTTTCCACTATATTCCATAGTACTGTGTATAAAAGATAGGGGAAAGTGTATGTGAAAGATCTGTGCAAATAAACTCTTCAACATATGGCCTAGGAGGTGGGTGGGGGGGAGAGGGTCAGGGCAGCCACTGGGCACAGTCCTAACCTGTCTTTTGATGCATTCATTTGTAATCAAAAACTCCTACATTAGACTGAAATAATTTTTTAAAAGTTTCCTCTCCCCAGTAAATACTGCTGGTGGGCTGGCAGGCAATAAACAATAGGACAATTAAAAAAAGAGACAGTTCTCTTTAAAATATAATTCAGATCCCTAATTCCTTTACAATGACTACAAAACAAAATATGGAATACAGTCTCTTAATCACCCATGCACCACAAGAACAAAGTCGGTAATTTGAATTGATATGTTTGTCACAAAAATTACTGATTGCAAAACCTTAAAAAGATCATTACTGATCCATGAGATGATGTTGCATAATTACATTTACTAAGTAGACTATATCTGCAGAGATACGTGCCATTGCTTCCTCCAGTCATTTATACTTTAGTCCCAGCAAGCCAGGAATTCATTTTACTGAACTCGGAAAGATGAAAGGCTGAGTCAACCTTGAGCTGGTTACCTGAACCAACTTCCATTGGGATCAAACTCAGGCTGTAAGTAGAGCTTGAACTGCAGTACAGCAGGTTACCACATTAAAACATAACTGTTAAAACTCTCCTATATTTTGGTACACTTAAAGTTCTCAAATAGCTTGCATATTTCTAAAGTGCTGGAAAGTTTAGATTCAAGGTTAAATGTGAACAAAGTCTACTTGTCACAGAATACATACCTGGACCTGGACAGGTACAAAGAGGGGGTGAATATATATAATTCACCCCCTCTTTGTACCTGTCCAGGTATTGTATAGGTATATGTATAAAATATATGTATATGTATAAAATATATAAAAATTGGGCTGCATTTTTCTTCCCTTTATTCAGAAAGGCATCTTCAAAAACTAAAGAGACACCACTCTCTATGGATCTCTATGGTAAACAATCAGCCAGAAGTTTATGGCTGCAATCCTTGCAAGAGCTGTTAATGAACATAATCTAACCTTAAGGCTTGTAACTGCCATTGTTATTCTTTCAGAGAGTCCCAGCATAGCTCTGAAGAATTGAGTCTGAATCCTCTCTTTGTTTTAATTCTATCCACCAACCTGAAGAGGTCAAGTAGCTGAGACGCTAGGGGGATTTTTACCCTGGGCTATGTGTATAAGCCACAGCAGGAACAAAACGGCTGGCATTGACATAATAAAATTAAATAATAGCTTGAGCATACTGTTTGTGTTGGACATGTGCTGTCCATGTACCACAAGAATGAAATATGATGCCCCAACACTTATAGGACTGCCTTACCACCATTTATTGCATCAACTTTTTGAGCAGATGTCCCAGACTGCTCAGGTGCAAAAAGTGTGACATGCGAACTAGCTGATATAGATTATTTAAAGTTGCATCCAACTGGACAGGTACAAAGAGGGGGTGAATTGCAAGTGATCCTATGTTTTACAGTACATATAGGTCGCTTTAATGATTCAAGAGGAATGCATGCTTCGATTGAGCAAATCTGGACTGGGCCAAAGCAGTTGTAAGCTTCAATGACCGACTACTGCAGAACATGTCTACTGTGAAAATACAAAGCTGCTCAAGATGAACTTTGACAACCACCACTGAGATTATTAGTTACAATATGTTATTCGTTACAAATGTACAATATACACCTCATGTATAATTTTTTTAAAAACCCTGAATAACATAACTTCACCTGCCTGAGTTTTATGTTGAAGCTTTAAACATGAGTATATCTAATGTAGTTCAATGCCACTGGACACCACTGAGCCTTCTTTCCTTCTGCTACTCTTGTGGGCATTCTTGCTGGTCAACTGCCCCTCCCCCTTAAACTCCACTGCAAAGAAAAAGTTCTATGCTCCTACACTTCATTTGTTGTACATTTGCTGCTCTTAGGGTAACACAGGAAAACAGCATCCCCATGTTGAGTTTCCACCCTCTCTTCATGACATTTAAGAAATGTGTCCAACTTTGTGATATTGTCAGGTTATGAATTTCCCTGATTTCCATTGAGCAAGGATAGGGATGCATGGGATGACACTAAAAAGTGTGCCTAACCATTACAGGATCAACAATGGAGAAAGCTTTAATTTTTGCATTGAATAAATGGAAGAATTACCAGTTTACATGTTCTTTCCAAAGGCATATTGGTTTATACTAAAAAGCTCATCACTGCTTTATAAATGGAGATCATTTGATCAAGCATTGTATTTTAATGCATTAATATTTGTCGCATCTCTGAAAGAACCATGAATTTTACAGACATGACTGGCTTTTATTATTTTGAATTGCTTTCAGTGTAATTAAAGGTCACATCTCCTTTGCATCCTTGATTTGGTTAAAAGGGAACAACATCTGTGAGAAAGAAAGACATAAGACCCATCAGATCCACTCATTGTAAATGCCATCTTTTCGGTATTATCTCTATGACAAATGCAACATTATTCTTCTAAAGAACCCACACTGTCATACATTTAAATTGTATGTGTCTTTAAAAATAGTTTAAAATAGCATTTTCTCAATAACATGTCCCAAAGACATAATACCTAGAATGAAGGGCTCTCATCATAATTCTGAATGTGTAAAGTTAATGACATGTCAGCACAGGGGAGGTAACAAATGCACCTCATTTAAAGAAAGCAATACTTGAACAATGTAATTAGTTTCAAGGAGAATCAGAAGTAGAGGTGCTTCAAGTCAAACAGCATTGATGAAAATTAGAATAAAGGTTTTTGTTTAAATTTAGTATAAATTTGCGGGATTTGTAATGTTTCTCACGAAAAAAGTATTAAGATCTGTAAAATCTACAGGTTTAATAGCAACAGCTATGTATCTAGTTTATTTTTTTCATATTTTTCCTCCAAGGAGTCTGGGGCAGTGTACTTGATTAATCAACACAATAGCCCTTTGAAGCAGGTAAGGTTGAGAGAATAATCAGTCTAGGTAACCCAGGGACCTTCACAGTAGCGGGATAGGATTTGGGAGATCAAGGTTCAATCTGACAATCTCACTATTTTATAGCATTGGCTATTGGCTAGAAATTAAAAACGAGATCATCAAACCAGGAACTAGACATTTGTGTCCTCTGCCCTCCACGAGGGCACCTCATTGTGCCTGGAGACACACGGGGACAAGCGGTAGCATGGCTGCTTGGTTCTGTACTGTAAGAAGTTGCAAAGTGGCTTATAATTGCCTTCTTCCCCCACCTCCCACAATTGTATTTTTGCAAGGTAGGTGAGAGCACTGTGACTAGCTCAAGGCCACCCAGCAGGCATCCTGTGGAGGAGAGGGGAAACAAACCCATTTCACCAGATTATAGTCCACAGCTCTTAACCACAACATCACACTAGCTCTCTAGATGGAGGCAAACAAGACCAAGTTAATTCATGCCCAGGTACACATACACATAGTATGTGTACCTGTGAAACTGACAGGAAGAAATTAATTCCTTTGAAACGTGGGTGTTGGAGGACAGTTTTACAGGTACCATGACCCTCCCCCCAAAACACACATACACACACCCCATAGTGCATTCTATATCAAATCAAGCCAGAACTGTCCATAGAAGTTAAAATTACCAAACTGATACTATCACATTATGAGAAGTCAAGGTCATAAAAAAATAATGCTAGGAGAAGTTGAAGACAGATGTAAAAGAGGAAGACCAACAAGAGATGGATTGACTCGACTAAAGAAACCACAGACCTCCGTTAGCAAGGCTTGAGTGAGGCTGCTAACAACAAGACATTGTGGAAGACATTAATTCATAGAGCCATAAATTGGAAGCAATCTGACAGCACTTAACATACACAAGGAGTTCTGTGCAGGACTTCGATAAAAGCTTAATGTGCAGGACTTCGATAAAAACAACAAATTGAAAAGCACAAAAAATCTTTTAACTAGTAATCTTATTTTTTTTAGTGCAAGATTAGTCCTCAAAAAGACTTTTGCATTATCACTCACAAAACAGCCCAAATGTTGATTTACAACTGCCTGTTTGTAGAATATTATTTTATGCTCTGATACAGAGAGCAACTTGCTGAAGAAATTCAATTCATAATACATTGCTGCTTTATTGTTGGTTGTTGATGGTGCTTTATCTGTTGTGAAATCAGCTTTTCCATTCGTGACTGTTAAACCTAAAGGAACTTCTTTTCATCACTGTAATTAAACTGTAAATATATCACTAAGGTACTTGCTAAACTCATTTCCAACTTGAGTGCCACAAAGATACAGTCTGAGGTTGTAAACCAGGCATAGACTTATCTTCAAGTTGGATTGTGCTGCTTATTGACTTCAAAAACACACACTAGAAGAGCTTGAGTTGATAGTGCCTTCTGAAAAGGCTCAAAGACACTTGCCTGGCAGTTTTTCCAAAGGGAGATAGTTTCCCTAATCACAGTGCATAATCCTTTGTTGTGCAGCAATTAAAAATATGAGTAATATATGGCAGAACATTCCCCTGTGTGTTTTTCAAAGAGCTCAGAAAGTGGGAAAGAGAGAGAATTCAGATATTAGGTTTTATTTTAGTAGTCCAACAGAAGCATGTTACTTTTAAAAGCATCTTCACATTTGATTCGTTTAATACCAGCAAAAACAACATGAAACTTTTTTCTTTCAGCAATGCAAAAAGAGCTATTACAATCCAGGCTCCATTCATTTCTATGGGGCCTGCATGGAAAAACTAATTCCGCTCCCATACAGTGATACCAAGTATGTAAAAAAAGGAGGTGGTGGCAAAGGTAAAGATATTAGGCCCCTGAGCAAGCAGTAGGTCATTACCCGCGAGGTGATGTCACATCACAACATTTACTAGACAGACTTTATTTACTGGTGGTTTGTCATTGCCTTCCCCAGCCATCTCTACTTTACCTCCAGTTCTCATTTTATCTATCTCAAAAGGATGGAAGAGTGAGTCAACCTTGACTTGGGGCCTTTCCCCACTTACCTTAAGCCCCGCCATACTCTCCAAAAGTAGCGCGGGGTCCCCCGGCACTCCCCACGACAGGGGAGGTGACAGTGCAGCCGCCCCAACACTGCCGCTGCTGCACCCCCTCAGCGCGCGGCATCCCTGGCGCTCTTTTAAACGGCGTGGGGATGCCCAAGAGCAGCGCGCGGCATAGGGGGGATTACGATAAGTGGGGAAAGGCCCTTGGTTACCTGAAACCGACTTCAATCAGGATCAAACTCAGGTTGTGAGCAGAGCTTTGACTGTAGTACTGCAGCTTACCATTCTCTGCCACAAGGCTCTTCAATCTGAGATAACACTGGGAAATCTGGGGATGGATCTTCTAAACATTAACCCCCCCCCCCAAGAATGGCAGTGGCATGGGGTCCTCATTCATAATGAACCCGTAATGCAGGTAGGTTTAATTTTTCATAGCGCATGATCACAGCGCATGATTCGCACGAACGGTCCCAGAAACAGCCAGGAAGACGGCACCACGGAGCGCCGTCGCCCGACCGACCCAGCGTGTCTCTGGCCGTCCGGCACATCGCCGAGGCCTGGAGACACGCCCCCCCGGCCCTGTGCGACTGCTCCAGCATCACAGGGCAGGGGGGCATGTCCCCAGGCCTCGGCGACGCGCCGGCCAGCCGGAGACAAGGTAAGTGAAGGGTGGAAGGGGGGAGGGCGCCTTGGAGCCGCTGCCGTGCAGTTGCCGTTTTCAAAAAACCTCACTTCCCGAGCAAGGTCGGAAAACGGCGGCTTCACGCCGGTCGGGCGGTGCGAGGGCAGTGTGGCTGCAAAGCAGCTGCACCCCCTGTGCGAATGGCTCCCTGGGGACAGCGTTTTTGCCGTCCCCAGGGAGCCATATACCGCCCATGTGGAAAGGGCCAGAGTGTTGGCAAGATCTAAGCAAGCCTGTTAGTTATAAGATCTTTTGGAGGACATTAATTCTTAGGGTTGCCATGAGTAAGAAGTGACTTTACAGCACACCACACACACACAGCTAGGCAAAAGGAATTGACTTAAATTGCAGGACGGAGGCAAGAGTTAAGTTCAGAACCAGTAAGTTTCTGAATACCAGAGCCTGGAACAATGACAGCTGGGTTTTTATGGCTTTTTAAATTGATGGTTAATTTTAATGATCTTCATACCATTTTATGATGTATATTTTGTGAGACTCTCTAGCGATCAATAGAAAAAATAAAAATATAATATACTTTTTAATTGCACAGTGCCTAGTAACTAAAATTAAAAACAACTCAGGCTAAAACTCAAATTAAGTGTTGTCTCAACAGGCACACTCCCAGTGAATGACATTTAAAACAAGAATGGTTACACAGTTGTAGTGACACATTTCATGAGACACTCCAGTAAGTCTCTGCAGAGGCAGAATACATATTGTCTACTTAAACAAATAGCAAGGGAAAGCTTGCAGGGTTTCTAGGGACTTCAGAGTGAAACAGGGTACTGGACTAGAGGCACCCTTAGACCTGATCCTCTTATGTAAGTCCTCCTAACTGTGGCAACATATGGCTGCTATTCCCTTTGAAAGATAAATGGAAAATCCACTTGTGGGTCCCCTGGCATCAATACTTCAGGATTAATTTAATTGAAAATAAATAAAAGTGTGACAGATTTTAAATGGAAAACAATTTTCATAACATTGTATACCAATTGGCCCTCAAAATTCTTTTCAACGTTCTTTAACAGCAGTCTCTTCCAATTGAATTAAGAGAAAGTTTATGTGGAATTTTGCATCACATACGTATTTGTTCTGATAATGAAACAAACACACTTTTCTGAAAAACTGGAATGAAAGTTCGTTCCTCAGATAGAAGGATTTCTGCTAGCATAGAGACTGCCTCATCTCTCAATTTCAGCTGCAGACCCAGTTGATGAGTTGTAGCATTTGGAACTGGGCATTTGGGGCTGCAGCAGGAGGGAGAAAGTGAGGAAGTAATGTTCCATGAATGAAAATCATTCTGTCCATGGAAATGTTCATGTGGATCCAAGTCGATGCCATAGCAACATTAGATATATTCATTCAGAAAATAAAACTCTTTCAAAACCATACACAGCTACAAGGGGGCAAACCCAGAAAATAAGCAAGTACACGAGCAAGTACATTGACTACATACATGCAACATTCTATGGTTGTAAATGATATTCTCAAAATTATAAATGAAACATTTTGTGAAAGTGACCACGGCAGGATTTGCAGATCACTTCAGCCTTGTAGAATTAAAGTTACAACCAAAATTGGCTAATAGTGATAGTAAATACTAGAAATCTAGAACGGTAGCAAATTTACTACTAATATTTACTCTTTAGTTCTGCAGTTAGTTGTCTTTTTTCTTTGAGAAACCACATATTTTAGATAGTGTGGTAACAATGTGGTCAAAATGGGGCTGCCTAATATTAAATGGCTCTGGGATACTATTATATTTGTCAGCAACTAAAATAAGGGCAGTGATAGGATATCAGGGAAGGTAGAAGAGTACAGTATGCATAGGAGGGTCATGCTTTTCAGGATGTGAAGGTTAATTTTGTGCAAATTATCCAACTGAAATTGAGATTGTACCTTATTGATAAGGGAACCGCAACAAAAAGTTTCTCTTCTCACTTTGAATTCTATTCATCTTCCTTCCTTTTTTTATTTCTAGAAGCAAAGTGGGTCACATAGTTGCAAACACACACAGCATCCGAAAGTATGTTCTCTAAAAAAATATAGATGATTGCAGAGAATTCCCCCAAAGTTGTTCTCCTCATTATTTCTTACCTAGAATCTGACCTGGCAGGCCGGAGTTCCAACCTGTCAATATAGTAACTTCAGTGCAGCTTCAGATCTGTCCCTAATTCCATGATTCAAATTCACCTTCTAGTTCATGTCATTCTTTTTTCTTTTCTTTCTTTCCCTTTTTACTTGCTCCGTCTGTTTCCTAAGTGCCCAGTGCTTTTAACTAGTGTTTGACTGAAGTGAAATAAATATCATCCTTGTAGAAAGGTGCACTGAAGTGCATGCAAGGTTGTCAAGGTATTTTCAAAATGAAGTGTACCACATTTGCGAAGGAAAGTTAATGTGACAAAGTCCCACAAATGAGAACAGTCATTTATTATTTTCTATTTAATTGACACCACACCATATTCAATCCTTCATGCAAGGGGCTCGCAACTTTTTTGAGCCTCCAGGAATTCTAACACAGGGTGGTGAGTGAGACCACAAAATGGCTGCCAGAGGAGGTGGAGCTCAGCACAAAATGGCTGCTAAAGGAGGCAGAGTCAACCATAAAATCTCAAGGAGTGAGGTTTTGCACTAGTAGTATAACTTCAACATTTAACAGGATGCCTTTAAAATAAATATATATCATAAACACAGATTACCTTAAGTAATTTGGTGAAAATCATTATGCTATGGTAGTCACCTTTTTAAAAATTTCACTCCAATGGCCAATCAGACGTCCTGCTGAGCAAAAGCCCAATCTGGCCCTACCCAGTTTTACTTGGTGGGCTTCAGGAACGGTGTTAACTGGAACTATTGTACCCACAGTCACCATGATGGGATGCCTGCTTTATGCAGTTTATTTGTAGGATAGGTTTACTGTTCCCTTTTACCAAGAATTTATTGTTGAGCATAGTAATGTTTGCAGAATTATTTTGTGTTCAGTTTGTTTGGGGTTTTTTTTTTTAGAAAACAGTTTGGATTCTTATTACATCTGATTTTCAGGGTCATTACTGTTATTTGGGTGGTGTTTATATTGGTTTCAACAACAAACATAATTTCCATTTGCAACTTGCTTTCCCCCATTCCAAACTGCAACAGAAATCTTAGGGAATATAGCTCACGCCCAAAGGATTGTACCTCTCAATTTTCCAGCAAAAGGGAGTTTCCCTGTTTTAGGGGCTACAGAAATTGTCCTATGAAGAATGGGTACACACACTCTGTGTTCATTCCTTCATTTCAGCAATTCCCACCCATGTACCCCCAATTTCTTTTTCTTCTTCAGATCAATGGAAAGAACCAACAATCTTTTTGGTGCAGTGTTTCCTTCAATCACACTGCTGGTTAATTGGTTCAGAAAGGCCTTTTAATGAAAATATTCCAGCTATCAGGTATTAACTAGTTTATTGGCATGTCAGTCCTCCTGGAAGAAGCCTACAACTTGACTGGTGTCTCTGGAGAAAAGAATTATTTTACTTGCAGATTCTGCATGCCACTTGAGAAGGAGGTAGCCTTAGAACTTACTCCTTGGCTAAGAAGTGTTCTGGTTGGATGGCATGTCTATCAGCCCAGTGTCTGCTCACTGTTGCTCTGGGAACCTGCAGAGGGAAGTTATTTGAATTACTTCAAAGCTGAGTCGTTCAAGCACTCACAGCTCCAAAGTTATGCAAATAACTTCCCACTGGAGGTTCTTTGGGATCAGCAAAACTTTGGAGAGAAGCAGTAGCTCCCCCTCCTTCACGAATAGTGCTCATTGTCAGCAAAATCAGCTCCTGGGACTTTTATAGAAACATTCTGTGGGCTATGTTACTCTAAACAATGTCATGAACTCAAAGACAAGTGGTAAACAAAAATATTGTGTATTTTAGTCTTCAGTAGTATAGCATATGCTTGATGTGCAATCCCTGGCTTTTTCACAGGATCACTTGTGAAAGACCTCTGACCTGAAGCTTTGTACAGTCAATTTACAAGAAGACAGCACTGACCTTGGTAGACTAAGGGGCTGATTCAGTAGAAGGCAGTGTCATATGTTCATTCATCTTCTATTTTCACATCATATACTTTCCCTTGGATATAGTTTTTTTCTTGTTAAATGCATTCAATGTTTCACATTTTTGTTGTCATGCCACAGAAATGCCATAGAAGCAATGGATGAATCAGAAATCCCACCAACAAATATGGAGAAACAAAAACAACTCACAACAACTTACAGTGTCACAAAGAAATGGCAGGGACATATTCACACATCCCTGAAAAATGCTTAGCTTTATGACCCAAAGTGCCGCCTCTGCAAAGAGAATGATGAAACTGTGGAGCACATCATCTGCTGTTGCAAGAAAACAGCCCAAACTGACTATCTTGAACATCACAATAGGCTAGCAGCAATGGTGCACTGGAACCTTTGCAAAAAGTATGGCCTGCCTTTAGCAAGACCTGGCACGAGCACAAACCAGAGAAGACCACAGAAAATGAAGAAGCAAAAATACTCTGGGACTTTAGAATACAGACAGACAAACACCTGGCACATAACACCCCAGACATAACAGTGGTAGAAAAACAACATGTTTGGATCATAGATGTTGCAGTGAGATTATGATTGACAGCATGGGTAAGAGGGACAAAGAGCTGGAAAAGATCATGAAATACAAAAAAAGGACCTACCCTGGAATTGAAGTTGAGCGATTGTGGCCCGAAAAAGAACAGCTTAGTAGTCCCAATGCAGTAGTCAGTTACTTGCTTTGGGAGGAATCCCAAAGAGGCAGAAAGAAACATCTGAAAAGCCTGAACTTGGACAGAACATCAGTCCACATGCTGCAGAAAGCAGCACTTCTAGGATCTGCACACATTCTATGCAAATACCTCTAATATCCTAGGTCCTTGGGAAGGACTTGATATTCAGAGATGAATTCCAGACACTTGTGCTGTGTTGTTATGTGTATAATAATAATAATAATAATAATAATAATAATAATAATAATAATAATAATAATAATAATAATAATAATAAACAAGATTTGAAACACAATCATTTACCAAAGCTTAGATTTAGAAGTTCCAAAGCAGCCTTAGGCCCTTTCTGCACGGGCCAAAAACGACGGCCCGGCCACAGAGTGGTAAAAGCGTAGCCCACGACCCGCCGTTCGCACGAACAGCGCTGCTTACATATGGCAGCGCCGACCTGTTTCGCTCCCCCTCCCCCAGGGAGGCGTCAGGCCGCCCACAAAAAGTAACCCTTTAAAGGGTTGTTTTTGAGGGGAAAGCGTGTTCCCGGCGGCGCGGTGCGAACAGCACCGCCGGGAACACGCTGTTTCCCCTCCCCGTCCCACTCACCGTGTCCCCGTCGTCGGCCTGCTGGCCGTCGCAGCCCCGCCCACGCTGTCCTCCGACCCCTGGAGCCGCCTGCCATCTGCCGGCCTCTCTGGAGGCCGCCCGCATGCTTGCATGCGAATGGCCTCCGCCTCCACGGCCGTGCGGAAACGGCCTTAGAAACTCAGAACTACTTACAGTGGCAAGATGAATATGACCAACAGTTTCAAAAATGAATGTATCAGGATCAGAGTTTTAAGAACAGCAATATTTTTTTTGCAAGCATTAATTTTCTCCTATAGCTAGAATCATAAATTCTCACAATACCCAGTATATTTTCACACCATATTAAACAAAAGCCCAGATAAGAAACAGCATTAAAATATCTCTTTGTCAAAGAAACCCTCATCTTCAGGCTTCAGTAATGTGAAATACTTTGTAAAAGAGGCAGTAAATTGCAAGAATTTATTTGACAATTGCAATACATTTTATTTCTTTGAGAATGGTATTCCGAAGAGCGTAAATTAGAAAGTAAATTTCATTGCATGAAATGTTAAAAATGGCATTCTTTATCAAGATCTAAAGAAAAAAAGTTTTCAGCTGGGAAAAAAGAGACAGAATGAGTGAAGATATCATTGGTTAATAAAACAGAAGAGAGGAGTGAAGAGAAAAAGAACTTCAGAAAAATTATGTTGAATCTTAAGCCATGAAGGAATGTCGATAAAACCTGTGTGTGTGTGTGTGTGTGTGTGTGTGTGTGTGTGTGATTGCTGCAGAATAGTTCATCAGCCCCATCACCACACCATTTCTGAGATTCCCCTTGCACTCTTGAGTAGCTTCTGGGGAATGCTGCTGACTGCAAATGAAAGGAAAGGTGGGAAACTCCCAATACCGTGAGTTGAAGTCCATTGTTGGTTCTGTGCATCCAGCCCATGGTATCTTCATTGCAGCCAAAAGTCTGCAAACATGGAATTTGTGGAAACTATTTGCTTGGTAAGCATATGCATGTAGAGTGATGATTTCTGGGGAATTCTTATCACAACCCCTGAACCCCATGAAATTCTATTATGTAGGGTCCTTCGACTAGACTAACAGCAGTAACTTTTTAGGAACTGCTGAGGAAAGGGAAGCCCATAATTTGCACTTTAGATGGTAAACAAGAGTTTTAGGTCACAAGTCTCAATCTTGACAATTCCCTTATGCTTTTGTGTGGACATAAATATATATAGTGGGAGAATTGTTATGTTTTGTGAGTGCAAACTTGTCAGCAAGTAGTATGTTATTCTGCCAACTGAAGTCAGTAGCAAAGGGCTGTACATGCAGCGACCCACAGCGAGCAAGGTAATTGGATAACATTCTCAGTATAACATTGATACATGACCCTTCTCATTTTAGAAGATGCTCCTTAGTTTAGCTCTACTGCACACAGCTGAACTTGCTGTTTTCTCTCCCTAGATATACGTTACATTTTTATCCCATCCTTCCTCAAAGTAACACATGATTCATGTCTTTTTTTAACCTCATAACAATTCTGAGTTATTTTCAGACTGAGAGATAGTGACAGGTTATCCGGTGAACTTCATCAATGAGTGGGTATCTGAATCCTCGTCTCCTGAATCCTAATCCAGCATCAAACCATCCCTGCACTGGCTGGCTGGTAGTCCATTATTTCCTGTTATGGAAGCAATGATCCCTAAGTAAACTATCTGGTGATATCTGGGCGTCCCAGTCAATTCATTGTACATTTGGAAAATGTTTTGTGTGATGTACAGGTATGCACACATGCAAAGCTAGATGGATGTATGTGTGTAACTCAGCACTTATCTCGAACTATTCAAGGAATACTTTGTATGAAAAGCACAGTCAGCTTTGGTTTTCTATAGTGATCTGCTGACATCTGAAAAAAAAGGAAAGAAAAACTGACAATTCTAGGTACCTGTTGATGGTGTACGTTCATCTGGAAAGAAGTATGATGATGGTAAACATTCCTTTGTAAAAGTGATATCATCAAGGGCTATGCCACCCCTGCGACCTTTTCCAACACGACCTTCAAAGGTGACCTGAAAGTCCTCATCTGCTTCTAGTGGTAAAACTTTTCTATTCCAGAAATTTCCTTGATCCCCAGTCAGATTAAATAACATTTTTTTGGAATGTGATGCCATAACCTGGTAGACAGTTAGTGATCTCATATCAACTCCATACATGTGGTAATAAAATACCAGCTGAAAAAAAAGCAGAAGGAACATGGGACATTGTGATTAAATGTTATTTCCATCATAGAAACTGTGTTACTTCACATTAGAATTATTACATGAATAGAAAAAATTTCTATTAGCATACTAGATGCACAAGACTTTAGATCTCTGTGTGATTGTCACAAGCTATGGTGGAATGTAAATTTGAGTAAATCAGGAGTGGTCTCAGAACATTCACACTGGAAACAAGAACAGCTGAAGCCTCAAAAAAGACACACAAGTCCAGTTACATGGCAGAAGAACCAGACATGGCTGAAGAACCAGATACAGCTCTCACCCAGGAGCAAAAATGAATCCATTTAGCCACTCAATTTTTACTCAGCCAGACCATTCAAGATCTGGGACACCAGAAACAATCATTGTCACTCTGGTTGAACCATCATTTGTACTGATAATGCCACCTTACTAAGGAGTTTTCCTATCTTTGAGAGAAATGCAAGAGTGTCCTGTTTGCTGGACAACCCCCAGTCTCATGGATCTGAGATACCATTATGTTGGTTGCTGGGTCTATCCAACATTGTCCAATAATGAATAGTAATTGTCAAGACTCCTTGAGAACCCTAGCCTATTGCAAATTTTCCAAGGTTGAGCAACAATCAACCTAAAGGCACTTCTATACTAGAATTTTCCTAAAGTTTATATGCAAAGCAACATTTTTTCAGATGTTTATTCAGCATTAGGATGGATATTTCTGCAAGAAATCATTCTCTGAATTCCACTCTTTATTAGGTTCAGTAAAGAAACATGCAGTGATATTAGATTGTGTGTTTCACTGCTTCCATTCCACATAAATGGTTGCTGATGAATTCTGGGGAAAGAGGATGAAACCAGGATGCAGGGTTGCTCATTTTATTAATTAATTAATTAATTAATTAATTAATTAATTAATTAATTAATTAATTAATTAATTAATTAATTAATTAATTAATTATACTTGTATACCACCCTCCCCCGGAGGGCTCAGGGCGGTGAACAACAAGATAAACAGGATACACAGATAGAGCATGGATAAAATCAATACATATCAAAATTAATTAATAATAATAATGGCTCTATATTCATTAAAACCAAACCCCCTTAAAATGCAGCTTCTAAATACCAAGCACTTCTAAATACCAAGCGACCTACTATAAAATCCCCTAAAAGAGGGGGGAGGGGGTGGTAGAGTCCACTGATGTTATGGGGGGGGGCATCAGTGGCCGGCCTCCCCAAAGACCCAGTGGAACAGCTCAGTCTTGCAGGCTCCCATCACGTGAACTCATGGGAGATCCATGGGGGCCCGCACAGTTGGAGGGGAGATGCGTTCCACCAGTCAAGAAGACATATTTGAGCTGCTTCAGAATTTTGTGTTATACCTGCAATCATTGTATCTAGTTCTGCCTTCTATCTCATGTGTTCCAATGCAGAAAACATTTACACATACTGACAGTTATACATATGCAAAATGTTTGCTGATAAAATTAATGCTCACAGGGTAAAAAAAACTGCTCACAGGGTAAAACAAATCCCAACATATACTTTAAAATGCCAAAAACTTAGAAAAGTTCTGAATCTCTTGAAAAATCTGCATAAGCAATTAAGAATTGAGACTATAAACTTTTTGAAAGTCCATGACACAATAAAATCCAATTTCAAAGCAAGTATTTTAAAAATGCTGTTTTTCATGAAAAATAAATGTTTCTTGCCTCCAGCTACCAGATGTTAAAAATCCAGATGACATTTTAAACTACACTAGTGTCCTTTTACATGCAAATATTAGCATACTCTTGTTTAATTTCAAAGGTTTAGCAGAAGTATGCAAGTGATTTTGTATATTTTATTGTAAAATAATTTTAAACCAAAGAACCAAACCCAAGGTTAAATAGCCATTAGTACTTTAATTCATGAGAATAAGTAAATTGTTCAGAAAAAAAAATCCAATTTTGTTTAGATACACTACACGAAGCAAGCAAACCCTTCTTTACAAAAGCATTTAGTTCAATAAAGGAACAAGATCATACATGTAGAACACCCACACTTTCTCTAAGGGACATTTCAATGATGTTGCATTCTTTCAACTAAAAACTTTTATAGTTCCTATTAGATTTCTCTCTTCACATACCTTGCAATTCCTGCTTCTTCTGCTTATTGCCATACTAGAAATTCCAGCTTCTTGACCTGGCAACTGCGGGAAAGAACTCTTTATGAAGATGTAATGACCAGATGGTTTTTGCAAAGTGTGATCTGCAATTGGTTGAGTTCCTGTTCTTAGAATGCCTCCAATTCTGAGATTCCAGTCAAAGTCATCGGTCTGAGCCTGTTCCCAGTCACAAAGATCAAACTCAAAATCACAGCGCCCGATGGATGTCCCTGGTTCCAAAAGATCCCCAACAAAAATAAAATGCTTACTATTTTTAAAAGAATGTCAAATACTTCAATTAATACTACAACAATAAGCATATTTTGTATATATACTCAAAATGGACTAAGGATTATTCTACCAATGAGAGACTTGGCATGTGGTTGGCATTCTACCATTAAGCAGTTGCTTGCAAACCGTTATGGAACTCTGGAATGATTTTAGACCACCAAACAGCTTCCTGCTTAAGTCGTGCTTATTCTCATATTGTGTGCCTACTCATGTCTACCCACTTTTCCCTGTTATACCTGTTCATTTGTGAATTACAGGCAATTCACATTCAATAGTCAGACTGTATGCAAGTCACAAATGAACAGGTATAACAGGGGAAATAGGTAGATATGTGTACAAATAGATCCTTCCAGCATTTTTAGAAAAAAAAACAGAATGCTTCAATATTTATTTTTATTAAAGATAAACTTTTACATTTTCAGTACAGATTGTTCAAAGATACAATTTGATTCTTCTAAGGATCTAAACTGAAGTATTTTGAGGATGTAATACATGCTTAACCAACACATGAACTGTGAAACTTGTTAACTGTTCTTCACACCTTTTCATTAGGGTTCCCTAAAAGACTGCCCACTGAGTTGCCAATGTTTTGGCAACCCTACCATGGCTTCTAAATAAGTACACCATACAGTCATGTATCACTTTTCCTTGAACACATAACAATCTGTGCTGAGACAGGCTGACCATCAGTACCACCCTGCTGTTCAGTATAAGGGTTACAGTGATGATATCCAGTACCAAGGGGATTCTCCTCCCCCAGTCAGTTTGAGTGTTGTCCCTCACCCCAGATCTCTTAATAGTTCTCCCTAATCTAGTTTAAACACTTAGCCCACACTAATCTTACCAAAATCCTAGTTGGACTGAACCAATCCCATCATGGATTACATCTATTCAAAAATCAGCACTCAAAAACTACGTGAAGCAGGTTTTTTAAACATTATCATCTGAGCCAACAAAACATTACTTATTACATGAAATAATGCTTATATGAATCAGATTGTGAGTTAAACCATAAATGGTTAATTATTGAAATTACCTGTGAATGTAGTAACTTTGTCTTTCATATGCCAATAGAGATAATTAAACAGAGAAAGGTCTGCAGAAATAGTTATGGTCTTTTATATTCTGTGACTATGGTGATTTTCAGTTTACAGTTAGGGAAATTTAATTTTTTTTATTTTATTTATTTATTTATTGAATTTTTATACCGCCCCATCCCCGAAGGGCTCTGGGCGGTGTCCAGATATTCTATAGTATAATGATATTCTATAGTATATTGATAGCTGGCAAAATTAATAATGAAAATCCTTTGGAAAATTGCAGATGACAAATTAATGTTCCAGATTTGTTTTGCCAGTGTTCAAATGCAACAAAAAGTTTAGACTCTAAAAAGATAGATTGAAACTTTTCTTTTCAGTTAGACTGCTCTTCCAACCAAACCCAGGTAAGGCCATAAAGGGAATAATAGCCAACAGAGCAGTTATTTCAAGAAATGTCTTGTAGCAACATTACAGATACTGAATATTAAAGTCACGTAGAGGAGGGATGATCTGAATATGATATTAGTGGTCCTAACACACAACTGACATAAACATAGTCAGCTTGGGGGTAGAGGCTATCCGAAGAAGACAAGCCACAAGTTTTTCCTCATCCCCGATATCAGGCTTAAATCAGCAGAAGAAGGCATCTCTTTTGGAAGCTGATTATTTCCTGACAAATGAGTTCAGATGTGGGAAGAAAAAAGAGAAAGCTGCACAGATGCAACAGAGAGCCTACTTGCACAAAACACAAAACACGAAAAGCAGCATTTAATTTTTTTCCAAGTATTTGAGTTTGCTGCTTGCAATTAGCAACCAAGCAGCCATCCAAATAAAGAGATGTTAGATCTACTAGCACTGAGGCCCCTTCCGCACACGCAAAATAATGTGTTTTCAAACCACTTTCACAACTGTTTGCAAGTGGATTTTGCCATTCCGCACAGCTTCAAAGAGCAGTGAAAGCAGTTTGAAAGTGCATTATTCTGCATGTGCGGAATGAGCCTGAGAAACATGGGAACAATAGATACTAACATACTAACATACTTAACCAATGACTATCTCTCCATAAAAATCCAAGGCAAAATTAACAGTGCAATGCTATGAAGAGTTCACTCCATTCTACATCCACTGAAATCAGTTGGGTTTTACTGGGGTAAGTCTGCATAGGATTGCACAGTTAAACCAGTGAAATCTGTCTTTAGTTCCTCCTAGTTCCCAGTTCAGCAATCAGTTACTTCATGAAGTAGTATCCATCTTGCTGAACCATAGCCCTACAAAGGTGTATGAAGTAAAGTTCTAGCATTAACAACCCAATGGGGTGGGGGTAACAACTCCTGGGAGCAGGGGAGGGTTGCACCAGCATCTTTCACTCATCCGCTGGCATAAGGGGCATCTCCACTGGCAGAGAGGGCACAGACACCAGCATCCAGATGTCCCACAGCTCTGCAGCAACAAAACCCAGAAGTGGGTGCCACTGCAGAGCTACACTGGAATCCAAGCCGCTGCCAGAACAGAGAAGGGCGGGCCAGGCCATTCCCAGGGGTGGAGGCAACATTAGTCTTCTTTTCATGGGCTTTGGAACCAGGTACGCTGTGGTTTGGGATTCGGAGTTATGCTCGCCCTTTTGGGTGGCATAACTCCATTTTCGGCTATAGAGGGCTTTGCAGGCAGCCAGGGGAATTCCATTTGCTGCTGCCTCCCCTTGCCACTTGAAAGCCCTCTGGAGGTGGCATAGCAGCATGGCAGCAATGCCGTACTCTGCCACCTCAGCCATGTGAATTAGGCTGTAAGTATCATATTATCAAACATTCTGCTAAAAGTGCACTAAACTACATCTGCAGCAATCACCAGTCAATTAATTCTTGACACTCTGTTTAAAGGATCCAGGGCATTCATCACATGCAAATGAGAACTTTTTAATATATGCCAAGTGACTGTGTCCAAAGTTCAGAACTTGCCTTTAAACAAAACTCCATTCAAACACTAGAAATTCATTCTAGCTTGTCTTTATCACACATTTTCATAAATCTCAGGAAAGATTTTCATTCAAGATACAGTGTAGCCTATACTTTCATTTTAATATGAGTAATCTGTTCAAGGAACAATACTTCATGTCGGAAGGGCACAACTCTAGCGGCTGGATCACTCTGTGAGCAGGTTATTCCCTGCAGGGTTTGTTCTCAAGAAGGTGATAATAAATCACTGTAGCATGGCTATCATTTTGAACACTTTGAACAAAAGGTATTGCTCTTGGAAATGAGGCAAGCATAACTAGTTGGTAATCTAATGTTAGAAAATAGCTGACATCTGAGGAGGAATTGTTTCACTCTGATCATGCTCTTGCATACACAGGAGTTCGTATTATCATCCAGGTAAATTAATGGAGCGTATGGACCAATCTGGATTATAAATTCCGATTACGACTAACTGCATTGTTGTTACTTAATTACAAATAAGTGGCCCCAAATATCTCCTAGAAGACTGTATATTAATGTCTGGTGATGTTTAATGAATAAGACAAACCTGATGAGTATTTTGTGCACTGCAAATCATCATAAATAAAGAGAAAAAGACTAACAACATGTATAGAACATGCCTGCCCTAGAATTAACACAAGAAATAACACTAGAGTCATAAGAAAATCAGGGAAAGCTGATTTAATAGCTAAGAGAGCTCCTAAGCAGGTCTACACTGAAGATAAATTTACTCACAAGGAAGCACTCATAAGATTGTGTGGGCAAACATAGCAATATTTTGTCACATGCAAGCAAAAATAGCAAATTAATGACATACACAGGTCAGTAGCACATTAGTTAAGAACATAAGAACATAAGAACAAGCCAGCTGGATCAGACCAGAGTCCATCTAGTCCAGCTCTCTGCTACTCGCAGTGGCCCACCAGGTGCCTTTGGGAGCTCACATGCAGGAGGTGAAAGCAATGGCCTTCTGCGGCTGTTGCTCCCGAGCACCTGGTCTGTTAAGGCATTTGCAATCTCAAATCAAAGAGGATCAAGATTGGTAGCCATAAATCGACTTCTCCATAAATCACTCCATAAATCACTGTTATACATTTTACAAATCACTAGAAAGAACCTGAAAAGTGTAAAGTCAGGAGGTGTGTCCCCTGGCCTCTGTAGAGGACAGCAGCCGAGAGGAGGTAAGAGGTGGAAAAAAGCAGCACAGATAAAGTGATGCCTTCCAAGAGGCGGCATTTTCCAAGGTCATGCCAGTGTGGAGGGTATTCGCCACTGCAGCTGTGCTCCAACAGTGGCATCGGTGTGAACACCTCCCCCACACTGGCATTTTTACCGGCCTCTCACCGCTCTAAATGGTCTGTGTGGAAGGGGCCATTTGCAGGACAACGTGTAAGTATGCCGGTGCAACCCCACTTGCGAGACCTTACAAACACATTTACACAGTTGAGGCAAGTGTGCCTGGAATTTTGGATTGTTGTCTCGTTGGCTTTGTTGTCTGGTTGATTTTATGGGCCATCTTGAACTTCTGTTGATGTTTGTGAGAGAGTGATAAAGTGTGCTAGAGAGATTCCAATATAAAAAATATTTCAAAATAACTTAATGTATGTATTTTACTTCTATTTTCAATGACCATACAAAAGCAATACCATATTAAGAGACAGTCTATTAATATAAGGAACCATCATACTTACCACAAATGCTTTGGCTCTCATCTGAGTTATCTGCACAGTCGTTCACAAAATCACAAAGATTATCTTTTGGGATGCAGTATTTGTTGGCACAAGTAAATTCTTCAGAAGTACAAGGTTGGATTGGGACCTGCATGGGAGAACAGTCCTCAAAAGAAATATCATCCACTGCCACATCTCCCACATAACTGATGCCTCGTCTGGCTCGGAAGACAACCTGTGAAATGGAGAACAGGAATCTTAGGTTGTCATCCTAATGATACTTTGCCAGGAGTAACACTCATCGAATAATGTGAGGTTTCCTTTTGAGTAGACCTTCTAAGGATTGCACCCTTAGTCATTCATCTAGGTGAGATGCATCCCATAGAGTTAGATTATCATAATTATTATCAATGTAATTATTAAAACTATTATAATACATCAATATGTTTGAAGTATTATTTTGTATTGCGGTCAAAAGGTACTCGTGAATATATCACATGAGGGAAGAAAAGAAAAGTGAAATATAGTGGACAACTCCACAAACTAGGTCTTTAAACCTTCTTGACTTTCTTAGCCACAAATGCCTTGAATGATGGCTTCCTCTGTCTTGGTGTGCTCTCAACAGAACAATAATAATCATGAGGGTCTGCTTTGTACACAAAATGGCAAGAAGTCAAATAATCATCTTTAAATTTCATTGACTTATTGCTAACTTAACTGTTTGTGAATAAAGAAGCCTTGCACACAATAGAATTACCGTAGTTCTGGAATGGGGAAAAACACGATAGAAAAACATAAGACATTAGTGGCTTTAAAAACTCAAGGAGATTTAACGATCAGCTGCTAAACAGTCAGTTTTTCACTGGGTTGGGCATTATGAGATGCCAACAAGATTCTGAGTTGCCAAAACAGGGAATGAAACCTCTGCATACCTGGAAATAAGAAAGGGCTCCTAAAAACACTTCGGCTCTGTTCCACTGGGGACCCTGACGACCACTCTGAGCCCACATTTCAGTAGTCACATTTCCTACTTTGCTGAGCACCTAGAAAGCAAATAAATTTTTAAATGAAAATGTACATTTTGAACAGTAGCTATGGTTTTGCAAATCACAAATAGTATATTTTTCATGAACTATTTCAAATTAGTTTATTTCATTTTCAAATTCGAGACATTTTTATTTTTTAAAAGTCCATGCAAATAATCCTGCAAATTTTTGAGTGTGGGATATGCTGTTGTTGAAATACAGTTTTTTTGGTCTAGGACAATGCCAACTTCTGCCTAATCTGTCCAACTTGATCCACTAGTGTGGCACAGAAGTGTCTGCTGTAAGAATTTATCAGAATCGCTGTATCTGTATTTGAATACAAGAACCATCTGGGCAGGGCCAGTTTCGTGGGTCCTTCCTTTGCTTTTCTGGTTATCATTGGCCTACTCAGATACACACCAAGATCCTGCCATGTGGTAGTGGCTCCATTTTGCACAGCTGAAGGGCTGTTTAAAGACTACAGTGCATTATTACACCATGTGTAAGAAAAGCCTACGACTGTCAAAAATATTGTACACCTTGGCCAAAGGTCCCCTAGATTTTGAGGCCCTAGGCTTCAGCTTGTCAGTCTATAGATAAATCCAGCCCTAGTTACTATAGTTATATTCATTTCTCAGATCTGATTTTAGATTAGCAGTTCATTCAAATTTCCAACTTCATAACAAACTTTTCCAGCCAAATCTTATCGTTCTAAGCAGGGCTACTCAGAAATCACTCCCACGATACTTCCAGGCAAGTGTCTTTAGGACTACAATTCTTGTTTAGTGTGACATGCAGAAGGTGCATGAGGTTTCCTCCTAGCTTTTTGCTTGAGTGAATACCCACTGAATTGTGACAGGCCCTTCCCAAGAGCCAACTATCTAAACATGGTTCACTGAAGCTAAAGTGTCTGAACTGAATCAAACTGACAACATCTAGGAATGGGCATATAGTGATGTATGTCAAATCATGCTTCTAGACAACGCTGACAGAACTATACATCATCAGCCTTCTGAAATGGGTTTCCTCTCAAGATGTATCGCCAGCATTAATGATCCTCAGCCTTGGCTGTGGGACATTCTGGAGGTTTTTCATTTTAATTGAAGAGATGGCAATTTTTTTTGTCTCCCAGTTGCTTAAGTGACAAAATAAAACTACCATTCTCCTTAGATTAAAAAGTTTTCTTATCATATAAAACTGCAGTGGAAAGACAAAAATTTTCCTTCATGCATTCTTCCATCATATTCACAAATTATAACAGACATTTTTAGGTAAACGTATTGTAATTTTATGCTGTATAGTATTTATTTATTTATTTATTTATTTATTTATTTATTTGATTTATATGCCGCCTCATCCCCGAGGGGCTCGAGGCGGCTCACAACACGGCTGTTTCCAAACAGCAGATTAATACAACATAAAAGTTAACCCATTAAAACTCAGCAGCAGTTAATAACAATAAATAAATTAAAACAACAAGATTGTGTAGAACACATATACACAGGCACCCAATCTAAAGGCCAAAGAAGAAAAAGAAAAAAGAAGAAGAAGAAAGGGGAGGAGATAGGCAGGGCCCAAGATGGAATTAGGGCCCAACCAAGGTGGTCCAGACAGGCAGCTTTGATTTCAGTTTGCGCAGTTTGTTACTGTGCTGTGGATAAAGCAAGCAGCAAGTGGATATCTTCAAGATAAGATTCATTGATTATTTAGGTGATATTTTTGCAAAAGACATTTTAAAATTAAAGCCACCTGTAAGTTACTTCAATCAACATTTGTCTGAGTAATTATGATCATAGTGGCATCAAAAAAACTATGGCATTTCAGGAATCACCTGCTGCATCCATGGAGTACTCAGTTCACATGTGAATGTATTTATTGCTTGAGCTATGAAGATGTATGTATCCAATTGAACTCTTGTGTACTATGCCAAATGGTCTTTAGGCTCTCTGTTCTCATCCTCTGACACCAAAAAATGCCTCATAATACATTTTAAGCTAAAATGTTTTCCATGAAAGCCCTTAACTTACATGAGGCCATCTTAAACCAAAATGTCTCAGTTCAGCTGCATCAGAGCTTTACAGCCCAATCCTTGGGGCGTGCGTGAAGGGACTTGTGGGCCCTATGTCAGCAGATTTGCCCTTCCCAGGGCACTTACACCGGCAGAGGGGCACATCCATTGGTGGGCAGCCATTGCAACCTTCCATGATGGCCAGACAGAGGCAGAGTGCCATGTAACCACTCCACCAGCATAGCAGGGATGCTCCAAAAGCATGGCGAGGGGTGGAGCTGACCTTAATCAGATTCCACTCCAGCTTTGCCTTCTGGGCAGAGGCGTACCTCCCATTGGGCAAAGTGGGCAGCTGCCCTGGGCGCCACCTTGTGGTGGGCGACAAAATTGCAGGTTTGTGAGGGATTTTGTATTTTCAGTGTTTTTCCGTTTTTGGCCTGCAGGGGGTGCAGATTTTAGGCTAGCAGCACCAAAATTTCAGGGATTTTTTGGGAGACTCTCCTGATGATATCACCCAGGTTTGGTGAGGTTTGGTTTAGGGAGTCCAAAGTTATGGACCCTCAAAGGGAATGTCCCATCCCCATTGTTTCCAATGGGAGCTAATAGGAGATGGGGGCTACACCTTTGAGGGTCCATAACTTTGGACCCCCTGAACCAGACTTCACCAAATCTGAGTGGTATCATCAGTAGGGTCACACGAAGATACTCTGAAATTTTGGTGCTGCTATCTTAATAATTGCACCCCTGACAACAGGCACCCCCTAAATTTCCCCAGATTCTCTTTTTAAATTCACTCCCTTCCCACCAATGTTTGTTTTCTTTCTTTCTTTTATCTCTCTCAGTGCCTACTAATAAAGGTTGTTGTTTTTGTTGTTGTTATCAAGTCTACCCCCCTTCGGTATGGATTGAAAGGGAGAATGTGAGGTCCCTCAGTTTAAACACCATTTTAAAAATGATGCTGTTTTGGGGTGGATTCCAGCATTTTCCACTTGTTTCTGGAAAACTAGGGAGCCTCCAGATTTCAAATCCACCTTAGCAAGGGAGAATCTGCCCCCCCCAGCCAGTTTTAAATAACATTGAAAGTGATGCTAGTTCTCCAATTGGGGACAGGATGTACAACACTCATAAAAATTGTTTTCATAAGCAGTAATAAAACATTCTTGAAAGCATTTTGAAAAAAAATGTTTTCCAAAAAATTATTTCAGCTGTGTGGTGCTTTTGGGCCCATTGCTATGTTCAGATTTGGTGAGTTGGGGATGTTCTATAATGTGATGGTGACTTTGAAACGACCTGGTGGAAAAAATCATTGTTTGGTCATGGTGGTGGAGGGTGGCCACCCATGGGGGGTGCATCAAACTCAGGTTTTGCCCAGGGCTCAAGTTCGCCTAGGTACGCCCCTGCTTCTGGGACACCAGCACCTGAACCATCGTTTGGGTGGCCTAAGTACACTGAGCTTAATGGAGGGTTTTTCAGTGGTGGGGAAGGTTTTTTGTATTTTTCCTCTCTGTACTGACTAAAATCTCTCTGGACATGGTGGGGTGATACCACAGCAGTGCCATCCCTGGCCATCCCAGGGCTCTAGACTGGACTGTTAAGCTTTTTAACGTAAAACATATTTTATTTCCAGGTGTGAAATGTTCTTTACTATTCCAAATTCATTATTACACAGAAATTATTCTTCCAAATTTATTTAATATTTAATATACGGTGCTAATAACCAAATATTTCTGCTTGATACACACTCCTTTCAGAATATAAATAAATTTTGTTATAGCACGGAGTAATGCAAATTAAGTTGGTTATTTACATGTAATTTGAGGGATATTAATAGTCATTGGTTTCTGAAATTCAGAAAGCATCTGCTAAAACATTCTCTCTCTCTCATTACATATGCTTGCATTGGTCAGATCTAATTTTTATCCCATCTGTACTCCAAGAAGTTCAAGGTCACCTTATCTGCAAAAGCAAGTTTTTTTTTAAAAAAATAATTAAAATAAAATTGACCTACAAGACTCCCGGTTTCCATTTCCATTCCAGTTTCTCACAATCAGAGAGTGTAACATTAATCAAAATCTCTGTTTTTACCTCTCATGCATATTACATCTTGTTATTTCCCCTAGTATATTTTCCTTGTATCAAAAATCAAAGGTTAACAATGCTATCCTAAATAGAGCTACATATTTTTAAGTACCGTGAAGACAATTGTCTTATGAGATTGTAACTCAGCTGCCATTCTTTAGACATGGAATATTTTTATATAGAGTTCAAAATTCTCTCACTCTGCTCAACAAAATAGTTCTGTGTGACATTTGACAACAATGATGAAAATGCCGCCAAGTCACAGTTGTGATGACCCTTCATGTAGTTTTCAAGGCAAGTGTCGTTCAGAGGTGGTTTTGCCCATTTCCCGCCTCAGGGGATTCTTGATGAGAGGACTGACCTTGTTAAGCTTTTGAGATCTGATGAGAGACCCAGGTTAAGGTATATGACATTTGTATAGCCCAAAACAGTTAAACATTTCCAGTCCCAACCTATCAATATATCTGAGACATAGGCTGCAGGAGCATTTAAATGTATGTTCATCCAGCCTATAGAGAATGAATGGGCTTGCACTGGATGTTCAATGTTTGAATGTCCCCTGCAATGCAGATGTGAATTCAAACAAACATCTGCACTCACACTACATGCATTACTCTTTATCTAGCAAAAACATCCACATTATTATCTTATTAATTTTCTGATAATGAATTAATCATATTAATAATCCATATTGGATTAACTTGATGGGAATATGTAATGTTAATTTGATTTTGTTAATTTCATTGATACTGTTAATAGGTCTACTGAAATTGTTTACTGTTGTTGGGATAATTAGCTTTGTTATTGTATTATGGTGTTATGTACTGTATTATGTTATGCTGTATTATATTTTGATGCTGTTCACCACCCTGAGCCCTTCTGGGGAGGGTGGTATACAAATTCAAATCAAATTAAAAATATTTATTTACTTCTTTATACCCCACCTTTCTTCCCAGTGGGGGCCCATGGTGTCTTATATCATCCTCCTCTCCTCCATTTTATTCTCACAAAAACCATGTGATCTAGATTAGGCTGAAAATGTGTGGCTGACTCATAGTTACCCAGCAGGCTTCCATGGCAGAACAGGGATTCAAACCTGGGTTTCCCAGACCTTAGCTTGACACGATGTAGCTTATGAATACATAATTTTCCTTGCCAGGTATTGGCAAATCAACCTTTTTGTGTGGAAAAAAACCCTGGCAAAACTGAAATCAGGCAGCCCCAGTCATGTGAAAACCACTGAAAGAATTTTTCTATGTGCTTCTCCAGTCATTCTTCTCCAGTCAAGCATGTCTATGAGCATAGTATAAAGTCACCCCTTGGTTTCAACCCCACCCCACTACTTAGAAGCTGAATCGTAATAGAGAAGATATTCTTTTGTTTGTGCCGAAGTCAGTGTTGTAGTCCACATTACTTAAAACCTAATGCTTTTTCAGATATTCATATGAAGTGACTTTCAGTACCTTCAATGAACCCACCGTTGCCCCATTCATATAGTTCCAAAAGACCAGCTTGCACTTGGGCCCAGTAAGAGAAATTACTGGAGTCATAAGGTCAGCGGTGTGTCTAAATTCTCCATTCGAACTGTCAGCATAGAGATACCAGCCTTCCTCGGTAGCCCTTTGGAGAAATTGAAAAAACATCAAACACATTAAATGGCTCACATACCAACAGTATGAAGAAAACAGAACAATTTAAAATACACAAAATGAAATAATTCTCCTAGGACCCTTCTGTACGTGCAGAATAATGCACTTTCAATCCACGTTCACAATTGTTTGCAAGGGGATTTTGCTATTCCGCACAGTAAAATCCAGCTGCAAAGTACATTGGAAGTGCATTATTCTGCATGTGTGGAAGGGGCCTTAGTTTATAAAAAGTGCTTTAACCAATAAAATTATTGAAAAGCAGTATTTTTTGTCATAGATTAATACCTTTTCTGAATGTGTCATTGCCGTGGATTGTTCTGCATCATGGATGGGGAAAAAGGAGACATGCAGGATGATTTCACAGTAAATGTTTCGAAGACACAAGGTTTGACCACTGAGAAAATCTGTGGTAAGCTGTGCATGCAGAAAGGGCCCTGGTCAATCATCTCTGCCCCCCAGAAGAAGTCTGATGCTGAACTTGTACTTTTCAATGGTCCCTTAAATAAAGCTAGACAGGTGTGACATTTATAGTCCATTTCTATATAGAAGCATGGCAGCAATGATTCACCAAATGGCTTGTGCTATCACAATTCTGATAGCATCCCCTCTGATGAAAGTGCCAATGAAAGTTTATCTCACTAACCTGCATTTTAGTTTCAATAGCAGTTCAAAGATTACTGCTATATGTCAGAATCATACATGCTAGCCAAATTGAGTTTAGGATAGAATGTGAAGGTGTCAAAGGTTAACTTTATACAATCACTTAAAAGAATGCACATGTTTTATCTGAGGCTGGGAGATAAACGTCAAATAATTTCTATGATAATTGTTGCCTAATAAAAGCCACTGGTAGTAAAAAATTGATCCATGCTTATACAATAATAAGAATCATAATACCTTCTCACTTTCTTAGGACAAGTACTATGCCAACAAGAGGAATCATTAATCATGCAGTCCAGTTCTATTCCATAGGCAAATTTATTTTCTTTACCTGTCATATAATTCTGAGAGTCAATTTCAAGATGAAGCCAATGTGAGCTACATTTTTGGGTTGCATTTGATCACATCAGACACATCTTATGATTGATCTAATATATTTCCAAGTTATGTCAAGGTCAGAATAAGAATTCTGAATAGTCTTCTATAAGAAAATTGAATACCGAATTTTAATCTAGTGACGCTTTTGAGCATTCACAAAATTGATTAAACATGTCAAAACTGAGGAGAAATCTGAATGCAAGACAGCTTCACTACATAAAAATAATCATATGAACAAATTTGATCTGACAAGATACAGAGATGGCCAGAAACAGAAAACTGAAATACATATTCTTACTTTTTGCCAAACTACATTGTGCATCTTATAACTTACGATTATTTGAGGGACTTGTGGGACATATTCCTGGACATGTGCTGTCACAGGCTCTTACATGCTTCAGCAGTCTCAGAATGGGCAGGAGTAGCAAAATCCACTCAACTTCAACCCCCACCTGGCAGATTCTCTGTACCATAGAATGTCCCCAGCCCATCTCCTCCATGGCTCTGGACCTCATTTAAAGGGTAGTTATTTCACCCCTTTTACACATTCACCAATGGACCTACTAATCCCATAATCCTTTTCTTCCCAAAGGAGGAACTTCCACTCCCTAGTCCAATCCCTTGTTGTGCGCTACCTTGTTGTCTGTCCTCACTCCAAGGATTCATGGATTCCACATTTCCCTGATGCCTAATGGGGCTTCTTGTGAGGTGTTTCTGTCCTCTTGCTTTTCTTTACATTTGGGCCACTGGCAGATTCCTGATACTCCCTCTCTGTCAGCCTTGGAGGAAGTGCCTTGTCCTTTCTACTCCTTGCCATTGCTGCTGGGGAAGACAAACCTACAGGGTGTGGGGACACAAGGATTCACCTGCCAGAGTTCCCAGGCCAATGAAAAAAGAGACATTGAAGAGCCTCCTGGAGGTAAATACAGTGGTGCCACCCAGGTGGCTGTATTCAGGACATGGCAGAAGCACCCTAAGAGGAGCAAGATGTGTTCAGGCCTGCTCCTGGAAAAGTCCAGAAGGTCCATGCTTGGGGCATCTCTAGACAATTCTATATATATATTGTGTGTAAACTGCCATCAAGTCACAACCAACTTATAATGACTCTGATGGAGTTTTCAAGGCAAATGAATAAGCAGGGGTGGCTTGCCATTGCCTTCCTCTGCAGAATCTTTCTTGGAGGTCTCTCTTCCAAATAGTGACCCATCTTATATTTCAAGATCTGATGAGTCTGGCCTATACCATACCACTCCACATCCCCAGCAATTAGTATACAATAAACATAATGATAATCCATAGTTTTAACACTACATGAAAAAACTTTAGGGATTCTTGAGTTCAGAAGAAGAGATATACATTACACCCTGCTTTTACCAACCAGAAGGAGAAGGAGAAGGAGAAGGAGAAGGAGAAGGAGAAGAAGAAGAAGAAGAAGAAGAAGAAGAAGAAGAAGAGTTGGATTTATATCCTCCCTTTTCTCTCCTGTAAGGAGGCTCAAAGGGGCTTACAAACTCATTGCCCTTTCCCCCTCACAACAAACACACTGTGAGGTAGGTGGGGCTGAGAGAGCTCTGAAGAACTGTGACTAGCACAAGGTCACCCAGCTGACATGTATTGGAGTGCACAAGCTAATCTAGTTCACCAGATAAGCTTCCACAGCTCAAGTGGCAGAGCGGGGAATCAAGCCCAGTTCTCCAGATTAGAGTGCACCTGCTCTTAACCACTACACCACTCTGGCTCTCTTAAAGTGTCTTACAATCACCTTCTTTTCTTCCCCCACAACAGACAATTTGTGAGGTAGGTGGGACTGAGGGAGTTCTGAGAGAACAGTAACTAGCCCAAGGTCACTCAACAGGCTTCATATGCAGGTGTGGGGAAACAAACCTGTTTCATTAGAGTCTCCACTCATGTGGAGGAGTGGGATTTTAAATCCAGTTCTCCAGATTTAAATCTGCCGCTCTTAACCACTACCATACTGGCTCTTGTGGTGCAGGGGTTTACAAGCTTTCTCCCACCTTCCTAGCCTTGTGCATAGTTTCTCTTTCATTTGCTATGAAGGTTATATAAGTTACAGCTCACTTGCTTTCCCTTAATAAAGATAAGCATAGCCGCTCGCGACGGGCGGCGGAAACGGCTGCTGGCTCTGGGCGCTTTTCTCGCGACTGGACTCTGAAGACGCTTGGGACCGCCCACACGGACGGGTCCCAGGAAGAGGCTGGACGCCGACGCCGCTGAGCCAGCTTCGTGCCCATTATCATCGACCGGTTTAAGCATCCCTGGGTTTCCGGCGTAGTACGCCGAGGCCTGGGGGCATCACCGCCCTGGTCCCTGTGGCTGCTCGAGCGGGCGCAGGCCAGGGGGGGGGCGTGTCCCCAGGTCCTTCAGCGATGTGCCGGAGGCCCAGGGACAAGGTGAGTGCCGGGTCGGGAGGCGCCGTGAAGCCACTCGCCGCTCACTCCGGCAGCGTTTCACGGCTAAGCGTATTCCGGCAAAAGAACGCTTCTTAGCCGTGCCTTCGGAATAACGCCGGCTGGCGGGTCACCTGCGCAGTGGTCGGCGCAGCCCCTGGAGACGGCGTTTTTACCGTCTCCAGGCCGTCATTTTCCGCCCGTGCGGAAACAGCCATAGAAAGGAAGTTAGAATTCTGCTTTGCACAGAACAGAATGAACTACTGTTTGTGGATACTAACAAAATATGTTTTGAGAGATCACCAAGCATGAGGAAGAGAAGAGAATGTACAAGCTAAAGAATTCCATTTATAATATGGATTATTATTACATGTAATTGTGAACCAGTCCTTCAACCTAGTCTTTCTCACAGTGAAGTTAAAGGAGGTCAAAAATGTAAAATGTTTTGTATATCGAAAAGCGTTATAAAATATATACTTCTGATCTGATTACGCTAGTATTACTGATTTTTTTTCCTGTGGTACAGTGAAGCTTGTATTTAATGCTCACCATTAGTTATCAACATGGCTTTCAGTGGATAAAAAAATCCAGAGAATGAGGCCAGATACAGATAAGGGTTTTTTTTTGTGTACAGACTTTAGGTACCATCTAGCATTACAGAATTTTTTTAAAAAATTAATATTTTTAAAGAAAGATCAAGATATCATAATGCTACTTCCTGTGATCACAGGCACCATTTTGAAAAAGAGCACAAGCTGTCCTCTCTGATTTGAGTCATGTAAGTAGGCCAGAGAAGAGCAGGAGCTGCCACTGAATGTACCAGGTGGGCAGGCAAGGAGGAATGGGAGAGGCCACAACTACCCACTCTGCTGCTGGCAGATGGGCGGCAAGGAGCAGTGGGAGCTGCTGCCACCACCCCTTCTGCTGCTGGTGATAAAGCAGGTAGGCAGGGGAGGATGAGGATGGAGGGGGCAGAATGTGAGGCAAGCAAGCATATGCAGTGGTGCTGCAAGCAGTTGGGCAGTCAAGGAAGGACCAGACAGCTGCCACATGAGCCAAAACCACAGAGGAGGAAATATTGCAGGCGAGTGGCTTGGCTAGTGAGTGGCTGGTCCAGCAAGCAATGGGAGGGAAGGATAGGATTCCCCCAACGCACAAGTTTTTGCAAGTCCCGCACTTGTACATGTGTAAGCGGAGACTTTTTTCCCAATCTGTTTCATTGTCATCTACAAACTGACTTTTGAATAATCTCACATTCAGGACTCATAAGCTAGCGCTGACTAGTTTGGACTAAATCAGTTATTGGAAGCATATTAATTGCATATCAACAGGTTGGAAATCTCTAATGTACATTTTTCAGAAGAAAAATACAGCCAAAACAACAGAAGACCTGTGATGCATTCCAACAATGAAATTGAGATGCTTGCAGTCCATAGTATATCATTTTTGCTGGCAGTCTGGTGTGTTAATTGGAGTACATGAGGTGTGCATGATTCATAGTGGGTAAAATAAAGCCATAAAAATATTCATCAGCATCAGGCAGAATTTACTCAGCCAGTGAGTTAGGGATAGAAATCAAATATTTTTTCAGAGAAGCTGTAATGATGAGGGTTAATAAACTTTCAATCATAAAATATTGTATAAGCACTCCCCAATCTTTCAAATATTCTTCTATTTAAAAGGAAATACAATAAGTAGTTTATAGTTACAGATTACATCTGCTAAATTGATATAAAAGTGTCAGTAGAACAGAAGTGTAAAAATAATACCTTAATGAATAGAAGCTACAATGAACATCAAGTTTCTCCAGAAAAACCCCCAGTATCAATGACAATTATATTTCTGTACATTGATTTAATTGATGTTTTATTCTTCTGAGTGAAATTACACATGACTGGATCCAAAGTAGCCCTAGCAGGACCAGAAATACTTCCAATTGTGTAAAGTTTCTCCTTTGAACTACAACCTCCCATACTGCATGGGAAATGAGTGGGAAGGAAATCACCTAACTCTCAGAAGCAGCGTTTGACCAGTTGATACAATATGACAGTGATTTTTTTGCCATTTTCTCAGTTGAGGTCTAAATATGCTTTGTCAGCTTTGGTTGAATGGCTTTATTCACAACTGCAACATCTGTTGGTATCTAAATACAGCCTTGCAACATTGACTGTGTATCCAAAGAGGGGGGGGGGGGGCTGAAGCCATATTAGAAGTGATGGGAGTGTTGCGCTGGCATCCATGCCAACTGCACTAGGCAAAGTGGCAAGGACCCTGGCACAGAGTGATTTACCCCAACAGTGGGACACTACATGCAGGGACCAAGAAGTGGTCTTCCATGTCATCATTCCTGCACTGCATGTGCCTGTGCTGGGGTACCAGGGGGCATTCTGGGGCATTCCTGGGGGCTCATTTAAATTTAATTTTTGGACTTTTAGGATGTTTCATCCATTCACCATATTTTAATATGATTTGGAATTGGATCATTGTTACAAACAAATTAAACACCAAATATTGGTGCTAACCCTCTCTACCCTCAATTTATGAATAATTGGCCAGTGCCTGAAAAATTGCTGAAATGGGTAAGGCTCTTGATATGATTCATTCGAGAAATGTCATTTAATGTATTGAATCATTCCATGTAATGTGTCCATTTTTTGCTTTTATGAATATGCAGGTGTAACGGTGTGCAGAAAAATGTATGTTTTTAAAAGTTCAATTCTGTCTAAGCAAAACATTGTTTACCTTTCAGAGTGAGGAAGAAGCCAAGGAACAGGAGAAAATACTTGATTGGCTGTGGCATCCTGCACTCTGATTGGCCTAATGGCTAGATGCAGGGGCGTAACAAGGCAAACTTTAGCCCTGGGCAAAACCTAAGTTGGATGCCCAACCCCCATGGGCGGCCACTCCACCACAACCAATTTTTTTTTGCACCAGGACATTGGTGCCTTCAGGGGGTGCATTTTTAGACATATCAGCACCAAAATTTCAGCATATCATCAGGAGACTGTCCTTATGCTACTCCCCAGGTTTTATGAGGTTTGGTTCAAGGAGTCCAAAGTTATGGACTCCCAAAGGGGGTGCCCATCCCCCATTGCTTCCAATGGGAGCTAATAGGAGATGGGGGCTACAGATTTGAGGGTCCATAACTTCTGCCCCCGAACTCAAATCTGCACCAAACCCTAAGGGGGGGTATCGATTAGGGCAGTCTCCTTCTGATGAGACCTAGTGCAGTTTTGAGATCTGTGCCTTCAGAAATGTGCTCCTCTCTAGCCTTCTGGTGCAACCCCCATTGACAGCAATACTGCTATGAAAACTCAATGAAGAACAAAGATTCTTGGGCAAATTTCTGGGATGTTCCTGCAGGGGGTGCATCTTTGGATGTATCGGCACCAAAATTTCAGGGTATCATCTGGAAACTGTCCTTATGGGACCCCCCCTGTTTGGTGCAGTTTGGTTCAGAGGGGTCAAAGTTATGGACCCTCAAAACTGTAGCCCCCATCTCCTATTAGCTCCCATTGGAAAGGGCTGGTGTGAATTGTAGTCCATAACATCTGGAGTGCCAAAGGTTCTTCACCACTGGTTTAGGGGGTCCAAAGTTCCCCATTCTTTGCTAAGGAGATGGGGGCTACCATTTTGAGTGTCCAATAACTTTGGACCCCCTGAACCAAACTGCACCAAACTTGGGGGTGCCATCATGACAGTCTCCAGATGATACCCTGAAATTTTGGTGCCGATACGTCCAAAAATGCACCCCCTCCAGGAACATCCCAGAAATTCTGCCCAAGAATCTTTATGTTCCCCATGCGTTGAGTTTTCTGCATTGGTTGCTGTCAATAGGGGTTGCAGGCTGTAGGGGAGCACATTTCTGAAGGCACAGTCTCAAAACTTTGATTTGATCTTCATCAGGGAGACTGCCCTAATGATACCCCCCCAGGTTTTGGTGCAGTTTGGTTCAGGGGCCAAAGTTATGGACCCTCAAGAACTGTAGCCCCCCCATCTCCTATTAGCTCCCATTGGAAACAATGGGGGATGGGCACCCCCTTTGGGAGTCCATCACTTTGGACCCCCTGAACCAAACCTCACCAAACATGGGGGGTATCATAAGGACAGTCTCCTGATGATACGCTGAAAATTTGGTGCCGCTAGCCAAAAAACTGCGCCCCCTGTAGGCCAAAAATGGAAAACCACTAAAAATACCCAAAAACAAACTCTGCATTTTGATGCCCCATTGGGCAGCTGCCCACCTTGCCCAATGGGCATTACGTCTATGGCTAGATGATGCAGAACAGGAAGGAGGAGATTTACCCCCTGACTAAACAATCTGGCTGATTACCTGCTGCTGGTTGTTCCCTGCCCTTGCCCCACTTTGGTGGAAAAAATCATGCCAGAAGTACTCTCACTTTCCCCGCGGAAAGTGAGAAGCATGTGAAGGACAAGAAATCTTGCTCCAACATGCCCCTCTCTTGGCATGCTGCAAAGAGGAAGCATATTGGGACAAGATTTCTTGCCCCGATGCATTTCTGATCCCACTGCATGCCCCAGCGCTGCTGGTAATCAGCCTCTGAGAGGCTGTTGGTCTTTAGAATTCCTACTGTCTACAGCTGTCTGCCTTAACTGTGTTTAAAAGCATAATAATTGTGAGGGGAGCAGCTGAGTCAAAGTGTCACTGCTACTGATATCAACCTCCAAGGTGTGGTGAAAGCAAACATACACAGACAGGAAGGTGTGTATGTGTGTGTGTGTGTGGGGGGGGGGTTGTTGCAGCAAGATTTACTTTTTACATATTTTTTCTAATCACTTTATCATATGCTATGCATTTATTAATATTTGTTTTGTACAAAATAATTGAAAATATGTTTATAATTTTTTTAAAAAAATGAGTAAAAGGTAATGCTCATCAATAGTGAACAGAAAAATCTTTGTATCCAAACCAGTGAGCATCATATGCTCATGGGCATTAAGGCTGGTTTTTTACGACAAAATTGCTCCTCCGTTAGCATGGGAGATGCCCCGGTGCAATGGAAAGTTCTTCACTGCCCCGTTGCTACAGTGTGTCTGCCATACTGTTGCCCCAGCGCTGCCCCAGAGCATTGGCTTTGCTCTGTGGCTTTCCAGAACTGCCAAAATGGAGGTTCTTTTTTAATGCCCTGGGGGGCTTCCCTGCCGGGAAGAACCCCATGTTGCTCTGGGGGCTTCCCTGTTGTGAAGAACTCCATGGCAGCAGCATCAGGGCCATTTTTCTTTCCCCGCTGCTCTGGCCTGCCCCATAAAAACAAAAGAATCCCCCTCCCCCCATGCACAAGGAGTTTGAAGGGGGGAAGGGCGATTCTCTCGCACGTGCTAGGAGGTTGAGGGGTGAAGCTGGCGATTCTCTCGCATGAGTGAGGAGTTTGAGGGGGAAGCCAGTGATTCTCTCGATCTTGAAGCACCAGTGAGAATTTTAGACCGGGGGGGGGGGGAGGGTTCTGATTCTTGGCGGCTGACTGTGATCTGTTTTAAAAATTAAAAAAGTACTGAAAGTGAGTGGAGGGAATGGGGCAAGATTCAGCCAATCCAAAGGCAGGAAACGGAGGCTGCCTGCGCATGCCTAGAAGAGATCGAGGAAGAGCTTGTGGTAATTATGGGAAAGCCCCAGGCTTGTGGAGAACTAGGTGGGGCTTCCTCCACTGGTCCTGACTCGAGTGAAGAAAAGAGCTGGGCAGCTGTGGGGAACTACAAGCAGGGTGAGAAGCCCCACAGCAGGTACACGCCTGGATATGCCGCGGGGCATTTCAAAAGGGAAAAATCATCCAACGTTTCCAAGTCAGCATGTTCAAATATCTAACTTATGAGTTCAGATATTTTTTTTCAGGCTCAGTGGCTGTGGTTGATGATACATTATACACATCTGTCTCATTTTTAAAAAGTGGTGGGATTTGCAAGCTTTACTATCATTTTGCCTTTGAAAATATTTTCCTGAATACTAAGAGGCTCTTCAGTGTATTTCCCTTTTCTCTTATGACAGTAATGCTTATGAGAGAAGATGCAGAAATACAATACTGTGTGATTTCTTTACTTGGCCTGCAGAATTCTATATATTTTAATGCCTCAACAATTCTGTGAAAAGTGCTCTAAAATTCACTGACATTGTTTAGCTGTACAGTTGAATCCAGTATTCTTTGCTGACTTCGGCAAAGAGGAAAGTCAAAAACTGTGAATAACTCAGGTTTTAAAATAAATAACCTTTCTCACACAAGCCAGCATTTTTTATAAAACTATGATGCAAACCGTTAAAAACAATAAGAAACCTAGGAGAATATTACAAATAATTTTGATGAAAGTTCTTGTCAGCATATTTCACTAATGGGGTCCAGGGCTTCCTTGTGTCAGGATCCAAGTAGTAAGTCACTGCACTTGAACATGATGAAGAAGAAGAAGAGCCCACCTTTCTCTCCTGTAATGAGTCTCAAAGGAGCTTACAAATACCTTCTCTTCTTCTCTCCACAACAGACACCTTGTGAGGTAAGTTTCAACCAAATGTCTGAGGACCTATCTGCATGATCTGCTGTTGTACAATAGAGGCATTTTGCTTTTCATTTGTTGTGCGTATCAAGATCATGTTTCTCTTGAAAAGACACAAGATTTTCTTATCATTCATTGGAAAGATGGATATTTCCTCCATAATTGTACAGTTACAGTAATAGCATTGTACAAGTCCCATGCATGTACCAGATTCACAACAAATTGTGGGTTAATTTCTCGTGGCCATTAACTTTATTCAAATAGAATGCAAATCTCCACTAGCTGCAGGAAAAGCAGAGCTTTCAGATGAGGACAGCTAGTTGTTTTTTCCTGTTGCTTCATCTCAACTTCAGCTGATCCACCAACCCTCCTTTGGAAAGCATGAGGTTAGTTGGTCACTATATAGGGCTCAGCAGGAATTTGGCGGCGGGGTGTGTGTGTGTGTCTGGAAACTGGCACTGCCAGTAGCCCCTTTGTCACTTGCTCTATGATAGGGCATGTCCAGAATGGACATCACATGCTTTGTGGCTGGGTGTGTTATGAAGGAGTGCCCTTGAGGCTGAGTGACATCTTTTAAACCTTGTAGTAGCCTTGGGAAGATGCTACATGAGACGAATTGACTCCATAAAGAAAGCCATGACCCTCAGTTTGCAAGTCCTGCGCAAGGCTGTTAACAATAGGTTGTTTTGGAGGACACTGATTCATTGGGTTGCCATGAGTTGGAAGTGACTTGACAGCATTTAACATACAGTAGCCTCGCAGTACATCAGGGAAGAGGGATAAATTCGGGTACCGCTTTGCATATAGGAATATGCAGGTGGTGATGAACAAGATTGGCCAACATGGACAGTCAGCATGGTGTCCTTCAAACCTGATTTAAAATTCCTATTATTCTATGAAGATTACTGGGTGACCTCAAAGCAGTTGCTCATTCTCTCATGCTTAACCTAACCTACCTATAAGGTTGTGCTGAAATAAAATAGAGGAGAGAAACATGCTTACCACTCTGAACATTTTGGATGAATGGTGAGAAAAAATGCAATAGCTGCCTACACACAAAAAAACTTATCACAAGTTCCATTCTAAAACCTATCATAAGTTCTAAAGATGTCAATAGAAATGTGTTTTCACTTTTGAAGGTTTACTTGAAGTTTAATAGTAAAGGTTTGGTGGAACTGACTATGCAAACAGGTTTCCAAAATTGTACTGAATTGTTGACTTTTTCGTTTAATTGCTGAGAATCAAATTAAATTTTAACACGTATCTTACAAAGTAAAGATCCAGACTCCAGTTTACTTTCAATTTCTTTTCTAATTAACTGATAAGTTTTTGTAAAAAGAAAAGAAAAGAAACATAGCCTGGATATCAGTTGAGGGAAGCCAGCATCACCCTAATGGCTCAGCAGCATTCTTGGAGATGATTTTTTAAAAGTTACTTTAAGGTGCCTGTTACTGTCAATATATTTTAAATAGCACAAGAATTATACAAAACAGGGAAAGATGTTTTCATCCTCCATTAATCTGACTAAAACAGACTTTGTATTGGGGAAAGAGAGATAACAAACCTAGTAAATGATTAGGAGGTGTTCATAATGCCCTTTTATCATAGCATCTAATAGTGAAGATATTCAAATCTGCATAGCAGGGCCATACATAGATAATATGCAGGGTTCTGCAAACCTAGAGAAATTCATCCACTTGAAGAAATAAATTGGGAGGGGACTCCAAATCTGCCAATAGCCATGCCTGTGCATGCACTAATATTATCAACTGTGGTGAGGAGGTGGCAGCAAAACTAGTGAATAAAAATACAAGTTAAGAGTGGGGAAGAGGCAAGAAGAAGGGGGAATCTGAAGCCGATATATGGGGTGAGGACTGAGGAGAAAATAGAATGTTTCTCCCTCAGATTCCTTATATCTCAGGTTCTCTACTTGTGGAAACCAAATGTTATGTTGTATTCCTTCTCACCTTGCACATAACTTGGTAAACTTTTGGTCTCATTCAGAAACTTTTGTAGAGTACAAAACAATGGCTGTTGCTTATTCAAACTTCCCTGTTCACTCTACTAGGGCCTAATTCTCAGGCATACATTGAGATAAGAGAATTTGTCCAAAGGCATCCATTGAGAGTCATGGCTGAGAGTCATAGGTTTTGATGCAGGTTTCCATTCTACTGAAGTTAAGAGCTGTGGTCAAACAAATGATTTAATTGAAGAGGCATAGGGAAAATGCATTGGGGAGTAAAAAGGGATTCACTTTCATCTGTCTCCTTTTCTTGTGGGCAATGCAGAAATAAAAGAATCAATTCTTGCAGGCAATGATGCTACACTGGAAAGAAGAATTCAGAGAAGGCAATGAAAATTAATGTACACCTTCCACTGCATTTTGAAGACAGCTTTAGGTGATTATGTTTAATAGAGCTTGAAGTACACACGCACACCCATTATATAGTTTATGATACATATGTATTTGCATATATAAAGGGAGGGGAAGAAAGGCACACTACCTTAAAAAGTAAATAGAAGTTTTGAGAAATGATCCATGGAGTGTGAAAACATTAAATAAAAGTAATTTGCTCTACATAGAATCAAATGCTACAGTGTGAGATTGCTCTTGAACACTATTAAGACCATTTCTTGAAGACTCATTTGAACACAGAACCAATAATTTCACACTAGTTCAGCAAGATGTCTTTTAAAAAGCCTGCATATATATGTCAGCACATTCTAGCGAAATGCATCCAACTCATTTCAGCGAAAAATATTTATCCATTTACCACACACTCACCCACACCTTAAAAGTTAAACTGCAAAAACAAATATACTCCCTGTGGTACATAAAATTGCTTTTAAATTTAAAGATGCTTGGAGTCAAGGGCTGATTCCGCATGGGCCAAAAACAGCAGTGTGAAAATGGTGTAAAAGGGTTTAAAACGGTATAAAGGGGTTTATACTGTTTTCACACCGTTTTCACACTGCTGTTTTTGGCCCGTGTGGAATCAGCCAAGGTTTTGCAGACTGTGACTTCAGCTTCCCCTGAAAACAGGTTTTTGCATTTTCCAGATCCTCAACTTCATTCCTTGGGGGTGGGTCCAGGCTGAATGTTTGATCTAACAATAGGTACTACTATGGGGAAAGGGGAGTTGGCTTGAGACTTGAGGGACCACTTTTAGGTAGGCCAGACACAAGCAGGCCTTCTAAAATTGCTGGTTTTATAGTCAGCATGTGTATTGCAAGGCCAAGGGGTACAGGCATATATACATCCAGCCTCTCCCTCCTCAGTCAAATTACACATAATTTACATAATACATATACATAATTTACATAATAATTTATCTAAGTAACTTTGTAAAAAATTTTGTACATGCTACCTTATTGTCAGTGTGAAAAAGCCCTCGTCAAAAAATTCAGTTTTGCATAGTTTGCAGAAAGTCAAGGAAATTAGCAACCTTCCTGATCTCGGCTGGCCATTCTACAAATTGGGCTCACAGTGGAGAATGCATGTATATGGGCAGTTGTTAGTGTTGCCCATTTGCAGGTTAGCATCTGCAGAAGCCCCTGCTGATATGAGCGAAGCTGTCCTGATGGAGCATAAGGGAAGAGATGGTCTCAATGATATGAGGGTCTAAGGCCATGAATGGCAGCCAGAGACTGTAGAATGGGAGTAATATGCTCCCAATAATAGCCAAGCTGCAGCATTCTGCACTAATTAGAATGCCTGAGTTGATTTTGAGAGGCACCAGCATTACAGTTGTCTACTCTGTATGTCACTGTGGCATGGATCCAAGTGACCAGATCAGTCTTATCAAGCTAAGGGGCCATTTTTGAGGCAGGCTAAGAAGAAAGAAAACCTCTATTTTTCCAACTGTAATTAACTTGCTTCTCTGGCAGCAATGTTGAGTCTAGTATAATCCTGAAGCTCTTGATTGAGTCAGCAAGGGTCAGGTAAGTGCCTTGGGGTTATACTGGGTGCAACATTATGTATTCTCGACCTACATAGAGTGCAATTCATGTGCCAGGCCCCTGGGTTACTATAGCATGGAACAGAATTGCCAGATCAACAAGTTGCAAATAGGGGTAAAGCTTATGGGTCAGTTGGGGTTCATGAAAAGTATTTTGGGCTACTGCAGACACCTGAGTCTTACGTGATATAGTTCAATAGGGCACCTAACTGTCGAAGAAAGCTTGGGGTTAAGATCCCAGTCAAAGCAGACGCTTATTTGTCCAGAATCATGTCCATCTTGTAAGAATTCAATTGCAATTAATAAATTAATATTCCTGGCCACTATATATGGAACATGCAGCAGGCTTTTTACAAATTATCACAGAGATCATTGGATCATTCCAAGAGTGCTCTTCCACACTGCAGTTATAGGACATGGTTCAAAAACTGACATGGCACATGTAGAAAAACTGTATACATAACCCAGACTTTGTTTTCCCATTGCAGCCACTACCAAAGCCATCACGCATTGACATTGTTCATTATCTTGTTCTTTTTCCAATGGAAACTGTGGTGCCAAAAACCAGCAAACCAAACTGCAGGGATGTTAATGGTTTGCTGTATGTGAGTAACATGTTGCTGATTCTGATCAACAGATTCTGGCCAAATTCTGCCAGTTTCTGGCAGATATATCCTATGTTGCAGTTTGCCAAGGGACTATTTTGAGTGGGAGGCTTCTAAGATTTTGGCAGGATGTCAGTGGTGAAATTTAGAATTGCTGATAGGTCTGGATATCATTGGGCATGATGGTGAAAAACAACTGCCACCTTGGTGCTATATTATTTTGTATAAAGGAGAAGAAATTGAAACTATTAGAGCACTTGCCAAAGCGAAACCACAATTTCATATACTAAGCCACAGAAGGGTTGCAGAACTGTAAATAAATCATGCCAACCTGGATTAGAAGCTGTGCTGGGATATCTGCTTCCAACTTTATTACTTGAGAGATAGATTCTATCCCATTGTTTCCTTTTTCTTTCATGCTCAGAGGATTTATGATGGAATGTTAATGAGATGTGCTGTGCTTTGCATGAGCCACAGAAGAATTGTGAATTAATTTCGGCTCTTTGTCAGAAGCAGCCAAACTTTAAACACACACATTCTAAACCTCCAACAGAGAAATTCTAGCTAGTATTCAATAATTGTTGTTATGATCAAAATATGGAATTCTTATCTTCTGAGCCTTTTGCTTTGAGAATTGTTTGCCATGCTGTTTTTAATCAGGTGGTATGAATCAGAGAGCTTTTGAATTATCAAAGAAAGATGTGAGTTAAAATGGATGAAAGCCAAAGACGTTTTGAAAGAAAGAAAATGAAACAGGATCACATTACCGTTCTGTTTAGACTCTCTTATTTAACTACAATATGTTTTATTTGACTCTTGTCCATGTGTCCTTTTTTGATAAAAAGAATGTTCATGTAGTTTCCTTTTGGACGTTTATTTTTAGGCATTTTATAAATTTCATAAAGGCCAAAGTTTTTCCTCCTACTTGGAGACACCTGACCTAGCCAAGGCGATTCATGTTACAACAGCTTCAAAGCTATTGTAACATACTCTACATGTGGTTGCAGTTGAAGATTATTTGGAAGCTTTGGTTGCTACAAAAAGAGGCATTCCATGTATTCCAAGGCCCATCATCAAAAGCATATTATTCCCAATTAACATCTCTCCATTGACTGCTAATTTGCCTCTGGATCGTTTTTGAGATACTAGTACTTAAAACTTGAAACCCACATAGATGAAGGATCTCTTGTCCTGGTATGAACCCCTGAGGCAACTCTGCTTGACACAGCAGAGCCTTTTCTTTGCTCCCTTCAAACGAAGGTATGATTAGTTGACTGGGCTGGGTGCTGCCTATCTCACAAGCCTCCATCTCATCTTGTTTCACAGGGAGCTCAGATAAGTGATGCCCTCTGCCTCACTTTGTGTAGTGCTTCTTGGCTAGGCCAAACTTCACCTTTTGCTTTACCTTGATATACATGGGAATCAGTCAAACCAGGCACCACACTCTGCCTTGTCTCACCTCATATAGGCTTGTCCAGGCTTCACCCTCTGTCTTGCCTTGCCCCACTGTCTGTCTCACCTTGTGTGAGGCTTAGCCTCGGTGCCACTATCTGCATCGTCATGTGCAGGACTTGGCCAGGCTGAGCTCCAGTGTCTGGTTCATCTCACACAGCAGTTGACTAGGCCAGGTGCCTCATCTCAAGGAAGCTGAGACAGGCACCAACACATCCCTGTCACCTCCAGAGTGGGACTCCAGTGGGCCAGGATCTATCTCTCTTGCTGTGCCTCAGGTTAGCTGAGTGCCACCTCTCCCACTTTGTGTGGGGCTAGTATGGGTCAGACTCAGTCTGTCACAGGAATGGCTGGCCCAGGTGTTGAGGGAAACCATCAGCCCACTAGGAGGCATCCAGGTGCTATTAATGGTAAGTTCTGGCCATGCCTGTGAGGTAAGTTATTTATTTATTTATTTATATTTATATTTCAAATTTATGAGGCCAGGGCTTACTCCTTCCCAAAGTGGGGCCTGGCAAGGCGTGACTTCCAACATGGCTGTTCTCTGACAGCAGCTCCAACAGCATAAATTAACACATTTAAAATCCAGCATAAATTAACACATTTAAAATCCAGCAACAATCATATACAATTTAAACAATAAACCAATAAAACGGTAAAAACGGGCAAGTTAGGCTGAGAATGTGAAACTGGCCAAGGTCACCCAGTGCGTTTCCACAACAGAATGCAAATTTGAAATCCTAGTTTGAAACTCAAATTGGTGTTCATGTTGGGGGTGCTGTTGAGCAGTAGCAAGTAGCCAGGCCTAGGTGATTCATGTAAGTTGTATGGTAGTAAGTCACAGGTGGTTGCTGATGGGCTGGTCCCTATCAATCCTCTCACAAAAGCCAAAATATCTCTGGAAAGTCTTCTCCTGCCTTTCACGGACAGAAACCAAGACAGTTGTGGTTGCCTAGCAACTGGCACTGATTCATTTCTTAAAACTGCAGACATTATTTTTATCATTTGGGCCTTTTAAATCCCACAATGTATCTTTTTAGATTTCTGATTTTTCTACAAACCTAAAAAAGAAATCCATATATACTATCAATTTATTCTATTTATGCATCTTCACCAGGTTCCTGTTATACTCTTTAATTTAAGTATTTAAAGCATTTTGAATAGACACCACTATACTATATAATCTGTAATGGCTTGATTATCAACTTCAGTTAAAGAGACTAAAGTAGTTTCACATTCCCTCTTTAAAAATGTCAGAGGTGACTGATAGCACACAGAACAAGGAAAAGTACACACAGGTGAAAATTTCACTCACATTGAATGATCAATTGATGGTCTATGATTCTCTTCTCCTGGGTGAATATTTGCTCCTTTACCAAGGCCCCACTGGAACAAATTAGCACTATGGGCTGAAGATATGGTTGTCACCGTGGCCACAGGCTGATACCATTCACATACGTTTTCATTGTCAAAGTCACAAACATCTGAAGCTATTTAAAGAAATCCGGCAGTTCATAAACACTTAAAAGGAATATTCATACATTATACATAGATAAAATAATGTCAAAGTTTAATTATTCATTAACAATTCACAGAGGTCAACCTAATTTATTTTATCACTTAAAAGAATTGTCAGTATTATACATTGATTATATATGTATATCTACAGAAAAAAATATAATACATTGGGAAATTATTTTGTATTTTTGCCCCCTTCGATAAAAAGTAGATCTAGTCCTGTCTTTTTTTCCCTTGTGCATCTACTAAAACTTATATCTCACAATTCCTGGTGAATTATGAATGTTCTTTATGAATAAACATTGTTTTTTGTTTACATTTAAAAGTAAATCTGCCAGTTTAATTCATTACTGCTCATCTGGGCTTGAGAAAGGAGTTAGTCCCAGGCTCAGATTTTATCATCTCAAACCTTTTTTTAAATTTCTGCTAAGAACCTCATCTAGTGAGGTAGTTGTGACAGGAAAAATCCTTTGGGGTAGTGTCTTGGCCCCAGAAAAATCTATCACAACATTCAACCAGAAAAGGCTGCAAAACTGTTCAAAGAAATTCCAAAAAATGGTTGAGGCTATTTTTCTCAATTAAGATTTCCAAATCAATTTCTTCCTCTGCAAGATATGTGGATTTGTTAGTTTATGTTAGTTTCTTCCTCTGCAAGATATGTTAGTTTAAGCAGGGATTGCTATCTGAGCAGGAAAAATAAGCAGGATTAAGAAGGAAAGGATTAGCCACCCTTCTCCAGCAACACTATATCAAACAAAACAAACCAAACAGATTTTGAACTCTTCACATCTGTATTTCATTAAAGGGAGGAAAACTGTTCCTACATCTTAGCAGCTAAGGACCTCAGGCAAATGGAAAACACAATCAAATGGAAAAGAGATTTTAAAGTATCTACCAATTGAATTCTGGAGATGGGCTAAACTCTCACTTCATTATGCAGGGGAACAACTGTTCCATAACATGCAACTGCTCTGCTAGGGTTGGCCTGGCAACCAATGAGAGTCTAAGGAGCAAGGAAATGGGAGGCACTGTCCAACAGTGTGACATCCTGGAAGTGATGCCATGCCTCTCTAGGAATGGCCAGCAACTCTATGATAAAACATAAAGATTTTAGAAAATCAATCTGCCTGGACAGGTATAGGGTTGCACTACTGGCTGCCCAGATTAACTAGAGTTAATACTGCTCCTGAAAGCAATCAACTTCAAAAGTGCATCAGTATGTAAATTTAAACCAACATGTTGCAAATGCATAGAAAACAGCAATAAATGAACATACTGTTTGGGACAGTTAACTATAACCAAAACATCTGCCTAAGTTCCCACAAGATAATAAGCTTAATGTTTCCAAGCACCAATACCACATAGCAGGCTTTTTTTCAGCTACCTTTAAAGTGTGGTTGACGCTTGATCACTTTCTCCCTTGTGGAAATTCTTGTCATCACAGTCTGCTTCAGAGATTATTTCACACCATTAATGTTCATTCAGTATATGTTTTAAAGCAACTTCAATCCACTATGTTATTTATCTGGCCAACACTGCTTATAAAATGATTTAATTAGAATTAGCTTGGGTAGCAGCCAAAAACACGTGGTGTAGTGCTTGCGCTGCCACTCTGCTTGCACTGCCACTCACACAGTCAGGAGTTTGAGCCCCCTGTGGGTTAGATATTCTGGCAACTGGCTCATGGTCAACTCAGCCATCCATCCATTCCTTGGTCGGTAAATGAGTACCTAGAACATAGCTGGGGGTAAAGAATAGCCAGGGAAAGCAATGGCAAGCTACCACACAAAAACGGCTTGCCTATAAAATCACTGCTCGCCCCAGGGTTGTACATGACTGAAGGGGAAACTTTACTGACAGCCAAAACATTTGGTTATTAAGGATCTAGAATCAGCAAGACTATTTAGGGCTGGATATACACTGTAACTACACATTATGCACAGCTACAATGATGATTTTCTAGCAGGTGAAAACAATTGAATGGGAAAGACTGGCACAGCCCACTGCTAAAGATAGTTAGAACTTAGACGTTATTATTTTCAGCAGCATTGCTGACACCCTTGAATATGTATTGTCAAAGGCTTTTACAGGCAGTTGTTGTGGGTCATCCAGGCTGTGTAGCAGTGGTCAGGTAGTTTTTGCTCTTAACATTTCACTCACATCTACGGTTGGCATCTTCAGAGGCATGTCATCGTAAGATGTGACACAGAATGGAGTGATTCTGTGGTGGGGTATATGTTTTGTCCACTTCGCATGTGGGGGTGGTGATGCACATTGCATGTGTCTGGGTATAGTTCATTTACAGGTTCAATTGAATGTCTCTGGATCTAATTTTGGTGGCTTTTTAGTACCGGTAGCCAAGTTTTGTTGATTTTCAGACTCTTCCTTTTTGTTGAAACTGTCACAGCTTGTGGATTTCAATGGCTTTCCTGTTTAGTCTGACATAGTAGCAGTTGAAGTTATCAAGAATTTCTGTGACTTCAAATAAGATTCTATGTCTGGCTTGGTTTAGAGAATTCAGCTACTGTTGATTTCTCAGGTTGGATTAGTTAGCAGTGCCTTTCATGTTCTTTAATGCTTGTCAGAATGCTACTGTGAAGGTGGGAGATCTCAAGGGGTTACCTCCTACCTGTGAAGTGGACAAAACATATACCCCACCACACAAATACTTCACAATATGCCATGGAGAAAAACATCTTACCATGACATGCCACAGCCGCCAGACCCTTGAATATCTTTGTGATTGAAGATCATTGGTAACTGAAGATCCATCTGGTAATTGAAGTGAAAACTGAAGGAGAGAATGCTGCTAGAACACGGCCATACAGCCCGGAAACCACACAGAACCCCAGTGATTCCAGCCGTGAAAGCCTTCGACAATACATTGAAGTGAAAACTTTTGTCCTTAACACACACACAATTTCCTCATTCTATTCAACTTCACTGAAAACTGTTCTAAAGTTATTAGATAACTTGGGACCATTGAGTTCTACTATGTACTATGCAGACTAAAGATTTTAGGTCTTGGTTATGATGAGTATTAAATGAGTTCTAGGGAGTACTGTGCAATTAAGAGCAGTTATACATTGCTCTCACATTTATTTTACATAAAAAATCAAGCTGGAAAGCTTAATGTCAGACATTTACAAATCCTCTGGGCTATAGTGATATTTCTTTTCATTCCATATTCCCATAGCCTTTTGACTACCAGTAATTGCTAAGTTTCTTATACTGAAGAATCCCATTTACTTTTAAAAATTGGATACAGAAGTGAAATACCCACTAACAGAAACATCTTAATTGTTGAAATGGGAATAAAAAATATCAAGCCCCACACATAACCTGAGATAAAAACACACCACAGTTTTGTTGTTGTTTAGTGAAACAACTGGCTAAAACTACTCGAAGCAGAGGTAGAAAATATGCATATCAAATTAATATTGAGATGTCACCATAGAACAGCAAACTGAACCATGGAAGGCTTAAGAAATTGATGTGCGGGCATCACTTGGGTGCTTGAGCAAATATTTTGCTTGCGAAAATCTCAAAGTTAATCCCTGACATCTCCAAGCTAAGGATTACAAGCAACAGTTAGGAAATACCTTATTTTGCTTCATACCTTGGAGAGCTGCTGCCAGTCAGGTTGATGATGGCCTGACTAATGGCCTGACTTGGTAACGCCCCTTTCTAGAAGTGTAGGTCAATATAATGTAATTGGATCAGTTGCAATAAATAATTTGCTCACCACAAGATGACTCATCAGACCTGTCAGAACAGTCAGGGCGGAAATCACACCTTTGAATTATTTTTATGCACTGGCCAGTGGCTCTGCAGACGAATTCTTCTTCTGTACAGTTATTCATGGGCAGTGTTACAGGAATGGATGTTCCCAGTGGAGTTGTGGAATCACTTGTCAAATTTCCTTGTAAAAGAAATAGCTGCAATTAACCTGTGCATGTTTTTGAAATAACACTATGTTTCTCATATATGAGCTGGGATGTTAAAAGGTAGTGATTGTTCTATGTCAAATGAAATACCTTTTTTTTAGGTTTTCATAGGTAAATAACAATGGTATTATGACAGTGTAACTCATACCCTTTATAAATGTATTTTTATTTCTTACTACATACACTTGTGTTTCAACAGTTTCATCATATTTTAACATTAGACATTCTGCACTGTTTATCTGTAACTGTAACAAAAATGATTACACGTGTTATTTTCAGAATTGTTTATAACATGAACCTAGAGTATTACACATCTAGTAGTGCAAACCCATGCAGAGTTATTCCAGCCTAATGCCATACATGTCAATGGCGTTAGAATGGAGTAACACTGTGCTAGTTTGAGCATTATATACCCTTGTTTTTAGACTCCCGATTTACCATAACACAAGTGTATACTCTTCATGGTATTTACAGCAATACAGCAATACTAATGTCAATAATAACTGTCTGCTGGTAGGGGAGCCACCCATCTATTCCTGGAGATGGCAACATTTGGACCACTAGGCAAATTTGGACCACTAGGAACAACTGATGTGGACAAATTATAATAATATTCCAGGGATTCCCTTACCAAGCATACTGAAGTAGTTGATGGTGTAGTCTTTCTACACAAGAATCTACTATCTGAATACTTCCACATGCCACTGAAAATCACAGATGCTATGTCTGCTATGGATGGCCTGCCTACCTCTTTGAGAATTCTCCATGATTCATGTTAGTCTTATCAACGAGTAGAAAGGAGACAAAATAAATCCCTAATTTCAGGTCATGTTAGTCTGTAGTCTGTTCCTCTGCATCCTGATTCCAGCTGGTCCTTCTTGGTAACTCCTCTCCCATATTCTGACCTGGATATAAGGACTGATGCATCTTCATTTTTATTTGTACCTGACAAAATGAGCTTTGACTCATGAAAGCTTACAGCCTGGAAAACTCTGTTGGTATCTAACTACTGAAGTCAAATTTTGCTCTGCTACTATAAAATAATCCTTAATTTATCTTGGACTTGCATTTAATTCCCTTTCCCCCTTGACTGTATAAAGTCAACTGTGTACAGTTATGGAGTTCTTACAAATTGACAAGCAAGCCTCTTACAGGAAATCCAGTTTTGAAGAGGATTTAGTATTAGTGATTCTTAATGTCAATACTTTCTCCTGGGAGTAAGCAAATGGAAGCTTCTTAAAGATCTCAAGGATATCTGCGGTGACCTCTGCATCAGAACCAGGCAAGGATTTTAAGCCTAACAACTGCATATCATAATATGTGTATGGGTAAGAGGCACAAGCCAGTGTAGCATTTTAGCTTTATCTACTTACCTTCAAACAACTTTGACTGATGCAACTATGAGTCTATTTCTCTGTGGTCCATAACTGTACATCCTTACAGTTTCAGCTCTTTATTCCTCCCATAACAATAGCCTTTGCTATTGGTTGGTTATACCTCTAAGACCCTGTAGCCTGCAGATCTTCCTATTACTGGCCACCATGGCTTCCACAGATTGGCTGGCCAAAAGGCCGTAATAATAAATATCTATCTATGGCTTCCACAGAGCCAGTGTGTGGCTGGCAGAGAGGAGGGTGGCAGCACTGAGACCCCATTGCACCTCTACAACTATGAAAAAGCTATTAACTCCCATTCATTTTTCTGAATAAGGAGTTGCACCTCAATTGCATGGGATCCCCAGATTGATTTCAAATAGTTTGACTGCACATACATTTCTACTTACCATAGTAAAGCGTACAATCCATAAAAGACAAATCATCAATTCCAATGTCTCCAGTGAAACCATCCCCAATGGTACCTTCCACAAAAATCTGAAGAAATATGATAACATTGCCATTTGTTACTACTGAGGGAACGGCTACTTCTCATTACATATACAATATCCATTTAACCCAAAACAGTGCGGTTTGGACTTTTTCTTAAATAAGAGCTTGGAGTCACTCTTGAGAACAGACTGTTTCTGGAAGAAACTAAACAGGATTTGGTTGTTGTGGGTTTTCCAGGCTGAGTAGCTGTGGTCTGGTAGATCTTGTTCCTAATGTTTTGCCTGCATCTGGGGTTGGCATCATCAGAGGTGTATCGCAGAAAGAAGTCTGTTATACTGAGTGTATAACAAACTTCTTACTGTGATACACCTCTGAAGATGCCAGTCCCAGATGCAGGTGAAACGTTAGGAACAAGATCTACCAGACCATGGCCACACAGCCCGGAAAACCCACAACCACCAGTTGAATCCGGCCGTGAAAGCCTTCAACAATACATTAAACATGATTTGTTCTCTTGGGTACTCATATTAATCAAGAACACTTAAGCATTAGAATGGTTGGCTAAACCACCATGTGTACCCCCATTAAAAGATCCCTGTAATATGGAATTATGGTAAGAGTCCATAATTTATGTTCATCATTGTTAGCACATTCGGTACTAAGCTTAAATCATGTTTAACTATTTTGTAAGAATATAAGAAGAGCTCTGCTGGATGAAATCAGTGGACCATCTTGTCCAGCACCCAGTATCACACAGCAGCTAACTAGTTCCTCTGGAAGACCAACAACAGGACACTGGTATTCAGAGGATTACTGCATCTGAATGTGGAGTTCCCTTTAGCCACCATGAAATGAAATGGTATTGGGTTGTACAACAACAAGGATCTTTTCTCAATGTGAATAGTACCACCTACATACAAGCCATAACATTCCACATTTCACATGAGATACAAATATAGCACCAGTGCAGACGTTATATATAAATCCCATGTCTTTTGTAGGAAGATATATTGTACTAGCAATATCACAGTTTCACACACTGTTAGGTGAGGGTGATATTTCAGAAAATACATGCATGTTTTTCAAAATTAATGCATGATAAAAAATTAAAATGGCACATGACAAGTTAAATTATACTCTAAACTATATTTTCAAAACCAAATGATCCTATCACACATTTGCATAAGATGGGTTTCCTCTATCTCTGGAAAGGACGGTTAATTTCTTGGGATCAAATGCCACCTTCAGCAGGCATGTTTAGACATTATTCGCTACCCCATCCTTTGTCCTATAGTTAATTAATTCCTGTAGAGAATTTGCACTTTCAGAACTCTAGTAATGAATGCCAAACGGGTAGTTTCTCAGTATAGCATAAAAGGTGAGTGTATTTTTACACTCCAGGAGTTTTCCTTTGATGGGCACATAAAACCCCAATTAGCCACAGTTCAGTGTGGATGAAGAACATTTGCCCACAGGAAAAAATAAACTCTAAAAGCAAGAAGGATCCATCTGAACAGACTATCAAAGGGAAAATACTGAAACTGGACAGTAGGAAATATATTGAGGCTTGGATTTAAATTGTGTATACCGTAACTGAAATGAATGCATACCTTGTTTATCCCCACTTCTATCCCCCCCCCTCGTTGTTTTAATTAGCTAAAATGTTAGCTCATAGGCTTGGGAAATTCCTATGGATTAGCCGCGGGAGGAAGGCGAAGAACCAGAGAGGTAAACTGTTAAAGAGTCTGCCGAAAAAGTTGTTATGTAATAGAGTGAAAAATGGAAGTGCAAGGAAGGAAAATCTGGAAGAGGACAAAGTTTGGATTTATACCCCACCTTAAAGACTGTCAAAGTGGCTTACAAACTTCTTCCCTTCACCTCCCACAGCAGGTGTAACCTCTAACTGTGGGTTCTGTGGGTTACACAGGCACCTTGTGAGGTAGGTGGGGCTGAGAGTATTCTGAAAGAACTGTAACTAGTTTAAGGTCACTCAGCATACTTCATGTGTAGGAGTGGGAAAGCAAATCCAGTGCATCAGATAAGAGTCCACCACTCATATGGAGGAGTGGGGAATCAAACTCAGTTCTACAGATTAGATTCCACCGTTCTTAACCACTACATCCCACTGACACTCTTTATGCCTTATTTGGTCATTGACTGTAAATAAAGTCTTCTTATTCTCTTTATGCCATAACTACTTCTCACTCTGCATGGATGTATCACTCTAAGTACTACCAGACATTTCCAGGTTCCATGGGAGAGAAAAGTACCGTTAGCATGAACAGTGCTCTTTTCTGGCTAACCTTGCTGAAGCCCATTACTGAATGTTTTGGATAAGAAATGCTTTGGATTAAAAAAATGTACGTTTGACGTAAAACCTTCTGGGTAGTGGCTCCAAAATTCTGGAGCAGAATACCAGGAGAATTCCATTTTTATTCTTTTCTGAAGTCTTTTAGATCCATACTGGTCTCTGAATAAATGTTAGACCTGTATTTTCCCAGTATTTAGAACAGCCCTGGTGACATGGCATGGATTTCCTCCTGATACACGTGTCCTCAGTTTTTGTGCCTTATTTTGCAGGGCAAGATCTAGTGGCTAGTATCTGTGACAAGTTGCTCAGTTCCACCCACTTATACTCGTAATAATGAGTTATCTTTACTTATAACAGATAAACTTGACAAGTATGCTATATGCTGTATGATGCGGACCTGAATATGCAGTTTATTAAGTTGTTTTGTTACTAAGGTTATAGCACGGTTATTATTTATTTTATGTATAGGCATAGATTTTGCTTTCAAAACCATCATCCTGTACAATATCATTTGAGAAAAACCACTTCTCTTCATATTTGTCCCAATTCAAAGTTTGTAATAATCCAGAATTCAACTTTAGTTTTAGCAAGCAATATACGTTAGCTTGCAATGCGAATACTCTTCAGGCTATATAACTAAATTTGTGATAAAGTAAATTTTGACAGTTCACAAGTCGGTTCTTGCATGGTTTGTTTTACGGAGTTTTTAGAAAAGAAAGATTAATGGTCTCAATTCTCTTGTGATTTTTTTTTACAATTTAATTTTTGTTGCACTGAGTTATGTGACTTGAGTTAAACTAGGAAACCAGTAAGAAAAGGTAACGACTTATTGGCTTCATTTTCATACGCCTGGTCACATTGTGTAAAGACAGTAATACAGGCTGCTGAAATGACAACCACTTTTCATTATACAAATATAGTTGCCATTTGCAAAGTCCCCGCCCTGCCCCTTCCAGCAAATAGAATGAGAACCAATACAAAATATTGGTAAATTTTAGGTTTGGGTACTTTTTATCTTAATTCTTCCTGTATCGAAAATATTCGGGTTAAAATTTGTCAGTTCTCTACCCCATCTCCATTTCCCAAACTCTAAGGGCAGGGGTCCCTCTGCCAGTGCTTTTCCAAGCCCTAGAGGGTGGGGGAGCGATCCTGCATGTGAGGCTGAGCTAATAGGGACTTGTTGGGCTTGGGAAACAAGGGAGGGGATGCAATCCATGTGGGGCTGCAAGAATCAGGTTCTCTCCCCTCCCCATGCAAGGATCAGGCTCTTTTTCTCTCTCCCCCACCTTGCTTCCTAAGTCTTGCAGGGCTTGAAAAGCAAGGGAGCGGGACCCACATGGAGGTCTCTCTCCCCTCCTCCTGTCTGCTGCCTTCCAAGCCCACTTGGGCTTCAGAAATGGTGGTGGAGGGAAGCGAGATTGAAACAGCGGAAAAAGCTGAACGCCCCACGTATATACACCTGGGATTTATTATCGCTAAAAGAAAAGCTGAGAAAAGCTAATGTGGCTTTTTCAGGTTTTTCTGTGATTTGGATTTACTGAATATTAATCAGTTACAAATCTCAAGTGAATTGCTGGCTCACAGTTTGTTTTGCACTGAAATGTGCCCATCTTTTGCTTGTGTTTCAGGTTCTACAGACAAGCTGGAGGCAAACAATATAGGTATTTATAGGGAATGGATGCGGGTCCTGAAACTTACTGCGCTTTGAATTGCTCTGCTCTTAAATTTGTGGTTTCAAGAACAATTTCTTTTTGCATACAAATATTGGAAATAATGTAGAATATACGAGATCTGAATGATATCATAGGAGTCAGATGCCTAAATCTTATTTAAGGCACTGTTTTGCTGCTGTATGAAGTCAAGGTTCATTAATATTTGAGAAGGAATGAAAATGTTGGAAGGTAGAATATAAACTCATACCATAAATATGAGTAAATGAATATCTACATCTGTTTGCCCAAGAGGAAGTGCAGGTGATGGATAGCTAAGAACTGGAAGACAGGGAGGGTATTATCACATTTTGCATTCCGTTGCCATATTGACATATCGTGGCTGTGGAAGGTTATTTGGTACAAGCTGGGCAAAATGCTTATGATTGTGATAATTACATCCCTATGTGGTATAGTGGTTAAGAGTGGTGGGTTCTAATCTAGAGAACCAGGTCTGATTCCCAGCTCCAACACATGAAACTAGGTGGTCCTGGGCTAGTCCAGCGGCAAGGCTCCCAGGGGATGGGGGGGTGCGAGGCACCAGGCACACAGATTTGGGTCACGTGGGGGGCACAAAATCCCCCTGGCTCTTCTTCCCCCACCCCCCCAAGTAGAGCCTTTCATTTGACCTCTACTTCTTAGAAAGAGCAGGCTGGAGAATTGTCTTCTCTCTGGTGGGGAATCTAACATTTTCCAGGGTCTCCTGGGAAATGTAGTTCCCACCAGAACAGGAAGGCCTGTTCTCCAGCCTGCTTGGTTCTCTAAAGTAAGTGGGAGTGGGGGGGCCCCCGCTGTGGGGTGTGTGTGAAAAAGCCAGAGTGCGCACTGGGCCCAGCTACACCTCTGAGCTAGTCTCAGTTCTCTCTAAACTTTCACAGCTTCACTTAACTCACAAGATCTGTTGTGAGGAGAGCAAGGAAGGAGTTTGTAAACATCCTAAAGTATTTGTTTTTAGTCCTAAGGGAGTTGATATGGATCCTACACAATAGAACAATTCTTATATGTTGGCCTGAGTAACTTGTGTTCCGACATTTCATTTGTCAGTCAGTATCAAAAAAGTTCACATAGAACTCCAAAGAAAACTGCATACATCATGTCATATATAGAAGAAAAGGAAGAAGAGTAGTTTTTTATGCCCTGCTTTTCTCTACCTTAAGGATTATGAAAGCAGCTTACAATCACTTTCCCTTCTTCTCCCACAACAGGCACCTTGTGAAGTAGTGTAGAGCTGAGAAAATTCTAAGAGCTGTGAGTAACCCTAGGTCACCCAGCAGGTTTCTTTGGAGGAATGGAGAATCAAACCCATTTCTCCAGATTAAAGTCCAATGATTTTTACCATGTTGAACCACTATACAGCTCTTAACTGCTATACTATGCTGGCTGTATTTAGTAATTCAGAGGCACAAAAACATGTTATATGTAGATACTTCTAAATTTCTTTCAAAATGCAGATCACTTTTAAACTCGCATGCCAGCTGCAAAACTCTCATGTTATTATATAAAACCACCTCCTGGGAATCATTTACCACAAAGCTAATTTCACATCTCATTTATTATCAGGATGAGATCAGTCCTCAATTTCCTCAGCTCTAAGAACTTTGCAGATCTAGCATGAATGAAAGTAAAGTTAAAATACAGTTGGTCAAAGAAAAGTTTACATTTTTATACTGTTTTATACTGAAAAGAATGCACCAGTTGCATTTATTTAAAGATTGTCTCCCTCTTACTAAAGAAGTTTCACAAAAAATCATGGAAAAATAGAATCTGATATTCCTGGTATCCTTGATGGCAATTTCTAACATCCAGGACAAAGTCTATTTGTTTTCTTCCTAATTCCTACACATTTTCTTCTCTTTTCTTTTTTAAATTCATGGACATAATGTAATTCTTTTCTCCACCCATCTGAATGGAGACTTCATGAGGCTGCTCCCATGTTGAAATCATTTCTGAAAGATCCATTCATGGTTTTCTCAGCATCATGTCCCCCTTACAGCCACACATTTCAACGAAGGTTCCCTAGCATTTTTTTAAAAAAACACAGAAACGTAGAATGCATCAGAGTAAATCAGAGGACTGAGAGCCATTGTGGTGTAGTGGTGAATTAAGAAAACCAGGTTCGAATCCCCACTCTGCTGTGGAAGTTTGCTGGGTAACCTTGGGCCAGTAACACACCCTCATCCTCAACTCTGGCAAGTATTTGGATGGGAGACTTCCAAGAAATACCAGGGGTGTGACGCAGGGACATGCAGTGACAAACCACCTCCAAATGTCTCTTGCCTTGAAAATCCTGTGGGTCACCATAAGTCAATTGTGACACACACACACACACACACACACACACACACACACACACACACACACACACACACACACACACACACACACACATCAGAGAAAATGAGCAGGAAAATATTTTGGCTTCTCTCATGCTTCTACCTTCCTCCAAATGTAATGAATTAGCTATCGCATGATTAATCGCATAAGACATGCTAAAAGTATTTGGAAAACAAATGTTGATTGGTAATAAATCATCTAACTGAGTTAGGAGGCCAAGAAATTGAAAACTTAAGGAGCCATCTTTCCTTTAAATAACATAGGAGCCACAAGATGAAAAATGAGATACAAGCAAATATGATAAAAGCAAAGCAATTAATATTAATCCAATGTTTCAAAATTAAGAGTACTAACTTTAGAGTCAATGTAATTTTTTAAATCAGGCTTTTTGCTGATGCCAAAAACAAAGCCAATTTTTGTTATTAACACAGTAGGCACTGCATTAGAGTTTTTGTATTAGAACAAATTAGAAACGTACATTTGGGTAATGATTTTAAAAGGTTTTTCCTGGAGCCATTACAAACTGTAACTGAATGGAACCCTTCAATGCTCTCATTTTACCCGCAGCTCTCAAACAGGTGCCAAACACAAGGGTGTCTTAATAGATATCCTAAGGCTCTCAAGCCAATGCAGTGAAACTATCAGACTGTGCAGTAAGCAAGTTAAGCTGCAATTATAAGAACATCTTCCTGGGTGTAAGCCTGACTGAATAAAATGGAACTTCTGAGCGAACCTGCCATGATTGTCAAGTTGCCTATAAGGTACGACAATACATTACATTGTATTGCTAAAAAACATTAATAACTTATATTAACAATGGAATACTTGAAACGCTTCTGTGCATTTTCTCTTCAAACTGCCAAATTATTTTTATTACTAATTTAGATGCAAAAAAACCAGATGTCACATAATTGATAAAAACACAACAAACCCTGATCACAAATGAGTTTGTGAAATGAAAGTTTCCTCACAAGCGGATGCAATCTGCTACATCTAGTTTTGCCTTTTCAGAATTCAAGTTAAACAGCATACCCACACTCAGACAGAAGTGCAGACCTGTAGCTACAGGGCAGACCACGGGGACCTGCCCCTCAACCAGTTCTTTAGCCATCTCAAAAAGATACCTTATCTATTTTTCACTGAACTGCCATGCCCCCTCAATTATATTTAGACCTGCTCAGCACAAAATGTTTGCCTATTCAGGGCCTGCAGCAATACAATCTGCCAACAAATTCTTTTGATGTGCAGCAGTATTTTCTGTTAGTTCATACTGGGGTTTGGTACAAAGCCTTTTCCGACCAGACTTTGATAACTGAATCTATTAGCTCCAGGGAGCATGATGTGACCAAGACAGACTTGCCTCTGTAGGATGTTTGAGGAATCTGAAATCAGAGAAACTGATAACTTGGATTCTTAGAACAAGCTACTCCTGCAAGTACTGAACAATCATTTCTTCTCAAATGATATGCAAATTATTGTTGAAGTTTCAAAGGCAAAGTTGCACGTGAAATCCCTGCCTTCGTGAAAGTCTACAGCACAATCCTAAGCAGCATTGTACCCCATAAGTCCATTATGGACATAATGTAATTCTGATTCGGACTAGGTTTGCCAGCCTCCAGATAGTGACTGGGATTTCAAATGAGCTCCAGATATAAGAGATCAGCTCACTTGGAGAAAATGACTGCTTTGGAGGGTGAATTTTATTGCATTGCATCCTGCTGAGATCTCCTTTTCCCCAAATTCCACCCTTCCAGGCCCCACAGCCGAAATATCCAAGTATTTCCTAACCCAAAGTTGGCAACCCTATTTTGAAAGCAGTGTTAAGGAGTAATCCTAAACAGGTAACTCAGAAGTAAGCCCCTTTTTAATCAATAAAGCTTACTTTCAAGGAGGTGTTCTTCAGATTGCAGCCCAAATACCAGATAAATGTATAATGAGTATTAGAAGAATAGTAAATTTGCATTAGGTGCATCTGTGTATGAAGATCACTCTGTATTACTCCTTACTGCAGACTAATAAAAGATCAAGTGTATTTCAATTTATTCCTTGTCATCTGGCAGGCCATGGATGATAAATGTTGCACCAGCTTTCCTGAACTAAGAAGGTTTGGGTCTTGTCAGTGTTTGGATTGTAGACCTCTGAGGGACACTATTTACATATGTATAATCTCTCTTTTCTCTCCCAATGAGGATCCAAAGTGCTTTACAACATAATTCTCCCCTCTCTTATTTTACCTTCACAACAACAATCTTATAAGGCTGGTTAAGATCAGAAGGTATGACTGATCCAAGTTTTTTTCCCTGGATTATAGTCCAACACTGCACATGCTGGCTCTAGGTAGTCTATCTTGAGTTCCAAGGAAGAAAAGTGGAATATGAAACATTACACAATGGATAGACTTTACCAAAGATCCAAAACAAGCACTTGGCAGTAAATAATTTTGGTATCTGACCAAGACCTCACATATTTCATATTAAGGGCATCAGAAGATAGGTGTACTCATCACCTCTGATAACTATAAAGGATCTTAAGGATGGCCCATTCATGTGCATTATTTTTGTCACTATTTGCTTTAAAGGCCATTTTTGGGCATTTTTTTGTCACCATATGTTAAAAACTTTCTGCTTATTGTACAAAAAGGAAATATCTGACAAAAGGATTCTAAAAAGTAATGCTGTACTCCATCTTGAGTGAAAATTGCATCAGGTATTGATTTTCCACTGAGGACAAAAATGGTATATATCATCGATATAAGAGAACATCACTGGCCAGTGCAGCTATTCTGAACATCTTTTATATGGAATACACAAAACTGCACTTCTCTGAAAGAATTCTACAAGATTGGATCAGCAACAAGATAGATAGCTATTAAGAAGGAAGATAACTTTAACTACCAGCAATAATTTGCAGACAGAGAATAAATTCTGATGTCTGGTTCACACAATACATTTTTTTCCTTAAAAGCAGTCCAGGCTATGTCTAGCATGCCTTCAAGGAGAAATATAAAATATGTACTGAGTGATCGTGCATACAGCAGGCAACAATTTCAGGAGGAACTGGTAAATGTGTTTCTTCAGTAATGGTTATTATTGCCATACACATCAATGATCGTAGGGTTCCCACATTATGTTTGTCTACAATGCACATATCAGAATTGCTTGCAGGGAATGTGGATGTTATTCTAAGCTGACCCACAGAAAGAGACACAGATCTAACTATCACCATTCTTCAGTACAACAACTTCCAAGGAAGACTAAGCTTGAAACTCCTGTATTAGAATCCATCAAGAAAGGGGTCCTCCATCATCACAGATCTTAACCAGTACAACAAAACTATCTAATTACTGTTACTGTCAATGTTCTCTATACTTTCCTTGATTGCATTTAAATTTTACCTCAATCTCTATTTCCTGCAATTCATGCCCCTTTGATCCTACATATAAGAATTTATTTATTTGCTTATTTACTTACTTCAGTGGGGTCAGAACGCATTGTTCTCCTCTCCTCTATTTTATCCTCATAGCAACTCTTGTGAAGTGTTTTAATATTTTTTATTTTATTAAGTTTAATACCCCACCCTCTGCCAGCTACTGCCAGGCTCAGGGAGGCTTACGCATATTATCATTAAAACGTTCCATGCATACAATTTGAATAAAATAGCATTAAAATATTAATTAATTAAATATAACAACCCAATAAAACAACAATATAGTGGCTGATTGAATGTCCAAAATCCTGATAGTAGCCTGAATAATCCCTCATCTCACGGCTCCATCGTAACTCCTATAATTAACTGTCGGACAGAGAAATGAAAGTGCAGAGAAAGTTGGGAGGCCAGCAAGATGGACTGGATATATGGGCTGCCTCAACTAAAAGCCCAGTGAATAATCTCTACCTTACAGGTCCTGTGGACCTAGTTAAGGTCCAACCAGAGGCATACCAGGGGAAAATGGGGCCCAGGGCAATACCTGCCACTGCCTCCTCCACCAGCTGAAGGAGCAGCCTCATGGGGCTGGCGAGGGGCACCCCGCAACAGGCTCCTGGCCCGGCTTCTAGAATCATCCAGGCCAGGAGCCTGCTGTGGGCCAACCAGGAACCCCCTATGTGAACTAATGGGGGGGCACCTGGGGTCAATTGATCCCCATGTTCCTCTGGCAGATACGCCACTGGGACCCACAGGGGCCCTGGTCTCAGTTGACAGAGAATTCTACCAGGCTAGAGCCAGAGCTGAAAATGCCATGGCTCTACTTGAGGCTAATTGAATGTCCTTAAAGCCAGAGACCGGGGCTGAGCAAGGGGAAACTGTGCCTGGGGCATGCACACGTTCTGTGCCCCTGCCGTGAGGACGCCCACCCCACCCCACCCCCAGAATTCCCCTCCATGGTCCAGTCATGCCTCCACCGTGGCTCCGTCCAGGGCGTCACGCCCCCTGTCCTGTTGGCGCTACGCCACTGCCAGAGACGACTAGGGGGTTTCTATCATAGGACTAAAGAGCCCTCCATGGCAATATTGGGAGATGCAGTTGCAAAGATATGAGAGTCCCAGACCACTCAGGGCCTTAAAAGTCAACACCAGTACCCTGAAAACGATCTGCATAGTAGGTTAGGCTGATAGTGTGTAACTGGTCTAAGATCACTCAGAAAGCTCAGAAAACGATCTGCATAGTAGGTTAGGCTGATAGTGTGTAGCTGGTCTAAGATCACTCAGAAAGCTTCCATGGCAGAATGGGATTTCATACCTGAGTCTCCTGGATCCTAGTCCAATATTCTAACCACTACACCATGCCATTACTATATAAAATGATTAAATATAATAATAATATTATAATAATTACATATTATAGATAATAATTATATAATATATAATAATAATGATATAATATATAATAATAATTATATAAATTTAGATATAATAATTATATTTAATGAGGATCCACAAAAGCTTACTTTGAATGAGTATTTGTTAGTCTGAAGCCAAAAGACTCTTATGTTTGTTGCAATAGGCTAACATAAGTACGTAAGTACTGAAAACTCTAGTACTATCTAAAATTGGGGAGGAGAGAGAAAGAGCCAAAATGATTGTAATACATTTTGAAGCAGATCAACCAAGGGTACCCGGATAAAGTTTACTTATGAAACAGAACTGATCAAAGACCATGTGATTGAACTTTCATTATCTTTTATAAAAGAGAGAGAAAAGCATCATTTTTTCTCCCATTCTTTCATTCCATCTAAGCATGCAGATTAGAGACTGAAAGGTCCATACCTGAAAAGGCTCTGAACTCCTAATGTAAAGGATTTTCCTTATCCATCTGTTCCCTTGATTACCAAATATCTGCCACAGCAGATGTCCTCTTGTGTTGCTCGCTGTTCTCTGGAAAACTGCCAGTCTGTAAATATGCTTTCCAAACATATGATAATGGAAGCGAAAAATGCAGCTTTTGTTGTTTTGTGCAGAGGTAGCATTCAAGACTGGGCTCAGCAAAGCTGCTCTGTTTTGGAACACCTGTGGCTCTGAAGACTCTAGGTACAGATAGTGCCCTTTAACTGTGCCCAGAGTATGATCTTTCATTGGTCCTGTGTTCAGAGTGGGAGTCGGACCTTGATTTATAGTCCAGTCTAGGTCATCATCTGTATCTTGTTCCCAGTTGCAGAGTCCAAACTCAAAGTTGCACTGCAGTGCAGCTACTGAAATCAAGGAATTAGTAACAAATAGTATTAACAATGATGCCTGAGGTCAGCTGTAATTAACTTAAAATGATATTACACATGTTCAAAAGAAATTGATTCTATCTATGGAGATATTAGGCAGCAGAATGTTAAGTTGATAGAAAATGTAGATTCTGCTTTCATGTTTTCAAAGTGCAGCATAGCACAGAAGTTTTGACGGGAGACATAGAGGACTGATGACTAGTGATATTTCCCTTTGAATCTCTTCTCCTTGGTTTCCCCATGACACATAGGGTTGCCAGACCCCTACAAGGGGTGGGGCATTCCCTGTTTTGGGCTCTCTCCCCCAGGACTATTTGTCCATCCAGTGAGGGGTCTTAGCAGGGACAAAATAAGATCTAGGGTTTGGTGCTGTCGGCACATTGATGTCACCTCCAGAAGTGATATCCTCAAATCTTCAATTACTGGGAGGCACTCTAATATTTGGGCAAATCTCTATGGTGTAAACAGTGTCTATAGTAGAGTTTTTGCCCAAATACTACAGTCTCCCACATGGTGACACGATGATGTCACTTCTGGAATTTGCCAAGGGCATTGAGGTCTAGCCCTCCTTTTATGCTTGGTAAGAACCTTTTCCCCGCTAGATGCCAAGAGGTACCTCGCAATCCTATCAACACAATCTATAAATATGTAGCTTGGGGAAAGAACAAACTACAAAGAATGGGTGGAAAAAAATACATGAAGTTGTTTCATAAAAGTTTTCTTCCCCAAAGTCTTCCCCTTTTCACACTATATTTTTGTGAGAAAATATTCAGGGAAGTCTCCTTAAATAGCTGCCATAGTAGCTTCAAATTTTGGTGATTTTCCTAGTCTTCATTCTATGTCTATGTTGAACAAAACTTGGTGGAGAGTAGGTTGGGATGTTTTTTTAAATACGCAGAAGTAGCTCTCATTAAAGAAAAAGGTGATGACCCCTGATTTAAAGCTTGATTTTTCTTTCTTAAAATTCTGTGGGTTAAGCCAACTGAGCTATGCTCTGAGCTCTCTTATTGTCTGAAAATCAAAGATTTAAAGTGCCTAAAACTGATTTGATATTATAATGTATGTAAAAATGATTAAATGTCTTACTGCAGTTGTCTTCATCAGATCCATCTCCACAGTTATCAACAAGATCACACACTAATAAGCGGTCTATGCAAGCTTTCGAGTTTTGGCACCAGAAATGATCAGGACTTTCACAGTTTAACGTTGGCAGTGGCAATGCACAGTTCGTGAATCTGATATCATCAATTGCTGAGACACCATCATAAAATCCAAGGCTGACTTTATTTAGAGATAATTGAAAAGGCTGTGGGAGGCGGCCAAGCTGAATGGAAGCCTTTAACCACTGAGCTCCTTGATTGTAGTATATCCTCCAGAGGACTGTTGGTTCTTTGAGTCCATCAACAAGCAGTTGCATTTCTGCTGCCCCGACTGACTGGCCATAGTTGTAGTACCTAGCAAGTATATAAATTAAACTCATGAAAATGTTATTGAATCTATGAAACAATAATTGATCTATCCATTCCTGCATTTTCTATTCTGACCAGCTTCATCCATCCCAAGGTTTTATACAGGTTCAAGGATCTTTCACTGTCCTTCTGCACCCAAAGTCTTTTTGAAACTAGCAATGTGGGAAAATAGTATTTGCAAAGAATATGCTCATGACTGAGCTGCTGAATGGGGCCCAGAACATGTTTTATGCTTGAGTACATCTCATAGAATATCAGTGAAATTTGAGAAGTTTCATTATACTAAGTTTTATTGTCATAGGCTTTCATGGCCAGAATCACTGGGGTGTTGTGTGGTTTTCAGGCTGTATGGCCGTGTTCCAGTAGCATTGTTCTAGTACCGTGGTGGCAAACCTTTGGCACTCCAGATGTTATGGACTACAATTCCCATCAGCCCCTGCCAGCATGGCCACATGGCCATACAGCCCAGAAACCACACAACACCCCATTATACTAAGCTCATTGTCAATTCAATGGCAGTCACATGCCTCTAAACTTTGAAAAATCAAAGTTCATACCAGAAAGTCATGGTGCATCCTGATCCAGCCTGGCTGAACTTGGGGCTCTGTAGTTTTGCAATCTGTGAGATACTGCTGCTGTTTCTCAAAATGAACATAAAATGACCTGTCAAGGGCAAAATAGAAAAGAAAGTACCATATCATATATATGTGTGCAACAAAAGAAAAAAAGCAGAGGACATATATATTATGTATGCCTATCCTTCACTCATTTGATCTAACACATAGTACTTTTATGCATGTGTTCTTTTTGATAAAATTGCTCACTGGGATTTTACCTGCAGAGTGCCTATAGGTATGATCCCATGGTGGAGATTGTTTCTGGAGAGGAAGGGGTAGGCTACTCCTGGAACTTCGTATCCAGTTAAATCCATCAGCAGTGACTGTTTCCATCCAGCCACAACTGTCTGTTTCAAAGTCACATGTAGCAGCTGCAATATTCATACAAGATTTTATATTAATTGCATAACTTTTCCCAACAGCAACCCAATATATGTGACAGCATATCAATCAAAGCTCAGTGTACAACTTTGTAATTTCTTTTTTCCCCATCCATTGCTTAATTAATTACTATAGCACAACAATACTGTATTATCCAAAGATGTGTGGATATAAATGAATTTAAAAATGTAAAGTGAGTTTCTTTTCAAAACATCATACTATAAAGATAATTGTCCAACTATGGCTGCGTTATTTGGACAAATCGTTTCCAAATTTAGTTCTAATCTGAAAGAAAACTGCAACACTTTGAAAAAAAATCAATGCATATTCTGGGTGAAAAGTGCTTCCCCTTCTGAGTGGTTCATCTTAATTAATTAACCTCCCAATTAAATAACCAAAACCAAATTATAATGCTATTGATGTGTACATTTAATGATCCTTATGGCATGAGTTACAGATCAATGCACTTTCACTTACAGCACATGGCTTCATCGCTGCTATCTTGGCAATCAGGTGTGAAATCACAAAACTTGTCTGATGAAACACAAACTCCATCTTCACATGGCAAATATCCAAATGGGCAATAAAGGGATAATGAATCACTTGTTACAAACTTTACTTCCCCTTAAAATAAAATCAGTGATTAATTCTATTAGCATACAAAGAACAGTTGCTACTGTTTTAATAGATTTTAATGCACTTCTGATTTTTATTGTTACATTATGTTATATTGTTTGTTGTTGGTTTTATTGTGCACCGCCCTGAGCTCTTTGGGGGTAGGGCAGTCTATTAAATTTAATAAATAATAATAATTATTATTATAATTCATACTTCTGCAGGTAAAAAGATCATTAGATATTCTTCCCTATGGTCCCAATTCAGAAAGCATAGTGAGGAATACAGATTTCCATCCATGGCCTTGCTATAGCAGGATATGTCAGATACTGTTGAATATGAAATTTGCAGTACAATCCTAAGCATAGTTAAACCAAACCATGTCTATTTAAATCAATGGACTGCAGTTTCAAGAACCTAGCCAGTGTGGTACAGCAGTTGGTAAGGATGCCACCCTCAAGGTGAGACCTGGGAATTCCCTGAAATCATCTCCAGACTACAGAGATTATTTCCCCTGTAATGGAACTAATGGAAGTTTTGGCAGGAGGACTGTATGGCCACGGAGATCCTTGTCCTCTTCAGGCTCCATTCCTAAATCTCCAGGAGTTTCCTAACCATACGCTGTCAATCCTACCCCTCATCTTCACCAGTGGCTGGGGGGACCTGGCAATGCTTAGTGGTTAGAGTGTTGGACCAGAGTTTTGGAGATAAGGTTCAAATTCCCACTCTGTCACAAAAACTTGCTGGGTGACTTTGGAAGTCAAACACTCTCAACCTAGCATGCCTGACAAAACTGTTGAGAGAATAAACTGAAAAGGAGAAAAGCCATGTTGGGGCCCCATTGGGGAGAAAGATGGTGTATAAATGGAGTAAATAAATAAACAAACCTAAATTCAGAGAGGGATTACAAATAAAAATTTATATTAGGGTTAGGTATTTCAAGACAGTTGCAGTCTCAGTACCCACCACTGAAAAGAAAGCCAACATTCATAGCCTGTGAACGTTCTGTAAGGTGACAAAGGTGGTACAAGAACTGAGTCTACATTGTTTTGGAAGGGGGCAAAAGTACAAATTGATGCCCCCTGTATATTATATACATATATTTACTTTTTTCAATCTACTCCTGCTGCCCCGCCCTGAGTACTCTGTGGAAGGTACTCTGGGGAAGTACTCTGCTGCCCTCTTGCCCCCCTAGATCTGGCCCTGGATAATGGATGCTAGCCCCTCGAAGATCTGTCCAACTCTCCCTCCTCTCCTGAAACAAATTTTACCACCACAACAACAGCTCCTCTCTTCTTCTTCTGCCACAGAAGGAGGGCAACAAGGGCCTGTTGCACCCTGCAATCCAATGTACATTGACTTGTCTGAGCAAGCAGTAATAGCTGCAAACAGCACCAGCAGGAGCAACCAGACATGATATGCATACTCCCAGGGGTAAGTTACAGAGCTTTAAGGGGCACACAGGAAAAATTCCTTTATGGAGTCACAATGTGGATCTATCTACACACATGGACATGTGCACACCCTGTAGAAGGTGATCGTTATGGTGGGCTTGCTCGAAGGAGCAGCACAATGAGGATTCAGGAAGGATGGCACTCTGTGCCCCTTGGAGCAGAGTTGAGGGGGCAACCCAAAAGGCACTGTGGGGTGGCTTCATGCTTCTGCCATAGCCGGGTATCTTTTAGGTTGCCTTTCCCTCAGGCATTCAGTGGTGAAGACCCCTTTTGCCTGCTTGGCACCAACACGCCTTAGACGGGAAGAGACCATTGACTGAGTGTGAGCTAAGGCACCCGCTGCATGGGCACTTGGGCTGCACACTCCCTTTTCTTTGTGTCTCTCAGAGGTGGTGGTAAATGGCACCATGGAAGGGATATTTTCCCTCTCTATTGGGTAGAGTCTCTTAGAAACTGGAATGAATCCCAATTTCTCATGTCTTGCCAGTGTCCCCTACCCCTAGCATACCTTTCTAGAGTGCTAATTAGAAAGGAGTCTGTATGTAAATGGATCAGGTGGGAAAGAGGTTTTGAGGGCTTGGAGGGATGCAATATCTGTCCACATATATCTCTTGCTACCTTAGAGGCTTTGCGAGCAGTGCCTAGGGCTGGGGGTGGAGCTGTTGGCTAGGAGTGGACTCCCTCTCTGCCTCCACCACACTGGCCACCCACTTCACCAGCAGGGCTCCGTGACCCTGTGGAGTGGTCCAGTGGCCTCCAGATGGTAATGGAGGAGAGATCATGGATGCTCTCATCAGGTCAGTGGGGCAAGGGGACATGCTTGCAAGCATCATTGGCTGATCTTCTTTTCTTTCCCCAGAATTTGTGTCCTGGGGTCTTCCCCCTCCCATTTGCTTGCTCCTACTACACTAACTGGAGAGCTGGCTCAACAAATTGCTCACATAAATATGGACACCCACAAAGCTGATTCTGGTCATTTGTCTATCAAGGTTGTTATTGTACATTCTGAAAGGCAGCTGCTCTGTGAAGGGGGGTGGACCAGCTAGATTTAAGTCAGTAGCATCTTAGAAACCAATACAATTTTTGGAGTATGAGTTTGTGAGAATCAAATGTCTTTTCAGATACATTCATCAGAGAGTAGAAAAAATTATTCATATTATCCACTATCTAATATTTTAATTGGAGGTATCTAGGACTGAATTTGGGATTTGCCTCATGCAGCACTGAGCCACAATGACTCCCCAAAAGAAGACAAGAAAATGTTTCTTGGTCCTTACCATCCATGTAGATGTTTGAAAGGGAATGATTAGTAGTAGCCGCACATGCCTTTGTTATGCTGATATCATCTATAGCAACAACAGCTTTCTCTGAGCCGACTTGGGCCTGTAAAATGATCTGTGATGCCAATGAAATAATCTCATTAAATGCTAGATCACAAATGTCTTCATCTGTTTTTAGCATTCCTGCAGATCCCTGACCAAGCCCTGGATACAAAAAAAAACCCCACTGAGAATATCAAACCTGCAGCTTTAACATAAATACCAGTGAGGCATCAACAATGATGAGAGTGGAACGTTGGGGTCAAGTTGTTTGAATTATGTATGTCTTAGGTGAGAAACAAAGGTTGTTTGCAACAGTTTAATTTACTCACTGATTCATTTTTACTATACTGAACCCAGCAAGGAATTATCAAACAAAAAATAATATCCAGTGTGATATTTGCTTGTAAGCACATAACGGCTGCCAACTAACAAATAAAGCTGAATGTTATTGCAGAGGTCACTGGAGGGTTATACATTTGATGATTAAAAAATTGCTGTTTGTGTTTTGCTATAAATATTTATGGTGTCTTGAATGAAGTAAAGTGAGATTGTATAATCCAACCTTAGTTTGTTTTAGGTACACTTTTTATGACTAATTTTATCAATGAGCAGTTCCGTGTCAGAATCACGGCAAAAATAAACTATTGAGAAACTCTAAGGACAAGAAGATACATACAACTACTAGGAATCTATAGGAAATACTGTGTCATCACCCAACTTCCCCCCAGGCGACTGGTCTGCCATTTTTTCATGCCCTCACCTCACTCCTTTCCCACTTGCCTCTTTATTTTTGTCATTTTCTGCTTTTTTTGGATGTTTTGGTGGATCAACAAAGCATCAATTAAATGGATTTACAAAGCATTGTTTCAACAAGTAAGCAATTTTTTTTTACAAAAAAAAACCCAGTATGGCAGCCATGAAGCGTTTGGAGGAAGTGAGTGTGGACAAATATCATGGTAAAGGTAGGGGTATCAAAAGCATTCTGGAAATGGTTTACATGATTTGTGCAAAAAGGGCCTTAATTGAACTGAATAGTAGGAATACATTCTATTCATTTCAAACTGGAAAGGCTAGACTGAAATAATGACCTATGACAAATTGTACATTTGCCTTCTAAGGTACTTACCTGAAAAGGTCCTGCCATTTCTCCAGTGGTATTTTTTATAAGTACAACTGCCTTTGTCCAATGCATCCTGCTCTTGAAAAATTTTGAGTCAAGTAAAATTTCCATATTCCTGGGAGTTCTAATGAAGACTGTCAGCTGGGAATCTTGAGTCAGCTGATACCAAAATCTCACCTGTTTTAAAGGTTTTTTTTTAAAAAAAATGCATTACTCACCCTCTGGTCAATATACATACACATTATAAAGCAATAACAAGAATTAACTGTTGTTATTTACCTTAGAACACTTGTAAACAGTACCAGAACAGTACCAAAGGTCTTGACTGTACTGCTTCAACTAAGTTTGTAAGGGTAAGTTGCTCTCACAGCTAATTTTTTTGGGGAGGGATGAGCCAGAAAGGGGGAGAGTGTTTCTCCATAAGACTTGTGTACTGTTCCATTCCTCTCAATAAAGTTCCAAGAAAAAAAAAGGCGGATGAGCACTTTTTCATTTTTTAAACCTATGCACTGGCTTCCTAGCTGTTTCCCAACAAGTGTTAACTTCCTAATAAAGAACATTGCAGGGTGTTCTCAAATAGTGTGAGAGCAGGATCTGCTAGACCCAGGTTCCAACCCCAATGAGCAGTAAATTACCTTGTTGGGTAACTGTGGGCCAGTTTTTTTACTCTAACATTTCTCACAGAGCTGTGATTGTGAAGGTAAAATGAAGGAGAGGAGAATGATGTTGCAAACCAGTTTGAGTCCCCACTGAAGAGAAAAATAATATGATATAAATATCTAAATCAATAAGCACTATATATGAAGGGGGCAAAAAACTCTTCCCCCAACTTAAATAGATTGCTAAACAGAACATCCATGTTTAGATAAAATACACCTCCGAACATCAGGTGCTAAAGACAAGCTAAAAGGACTGTTCCAATATCACATTGTGCCTGTAAACATCCCTAGATGCATCTTATAGGTCACTGTTGCAGTGACCTACACTGACATTTGTTTCAACCTGGAGGTGAAATTAATAGACAATAACTACTTTTACCAAGGAAGGCAGTGAGTGTTAGGAAAAAAATTACCTGACAATGTGCAGCGTTGGTGGATAATTCTGTAAAGACTGGACTGCTGAGATGAGAAATGACAGGCTTTGTGTATGTAGATGAGCCTTTCACATAAATAAATTTTCCTGAAAATTAAAAATAAGAGATCTACTAGGAACATTTGGAGATAAATGGAGATAAATCTTACTGATGATCATTGAGGTCACAGTCACTGTCCAGTAGAGCCTACACTGCACATACATAGTCATACAGCAGCTGGAAACTAGTTTTTAATTTTTCCTAAGAACCAGCTACAGTGATAAGAAACTTAAAACGAAGTGAGGTTTTGTGTATTTACTTCATTAGATATATGGAGAGTACATCCTTAGGAGATACATAGTTGTACTTAAATTCACAAGCAACAGAAAGGTAGGAATGGGGAGGTATCACAAAGAGAAATTAGTTAGAAATTCAGTTCACTCACAATGTATAAGAAACATTCCCAATTATAGACAGATAGGCAGATTAGGATAAACATAAAAATAAATGTAATCTAGGAAGTGCAAGGGTGAGATATGTTAAGCAAAACTAATTAACATTGGTAAATGGTGGGTCATGCTGAAGCATTAGCATCTACTGTGGGCAAGGAAACTCAAGGTCATACTTAAACCTGATGGAGAGATCATGTTAATTCTCCCAGTCAATCCTAATTCAAAACTTTTGCATTGCGATTCTTTTTTAAGTGGACATTATCATGACCTAAATATTTTTTAAGGAGACTCAAAGGAGCTTACAAAGAACTTATTTCCCTTCCTCTCTCCACAAAAGACACCTTGTGAGGTGGAGTTCCAAAGAACTGTGACTAGCCCAGAGATACCCAGCAGGAATGAAGCATGCCAAAGCAAATCTGGTTCACCAGATAAGATTCCACTGCTCATGTGGAGGAGTTGGAAATCAATCCCGGTTCTCCAGATTAGAGTCCATCCATTCTCAACCAGATTCTTTCAGGAAATTCACTGATAAATGTCTATAACAAACCCTCCAGGAGATATACTAGGAGAACCAGTGTTCACAACAATGTAACACAACTGTGTTGCAGATCAGAATGAAAGCAGTATTGAATTTTGATACCTGTAATGAACTAATTGTGCCACTGGACCACATTATCCAAGCATTCCTATCATTCCAAATATGTTCAAATGAAATGGAATCTGAATGGTGCATTTTTTGCAGAAATGGAAGAATTTAGGTTGTGCATTTGAATATTTTTTTAAAAAAACCTAAAGAATACTTCAAAACCGAGGAGCAAGTGCAACATCAAGACTCACCCTTATCACTGTTTGTTGTGTGATCTTTTGTAGGAAGACCGAGATCCCTGGAAGTTTGCCCTTTCATCACGGCCCAAGGTACATCCTTGTTGCTTAATGTCTTCCATTCACATAGCTGCTCAGACTCAAAGTCACAAACAGTGTAATTCGCTATTTAGAATAGAAACACAAAAAGATAAGGAAAAGTTTACAGAAATGTTTATTCTGGAAATGCCTGTATGTTATTACCTAATTTCATCTGCTTTTGGTGTTTTCCATTCAAATAAAAAAAATCCTTTGAATTGAAATAATAAATAATGAATATAATAAAAAATCATATTTTTTCATATGCAGCAATTTTGAAAGCTTTTATTTATTATGAAGATCTTAACTTTAAAAATAAATTCTGACAGCAGACCTCCCAACCAAAAAGCAATTTGGTAAATATACACAATTATTTGTATTCTGACAGCTGCAAAAGAAATCATTTTTCCAAGGCAAAAAATTAATTAGGAAGGACATATAAAAAGCAATATAAATTGCATTCAGGGTACAGTGAAAGAATAGGGGTATTAGTCCAATATTAATTGTATAATATTGCAACATTCAACTTTCCAGTTTGTTGGAATGCACAGCTTCCTGAATTACTAGCAAAAATAATACACGAATCTTAAATTCTCCACAGCAGAGAAAAATATTGGGTTTTAATCACTAGGAAGCCTCACACTTTGCTCTGGGAGCTCTACCTTCTAATCCCAACTCAATGATATTTGCCTCTCATTTCTTTACACACCTTACAGCAAATCACTGGCACTAAAAATAGATTCCAAGGATGGAGAAGAATACATGAAATCCTCATGTTAAGGCATGTGCAAAATCCCCATTACCATCTGACACATCCCCCCACATCACAAATTTGAGAAATCTTATCACTGATTAAGGAGCTGTATGGCGTAGTGGTTAAGTGCTTGCACTGCCACTCACACGGTCAGGAGTTCGAGCCCCCTGTGAGTCAGATATCCTGGCAGCTGACTCATGGTCAACTGAGCCATCCATCCATTTCTTGGTTGGTAAATGAATACCTAGCTCATAGCTAGGGGGTAAAGAATAGCCGGGGAAAGCAATGGCAAACTACCCCACAAAAGAGGCTTGCCTATAAAATCACAGCCTGCAGTGGTACCCCAGGGTCGGACACGACTGAAGGGGAAACTTTACCTTTTTTTTTTTTAACCCTGATTACAATGCTCTAACATCAGCCAGTTCAACTCACATTCTATCTGCCAGACACAAACAGGAAGCTGATTTTTCCACAGACTGTTTGTTCATTCACCAGTTCACATCTGTTCAGCTGGTTGCTCCAGTTATTCCTTCCTAACTGTATAGTGCAGCACAGTTGGCACATCCAGGAGGCCACTGTTATCAATGAACTAGTGCTACAGTATTTGGCACCGTTTATTGTATGTATTGTGTTTATTATTCTGTTCTTGCTGCATTTTCTAATGCCTTATACTGTTTTGTTGTTTTGTTTTCTAATTTTGTAACAATCAGATTGGAATGTCTATTGTATGTTTTACACCATTTCTTCTGAAGTTTTTTTTTAAAGTTTTGTAAACTGCCTTAAGCCTCAGCAAGAAAAGCAGATGATAAATAAATGCACATTCCCACACAGCCTAATGGAGTCCTACCCTTTGCTCCTCTGGTTGCTAGGCAATTGTTTAAATAGACAATAAAATCAGTCACAAATCATATACATTAATCATAAATAGATGCTTTTAAAAAACCCTACTGTTTTGTGTTCACCTAAGTAGTCGTTAGCAATGTTAATGGCTGCCCGAATCAGCAGAATTATCACACATTAACAGTCCCGTAGAAGCCCAAAGCAAACTTGTACAGGCATTTAAGTCATTCAGAAACAGACAAGGTTATCTTTTTGCATCTGATGGGCATCATTTGACTTTTCAACACTGTAATCGCAAAATCTGTGGTATTAATTATTTATACTTGTATCCTTCCCTCTGTCTAGCAGGGCTCAGGGTGGCTAATAACAAACACAAATATAATAATTAAAAAAGTGTAAGACTATTACAACCACAACAGTGAATTCAGTGAGTTATATCGAAAACCATAAAAGATGGTGCTTCATAAAAATCAACCACCCCTGGATTAAAATATCAGAGGTTGAATCTACTGAGAACAGGGGAGAAGAGCAGCTAGCAGCAGTACATGTAACAATCAGGAGGACTGGTAAGGTGGAGAGACTGGGGGCAAACAGTAGAAGTGTGTCCCACAGTCCAGGCCAGTATACAGCAGGGGTGGAGCAAGAGGAAACTGCACCTGGGCATGTGTGTGACCTGCACCCCTGCCACACCCCTGTCCACCTCCACCCCACCCCAGAACATCCCCAGAACAGGCCCTTGCAGGGGCATGCACCTGGTGTGTCGAGCATTCACGCACTCCCTTGAGCTACGCCACTGGCATACAGTAATAGCCATATAAACCATTGCAGATTAAAAACCTAACCACCCATCTGTATGATAGAACTCTCTTGAGTGGGTGCTTGGGTATGCGTGATAATTTGAGCAAAAGACCAAAATTCTGTCATGTACTAGCCTATCCTATCCCAGCCCTGGTTAGTGCTTGGATGGGAAACCACCAAAAAAGTGCAGAATGGCTGTGCAAACCTCCCTAAACAGACTTGAAAACCCTACAAGGTTATCACAAATCAGCTAACACTTGGTGGCACTTTCCACCATTACTACTACCCCCATCCCTGATGCACTAGAAAACAAATTCTTTCAATGCTTGCAAAAATTAAAATATCTCATAGTAAAAAAATCCTCATTTAAAATACAGTATCTCCCTCTGCTATTTATATTCATCTTTATTTATAAGTTTGGGTTCTACCCTGCCCTCTTCTGACAAGTCAGGCTTGGGACAGTTTATAACAATTTAACAATTATAACAGTTTACAACAATTTAAAGACACACATATACCAATTAAAATCTCATTATCATAAAAACCCATTGGCACCCTAACATTAGCATAAAATTCAGAGGAACTTCTTGAAGTTCCTCGGGGATTTGTCCTTTAACAAAGTTAAGTCTCTGGTGTGACTCGTTTTATGAGTTTTTCTGCTGCAATCCAATTCCTGCATCCTCCATCTTCATTGCTTATTGCTCTATTACTGCAATTTCTTTTACTTCTGTCCCTTTTAGCATTCACGAGTCATAAATCAAGAGCCTTTGTGGCCAAACAGCCATCTCTCCTGTGACTACATCTCATCATTAGTCCTGTTGTGTTTGCCTTCCGTTATATGATACTTTGCTTCCCATGTAGGTCATTGGCTCTTATTTTCCTGAGACTGCCATAAGTAATCCCTGGTCATTTATGTCTCTGTGTATAAAGATGTTCTCTGCTCTGCACTGTTGTTGGTTTTGATAGGTAACATCCAGCATTTTATAAGGCTAGCCCATGAATCATGATATTCCTGAATGCCTTGGGTATGGTGGAGAGCAACTATGCTTTACCTTCAACTGTCAGCTTGAAAGATCCAGCAGTGTATTGTGTGAGGGGGGTAGGGGGATTGGATTTCTGTTATTTAGTTTAGAATATCAATACTGGTTTAAATAGAGAACTATAATCAATAAGCAAAGATTATGTAGCACAGAAGAGTGCATCCTGATTAATCATTTTGCAGGCAAATGAGATGCACAGATGGTAGAGCATATGCTTGGTTGTTGGGAGTCCCCCCTCCCCCCGTAGCTGCTGCCAATAAGACTTAGACATGTATTCCCAAGGGAATGATCTCATGAGATGCAAACTAAGAAGCTTAATACTATTCTTGAAACTGAAAAATCCACATCATTCATTTTTCTCACTACCAAAAATGGCTACTCTGCTGTCCTGTATTTAGAAGAGACTTCAGCTAAGAATACCACCTGTCTTGTGTCTGTGTGTGTGACACACCAGCAAAGTCAGGTTAGGCATTTTCTGTATTTTTGACAAGCCAAGGCCAAAATGTTTGCCCTCGCTGCTCTAAATCTATTTGCTCTTGCACACATTACACCCAATTCTTCATTTTGTGCATTGTTGATTTCTTACGCTCAATTTCCCCCATATAATATGTGCATTTTCAACATGATTTGTTCTCCAAGAAACCAGAATTATGCATTATATGGATATTTTTACATATAAATAAAGTATATTGTGTGCTTGTAATGTAATGTATAAATTGTGTATAAGAACATGCAGTAAGCACACACTAGGAATAGAGAAGCAAACTTGTTGACACACACACACATATATATGAATACAAAAATAAACATAATAGAGACCACGCATTCATCCACAGTTACAAGGAGATATATCTTGAAGATGAGACAGCCATAGGCTCATTCCGCACATGCAGAATAATGCGCTTTCAAACTGCTTTCAATGCTCTTTGAAGCTGTGCGTAATAGCAAAATCCACTTGCAAACAGTTTTGAAAGTGGTTTGAAAACGCATTATTTTGTGCGTGCGGAAGGGGCCATAAATTCTTCTGTCTCTTCCTTCTTCCACTCTGTTACCTCTCCTCAACACCTCTATGGCACATGTGTAATTCTGCTTATTATGGAAAATTTGGGTTGCCAGCTCTGGTTTAGGAAACACATGGAGATTTTGGGGTGGATCTTGAGGAAGGTCGAGGTTGGGAAGGGGAGAGATTTCAGTGGAATATAATGGCACAGTATATCAATACATAGAATCTGCCTTCCAGAGCAGCCATTTTCTCCAGGCATCAACCTGTCGCTTGGAGGTTAATTTTAATAGTGGGAAACCTCCAGACACCATCCAGAAGTTGGCAACCCTATGAAAAACAAGGAACGGCAGAACCAAAGAAAGTTTTGAAAGGAGAAGCCGAAGCTGCTCCTGCTGTATCTACTCACAAGAAACAATGCTAACGTCTTAGTTGTAAGCCTAGAAAGAGGGAATCTAGGCACTGCTGGGCCCTTCCAACAGTAAACAGGCTTTCCATTTTTTAACCTAGAATATTACAGACACTCCAGCCATTTAACTCATCAGTGAGCAAAATGATTATGCCATTAAGGAGGTTGTTGGTGACCAAGTAAAACCATAAAAAGTCTCTTTTTATGATGCCAGCTATCGGCTGTGGCAATTGTATAACCATGGATGTGTAGAATATTTTTATTTAGTTATTAAACATAGTTTGAAACCACTCACTGTTGCCTAATAGTAATTAGAATCCTTTCTATGTGTGGGTACCTTATACTAACATAGCACCATGTATTCTATTTTTGCAGGATGCACAATTTAGCACGGCGTTTTAAATGCTGAAGGGCTTTTTCCGCTCTTTCCTCTTTTCCTGCCTACAGAAGATTTTTTCCCCTCCCCCTTAAACATATTTTTGAAACAGGATTGATTGACATTTGTTTAGACACCATTTTCTGCCTTTGTAGAATATATGACCTCCATCCACAGGCTTTGGATTATTATGGAAAAAACTCTGGAAACATGAATAGGCTGCAGCGTTTTTGAATGAGGCCCAAGCCCACTGACAACTAATTTGAGACATTCCCTTGCCTGCTTTCTAGAGAACTCCATCCTGCCAGTCAGGAACACATGTTGCTCTCAAAGCAGTGGTGGAGAGAGCTGATAAAAGCTTCATAATGAGTGGGTGATTGGCTTGGATACATAAATAGTTTAGCTGTGCATAATCTTTCCTCTGGAGGGTTCGGTTTTGTTTTTTACTTGATTCAGTTTGATGAAATGTAAAGCTAAACTTTGGTTCAACTTGGCTTTTGTTTCCATTACTTTTTTTTTACTATTTATTCTCAAGAATCACATCCCTCATCTGTGCTGCAGTCTGGATGGATCCAGTGGGTGTACCATACCATGTGCAACACTCATTGAGTCCACTTGCTGATTTGTCAAAGAAAGGACTTTTGAGTTGGTGATATTTCCATTGAAAAAATGAAAACAGGGAAATTCTAGGTTAAAAAACCTCTGTGTACTTATCTAAAAGGGTCATTTTCTCCAGGGAACCAGATCTCTGTAGCCTGGAGATCTATTGAAATTTCAGGAGGTCTCTAGCTATCACCAGGAGGTTGACAACTCTAAGCTTAAAGAGGTAAATGTTAATTTGAGCAAGTTTTTTTATTTAACTTAAATATTTACTCCCTAGGAACCGAAAACAGTTTACAGCAGGGGTGTCCAACTCTGGCGCTTCAGATGTTCATGGACTACAATTCCCTGGCTTACAGCAAAAGAAACAAAAGAAACATGTAGGAGAAAGAGTTGTGAATGGAAAGGCAGTCTATCAAATCTAATAAATAATTAAAATAAAATGGAGATGCTTGCTATGGAGGCAGCCATCCAGGTCAGACAAGCACCCCATCCATCTGCCAATGGAGGAGCTGTAATCTCTGTTGTCAAGATAACCTTTGCAGCAAGTACTGGCAGGTTGGAAGATACTAGACTAGTTGTCCAGGCAGCTGCAGAGTACTCCTTGACTATACCTGAATAGAGTAGCCAGGTCACTCCTGACCACCAGCAGGGATGGGGTAGTAGAATTGCCAGAGCTAGATGGGGAGGTTCCTGGAGATTTGGCGATGGTGCCTGGGAAAAACAGAGACCTCGGTGGGGACAATGTAAGAGTCTATCTCTAAAGCATTCATTTTCTTTAAGGAAACTAATCTCTGTAGCCAAGCAATTAGCTGTAATTCTAGAGGATCCCCAACTCCTACATGGAGAATGCCATCCCTATACCTGATGCAACAAGTTGGTAGGTTTTTTTTAAAAAAAAATCTTTGTTTCCTTGTTACTCAACGAAAAAACGAGGAACAGGAAATTAATAATACTTCACATCACCAAATAACGTAACAATGCTTTGACAGCCATTCAGTGTAGAGTGTTACTAGTTTACTACCAGAAGAGCACCTTGGTGATGGGAAAGCAGCAAGAAAATCCATACACAAAAAGCTAGTAAACTATGTATTACTGTACTTGCAAAAGATTTCAATTAGATGCCCTTTTTAAAGTCAACAATCCAAAGTGTGGCTTAGGAAACTTTCATGAACAGTGTGAAAATCTGGATGAGGTGGAGAGACTGGATGGACTGTGTTCATTAGACTTTTGAAATTAATGTGTAAGCTGTCAAAAAGATTTATTTGGAAAGCATAATAAAATGATGAGTGCTAAAGGCAGATTTCCTTCAGTAGTTCTCATCAAGCAAACATTTTATTCAGTTTTTAATCTATCATTTTAGTGGGGTTTATATATATAGAATCTATATATCTATATTCTATATATCTATATAGAATATATAGAATATATAGAATATATAGAATATATAGAATATATAGAATATAGATATATATATAAAATATATAGAATATAGTTATATATAGAATATAGATATATATGCCATATATATACAAAATATATAGAATATATATATATATATAAAATAAAATATAGATATAGATATAGATATAAAATATAGAAATAGGAATATATATATATTCCTATTTTGTATATGCTCTTTTATACTTTTTATCTTTTTAAAGTATGTATTATTGTTGTTATTTGAATGTTAATAAGTGTAAGAAGTTACAAAGTAGATTTCAGTTCATATACTAACCAAAAGAATTCTCGCATGTCTCTTCTTGACAATGGAGGTTGTTGATTTTGGGAACAGCCAAATTGCACTGCTCAATAAAATTAAATAATCCTCTTGCTCATTTTTTTTGCCACCACCTCACACCCATCTCCCCATTTTAGCCAGTTTTACCCACAGCAGATAGGGAAAACAAAAGAATGGAGTGGAAGACCAGAATACTCTGCCCTCTGAGAACATTTAAAGGTCTCCAGGGCCATTTCATATGAGGCATTTAATGAGCCTGGGGACGGCATATTGAGCGCCATTCTGAGAGCCGCCCGTAGCCAACGGCGTTCCAGATGCGCTTGAGCGCGCGTTGATGAAGCTTTGCCGACTGCGCTACGTCTTGACGACAGCGACTATTACTCCCTCCCTGCACTTGTCCCCTGCCCTCCGGCGTTGCGAGCCTGGGACCACGCCAACAATGCTGGAGCAGTCGCGCAGGGCCGGGGGTGTGTGTCTCCAGGCCTCAGCGGCGTCTGAAAGGGGTCACCCGAGTAGGCAGGATAATGACTCCGCGGTGCCGCAGTCGACTCTTTCTGGGACCGTTCATGCGAACGGTCCCAGCGTCGTCGGGTTGGCGCATTCCGCCTCCGTGCAGAAATGGCCTAGGCTAGCTTTTTGGGTTGCAAACTGAAATCCACAATGAAAAGAAAGAAGATTAAATATTATTTAAAAAAGAACGCACTAAAGGAAAACAAAAGTTGGGATGGCCGCTCACGAGAACTCTGGCTTTCCCCCACCAACATTCCATATTTTACTAACCAGTCTTCTAATCAATCCTGCTAAAATAGTGCCTTAGTCAGCTTTAATATGTATCTCAGCAGTCTTGGATTTTTGCAAAAAAATTATTTCCTTTTCTATACAAGATCTGCATTTCACAGTCATCAAAAAAGGAGAAAAAGAGAGGGATTAACATCTTAGGTTTTTGTGATGCCAGACACTGCTTTGTGACAGGAGCAAGCCAGGAGACAAAGTTCCCTGCAGCATGTTACAAAAGCACCAGGTGTGCGCATGGTTTCTGAAATTCCATTTTGTCCTCCTAACGGAGAGCTTAATCCTGCTGCAGAACTGGCACACTCGCCCAGTGGCAGCTGGTTGGAAGCTGTTAAAAGGAGAAAGCAATTGGAGCTGCTGCTGACAGATTTTGCTGGCAGGCCCAGTTGCCATCTCACTCTAGATAGACGTACAGTTCAGATGGTACAGAGAATGATGGGATGGGAAATGTATGACCTAGGGGACTGAAAGGAAAGGGGCTGTGTATGGTGACCTCCCTTTTCTCTAAAAGGGCACAAGATAACTTCCTTCAAGGACATGTTACATTTACTTTGGCAATATACTCATGTTATAGAGACCTTTGACAGGTTTATGAGTAGGTTTCTCCTAAGGCAGGGGTGGGCAACTATGGCCCTCCAGATGTTCGTGGACTACAATTCCCATCAGCCCCTGCCAGCATGGCCAATTGGCGGGGGCTGATGAAACAATCTGAGCTCCTTGTCCTACCTTCGATTTGGGGTCAGGGAAAATGAAGCACTATTTCTGTTTCCCTTCCCTCCATTTGCTTGGAGCCCAGCTGTCCCGAAGCAATGGGGTACACTGGTGAGCTTGAAAGCAGTAAAGCTGCACGTTCGGTTGATGTGACAGAAAGCACTTTTGCACAGAGGGAGCTTCTGCATTCTCTAGTACAAATAACATGCTGCCACACATGCTTGCGGATTCTTTTGTTCAAGCAGAGGAAAAGCACATAAACCCGAGCAACTCAGTGTATATAACTGGACAGCTCTTTCTCAGTTAAAAGACTTGCATTCTACCATTCCTTTTTCAACACCTGCTGGAAGCTGTCTTGGTTTTTGCCCCCTCATTGTTACTTAGTACACTGGCTTTCTCCAGCACCAATGGTCCATCCTGATAGTAACAGAACATGGCATTTTAATTGTTAAAAGCAACAGAGTATCTGTGGTTCCTGTAAACAAATTTTCCTCATCTTTCGAAACCATAATCAGAACAGCCCTTCTACCCCTTGGTAGCTAGAGACATTTAGTTATCTATTTGTTCTTTGCAGTATTTACTACTTTGATTGCACGGGCTCTAGGGAAGGCAGCACATTAGTAATTAGGCATAATAATTAAGCAGTTATCAAGAGATGTTTATGTAAATGGAAAATGAAACACAATGCAAGGCATACAAAAAAAGATATTCCCTCCCACCCAAGGCATGAGGTTAAAGGGAATTACTTTACTTTACTAATACTTCTAAAAAGTTACTTAGAAATTTTCCATTTTCTGAACTAATAGACTAATAAACATCAAACTTGCCCTAAGTCGGCAGAGTTTACTTTAGTTGGGGGAATTAGCTGGAGATGAAGATGGGGAAGGGGGTAAACTAGTATCAATAACCTATGTATACCAGGATAGTCCAAAGTGATAGCTTTCAAATGAACAGGCAGTTGTACAATTAAAATGTGGTTTTATTAAATAATAAAAATAATAAAACAAGAAATATATCTCAAGCCATTGACATATACATGAAACATGAGATGACAAACTGGACAGGGTTTCAGGTATGGGTGATAGTTACAGTCAGTGGTAGGATTCAAACAATTTAACAACCAGTTCCAAAAGGATTCAGTGGTGGGATTACAACCATTCTCTAGACAACTAGAGACAAACTCTAGACAAAAACTAGACCAAAAATTAGTTACCGATTCTACTGGTAGAACTAGAACTAGACAAAAAATTAGTTACCGGTTCTACCGAACCAAGGTCGAAACAGGCTGAATCCCACCACTGATTTACAGTCTTGAAGCGCCTTGTAACCAGGACTTTACACTATGAATGGCCAAAGGACTAATATTTATACCCCAAAATGGGTCCTGAGGTGATTTTAAAAAAACCTGTGGAGGATATAAAGCTTGACCACAGTAATATACATGTTAAAATATCTTTGGCCATCATAGTTGTGAGTAGCATTTTCAGCACCAGGGCCAGAGAAAAACAGTTTGGAACGCTCGAGTCTGCTGAAAAATATCAAGGGCAACAAGAATATATTTTGCTCCCAGTTCCTTTTGTATTGGCTAAACATGAGATCAAAGAAGCCAGCAGAGCCAGAAATTCTAACCATACCTCCTTCCAGGTAAATCATGATGAAGAAAGAGTCCAATTTAGATGCAGTTGTACAAAACAGGGTATAAAGCATGAACAAGATAAGCAAAGCTTATTCATTTTAATACCAGGTTGGTGCCATAGACAACACGGATCCATGGACTTTGTGGATCCAGTTGAGGTCACTGGTTTGAGCTGAAAGTCTAAGCCAGGAAAAAATCCAGAGGAAACCTACTGCCAGCCATTCACAAGGTCCAGTGCTGTATAGGCATTTCCCCTCCCCCCAAGACCTAAATTAAGCTGTGATCCTGAGTCTGCACAGACTGTTATATTGCAATGAATTAGCAGAGCAAATAATAGGGCAGAGATGCGAGTTGTTTTGTAGAACTTTACTAGATAACAAATGAATTTACACTAAATATAGGAACAGCAAACTCTATCTGTGCAAGTGCTGAGTCTGGGTATCTGTGCAGTCTCTCTGTGCCTATGGATCTGTCTCTCATCTTTTGCCAGAAGAAACAGAGTTCCCAGAAGCTCGTGTGATTCTAGTAATGTGACCTCAACAGTTAATTCTTGCTTGACTGAATAAAGCAGATGCTTGTAAAATCCTAACACAGTCTCTCATTTGGCTAAATCCCAGCTGTAAAGTCCAAGTTTAAGCCTAAAAGTTCTTAGTTTAAGCCAAGGAATCATGCCAAAATTCTCTTCATCCCTGAATTTCTGTCTATTCAGAATCAGTAAACCAGTGCACATAAAGAACTTTGTTGTAACTATGTGCGTGATGATCTCTAGGCAACTTTTTGTTGTTGTTGTGTTGGTTTTTTGCAGTGTTTGCAGTGTTCTATGCATCTGTCAGTAATGCACAAACATGGAGGAGAGGCACATGAGCGCCAGGAACTAAAACCTTTCTACAGCTGTGCTTGCTGCAATCCTGCAATTCATTTTAGACACTCTCCTAAATAAAAAGAATTCGACACAGCACACAACACACCTATACATTACAATAGGGGGAATAATCTGCTCACCTCCTATCCAAGCACCGGAGTCGCTGACAACTCAGATAGGAGAAGTTTTATCACCTCATGATGCTTTAAAGCATTGCTGTTGGATCTATGTGCACACAGGGCAGAAAATTAGTTCTCCCTATGCCCTGATAGTTACTTCAATTTGTCAATGTTCTCAGATTCACTTGCAGGTTGAAAAATCACCTCTGCCACAGTGTGCCTATGTAGGCCAAGGCCAGGGTTCTTTTGAGGCTTGCAAGCAGGGTGCGAATAGATTGATGCCCTAGGAACTGGGATGAACCCAAATTATTGCATTTCAAGGCCAAAAAGTCCTTGGGAAAAAAGTTATCCCACAGCAAGCTAAGGCAGATTCAAGAGGTGAGAGCCCCCCTGCTCTCTCTTATAATAGCTCCAGGTCAGAAAGTCTCATTTAGACCTGTTTCTAATCACAGCTTCTTGGATAATGCTCTTCACACTTTCTGGGAAGAAACAGTAGGTAATTTGGTAATAGATCATGTAAGTGTCAGTGTGTTCTGATCACTTCTGCTGCGCTCCCCCAGTTCCTTTGGCTTCCATCCTGGAAAGTACATTCCTGATGCCTTTGTGGCTCAATTTTAGACTGATTTTGAAGGCTTGATCATTTATTATCAAGAGATCATAGTCTTGGGTTGTAGGTTGTATTAATTCTTTTCCAGCTTCCACTTTTAAAAACAAGATCACAAGGATCCAAGCCAAAACTATCTCTTTAGCATGTTTTGCATTCATGATTAACTGCTTACAGCAGCTCCAGCTAAACCCATGAAGTAATTGTATTGGGGCTGTCAGAAGACCATGAGGATTGAAACCAAGAAGGCTTAGGCTAGAAGGCTGCAAAGATCTCAGTCTGTAAGCTGTCAAAAACATCTTTTAAGCGTTCAGTTAATCCATTCGATCTTTCCCACTATGCCAGTCTCAACTTTTTGTCTTGCCTCTTTTAGTCAGTGCTACTTTTACACACCATATAGGGTTGCCAGCTCTGCTTTAGGAAATACCTGGAGATTTTGAGGGTGGAGCTTGGGGAGGGTGGGGTTTGGGGAGGGGAAAAGATTAAAACGTACTGCTTTGTCAAATTTAAGGGGCACTATAGTGCTACCAAACAAATTTAGATTTTCATGACTTGTCCATATTTTGAGATGCCTCATGATATGATCTGAAGCACTAAACTGCAGCTTGCTTGGCTTGTGCATAAATCCAGCTCTGAGGATAAATCCAGCTCTGGCCCTTATTACATCTATGGGCCTCCCTGTCTCCCTCCCAAGAGGGGCTTTTTAGATCGTCTGGATGCTATATTTTGTAAGCTGTGTTTTAAATGGTTTTAATTATTTAATGTTTAGAACCCTAGTTATATTGTGTTTTGATTTAGATCTATGATGATTTTATGTTATGTTGTTTACATTGTACACCGCCCAGAGCCCTTTGGTGGCCGGTATAAAACTTTAATAATAATAATAATAATAATAATAATAATAATAATAATAATAATAATAATAATAATAATAATAATAATAATAATAATAATAATAATAATAATAATAATACCTGTCATTTTTTTCAAATCCAACTGTATTCATTTCCACTATGCTTCCATATATAAGCTGCACATTTCTCTCCCATATTAAAATTTTATAACATTTTAAGTAAGAAACATTTTAAGTAAGAAATAAAATTCTTCATTTCCTCAGAAAATTGTAAGTTTGTTTGTACAGTGTGAAATCTATATGGCAGTATCCCAGCAAGGCATGAGGTAAAATATTGTGCAACCAAGTTATCAAAGCATATTGGTTTACAAGTTTGACTCATCTTGACCTTTTGTTCCTGATAAAAAGCATTTATATGGTGGTCTAAAAGAATGACTTATATCTGCATTGTTCTCTTTTATGTATCAGAAATAAAGAGTAGACACCTGTTCTCTATAAAATATATCATCACTTTTTTACACCTGACTCATTTGGCTATTTGGTTCTTTTCAGGAGGTAGCACATAAATTTTCTAACAACCATTTGTCATTATTAGTAAGGCTTATGGTTCACCCTTCATTGAATATCATCCTAGATACTAAATTCAGTCCTCATTATATGGGAAACATTTTATATCAAACAGGAAAAAGAATGGCACTGAAAGCAAAGTAGCAATAGCAAGATCAGGCATTTCTGTTTGGGCTGTGTATATTCTGGATCTGTTATCCATACATCCATTTGGCTGAGCCCTGCATTTCATTTCTCCTTATGTCACTTGACCTGACAATGAAAGATATTTGCAGTGGATACTAATTTAAGTTGATTGGCAGGGCAGCAGAAATGTAGCACAAGGACCACTTTGATATTCGTGTGTTTTGAATCATATAAAAGCCATGACCTTTCCTTCACGTCATTCTGGATTCAAAAGAAAATTCTGGGGCCTTCTTATCCATAGGACCATAGGATTAGGAAAGAAAGAACTAAGAGATAGTCACATGGAATCTGCTACTGGAGATGCAAGTTTGTTGATATGAAGTCTGACTTATTGTATACCACAGAGGCTTAAGACCTAGCAATTTCTTTTATTGTGCAAAATAAATGACCCTTAATGCTTTATGAACCTTTTTATAATTTTCCACATTTGGATGCAACCCAACTTTTTGAATAGCAGTTCCTGGAAGGCAACAAGAGGGTGAGACTTCGGCCAGGTCCTAATAAACACACTTTGGCAGGACTATCCAGGGCAAAACTTGACCCGGGGCCCAAAAGCAGAATCGATGGTATTGAGGTGTGCCTAACTTCAGAAAGTGAAGACACCTGAACCAGGGCATCAGATAACTATAATAATCTGGTAGGATTCTAACCATGTAGATCAAGTGATCCAGTTCCAAGTCATATAGGGATTTAAAAGTCAACATCAGCACCTGGAATTGTGCCTGGAAAAAGATTGGGGGTCAGTTTAGCTAGGCCAAGATGTTGTTCGATGGGACTGAAGAGAAGCTCCCATATGACTCATTCCAGACAACATTAGGGGTGCTCAAAAAAAATTAGATTCAAATCTCATAGTTGTGAATTTTTTCAGGAATCCCTGATATTTCCAAACCCCCATATTTGGAATATTCAGAATTTCCTAAAAAAATTGAGTCCATTAGACCTGAATAGGAATTTTACAATCACCCCCACAACTTATACCCCCTCATCTTTCACTCCCCTCATTTACCTGAAGTCCAGCTGGGGGGGGGCTGCTTCCAGGTCCTATGTGGAGCCTGGAGGCCTGGAATAAGCCAGACTTGCAGTTCTGTGCTTGCCACCACATCCCTCTGAGCCCAGCTTGAAGCTATGCAACCCCCCCTGCCTCTGAGTCCCACATGGAACCTAGAGCTTGTGGTGGAGCACTGCCAACTAGCAGGCAAGTGTGAAGGAGAGGGACAGAGAGGGGAAGGGGAAAAGATATTTTTTTAAAACAGCAGCAGGGCTGAAGCACCCAAATCATGCCACAACCACCAATTGGAATGATTCATAATCTGCTTTTGACTCACTTTAAATTGCCATCATTTTTGGGAAAGAAATCCAATAGGATATTGGGGGTGGAAAGGAGTTTGGTTTGGTTGTGCTGAATGCACATCCCTAGTCAACATCCAGACTGCAGAATTCTGCATGAATTGATGTTTCTGAGCAATTTTCAAGGGCAGCCACATGTGGAATGAGCTGCTCAATTCTAATCTACATATAGCTATGGTATCCACCATAGTGGCCAGATCTTTCTTCCCATGAAAAGCTGCATGTGGCTAACCAATTGAACTTGGTAAGAGACACTCCTGGGCAAGCTACTACCTGCTTATCCAAGAGTACTCCCCTGTTGTTCCTTCAGAGGGCATGCAACCCCATCCAGAATAGGTAATACCTGAAGTTCTGGATTAGACTTTCTTGCTCAACAGTAGAATTTTCGGTATTGTTGGGAGTAATAACTTCCAATGGATAATTTTCTTAGGAAAGGTGTCCTCTCTGTATTTACAGATGGGGGGCATAGTTAGAATGAACAAGGTTTGATTGTAAAGATGATTACAGGCACCCATCAAAATAACAATGTATTACTTTAGTGCATTAATATCTGAAGTAGCCATTTAGCATTATAGTGCAGAGCTAATCTACATTTACCAAGTGGTATCACATTTTGCAGAAATAAAGTGAGGAACAATAAACCCATTCCAACATCCCTGAACACTGAAATTTTTCCTCCTTTCCTTTCACCAAAGAGTTCCCTTTCAAAAGTTATGGAAGGCCTCAGAATTGATTTAGTACCTGCAGATTCATTATAAATATTTGTACTAGCTACTGTAGATTGCATATCAATACATTAAGATAATTTAGTGACTAATTCCTGAAGAAACTCAAACATTTATATTAAAGGTAGTATGGAATATCAGTAGTGACAAGACTTTTCTCATACCATAATATAGTTCATTTTATGCTCAAAATACTAATGGTCCCCCACTAGCACAATTTCCTTTTTCAGAACTTTCTGCTCAAGCACTTCTCTGGCTCTGTTTAGGAGAAAAGCTCCAATTCAGTCAGCTAAGTTCAGTTTCTAATTCCATGCATCTGAATATCACAAATTCTTGATAGAGACTTCTACTCAGGGACAGCTAAGTCAGCACAGAACCTTACTCTTGTTCTGCGGGTGTCACTAAACTTTCCCTTGGTGCTGATTACCATTTTTTAAAAGACCAAGTTTATAGGTCAGTCTGTGATGTATAGATGCTATGATAAAGCAAATTACATGCCCAGAAGGTAGCATTCTGAGCAGGGTAACATAAGCCTAATTAGTTGGTGCTGTTAGAGCTAGGCCCTGAAGTGTGGTTATTTCCTCATTACAGCAGCTATGTGGAAAAAGCAATAAAACTGCATCGCAAAAACTGTTGGGTTTGACTCAAGCAGCACCATTTCAATTTTCCTGTCTGCCTTACGAGAAACCAAAGCGTGAATCTTTTTTTCACAAGGGTTTTTTTTTTCATCACACCTTATTGAGATAGAAAAAAAAATGTTAAGCATTTTGGTGTATATATTCTACCTTGCAGGAGCAAGAACTCACATTTTCCCCTCCAAAAATATATGCGGAGTGTACCCGGTTGGATGATTAACATTTTAACTGCATCTGCTACTATGCTGTGTTTTATTCTATAATTCTGTTCCCAGCTAAAAGCTTCCCCTCTGTTGCTAACAGGATGGGAAATCCAGAGAAGCTACTCATTACAGCAATGGGAAAAATGAAACGAAAAATATCATAAACAAACAAGTAGCAATGCTCTGAAAGTTAGGACAAGCCATTCAGCAAATGTCTAGCCATTCAGTAAATTCCTCTTTATCAGCCCAAGTGCTTGTTTGATGTAAAACCATTCATTTCAATAAGGTTCCTACAAGCTCCAGTCCTATAATGAAAATATAAGTGATACAGCTTGAAAAATATCAGCCAAAGGTCAAAAAGAAAGTTTACTGCATTTGTGAATACCTCGAAGCACTTGTTCATTCCATAATCAAGTTTTATTTTCAAAAACGGGAGATATAGCAATCATGACTTAGTTTTCTACTCTCTGATTTTGATTTGAGAATATGTATGTATGTGCATGTGTGTGTGTTAAGAGAAAGAAAACAAAATTTTAAATGGAAATATTTACACACTAAATTTTAGAATGAGAAATGTTTAGGATAATTTCATTTGTGACCATTTTTCTTATTGAAGGTTACTGATCTTCGTTCTTCAATTATGACACAGACAGCTTGTGCATTATCAAACAGATTCAGACCAAAACAATTCAAAAATGTTGGTTATCTTCCAGCAGTCATAATGGTGTAATCTCTGTGCTTGCTATACCTTTTCATCTTTGGCCTTGAAGTATTTAGAGCAGATTAAGCTATTATTTTAGAGCAATATATGGAACTTATTTTGTTTTACATTTTCTCAAATAGTGGTATTTATGGGTTTAACAGCTAAACAGTTTTGAGCTGGAACCAACTTGGTATGCTTCCACGAGCAGAAGGACTACTTAGGATCCAGCCCTTTGGTTTAGATGCTGCCCACAGATTCTGGTCACGTGGTTTACCCAAGGAAGCAAATCAACAATGCAGCAAAATTCAAGTTGAAAGGAATATTACTTAAAATGGTGCTAATATGAATCCTTTGGCCATGTTGGAATACTTAACGTGTCCTGAAGATGTCAATCAAGGAAATACAGAGGAATTTTCCTTACTAAGGGGGAGTGGGGTTGTTAGCCTTTGGTTCATTAACATTTTATGCAGCAATCAAGTTTACTTTAACTCAGTACTTAAAGAGCTTATTTCCAAATGTTTGAGAACAAGTGTTTCACATGTATTAGATAGAAACTGACTGCAGTTCTTTGATACATGCCTTTGGCATGTTTATAAACACACATCTGTACTTTACAACATTCCCTACATTAGTAAAGTTAATAATTAGTTTGTGGGTGTAGAATGGGAAAATGAACTAGCCAGAGAGAGTGGCCTCAATGATTTTAGCTTAATTCACAACCAAAATTGTGATATCCACATTGGCCAGAACAGTGGGGACTGAGGAATGTCTGCATGTACCGCTGTCATTCTTCCCCTGAGCATTGGCAGCAGAGCAAAAAGTGGCTGAAGTGACTTTTCAGCTTGGACTCCAAATGGAGAAGACATTTGGTTTTGGATAATGCATGCTTTCAGATCCAAGTCTTCCAAGTCCAAGTCCTCCAGCTCCATTGCTCCTCCGCCCCGCCCGCCATCTTTTAAGCTGGGAGAGGAATTGCTCTCTTCACAGTTGGTCCTCTACTGGTCCTCCACTCTAAGGCTCATTCTGCACATGCAGAATAATGCACTTTCAAACTGCTTTCAGTGCTCTTTGAAGCTGTGCGGAATGGCAAAATCCACTTGCAAACAATTGTGAAAGTGGTTTTAAAACGCATTATTTTGTGTGTGCGGAAGGGGCCACAAATAATAGCATGAGCTGAACCCTACAAGGAAAGGGTGGGATATAAATGTAACAAAATAAATAAATAAATAAATAAATAACTTAGCATGCATCTTAACAGGTGTTTCACAGGCAGCTCTGCAAAGTCATCAGAATTCCAAACATACATGTGAATCTTAAAACTGCCGGGGTCCTGAACTGAATTAGAGAAACAGTGCTCTAATCTCTTTTAACCTTGGTGAAATTACATCCATTATAATGTACAATAACTCCTTCGTCTTCCCTCACCTTGCTCCCCTTTCCCTGAGTTCCTTCTTTCCCAGTTTCCTTTCCCCTATTCAATTTCTGTTTTCAACTACAGAAATGAGTTTCTACTTCTCAGGAGCTGTACCAAGAAGGAGAAACTCACAATTATCATCCCTAATAATTCAGGAACATGTTAAAGTATACAAATAGTTGCATTTTATATAATACAGTAAATAGAATAGTTTATATAAAAAGACAAATAGAAAACGTCATTCTAGTTTGACTTCTACAGAAGTCATAAAATAATTTTAATAAAATGCTATGATTGCTAAACCTTACAACAGAATCCTCCATTTGTGGTCCTGGAGGAGATGCCTGAAGCATTATGGCAGCGTTCTCCCTCTGGAATGCAGCTCTCATTACAAGCAAAGCATCGCTCCTTACACAATGAAGTTTCATGGGCTTAAAGAAAGATAGAAAAATACAAAACTGGAAATGGCTTTGTTATATATTAAATACACTTTTAAAAAGTGTTACAAAGTAAGCTATAGTTGAAGTAGACTATAGTTGAAGTAAGCTATAGTTGAAGTAGGGAACATTTGTGATAATTACTGTGGTTAATGGGCAAAAACAGTCACAGGACAACTGCTCCTTGCCTGCCTTTCCCAAGACATTTACATGTATTTTTCCTCCTCCTTCCTTCTTCTAACAAAAAGCAGTTTCAGAAGGCTGTCAGGAATGCAGGGGTGGGGAGAAGGCTTCTTAAGTTACTTCTCTCCTGGCCTTTATTCTATGCAAAACCTGCTGGATGCTTGCTTTTCCCCAGTGGGCAGGAAAGCAGCAGGGGAAATAATTAGAACATAAAAAACAATCCAGTGCAGAAGGCATCAGCAGTCCCTTTCCCAATCTATTTCTCCACTCAACCTGATTTTCATTTTTAAAAAGTCAGGGGAAAGAAAAAGCACGAGTTCATGTTTATCAGGCTGTAGGCATATTAAAAAGACTATGTCTGAGCAAGAAAGCGAAGTTCCTATAAGATGTTTCAGCAGCTCCCCTTTTGAAGGCTCTGGCTCCCATTTCATCAGAGATAAAGGACATGTTGCAGAGAAGGAGCCTTGGACAACAACTGTAAGAACACTGAAACACAAGGTGCCACTCTGAACTATCCGTTTCCATCTCCCAGAGGATAAATGTCTTAATTCCCCTTTCTAACTTATATCTTGAAAGAAGATCACTCTTTAGATTGATTCTAGTATTGCTCTCCTGATTTCCAAAGGGAGTGCGCGGCACGTGGATTCACAGGACTGTGCGTGGGAGAAGATAGCGGGTCAGAATGGATTGCCTGCATCTTATCAGGACCATTGAGGTATGCATGAACATTTTAAAATAGCTTCCTGTCCGCCATCGAATCTGCCCAAAGGTCTGGAAATCAAAGCTATACTTGCATCTTGTGCTGCCCTAGAACACTAGTACAAAGACATAAGCTTTCAAAGGCTTGAGTTATGTTGAAGGGACGATTCCCTTCCAGTCCTGTATACAGCATGAAGAAATGAACATTATATAGGAAAGAACGATATTTTTAACAAACAATTTACTGATACATATGAGTGCCTAAAACCAGTAGTATGGGGGAAAGGTGCAGAGTGCATCACTATCAGTCTGAATAGGGAGAAAAAAATTCAGTGGGGAAACAGTTCCTCTCCCACAGTCCCTCAGTTGTTCATCGTAAAGCATTTATTTTTAAACTTTAGGATAATGTGCATGTGCACATAAAGTATGTAGTATTAAAAACAAAACGAATTGATTCCCGCCTCAGTGCAAAAAGAGGGATGAACTGGACTTGAACACCATCCATTGTCTAGGGGTCCATTTTCTCCTCTCACTGAAAGGATCCTTGAATCTGCAAGTGGGACTAACTCTCCCTGCAGCCTTCAGACTCAACTGAAGCAGCATTGTTTGATAGACACAAGTGGAAGAAGCTCTGTGATTGAAATGCAATGTGAAAGAAAATTGAAATATGCAACATTCCACTTCAGATCTCCCTCCCCTCCCCATTTTTTCTATATCTCAAGACATTGAAAATGGTCTTTGTGTTTCAATAATTTGCTGTAAATGTATAAGAACGATAGAACTTAAGAACTATAAACAGGTCATCTTTCATTGGCAGCTTTCTGGGTTCCCAGCAACACTGCTCCTGGTGGCTAGAGGGTTCTTGGGACCAGCTTGGAATGTGGCTAGACTAGGATGGGGAAAGAGGTAATGAGATATGAGGGTTCAGATCTCACAGGCAATCTGGAAGGGCACAGCCAATAAGGAGGCTGGCTTCAGGCAAAGGAAAATGAGCCAAGCGGACATGGCAGCTCTCGCTTTCCAGGCTGAAGGAAGCAGGGTCAGGAAAAAGGCAGAGGACAAGGGTGAATGAGGCTTGTGGGAGAGTATTCAGAGCTCCCTGCTAGCAAAATCTGCCAAACTTAGACATTCTTTCACATTATGGGTTTGCATACTCATGAATCTCTGAACCGCACTGTATACCTGCAACCTCATGGGGAAAAGACTGCTTGAGACAGTACATTTTTAGTGGGAAAATAGTGAAGAGAGAAAAGTTAAGTGTTGCCTTCTTTCTTCTCAAAACAGCATCCTTCTGGGACTGCATTTCAAAAACAGCCTTCACTGCATGCATTTGGATGTCCTGTGTGTAGCTTGCCCCTTAAATGCAAATATTTGTCCAAAAAGAATCAAACAAACAAAACTGCCCTTCACTTTTCTCCTGCCAATTTTATGAGCTCCTTGACAAGACTTATTGTACTACTACAAATTAATTTGGGCAACTGGTTAAGCCAGGATGAATCATTATTTGCCATTTAAGGGGGGGGGGGGAAACCGAACTTGAATTTATATGTAAATCCTTCGGAACGAAAAATCCTTCGGAAATAAATCAGCATTAGAAATGGAGTGATCATAATGGATCTATAACAATTATATTTAGACAATGGGAACAGTATTCTCGTAAACCAGTTAGAGCAGCTGCAAACCTTTTGCCCTTCTGGGCTCTACAATTAAGCACTGACAGGCCACAGGGTAATATTACGTTCCGTTTTCTCTGAGGCATTATGACCAAGCCTAATTTGACAGCTCTGGAAGAATCAATGTGTCATTTGCCAGCTTTAAGTACGCATGGAAAAGATGAACTTACTGTGCATGTCAAGCATGTCAAACTACAACCTACAGAGAAGATTCAAAATGTAAAGAGGTCAGTCTAATAGAAAAATTAACAAAAACCATGCTTAATTGCCTTAAGAGCAGCAGTGGCGTAGGAGGTTAAGAGCTCATGTATCTAATCTGGAGGAACCGGGTTTGATTCCCAGCTCTGCCGCGTGAGCTGTGGAGGCTTATCTGGGGAATTCAAATTAACCTGTACACTCCCACACACACCAGCTGGATGACCTTGGGGTAGTCACAGCTTCTCGGAGCTCTCTCAGCCCCACCTACCTCACAGGGTGTTTGTTGTGAGGGGGAAGGGGAAGGAGATTGTGAGCCCCTTTGAGTCTCCTGCAGGAGAGAAAGGGGGGATATAAATCCAAACTCCTCCTCCTCCTCCTCCTCCTCCTCCTCCTCCTCCTCCTCTTCTTCTTCTTCTTCTTAGTTGCTAGTTGGACATTCCTTTGAAGAAGCTGCACCTGGGGTTTTTTTTTTGTTATTGGCAGATCGGTGCTTGGAAGAGTTTTCAGAATTCCAGTTTTAATGACAAAATGTGTATGCTTGAAGAGGGAGATCCTTTAACAGCTGAGGTAAAGGTCAGGGAAGTTTTTGAGCACTGGCAACAAATGAAGTATATAATCAAACCGTTTCTTTGTCCAGCTCTCTCCTCATTTGTGACACTGCCTATGCAGCACAAGGGATATAGAAACAATCACACATATTCTTCTCCAATGTGAATTTTATGTAGAGGAAAGGAACCATCTAATTTCCCCCTTGTTAATTCTATTTATTTATTTATTTATTATTTATTTCATTTTTAAACCGCCCTCCCCCGAAGGGCTCAGGGCGGTGTACATCAACATCATAATACAAATATAAAACAATCTATAACAATTTTAAATTAATAGAATTTAAACAATTTAAAATTTACAATTTACAGATGGCGACTCATACAAACTCACACAACTGAAACAGATCTTTTATTGACCAAAGTTTTGCTCGAGGATAAGAACCCTAATATCTCCTATGCTGTGGCGAAAATTCTGTCCATTTGCATGTAAAAAATGCAGTCTTGTGGTAAACAAGTGGGCAAGTGTCTCATCATAAAAGGTTAAAAAAATCACATTTGTTTTCATACTTTGCAAACTTTTTTATTAGTCTGATTAATGTTTTAACTGCATGTAGTGGTTATGTGTTCTCCTTTTTATATATTATAGTTATACTGCAAGTCTAAGACCATACTCATTACATTTGATTTGATTTGCCCTCTCCTGACATTAGGAGTATCCTGTGACAAGGCCAGCATCAAAGGTTAGCATGGTTAGATATCTGCCAAGGCCCTTGCTTGACAGAAGTCCAAACATCAACCAGAGATGATCAGCTTCTTCGCTCCCACCAGGAATGAGTGTAGTGTCTCAGAGTGATCTCTCATCTCTTCTTTGGTAGAGGTGCGTGATGGCAATTGAACAAGAAGTCCACATTTCATTGCCTCAATGAGAATCGTCAATCATGAATCAGAGGGACCTCTAGGTCACTTCCTGTGGGAATGTACCAGAGAAGGCGAGGAAACAGAGACCTCTCACCCTTTTTGAATCCCTGTCTGATGGAGGTTCAAGGAGCATGAGAATGAGCAGCAGCCTCCCCAAAGTATTTTATCACCAGGAAATGGGAGATCATGATTGACACCTCTGAATTAGTACAGTAGATAGGAATTGCAGGTGAATGAATTGTTTGTTTGTTTACATCATTTGTAGTCTGACTATCTCACTTGAACTCAAGGCAGATTACACTAATTAGTGGTGGAGAATAAATTATGTGTTTTAGGTTTAAGGTTGTCTTATAAAAGAGGATAAAGCATAAGAAGACTGAAGAAGAAAAACCAAAAGCACCAATAAGGAGTTGTGTCTAAAAGACTGGGGAAAAAATGGGTCCATTAGAGAGGTATGAAGCTAGGGCATGGGAAATTGCCATGCCAAAGTATCAAGGCATGAGAACGCTAGATGGGAGATCAATTATCTGGCGGAGAGTTAATTAAACTAAGCAGACCTAGAAGAGAATATTAAAGACCCTTGAAAAAGGGAAGCAGATAGAATGGGAAACGGGGTTGAATTAGAGGTGTCTGCGCCAGCACTAGTCCTGTCTTCCGGCTGTGATACTCCACTACAGTTCCGTAGTTTTGTTTTTGAAGCCAGTCCATGCAACGTCTGTCATCTATTGACTGTAGTGAAGACTTGCACGTGTGAATGCTGATTTACGCATTGTGCACGAATATGCCTTCAACATCAATCACTGACAAGCCACATACCAGTGCTTTTCACTGTTAATCCATACATTTGATGGAGTTATAAAGTATTTAGATCACTAAAAAGCTGCACAGATTTGTGCTGATTGATCCTATGCCTCCCATGTCTGATTGATAAGGAAGAAAATAGTCTGTCCATATAGAGAGAAAGAAGAAAAATGAGAGTAAACAAAATTGTTATACAACATGCTGTCGAGGCAGTTTCATAACAAGAGTTAGGGAGGAAACCTACTTTGAATTCTTTTATCCATTCTAGTGCTAGACTAAACTGACATACACTAATATATTTAACATTTAACATATTGTACAACAACCACTGAAATTTTAAATATAAAATTCTGTTGATTGTTTTCAAGTCTTCAAATATGAAATATAACAGACATGATTAACTGTTCACATATGCACAAACTTCTAGATATTGTTGTATGTCAGTTATCAAATACCTCTCCACTTCCTTCTCTTCTTGTCATCCACTAGCCAACCTACTTTTATCTATTTAGGTTTCCTTCCTTTCCTTCCCCTGGCAGCCTCTCCCTGGGAAAACTCTGAGAAGTTCTGGCTGTTAGGTTTGGACCAATTGTACCGTGGAGGACCTGCAGATGTATGCATGGTACCGCACTTTTCCCAGTACCCACTCCCCACACTATTTCCTTTTCCCCTCCTTTGGCAGACCCCATACCTTTTCTTTTCTTCTGTTTTTCTTTCCCATCCATCAAGCAATGTTTCACTCATTCTTCTTCAGTTATATTTAACAGCTTCATTTATACCCCATCTTTCTTTGCAATGGGGACCCAGAGTAACTTACATCACTTTCCTATTTTCCATTTTATCCTCACTACAACCCTGTGATGGAAATTAACTGGAGAGTGTGTGGCTGGCCAAAGGTTTCCCAGGGAGCTTCTATGGCAGACTGAGCATTTAAATCTGGGTCTTCCAGATCCTAGACTGAAACTCTGACTGCTACATGATGTTGTCTTTCATTGTGTGGTTGCTGCTGAACAGTAGCAAGTACCTGGTCCTGGAAATGTTACAGGTATAGTAGTAGCAAGTTACCTGGTGGCTTCTGATGAAAACTGCCTCAATGAGTCCTCCCTCAAAGACCAAAATAGCCCTAGAAAGGGTTCAATTTCCTCCCTTACTTTTCACTGACAAAACCCAAGGCTTGAATGCTGACAATATTGTTATGGTTGCCTAGCAACAACCATGGTCATCTGTTTCTATTATTTTGATGGGTTTTAGCCTCCCTGTGAAGGTTTTGGGAGAGGTAAAATTTCATATTTTTTTCCTGCAAACATGTCTCTCCCTCTCTCTCCCTACCCCCTCAGGTTTGTAGAATGCTCTGCCTTGTCTGTTCATGAGCCCCTATAGTTGGGGGCATGTTGATAATTTGATTCAGAGACAACCCTTTTTAAAATATCAGGCATCTGATGGTTAAATTTTCAAGATAGCCTAGAGCAGCAAGGCAGGGAAGGGGAGATTATTGATCTAGCTTCAAACAGAGCTTTTCTGTAAAACTCAATTTAGGTTTCATTTTTTGGGGAATTTAAAACATTTATTTCAGCATGTTCTTACTTTTTATACATTTTCTTTCTATAATCAATCTCTCCTCTGCCAAAAACCTTGAGCTTGCAACAAGATTGAGCCAAAATATTGCTTGAATTGCTCATTGCTTGGATTGAGCCAAAACATTTGTCACACACTTCTTCACTACTTACCAAAATGTGAAGTCAGACAATTGCACTCCATGAATGGAAATCATGAAAATATTCAGCTAGATCCCAGCCAATATATTTTCTGAAGGACTATTATTAGTAGGAACTAGAAATGTAGCTCACCCCAGCAATGCTATAAAATTACAAACCTGTCCTGCACATCTGCCAAAGTGCCTTCTTATGTACATCTATAAAAGATCCAAGACTCTTGCCCTCTGCTGCTTCAATTCATCCTAGCAATTGCATCTATTTTCCCAGTGGCAAAGAGTCTGAAGCTCAATTGTCAAGAGCTGTTTCACACTTGACATTTTGTACTCAGACAGAGATACCCAAGTACAAAATATCTGAGTGCTTCATCAGTAGTGGAACCATGAATTTTGCAAGATACAAAACCAGACTGCTGCATTGGCATTTTAAAGGGACATAATCTCATAACACCCAAATGTGCCTTTCATCACAGATGCAGTACATTGTGTGCCAAAGCACCTGTATTAGGTTACAAAGGTCAAGTGAAGTGTTTCAGAAACTGCAGTTATCAGAACAAAAACTGTATAAGTCCTGTTACTGGGAAGAGTAGATCCAGTCACTTGCAGTGATATATCTGGACAAAAAGGGCAATCGAACTACTTGAGTGAATCCTTTGGGAGATTCTTATAAGTGGGGAACTCATGGGGACTGAAAAAAAGTTGTGAAAATTTGGATTCCCTTGTCCAATAACATAACTATTCAGATCAGGGATAGATTCTTTCTCCCTTCTGTATCCATATGTAAGAATTCCTGTCTCGACTGTGGGTCAAGATATTTATACTAGATTGTGAACATACGTTGACTCTAACAAGCGGATTCATCACAATCCTGTAAAGCAATGCTGTTGTGCCTTGAGAGCACATTCGGATTTTAAGAACAGATAGAGGTACCAATAGGATGCCAAGGGTGCTATCCATGGTAGTGACATTTCCTTCCAATCCTCAAACAGCAACCCCCACTGCAAAAGCTGCCTCCTCTCTCTTCTGTTCATCTGGCACAGTCCAGTACTCCCCATCATCACCACACCCACCTGTGGGTCCTTGAATGTTCCAGGTATGCTGACTCTGAAGATTAATTTAAATCACAGAATCATAGTGTTGGAAGAGACCACAAGGTTCATGCAGTCCAGCCCCCTGCCATGCAGGATCACATGATCAAAGCACTCCTAACAGATGGTCATCTGGCCTGTTTAAAAAACCTCTGAAGGAAGAGACCCCAGCACCCTTCAAGGCAGCCTATTCCAATGTTGAACAGCCCTTACTGTCAGGAAGGTGTTTCTCATGTTTAGGTGAAATCTCTTTTCACGTAGTTTGAATCCATTGCTCCATGTCCTAATCTCTGGAGCAGCAGAAAACAGGCTTGCTCCATCTTCAACACAACCTCCCTTCAACTACTGAAACATGGCTATCATGTCACCCCTTAGCCTTCACTTCTCCAGGTTAAACATTCCTAGTTTCCTAAGTCACTCCTCATAAAGCATGGAATCCAGACCTTTCACCATTTTGATCACCCTCCTCTGGACACATTCCAGCTTATCAATAAGCTTCTTGGATTGTGCCCAGAGCTGGATGCAGTATTCCAGTTGTGGTCTGACCAATGCAGAATAGAATGGTACTATTACATCCCTCGATGTAGACACTATACTCCTATTGATGCTGCCCAGAATTGCATTGGCTTTCTTGGCTGCCACATCACACTGCAGACTCATATTCAGTGTGTAAGAACATAAGAACATAAGAACAAGCCAGCTGGATCAGACCAAAGTCCATCTAGTCCAGCTCTCTGCTACTCGCAGTGGCCCACCAGGTGCCTTTGGGAGCTCACATGTAGGATGTTTACTTGAAAGAATATTAGGGGGCACCTTGTCAAAATACAAAAATCAAGGTATGCTACATCCTTTCATCCAACAAGTTTCTTACTCTATCAAAAAAAAAGATAAGGTTAGTCTGGCATGATTTGTTTTTGAGAAATCCATGTTGACTTTTAATGATCATAGCAATCCCTTCTAAGTGCTTACAGGCTGTTTAATGATCTGTTTAATGTGTGATCTACTTAGACTCCCAGATCCATTTCACATGTACTGTTGTCAAGCAGGTGTCACCCATACTATATCTACGCATTTCAGTTTTTCTGACTCAGTGCAGTATCTTATATTTATCTCTACTGAAATTTATTTTGTTAATTTTGGCCAGCTCTTTAACCTGTCCATGTCATTCTGAATTCTGACCCTGTCCTCTGGGGTAGTAGCTACACCTCCTAATTTGGTGTCATCCTCAAATTTGATTAGCATGCCCTCTATTCCATAATCCAAGTCGTTTATAAAAATATTGAATTGCACTGGGACCAGTACATAAACCTGTGGCATCCCACTTGTCACTTCTCTCCAGGTTGAAGATAAGAGCCATTGATGAGCACCCGTTGGGTTCAGTTAGTCAACCAATTACAAATCTATCTAACAGTAGCATTGTCTAGTTCACACTTCACTAGTTTACTTGAAAGAATATTAGGGGACACCTTGTCAAAATACAAAAATCAAGGCATGCTACATCCTTTCATCCAACAAGTTTCTTACTCTATCAAAAAAAGATAAGGTTAGTCTGGCATGATTTGTTTTTGAGAAATCCATGTTGACTTTTAATGATCATAGCAATCCCTTCTAAGTGCTTACAGGCTGTTTAATGATCTGCTGTACAATCTTTCCTGGTATTGATGCCAGATTGACTGAGTGGTAATTGTTTGGGACTTATTTTTTCTGCTTGTTGAAGATGAAGACAATATTTGGTCTCCTCCAGTTCGCTGGGATTTCTTCTGCCCCCCAGGAGTTCTCTAAGATTATATGGCCCCTTCCGCACACGCAAAATAGTGCATTTTCAAACCACTTTCACAACTGTTTGTAAGTGGATTTTGCTATTCCGCACAGCTTCAAAGAGCACTGAAAGCAGTTTGAAAGTGCATTATTCTGCATGTGCGAAATGAGCCTAAAATTGGCAAGTGGTTCTGAGATTACTTCTGCCAGTTCTTTTAGTACCCTGAGATGTAGTTCATCAGCCCTGGAGACTTGAATTCATCTAGAGTAGTCAGGTATTCCAGTACTACCTCTCTATCTATTCTGTGCCAATTTTTCCCTACTGCATTGTTGAGCAAGCACAATTGCAGCCTCATTGGTGCCCTTAAAACTACCTGGCTTGATTTAGCTTCTGATTACAGGTGGAACAGGCAGTAAGACATGGAGACCTGGCTGCTGAAATCACTGGCTTAAGGAACATGCCCACCTTGACACCTTATGCAGTTCAGTTAAGACTTTTGAGGGAGTCAGCAAAGAAAGATATCCTAGATTTTTCTGTCGCTTCGACAAATCCCAGAGATTGCACAGCGCAAACACAGATGTGCTTACATACTTCATAAACACAGTTCCCTTATTTCTGTAGCACTGCCATATGAAATAAATATCATTCCCTACTGCCAAATTCCTAGAATATCAAAGATTTGAATGCTGGCTCTATGATGCAACAACATTGCTTAGCATCCTAAAATATTTAAGTAACTGCATAATGTACTGCAGAGGTTATTTTTGCTTCTATCTACGGAGACAGCCTTGTTTTCAAGTGCTATGCACATACAATTGTCTGCAGAAGCTAAATTTATCGAAGACCATAAATACTGCATTTTAGAATATAGCACAAATCACACAGTAAAATAATCTGAAGGGCTGCATTCCTGAGACAATTTTAGGACAGCTCTGAGTTCAACAACTCCAAGTCTTGAATACACAGAGCAACTTTGCGAGTAATTTTGTGGATGTCACTTCTTATCTAGCCACTAATCTCCAATGGCTAGAAGACAGACAGTTTGGGTGTGTCTGAGCACTGAGAAAGCTTGCAACAAAATATTTTTTGCATGATGGGATATCCAAGCTTATTGTTCTAGAATGTAATGGATTGTAAAGAGGATTCCAGGAAATCCTGAATAGCTGCAGGCTAATCCATTCCAGGAAAGGCAGGCAAATAGCTTTCTGAGTAGAAACAGCAACTTGTGGCTTGGCTATATGCACACATGTGGACTCAGAGATATTCAGATCCTGTAGCCTGGGTTGCCCTGTATAAACCTCAAAATCTGCACCCTGTCCAGTCATTCAAGATGTATACACTGATGTGAGTAGCAACATACCTTTCATTCCTATCCAGATACCCATGAACATCTGCAAGGAACCCCACTAATTTATAGGCAAACATATACATTTTGTACACGTGATCAGATAACATTCCTAACTGAGTGGAAATATGCATCTACAGTGTCCTGTAGGCATTCATCTGTGTGCACAGACTTCCTGAAGAGAGCCAACAGCCATGATCACATCCCAATCAATGCATGTAACATTGTGTGTGTTTTGCATAGCATTATCTATTATTTCTGAGGTTCCTGTTGCACAGAATCACAGAAGTGTGCTATATTGGATGTCCCACCCTGAACCAGCTCATTTTGCACATAATTCAACTAGGTTGCCATGCAGTGGTATTTATGAATTAAGACTTTGAGTAGCATCTTTGCACCCAAATAGCTTATCACAAATGGAGAGCAAGTACATTTAAAAGAGGTACTTTGACACCCCACACCCAAATTTGTTTGTATCCTTAGAATGTCTCAGAGTCATACCTCCTTTGATTTTCCATTTGCAAATACATGTGAAAGGATAATTCAGCATTGCTAAAACAATGAATCCTTACCCTTAGATAGAAAGCACTCTCTGGTGACAGATATATCATCAATAGCAATGGTTTCGCCTGGGAGCCAAGGGTCAAATATTTGTCCTTGAATGACAACCTGTAGAATATTAAGCAGAATATTAGGAAGATATTACTGCTCCTGTATTAGTTGTTGTGGTATTGAACTTCTGTCTGATATTATGTGTTTATCGTTGAGGAACTTGGCCACAGGGGTTTGTGGAAGCTCTAGCTTCCTCTTCTTTTCTTTACCTTAAAACCCATCCCAGATGAATCCTGTATCTTTCTAGCACCCATATTAAAAAAGTTACCCTGAAGGTATACAGGTGCCAAATATCCTTTTCATACTAGTAACTGGAAAGAGCTGCTTGGTAGAGAAACCCTGCCTCACTTACTGAAAAATCTACTTTAAAGAAGCTCTGGGCGATGACTGATTACCAAATTCCAGTGAAGCCTGAAATAAAATGTCACTAACCCCTTTTGCTATGCACCTATGCAGTCTGAGAAGGAAATTAACATTTCTGCTCTTTCTGATGCCTCAGCATACACTCTGATTAAGCAAGAATAGTACTTTTGGAATAAGATATCTATTATCTTCTCTATTTGCGTTTTTCATTTAAAGTGGTTTGCTTGGTCACATAGAAATAGGGGGTGGAAATATGGGCACAGATTTCCCTTAATGACATTTAGGTATCAAGAACATGGCTTAGGTGATTTTTTCTATCAAATACATAATATATATGATATGCAGGAGCAAGATGGCCACAGCCTCACCACCTAAAAACTTGGAAGTCCAGGCTGTGGCAGGGGTGCACTGATGTCCAGCTCCAATGCCAGTGTGTGTGTTGGGGGTCAAGATGTTTTGGGATCTACATTACTTGAACTCCCACCTGGGGTTCAGAGCCGGTAGCATGGCACCGCAGCCCTTGGACCTATGTTACCATTTTAGTGGCATAAGTCCTGTGTTCCCCATGGGACTTTTTGATGATTGGGGGAAGAGTTCAGGGCTTTCCCCTACTCCCTATGCTACTGGAAAGCCCAACTGAAGTTTGCTGGGTAATGCCACATTAGAACCACAGCCCACCGCCTTTAGATTTGGATGAGGCTGTTGGTTTAATAAGTCACAATTACAACTGGTTAACATAATCAAAGCACACAAAACACTGATTTGAAACATGGCTGGATACTTGAATACTATAAGAGGGGTTCATTAACATATCCTCCCACCATGTACACTAACATGTGACAATTCAACTCATTTCATCTTGACTTGCTTGCATAACTGCTGAATTAATTATTCTATTAATTTATGAGATACAGTGAAGCAATAATATAATACTTGCACAAATTTTCAATCTGTATCTCATTCACTCAAATTAACTTCTGCTTCAAGTCCTGGCATGGCTTGCCACTTCCAATCATCTCATAACAAGTGCACCAGAATAGCAAGCATACCTCAGAGTTCTGAGTCCTGTTGAATGCTATCACAGCCTTTTGCCATTGGCTTTTTATCCCTTCTGTCTCCTGCCAAATGGTTGTTAAAGTCTCATCAGAAAGAGTTCGGAGTCTTACTGTAAGGGTCCCATTTATCTGACCAATCCAATAATAAAACGAAATCTAAAAATTAGAGAAACAGTTTAAGAGGGCTGGCAAATTGAAGTGGCAACAAATTACATGAGAAGATTTATCCAAATACCTGGCAGGTAAGTTGGTTACTCGCCTCAGAGAACACCCTGCTTCTCAGAACTGAAGGGTATGGAACCTGTTCCAAGGGCAATGTCAGGAAAAAAGCTATTTATAAGAAGAGGAAGACAGATTATTTTCAAATTTGTTTTCCTAGAAATTATAGTATAGCCAAAAGCAACCAATCAACAAAAGAAATAATGGAGGAGGCAACTCGCCCAATGGAATCATGTCAACAGATAGCAAAAGATCTAGCTCCATATTACAACAGATAGGAAAAGATCTAGCTCCATATTTTTTAGACCAGAGATGTTGACTGAAACAATTATTACAAACTTAGAGGTTTTGGAGGAACCAGAATTATTCACAGTGCAAACCTATGTAGGATAGGTATTTGGATATTTATGGCCTGAATCGATATTCAAAAAATACTTTATCAAATACCTGGAATGATATCTGATAATTGGGTCTCCAAAACCGCAGAAATATTCTAGAATATCCAGGGTTAGTGTTTTAAGGTCCCTAGGTCTGTTTGCTAACAATGGATACTGGAGTTAGTTTAACTCCCTTATTGGAGGGAGTTAGTTGAATCAAAACTTTTATTATTAGGTTATCAGTCTACAGATTTAACAGCCAAGTCTGCCAAGTCTGTAAACTCTAAATAACTTCTTGAATTAGACCTATTTAGCTCATATATGTGAACTCAAAGGGTGTGCTCCCTTTTTCTATGCATCTTTCATACCAGAAAAGCCCTCCTGCTCATATATACCTTCTAATTGTCCTATGATGCTATAGAATAGCTTTTAGGCTATCTTGACAAAATGCAATTCCATCTCAGTTGTCAAAAGTTGATACAGTAATAGGTCTTATTCTGATAAGATGTGTCTTTATACATCAGAGCTGATAGACACGTTGGACATTGCCTTTTAGAATGTGGGCTATTCACACACACAAGAAATAAATTTATTTCTCCCTGTCTGCAAATAGTTACTGATGCACCTATAGGCGACAAACTGAAATTTTTGCCTGCTGGGTCAGAACCTAGTGTAACACTATTAGCTGCAAAAATGGATAGAAAATGAATGATTAATTTTATCTCAAGGGATTTTACTGTGATTTAGCTCATGGTCTTTAGGCCAATAGAGCTGTATCATAAAAGTAAAGTACGTATTCTCTTTCAACTCACTTAAAATGCAGCAAAATTCTGTCTGAAGGAGCATCTCATCAGCTTTCTGTACACATTTACTATTTGTTTCCTGCCATCCAAATCCTCACTGCTCTTTTCTAAGCTGTAGTGTCTTCTTCTCCCCTTGCCCCTCTCACTTTTATCTGGTTTGTTTAAACTACATGTGGTTCAGACTATGGCACTTCTAGCCTCTACAACGTATAGCACACCTCTGAAGTTTAAGAGAATGATAGCTCTGGGGTATCAGCTGGTTGCGAACAAACAAATAAAAAAACCTTTGTTATCCAGACCATTGTAGGAAAAGGTGTATTTTTAACCTTTACATTGACAGAGAAACAAGGCTGCAAGGTCTTGGGGGTGAGGGGAGCAGGGCCTGTCTTATTATTATACACTCATACAGTCAAACCTGGATTTATAAACAAGCTAAGGAAATTTATTCTTGACCTTCTGGCAGAGTGGCCTCCCTGTTCCCAGTGCATTTTCTGGTTTCATACCTTGAACTTTGAACCCAAGGAGTATATTTGCTTGTTCAAATGAGTCACTCCTTTCTCATCTGATATCCTGTCTGACTGAAGGCTGCTCTGACATAAATCTAGAGTGTATTTACCCTTTTCTGGCTGAAATAATGGAGATCTGGGTCTACAAGCAGTGGCTATCCTTTCCCAATACCAATGCCAAACTCTTTCTCAAGCTCATACTCTCACAGACAGCTAAACAGAGACTGTGACCACTCTACACTAAATCCAGCCCTACTTGACTAAAAACATTTTCATTATATTCCAGCTGGAAATTGACTGCTCATAGGCTGTAGCTGCATTTGAGTCCAATCCCTGTTCCTAATGGGACTACTGATCTCTTACTTTGATGTCCATTTGAATTCTGTAAAATGACCAAAAATGGCTTTAGGTAAGAAACCAATTTTATGCTTCTAGTACACTTTCAATTTTTCAAATTACAGTCTTGGAGAATGTTTAAAAGCTAATATTAGAAAGAAATGTAGACCAAAAAGATTCCATGTTTTTTCCCTATCCTTTTTTTCCAGTCTATTCCTATGATAAACATTTGGCTTGATCATATGTACAGTTAATTATAGGGAAAAAATAGAGTCTTCTCGCTACAGTTTTAGCCTCCTTTTTTCTTCAAGGTGGACATAGTAAAGCAAATTACAAAACGTAAACTTGTGTCATTGATGGAGAGCAAGGAACAGCCCCAGGCTAAAGATTTATCCATTAATGAAAAAAACGCTCAAGTTTTCTAAGAAGCCAGACAAGATTTTTTCAGAGAATGCAAGTTTGGCCTCCTTGCCAATTCTATTAACTATGTATGCTTTAAAATACATTTTATTGTCCCTTATTTGAAATGCAAGCCATCCTATTGTGCCTTTGAGACAAAAAGGCTAGGATTTTTATGCACTTGTATTTTGTATATCCATGTCTATTAAAGGGCTTATGAGAAGAGGTCCACAGAGAGGAACAAAACTGCTCTTATACAAGGAAACTTTTTTTTCCCTGCCAGCACTATGATAACTTTTGTTTGTGTAGGTATTTGGATGGAAGAAATAATGTTTTATATTTGTATGAATAGTCCTAGTGTTGCTTTAGTTGACTATAAAATATAAGAACTACCCTCCTACAGGAATCTCTCACAATTAGCTAGAGTACCTCTTAAGTGTCTACCCGGTTATCAAGCCTGTGCAACAAGAAAATCTGGGGAGATGGATATTCTCTGAATTACTCTGTAGCCATGAAGTTTCTGAAGATAGATTTATTGGAAGGTAATCAGTTATTCTTACCTGAGTTATTGCTATTGTGGTCAAAGAGAGGGGTTCCTTTGATGCTCAACCCATTTCTCCTTATCCACCCAGAAGGTAATCCTCCATTTTCCAAAATATTGCAGCAATCATTCTCAAAATCACATATTTCATAATAGGGATCTAATTTTAAAAGGCAAGATTTATCATTTGCAATTCATAATGAAGTCACTCTAAATAAATTGCACAAGCATTTGTGCAAAAAATATTTTGTCACAGTGATTTCAGTAGATTACAATTTCTCTAATTCAAACATATTCATCCTAAATAAAAAGCTCACAGTAATTCTGTACTTCAGTGTTAACAGTACTATGACTTATGGTTACCAACTGGACACAGTGTGTAACAGACTTCCCTCTGTGATACACCTCTGAAGATGCCAGCCACAGATGCAGGCGAAACGTTAGGAACAAGATCTGCCAGACCATGGCCACACAGCCTGGAAAACCCACAATAACCACTTCATTTTTACTTTATCATTACTTTATCAAAGGACAAGTTTTTTGAGATGCAGCCTCGTATGTTTAAAGACTTTTAACATGCCTCCCAAGACATAAGGGCCCATCTTAATGTTTAAACTACAGCCTCCATCACAGGTGAAATCTCAGATCTGTGGTGAACTCAGCACGGCTACTCCTGATCATTAAGTGTACCTACCCCATATTTAACAAAGCTTCAAAGAAATAAATGGAGAAGCAGTGATTTCTTCATTACCAATATTTCCTTATTTTGTCTTATTTTGCCTAAACTTATGCTTTCATGTACACACACAATTTTATACAATGGTATACAATGATCTGAGACAGAAAGTAGCAGTTAATTTTAGGTTCTAGAATCCCATTTGAAAAGCACTGTCATACACATGTGTGAAATAACATCTGTAAAGAAAATGCACTTTAGTAGTATTTACTTACAGTCATCCCTGCCATCCTTGGATTGGTAAGTAAAACTACACATCTCTGATGAAATCGAAGAGCCATCACCACATTGAAAATCTTCTTTGGAAGGACGAAACACTGCCAGATTGAAACACAACAGGGCCCAAAAGTTGCTGATTTTGATCATTGAAAATGCTTCTGTAGAGAGACCTTGTACTTGTCAAGAACAACTACAGTAATCTAGGAACTTGAAGTGTATGCAAAATGTCACATCTAAGTATGAAAGTTCCTAAACCTTCATCTAGCTCCAGATATCCAGTGATCTTTCATCCAATGCTATATGGCATACACACAGTGTTTTACTTCTGATATTCACATAAGTATAACTTTGGAAAATATTTAACTGGATTTTATGGCACATAGATATACGGCAGTGCAACTCAATTGTTTATAATTAACCTATTGCTCAGAATTTACAAAGACAATCAGATAAATTTACTAACAATGTACTGCATTGTACATGAACCAGTATTAAAGGGTACTTCTGTCTGGGACATCAAAAAGCCATATCGTTAGCCCAATTTTAAAGAATCTTATACACTGTTCTGATTATTCAGGTTAATCATATTAATATATTTTGTCATTTTGTGAAGGTGTGTGTCATTTTTTAACTTAATGGTACTACTAGAGTCATGTTCTCAGATCCCAGTATGAAGCAATGGTTAAAATGTTGAACCAGGATGAGGAAAGGGGGAAGGGGTTCAAACCCTTATTCTGCCATAGAAGACCAGTCCCAGTGTTTTAGCTTAATCTACTTCACATGACTGCTGTGAAGATGTGGGAATCCATATGCCACCTGAGCCCCTTGGAGAAAGATTGAGAGAGAAACTGGCCAGAAAATATGAGGACCTAGTTTCTGTCTAACCTTGGAACTATAGGAAAGTCTGCAATCTTTGTGACAGAGGTTGCAATTAATTTTTCTGCTGTTATGTTAGCTAGAGATTTTGCTAACTCAGCTATAAGCATTCATCAGATCTCAGATCTCTTTGCCTTGTCTCCATCAGATTTGACCAGTAGCTGTGGTGGTGGACTTCATTTTTTCCTGCCTTTTTGGCATCTTGTGTATTTGTGAAGTTTGTGAAACTGATTCTCTCTCACCGTCATGGATAATTGGATCTGGTAATTAAATGACACATGGGATTATAAGGCTGTGCTAAAATGCACAGATGTGAAATAACATCAGGAACAAGGACTTAGATCAGGGGTAGGGAACCTGCGGCTCTCCAGATGTTCAGGAACTACAATTCCCATCAGCCCCTACCAGCATGGCCAATTGGCCATGCTGACAGAGGCTGATGGGAATTGTAGTTCCTGAACATCTGGCGAGCCGCAGGTTCCCTACCCCTGACTTAGATGAATGACATCGTTGGTGGAATTTTTCTAAAAACGCTACATCAAATAACTTGTCCCATTCGTAAAAATGCCTGTTGCACACTTGGAAGCTGAGCTTCTTTTGTATTTGCTTTTGTGTATCAAGGCTTCTAGCTCAGTTTTCACAAAAAATATATAATTTGTACCTGAAGTAATTGGGATGTTAGTAACCATTCCCATGGCATCAAATTTTGTACAATACCAGAATTTAATTTGACTGCATTGGGAAAAGGAGAGGCTGATACTGCATTTTCTATTTCATTACATTCATTATAAGTAACATCCCCCATTCTGAAAAAAAATCCATGTGTATTGTCAAATGACATCTAACTAATTGCTCAAAGCACAGAATTTCACAGGGCATACTTGTTGTACTATACATTTGATACCTGTGACCAACAGTTGTACTATACATTTGATACCTGTGACCAACAGACCAACTATACATCACTTGCAAGAACTCGGAGCACTGCCTTGAAGGCAGATCAACCAGTGACATCATTCTTCTGGAGACAGGCAAATTTGCACTGATATTATAATAGAAGCAGTGTGATACAATCCTGTGTAATGCTGGATGGGAGGCAGCTGGATATATGTGAATTTGTACAGTTGGAAATGATAGAAATGTATTCCTAGGAGCAGAGATATATTGCTTTATAAAGATCTACCTAAAGGGCATGTTCCCCATGATCCTCTGCCCTGCTGTATGGCTAGATTGTCAAGATCCTTCTATAATTATATCTCATATATCAGGTCTGAACAGTCTACCTTCTGGCCATAGAATATGAGATGGGAGGATGTATTTTAAGTACTTTTCTGATTTAATATTAGCAATTGAATAATATTAGTGCAATTTACTATTCACATATGACACCACTAGGCACAAACTTTTAACAGCTAAATTATCTTAAAATATGAACGTTTAAGCAAGCCTCAAAAATTCCCCTTCTAACTTGCTCATTTTCTTTACTTGCCTGGCCTTGGTTTTTCTTTCTTACTTTTCTTGGATTAATCAACTAGATATGAAATTTCTCCTTCTTGTATTTCTTCTGCAGTCTTGTTACAGCACATGTTCCATGCCACATACTTTCATTTAAGTCACTATGAATTTGTTAACTTTATTTAGTGTACATACAATGTAGACTGCAATAACTATTTCAAATATGGCCTATATGTATTAGATACATGTTGCAATCTGTATTTCCATAATTCTTCATATAAGGATAATATCTATCCAATGTGTACCTCAAATCTCGATTGCTTACACATATGCAGTTCAATAGCATGATCAACTTGGATTGAAATAGCATATTCTGGGGAAAATATTATTGAATTTAAAAACAGCAATAATCCATTTCCTCATTATCTTCACGTGAAAATAAGCAGACTAAGGCTGATTCCGCATGGGCCAAAAACAGCAGTGTGAAAACAGTGTGAAAACAGTATAAACCCTTTTACAGCGTTTTAAACCCTTTTACACCATTTTCACACCATTTTCACACTGCTGTTTTTGGCCCATGCGGAATCAGCCAAAGAGTCCTACAGGGTCAGACCAATGGTCCATCAAATCCAGCATAATGTTTCCAACAGGGGCAAATTAGTGTCCCAGCTCATAGGAAGAACAATAAGGTCAGATCCTCCCTTAGTGCTGGCAATCAGCACTCACACTTAGAAGTATTTTTGTGCCATTAAGTCACAGCTGACTTATGGCAACCCTATAGGGCACAGGTGTCAAACTTGCGGCCCTCCAGATGTTATGGACCACAATTCCCATCATCCCCTGCCAGCATGATGCTGGCAGAGGATGATGGGGATTGTAGTCCATAACATGTGGAGGGCCACGCGTTTGACACCTATGCTATAGGGTTTCAGGGCAAGAGATGTTCAGAGGTGGTTTGCCATTGCCTGGCTCCATGTCACAATTCTGGGGTTCCTTGGAGGTTTCCCATCCAAATACTGGTGTTCCTTGGAGGTTTCCCATCACAATTCTGGTGTTCCTTGGAGGTTTCCCATCAGAGGCAACCCTGCTTAGCTTCTGAGATCTGACGAGATCAGGCTGGACCAGGGCTATCTAGGTCAGTCATTTAAAAGCATACTGCCTTCAAAAAAGGAGATCCTATTCAACCAACATGGTTAATAATCACTAATGGCTCTACCTCCATGAATTTGTCTACTTTCATTTTAACAGTGAGCTCCTCAAAGTGTGTGAAGTGGTACTTTCTTTCATCTGTCAAGAATCTTCTAGATATCAATTTTGTTTCCTCCCCAAGAGAAAGGAAAGGAAGAAAACTTTATTTTTTGCAGACCACGCATAATTTGATTAGCCTCTGTCATGTCCCATACTAGTAGTATTTCCTCCTAAATGAAAATCCCTTAATTCTTTTTAAAGCAATATCATTTTAATCTTTTGAGCTTACTTAACAAAATTTATTGTAAATGATTCAACTTTGAATACTGCAAAATTCTCATTTCTATAAGGGCATCACGTTTTGCATGAGGGAATAATCTACCAGCTACAATGTGGTAAGTGTTGTCAAGCCACCTCCAACTCATGGTGACCCTACAAATTAATGTCCTCCAAAATGTCCTATCATTAACAGCCTTGTTGAGGTCTTGCAAACTGAGGGTCGTGGCTTCATTTATTGAGTCAATTCATCTCATGTTGGTTCTCCTTTTTCTCCTGCTGCCTTCAACCTTTCCTAGCATTATTGTCATTTCCAGTGACTCTTGTCTTCTCACTAGCTAAAGTACTGATAAGGTAACCTAGTTTTTTTAAATATCATACCACATCTGAAAATGCAGAGGAGAAAGGGAAGGTTTTCCTTTAAAAGATGGAGGTTTATCTGTAATATTTTCTTTAACTGTGTGTTCTGTACTATGTGAACTTCATAGTATCTTGGTGGCTGTCATGTAAAGTGTATTTGTTCTAACACATGATTAATCCGGAAGCCTGATAAACCTCCATCTTATATACCACCATTATATCTTTTGCTGCTCGTCACTTAGGAATTAGTGGGTAACACTGCATTTTTAGGCACCAGCTAAGATGGCTGTTGTATTTCCTAAGAATGATCTACATACGCAGCAGAATGAGATGGAAAACCCTGATGTGGTAGAATAGAATAACTGGACAATATCCCATACTTCAGATGGAGAGAAGCCATTTTTAAAAGTCCTCATGTAAAAAAAAAAGTCCATGGAAGTATAAAATCAGAACATCTGAGAGAAATGTTATTTCTTGGTTCAATATTTCCTTTGCTACTCACAATATTTTTTACTCAAGTAATTGTTATATATCAGTAAAAATTATGAGGTGCTGATATTCAGATTTCCCAGTACTTCATCTTTTGAGAATTAATGATGCAGCTGTCCAAACAGCAAAACCTTCCCTTCACCTCTCCTGCTAGGTGGACCAGCTGACATTGACAATAATACTTTATATGGGGTAAGGATTGTCTGGGATTTCTGAAAGACAAACCCTCCTTACACATTTCCTTCATATCAGTGAAACATCTATGATCCAGTTAATGCCAGAGGATGCAAAAAGAGGAAATAATTTTAAGTATATATTGCTAGTTTTACACATGCACACACGAACAGACATGCACACACACACACATATATGAAAAATTGTTTCAGCAGCAAAAGTTTGTCTTCTGAGGGAACAGAAATTTCACTCAGGAGAATGTAGTCATGGCTTGTAAGAACTGTAAATCACATTAAGTTTAATAAACCCGGCATATCAAAGCTGAAATTTTAACCTGCATGCAACACATACTCTCTGCTAAGAGATCTGAAATTGCCTAGCAGCAGTTTATATATATATCCCTTTAATATAATAATCCCATTTGGCGCTCCACTTAATGCTCATATTTTATAAACATCATGAATTTTAAAATATCCATTTGTCTAAGTATGTTTACAGAAGAACAGTTTTCTTGCATATTTGGAGAGGCACATAAAAAAACAAATAAGTAATAGTTTCATAATAATTCCCAAACAATTCCCAGCTACCGAACCATGCAACAAGGTGTAACATGCATATGATTATGTGATTTCTTTCCAAGTTTTATCCTGAGAAACTTTAAAATCCTGACATAGAAGAAAAAGAAGAGTTTGGATTTATATCCCACCTTTCTCTCCTATAAGGAAACTCAAGGTGGCTTACAAACTCCTTTCCCTTCCTCTCCCCACAACAGATACCTTGTGAGGTAGGTGGGGCTGAGAGAGTTCCTAGCCCAAGATTACCCTGCAGGAATGTAGGAGTGCAGAAACACATCTGGTTCACCAGAGTGGGAAATCAAACCTGGTTCTACAGATTTAGAATCCACCTGCTCTTAACCACTATGCCATGCCGTCTCCTGGCTACAGCTAAGCTTAATGAACCCTCATAATTTTTAGAGAAAAAATAAAAGTACATTTTCAAACTTGTTATAGCAAGTTTTTCAGACTTTGTACAATTCATATGAAGTCACCTTCTACCAAGTGAGATGGATTTGTCTACCGAGTGCTATAGCACACCAACAACCCCTGAAAAAGACTCCAAAACCCCAGCTCCCAGAAGCGTCAGAATGAACCTGAAACTCGGACTGAGGAGAGAGCAGGGACTGCCACAGCGACACCCTATTGAAGTGTGTTAAGAACTCTACCCAAACTGACAAGTCTGATTTAATGCCCTTGTTCAGACGGATGTAGTGGTGAGGCGCAGCTATGCCCCGCATTGCTTGAGCAGAGCAGGCACAAAAGGGGTGGCCAGGAGCTACCACCCTGCAAGCAAAATTCAGGTGACCCAGCACCACTTGCATTTCTTTTAGCGTGCACTTGCTGCGAAGTAAAAGAGCCCCAAGTGCAAGTTTGAGCATGTGTGTGAACATTGCTCAGGGCCCTGAAACCTTACTGTTCAGAACTGCCTTTTCCTTGGCAGGCCTTCAGGGGTGGCGAGTTAGTTTCAGTGTCTCATTCTGACCCTACCAGTAGGGCCTTGGCTCACGGCGATGTTAACATCGAAGACCAGGCCCTCCATATCAGGCTGCGCCAATCTAAAACTGACCAATGGGCATGGGGGATGACTATAATTCTACAGCCGGCCCGGTTTGGCCTCCCCTGCCCAGTGGCTTGGACGGCCACTTACCTCGCTGCCCATCCTGAGGTCCCAGGCCCGCTGCTCATTCACAAGAAAGGGTCCTGCTTATCACGTGATCAACTGGTCAGTGTGTTCAGGATGTGCCTGATAAGGCTTGATCTCCCACACTTGTCCTATGGCCTCCATTCTTTTCGAATCAGAGCGGCATTCACAGCAGCTTCCCTGGGGTGGTCCGCTGAATGTATTCAATCTCTGGGCAGGTGGCATTCTTCTGCCTACAAGGCTTACATCAGGCCCCTGGCACACGCTTAAACAAGCTGTCTTTCAGTCTCTGCAGGTCCCCGGCAAATATGGATTATCGGTCACAGGATCGTTCATTGGGCATCCCGCTACGCTGCCTCTTCAGGTTGGGGCTGGAACATGGGCCTACCAGCTGGAGTTCGGGTCTCATGGTTTGGCTTCAGAAGGATGCGCTGGGATGCCCTTTTACCCATACTTCAGGAGAAGATAGATCATTTTGGAGCTCCTCATGCACTCATCATACACCTTGGAGAGAACAACTTGCCAGCTTGCAAACAGATCACTTTGATCCATAAGATCCGGGCCAATCTGGACATTATTTTCCGTATGTTGCCCGGAACCATGCTTTTTTGGTCCAAACTTTTGGAGAGGCGGTGCTGGCGTGTTGCTGTCTCTCCCAAACAGGTGGACTTAGCTAGGATTAAGACTTGCTGTGCAGCTTCGCATTTAGTAATTGAACATGGGGGGAGATGCATCACTCACTGGGACATCACACACATACAAGCTGGAGCCTCTTTACAAGGCCGATGGGGTGCATTTATCTTTGTGGTGTATGGACTGTTGGCTTCATAGCAAATTGAGGTGAATTGTATGATTAGCTCAAGGTTTAGGAAGCCTGTGGCAGGAGCTGGTTTACAGCTCTGTGGCGAGTTGCGCATGGGGGACTGATCTATAGTTGGGGGGACAGCGGGTGAGATACCCCCTTTAAGGAACCTCCTTAAGAGGTTTGGGCTAGAGCAAGCCAACGGGTTTCATGCCCAGACGTGGGCTTATATGGCTTGCACCCCCAGCAGCAAGAGTAGTCTTCAGGAAGTGGCAACCGCCCATCTGGAATCTCTCATAGCTGCTCCAAAGTGTGCCAATTTTGTCTCAGCAGACGGGCTGGAAAATTTTTTTTAGGGTGCTGGGGTACAGCACATGGGCTGCCCAGCACACAGATCAGACCCCCATGCTGTGCCTTACGCTTCTGTTTACCTTGAATCAATATGTTTAATAAAAGGCTATGGCCAACTTTTTACCACTTAAAACCAGGCTGCTGTTGTATTAATGTAAGGTTTAAACAGGTGGGAAGGCTTTTAGCTACTTCTCTCAGACAGCAAATGTCTCACGGGGTAGAGGAAGATTTCATGGATTGGATCTGTTAACCTGCTGCTTCCCATACCAGGTTCTTGAATTAAATCACCCACATAATTATTAACCACAGTGGTGAAAGTCACAAATCAGAGCCTGTTCTGGGATCCAACTTTTCTCCACGTGTGCGCAAAGTGTTGTCAATTGTCTTCAGTTTAATAAACCCTCTGATTCATTATGATAAAATGAATGTTATACGCATTCACACACATTCGCCTACTTCTGTTTTGGAGGTGTAGCAAATGCAGAATGAATGTAAACATGCATCATGTACCAGTTCATATACATGTAATCAAGACACGGTGCATGTGTGTGTGTTAAGTACCATCAAGTTGTTTCCAACATATGCCGAGCCTATGCATGACCTTCAGAATGTCCTGTCATTAGCGACTTGCTCAGAACTCGAGTAGTATCCTGGAATCTGAATGATACTGTAGCTTTATATCAGTGACTGTAAAGGGCTGGCTTCTTGCATTTTGTATGGTTTGTTGCAGTCCTGATAACAAACACAGTGATTTTTACAATGCAAGGAAATACCTAGGGTATCAAGTAACAGAAGGTATTTCACTGCCACAATATGAGCAACCTCTGAAATCAGTATCAAGCCATTTGAGTTAATATGTACTTCCTAATATAGAATGACCTCCATACAGGAATCCGGGAGCATAATTCATATGTACAAATAATCACCTTTTGTTCTTCGGCTCTCAAAGAAGTTGATCCAAATCAAATTCTATGCCATTGGGCTTGCTCTATGGATCCACCAAAGTTGCCATTTAAATGCAAACCATTCTTTCTGTTTAGCAATTGGCAGTAATGTGGACAAAAATCACTGGGTTTGTGTTAGCTGTTTTTTTTATTCTGCTTTCATTTCTTACACATTTCTGTTTCAAAAGTTTCATTCACTAATCTATTATGGAATACATTTGTTGTTATATTCATTTTTCTTTTGATTGGTTTCAGTGGGAAACATTTCTTTGTTTTCCAGCCAGCTCTGGCACTGTACTCATCATCCTAGAGATCCTGTATGATAAATTTCAGATAGATAGGAGAAAAGAATCTTAGAACATGAAAGGTAATTAAAAACCAAAACACAGGGAAATGAATGAAACAAATAGTCTCCATTCACTTGTTATTCACATTTGTTTTCACAACAAAGCTGACCGAGTATAACAAATGGAACATTTCTGGTTTCATTCATTTGGAAGCAATTTAGACTGGAAAAAAAATCCATATTCCTGGTGCTGCACATAACTCTCTTGTGAAGTGATCTCTACAAGTGTTGATCTCATGCCCGCACTGAGACCCATGTCTCTTCACACCTCAAGATTCTCTGACCTTGTGAAGTCAGGGGTGTGGTTGAATTCATTCGTTGGATTTAAAGTGGGGGTCTTTGTATTTCTCCAGTTGCTTTTAAGAGGCAGTAGGTTGGCTGCCTGAGAATTCCAGTGGTACATAAATCAAAGCTATTTGGTGTTGCTCTCCAAAAACCGACACCCATTCATGATTAATGACCTAAGTTCTCAGGAGGAGGCTGCCTGCTCCGTCGGGCAGAGGGGGTTTCCCTGCCCAGTGCCGCTTCCTCCCGCAATGCAAGAGGCAGCGGCACAGGGCAGGCCATGGATGCCATCCCCCCTCTGCCCAACGGAGCAGGCAACTGCCTGCTCCGCCAGGCAGAGAGGGTTTCCCTACCCACGCCTCCGCCTCCCAGCGCTGGAAGGAAAGGTGAGTGGAGAGGCCGAACCGAAGGTGGCTCTGCACGGAGCTGCCTCTCCGGCTCGGTAGATCTTTGGGGCCATGGAAAATGGGTCCAAATGGCTCTTTGGGTGGTAAATGTTGCCGACCCCTGCTCTAGATTCAAACAATCCCTGCCCAGGAATCTCTGTTCTGAATGTACACATTTAAAAGATGCTTTTCATGTGCCTGCCTTGAAAAAGTGACTGATTTGGTGTGCCTGAATTCCAAGCTGCCAGTGTGATCTGTTGCTTTTTGAACTTAACTCAGTTATTTGCCACATTCACATTTGTGTCTGTTAAGCCAGCTGCCATTTGTAACTTTAAAAATAAACACGCATACATAGATTCTTAGCCACAGAGAAATGTGGAGTGTGCTTTAGGAAGGCTTAAGGCACGGTGATGATGCGTCACTTCCAAGCTGACTGTCTTCCCTGAAAATGTCCTCTCCCTGGTGGCAGCCTGTATTGTTCTTCACAACATCTGTGAAGCAATGGGCCACACGATACCAGAGACCAAGGAGGATCTAGACTAACACTGGCACAACTCATTCAAGAGAAGAGACAAATCACCACAAAGGGAGCGTATCCAGGAATGCACATTTCCTTGCCAGAGTAGTGCTAGATGATCATGGGGGTTTGAAGAAGTGATTGGTGTGCTATGATGTTTAAAGTGTACAGTCCTTGTACAGTTCTTATTTTTTTTAATTGTACCTGCTTGTAGTTCTTGATCTTATTTTTATAAAGAATGGGACACTATTAAGTATAACACAAAACGATGTGTTTTCTGATCACAGAATGCTGTTTTTGCACACTACTCTTTATACATAGGGTGTGGGGAAAAATTGCTGTGAACATAACCCCCAATTATAGAATCCTCCCATTCCATGCAGCTTGGGATTGACCATTTCAAATATGGCATCCTTAAGGAAAGGGGCCTTTTGACAGCCACAGGAGGTAGCCATGCTTTTGAACACCATAAAGAGGCTGGGTTTCTCCAGTTTATTGATGAGCAACTGATGCATCTGCTGAACCACAGAGCCTATGCGAGGATCACCAGAGTCCTGGCAGAGGGGGGCTACCCTCAAATGTTGGTGCAATGCCACATCAAGTTCAAAAGCCAGAAGAAAAAAATTATTTGATGCCATGGAGAAGTGGGGGTGAGGGAGTGAGCTGTCCAAAATCAAGCACCTCCCACACTTCCAAGAGATGCAGGCCCTTTGCAAATCCACAGGAAGGCCATGGCAGTAATCTTTCCCATCTTCCCTTTGTCTTTTTCTAAAGTTGGAATTGCCAGTGGTTGCCCTCAGTGCACTTGATATTCATCCCGAAATAATTGTGTGCTGAGAATCAAATTGATAGTGTGGACGGGATGGATATAAGTTGTTTCTGTGCCTGCTTGGTACCTTGGTCTGGCAGGTGGGGGAATTGCATGCTCCTGTATGGCCCATTAGCACAATTTGGGCTGCTTTTGAGGAGGGGAGACCTGACCCATTTCACAGAACGTGATCACTTAGCTCTCTGCCACCATGCAAACTGTGTGACCTAAGTAGAGATTCCTGATATGTGCGAGAATGGGACATGGAGCACTAGATTTTTTTAAATATGTGAGCAACATGCATCATTCTAACTGCATGTTCCACTTATCTGTGCCAGGAATTAATGAGCAACTTTTCTGCCTAATATGTGTCCAAATAACCCTAATGGATGCAGTACTGTGTTTTCTGCATTGCCATGAATTCACTATACTCCCATGTTCTTTTGTCCTCAGCTCTGGCAAGGAAAGGAAGAGGGTAGGAGCCCAAAGAATACCAGGAGATATACAAGGAGGAAAACATTGGTAGTGTCTGCCTTGTGGGATTATGAAGTTGCCCTGTAAAGCACCTCACCATCTTGACTGCAGTGTCCCTGAGCAGTGAAAATTATTCATCAAGTTTTAAAAAATTCCCACCTTCAAAGAACAGATGAGCATTTCACAGTTTCTCATTCAAAGAAGGGTCAACCTATGTCATGCTTCAATGGAGCCCAGAAATAACAGACTGAATGTAGTCATGGCATGCACATTATCCCCCACTTTATTTCTGAAGTGAATTTTCTTCACAGATCCTGTGGAGGAAGGAGAGGTCAGGGCTAAAATGCCAGAAGGGGCTGCACTGGAAGAAGAGTCTCAGCCATGTAAGCCAGCTCATTGCCCACATGTTTTGCAGAGATTGTCAGCTATGTGAGAACATTAATATTTTCTTTGCATTCCATGATCTGTCATGTGGCATGGGACATTCTCCCGTTTCCCTGCAACAATATCTTCACCTGCAAAATGCATCACAGCTTTGTAAGTCATTCCTTGATGTTGGAATGAACACAGTGTTTTTGTTTTCTCTGTACATTTCTGTTCTGCTCTAACCTTTGAAGACCCTTGGCTGTCTCACCCCACTCAAGCCCCAGATGACCAGAGGAGGAGGAGGGAGATCAATCACCATTTTGTTTCCTGTGGCAGCACAGAGCCTACAAAATGGCAGCCACAACTGTAGAAAAATGAAAGTGTTGCTATAAGCCATCCAGAGCACTGTAAATGCTCTTTTATGAAAGTGCTCTGTTTAACATCGTGAAGGATAATTGTTTGGATAAAGCCAGTGCTTTAAAATTATTCTTTAGCCTTAAAAGAGAATTGTGACTTCTTTGCAATACAGAGGCATGCTAATTCGGTTTCCACCAAAGAATGCACAAAAAGGGTATGCTAAAAAAGGTATGTCAAGAACTGAAGAATAGGATTTTGTGGTAGCTGAACTTTTCATAGTATGTGCTGAAAGCAGCACCCTAGTACAGAGTTACAGTACTTCATCTTGCCAGGAGACAAGGGGAACTTCCCGTAGGGCAACAAAGAACCTTGAAGACTTGTCCAGCATCTTCACAGGAAGAGCTTTTGCTGTGGCAAGAATGTTTTGCTTACATCTGGCTGTCTTCTCCAGAGAGCTTCATGTGGAAGAGGGGGGAAACAAACTGGTTCACCAGATTAGAATCTGCTATTCATGTGGAGGAGTAGGGAATCAAACCTGGTTCTCCAGATTAGACTCCACCACTCTTAGGCTGCTTACGCATGGCCACTCTGGGGGTTGGGTCGGCATACATGACGCTGACCCAACACTCCCGGGACCGGTGCGAATGGTCCCGGTAATGACAGGGAAGACGGCGCTGTGCCATTGCCTGATCAACTTACCTTCCCTGCGACCTTCTGGCACGTCGCTGAAACCAGGGGACACGCGCCCCTGCCCTGTGTGACCACTCCAGAGTCGCAGGGCAGGCCTTGGCAACGCGCCGGAAGGTCGCAGGGAAGGTAAGTCAATCGGGAAAGTGGGGGGATGGCTGGAAGCCGCCGTTTTCCAAAAACCTTGCTCGGGGAGCGAGCTGGGAAAATGGCAGCTTCGCGCCGCTGGGGGGGAGCGAGGGTGGCGCGGCTGCAAAGCAGCTGCGCCTCCCATGCGAACAGCTCCCTAGGGATGGCGTTTTTGCTGTCCCTCGGGCGCTGTAAACGGCCCGTGCGGAAAGGGCCTTAGCCACTGCACCATGCTGGTTCTCAGAGATAGATATAGACCTCTCATTAGGAGGTCTGTATCTCATTTGCTAAAGCATCTGGGAATCAATGTGCTTTTATAAATGTAATAAATAAAAAGGAACAAAACACTCTAATATGCGTTAATGTTTTCAAATACATTATTAACATAGCATCACATTTTAGATGTTCTATATTATTTTTGAAGGAATATTGAAGTTTAAATTTTTAAAACCCAATTCTTGGATATTTCTAAAGTACCCATCTTAAATATTTTAATGTCTGGTTCCAGTTAGTTCATGTTTTGCAGAAAGTAACATTTTGTAATGAAACTGAACAATGAGCATTTGTTTGAAAGGCACATGAATAATTGTATCTATTATTTCTTTAAAACCTTTCAGTGATTTGAATACTGAAAGGCCATGCCAAAAAAACCCCTGAGGATGTACCAGGGAAGAACATAGAAAGTTTCCATTTTATCACGCTTCAAGTTCAAAAAAACCAGATTATTAGGATTCATAAAAATATAAAGTGATTTGAGCCATGAAAACAGCTTTAATTACTTCCACCAGTGTGAAAACAAGGCAATTAAAGCCTATTATGTAAATATGATCCTGTTTTAAAATGCTGATGACAAATCACGGTTAAGTGGGTTGAACAATTAGAGCATGTTGCATCGCATGTTGTTACACAAGCCACGAGTCTTAATTTTTTTTTAATGTTCTGCCACATATTGGAAATAATGTCTTGTTATTCCAAGCTTTACTAACCAGGTACCCGAACTCATTGTAGAATTTTAGGATCAATTAAATGTAACTGTGGCTTGTAGACTCAATGTTGTTTAGCCTCAACACTGAAAAAGGATGTATTGAAAACAATTGGGTTTTTAAAAAATAATCTGTGTTCTGCTGCACCAGTCTTAAACAATGAATTTCCATTTATTCGTAGTAATGTTTAGCTAGTGGCATGAAAGTTCCCATCGATTTTCCTATAGTGTGGTTTAGTGAGGATGCAAAATGGTGAACAGATTGGCTTAAGTCTCTTCGTAGGCTCATGGGACAAAACCTTCACAACCTGGCTTTCCTGAGACAGTCTGTGCATTCCCAAGTGTATAAGTCATTAACAAATTGCACTTACAAGTGTGGTGTTTATACAGGCATGTTCTAGTTAGTTATACAGGCATGTTCTAGTTAGTTCTATATGCTGACATAACTTTAACATGAGCCACATTTCTATTTAATTAGCTCATTACTATGCAGCAAAGTCAGTCCACTGTAGTATCATGTCCTCAAGAACTGGACATTGCATTGACATTCCATTAGTGAAGCTTACTACTTACTATCACAACAGGATCAATGGAAATTAAAATCTGTTGAGAGGATAAGTGGACACTTTGTCAATGCCAGAATAAGTCAAGTAGTGAAAAGCCATAAGCACCCATCTGCTATCAGTTAATCCACATCATCAGGAAAATGCATCCTAATTGATTTAATGCCCATTAAGGTACTATTTTGGAAAATAAAGCACCAGAAGATATAATAAATAAATGATCAGTAATCCATCATGGTATGAAAAATCACATTTATTATTAATTATTAAGAATTGAAATAGTTCTTCTCTGAAGAATTGAATATCTTAATACCAATTAGTAAGCCAATGGAGAGGGAAGCAAGAAAATTGAGGAACCAAGTGATATTTCATGAACAGATAGAAATTTCACTTCAGCGATCTGTTCGTAATTATTTTTAATAAATTATAAACGCAGCTCAGATATTAACGGCCTACCTTGAATATTCTATAGAGGTCATTAGAACGGAATTAATAAAACACTTCTCCCCCAATTAAATATTGTTAATTGTAAAATCACAAATGGGGCAACTTCATGACTTTGAGTAACATCTTCAGCTAATGAATCTTTGGGTACACTGCAGATGTATAAAAAAATAATACTGCTTCTTTAACTCTAAAGAAAACAAAATTTTCCTCATTTGCATCAGCCAGCAGACCTTTCACTCTTTCCGTCCAAAGTGCCTGCTCAAATGACCTTAAATATTTCTGTGTTGATTAGTTGTCAGGTTATGAAAGTATCACTGGTCCAACTCTGAAGAAAGGAGTTACTTGCTATAGTATTCTCCTGAGTTCTAGAACTGTGTGATTCCAACACAAGAGTGGCAGGCAGGCTATGAAATTAGCCGCGAAAGATTCAGGCTTGCTCTGCTTCCTATTCCTCTCACACGATGGTGCTCTCTGCAGCCCAGCTCAGTAGACTGAGGCAAAATCATAGCAAAACTCAAAACATTGTGCATACGATGTGGTGTGAACCAGCACGGTGTGGTTGTGGTCCAGGCATTTTACATGAACAAGCTTGCTTTATCAGTAGTCTGCTTATAGTATGTTTTACATGAACAACCCCGGGAAATCCCTCCTCCTGCATAGTGCTCCTGTTCTGTTTTTGTAGCAAGCCACAGTTTGCCAGTATATCTGAGTGATGCCAATTTAAAATCTGGAACAGGCAGCAAAGGCCAGAGAGCAAAAGGTGAACAGAGAAAGTGAGAGCAGGCAAAGCCTTACTGAAAGTATAAGGAGCTTGTCAAGGAGGCGAATAATAACAATGAAAAGAAGATAGCAGGATGGTCAGCACTGAGGCTGAAACTGAGAGAGACAAATTAGTAAAGTTTGCATAAATGGCTGGGCTGCCAGAAACCTGATTTTTTAAATGCAGATAATTGCTTCAGCTGGACCAGGAGATCTGAGAGGTGTGGTGTGGTGTCTGATCTAGCACAGACGCCTCAAGAATAGCAGATACACGCTCTAATTTGTGCCATGGGGGATACTGCAAACAATAGTCTGCATGCCTTACGTCTCATGACTGAAGAAAAGAAAGATCATAAGAAAGGTCATAAGGAAGCTATAGAGGCTTTTGAAACCCATTTAATAGGTAATGCCCTACAGGAAAGTGTTAAATTAATTGGAGATGCCAGGGCTCAGGAGAAACCACAATTTATCACTGGAAAACATACACGTTCTGAACATAAAGAGCAATCAAATGAGACAAATTCAGGTGATGATCTCAAATATAAATAATAGCAGAAGAATGGCAGAAGAAACTCTAAGGCTGATTTTGCATGCCGAAATTGCCCCTCTGTTGGTATGGAGAATGCCCCAATGCAATCGGGAGTTTTGCACAGTCCCCAGTGCTGCAGCGTGGCTGCCATGTTTCTGCCCTGGGGCAGCTCTGCAGCAATGACTTTGCTTCACGAATTTCCTGAACCACAAAGGTTGAGGTCCTTTTGGAAAGCCCCTTTGTTGCTCCAGAGGCTTCCGGCACTGTGCAAAACTCCTCCGTAGTAGAAATGGGGCCAGTTTTCCCACCTGCCCCACTAATGGACAGGCGCTGAGAAGCAGCACCCTCACCCCCCTACCCCCCGAGCTGATTGAACTGTGATTGTGATTAAAGCACTGATCTCTTCTGTCATGGTAGTTTGGGAATAAACTTTGTGACGTTTTAAAAGTAAATCCCAGATCTGATCTGCCTTCCCCATAGCCACAAAGCAGCTTCAAGGAACATAATTTTAAAAGTCTGTAGGGCCCAATTCAGTTTAGGACCACAGTACAGGGAGAAAGGGAGTGCTAGACTCCACACCATTTTTCTGATCAGAGATGGTCCTGGGGGAGTCATCTGCACATCATTTAGCATGTTATCCATATAAGTCTGGTTGTAAGCTTCAGGTTGGTAAATACCTGGAGATATTGGGACCTGAGGATGGGGAGGATTGGGGAGGAGAGGGACTTCAGTGGGGTATAATCCATAGAGTCCACCTTCCAAAGCGGCCATTTTCTCCAAGTGAACTGATTTCTGTCATCTGAACATCATTTTAGTAGCGGGGGTTCTCCAGCCATCACCTGGAGGCTGGCAAGCTTGTTTACAATGGAATGTAGGTTAGGCGAAGAGAAGGCAACTGACCCAAGATGACCCAGGATGAATAGGGGCACTGAATGTGTCGGGGCTAAATGTGGCAGAAAACCCCTGGTCTCCCTAGCCCTATCTATAAAATGCCTTATGGAGATATGAATTACTCTAATCTGCATTTGCCTGGAGGTCTCAAGTTTCTATAGACCTCAAGATCAGCTCTCAAAAATGGCTTCTATTTTATTGAAAACCTAAGATCTTTATTTCTCTGGGAGCTGATTTTCATGTTCAGGAAAAAAACACTCAAAAATGAAAACCAAATCTTCTATGACTAAACCACTTCAAAATAAATGGGGAACGTATTACTGATTTTTGAAAATTAGCTTAAAATTAGAAGTTCTTAAACTCCTGGCTCTTATGTACTAGTTTTCCATGGGCAAGGAATTTTGATGTGGGGAAGAGCATTCAGTCACAAGGTCAATTACCACAGTTCCCAAATAATGGTGTCTAAGAGTTGTTCTGTACATGTGTGCCTTTTAACATTGTCTACACAGTTCTAAAAATATCCCACATATAAAATACGGTAGGGATTTGTGCGCGTCTTTTATTGGATATTTTCATGCTTGATTTTTGTGCTGATATTCCTTGCTTCTCAGCTCTTATCCTTCACTCCTCTTTTATTAGCTCACTGCTTGGCTGGCTCAGCTGATCTTGCTCACTATGAGTACATTACAGCCAAGAGGTCAAAGTCATGTAGTTCCACAATGTTATCACTGTCTAAACTTTGCTGAGATAATTAGTAACAATCCCAGAATAGGAAGCTATAGAGTGGAGGGCATGTCATAGATTGCCAGAGGCAAACAAAACAGGGGTCCCTTGTCTTTAGAAATCACACTGCTGCAGGAAGCTTATCACATACATCCATAAGAAAGGGGGTACCGTCAAGCATTTGCCCAGTGTCTTGAGGGGATTTCCCCTCCAAAAAACCCTCCAATGGACAGTACAGCTCTGACTGAGCAGCTTTCCTTTTTTCCTCAGAACATATTTTTTTAGTAATGTGGAGAGGGTGTTTTACTGTTTTAAGTTTTTAACCTTCACCATTAAAATAAACAGAAAAGAAAAAAATCTTTAGCTACTCATCCAGGGCACTTTTCAGTTAGGCAGAGAAGCAGCTCTGAAGTGACACCAAAATAACCCATTTGCTTCCTGCCTGGAAATAATAAACTGGCACCAGAGGCTTGTAAACTGTGAACTAGATTTTATTTACAGGAACCAAGTGATAGAGCTTTACTGGCAAAGGTATAAAAGGATAAATATATATGTAAGAAGCTGGTTGCCAAGAGGTTACTATTTACAAGTTGTTTCAGCAACTTTTTCCAGTTGATACAAGTTTCATCTTAGTACCTTCCTATTGTTACAGTCACTTTGAATTTTAGACAAAAATAATTAAATGCTTCATTATAGGTATTACAGTGTTTTGTTTGGCTTTCTAGCCATTTTTATTTTAAAACCTTAATTTCTACACTCAGGTAAGTATAACTCACATCATTCCTTGAACATTATCTCTAAGACAGTCTCTCCGCTAGAGTGTGTCTCTTATATGGTACTTCTCATAGAAGTATGACTGCTCTCCCTCAGGAAGTGCTAATCCTCTTTCTATATAACTCCCCCTGCCATCAGGAGCTTTCCTGCTGCATATCTGAGTGGGGTTCTCCTCAGAGAAAACTACCAAACCACCAGTGTGATTAAGCACTGTTACTGTGTATTGGTAAATTCCACAGTTTCCCTAACTGAAATCTGTCTTTCCTGGCATTTAATCAGAGAAGCACAGCTCACTTTGAACGGGCCCTCAGCTACCAGAGAATGGAGCTACAATGGAAAAACCATTCATTTTGGCTATCAATTCAGTTCCCACCCTCCAAACTCTCTGTCCTCTAACTATAGAATGCTGTGCAGTTCTCTCAGCCAATCACATGGAGTTCCAGATTAACCCTTTGGGCTCCAAACATTCTACTGCCTAAATGTGCTTAAGAGTCTGTACATATTACAAAGTTCCATCTACGGAAATGGTCCCTTTTGAACCATGCACACATGGATCTAGCACAGACGAACCAGAACAATTTTCTTCTTTGAGAAAAAACCCTCCTTGAATGGAGAAATGTTTAGCTATGCCTAAAAAGCAGAATTCACCTAACTCAGGCCGTTTCCGCACGGCCTCCAGTTGCCCCCACGCCGCCAAGAGTTCTGGTGGCGTGGGGGCGCAAGCCCGTTCGCACGCAAGCGTGCGAGCAGGCGAAGCGGAGGCTGGCAGACGGCAGGCGGCTCCGCATGGAGCCGCCTCTTCCCCCTTCCCCGCCCCACTCACGGTGTCCTCGTCGTCGCCTGCTGGGCGTCGCAGCCCCGCCCACACTGCCCTCCGACCCCTGGGCTGCGACGCCCAGCAGGCGATGACGAGGACACCGTGAGTGGGGCAGAGATGGGAGACAGCGTCTTCCTGGCGGCGCGGTTTGCACCGCGCCGCCGGGAAGACACTTCCTCCCCAACAACAACCCTTTAAAGGGTTGTTGTTTAGAAAGCGACCCGAGCCGCCCTGGGGAGGAAGAAGGCGAGGAGTCGAATGATCGCCCGCTTGCTATGTTGCAGCAGCGGCGCTTCTGTGCTTGAAATCGAGGAAAAGAACCCAAGGAGTTTTGACCCTAGGATTTCTCTCCTGCTCTGGATGGGATTGAAAAAGCAAGTCTGTAGTTTGGGGTGTTGCTGAACCTTGGTCTGCTACTGGATAAGGAGTATCTGGAGTACCTTTCACCAGCATTGACTGGTTAAGCAGCTGCAGCCTTCCCTAAGATCTGGGTTGACATCTGGATTAGATTACTGCAATATTTTGTCGTCGCATTTTCTTCAGTGATTTCAATCTAGAGTTGTGCCAACACAAATGTGTGTGGGGGCCCCCACTCCATGGTAGTCATGTTGCTGGTGTGTTTTTTGCTTAATTTTTTCTTGATTCCACATGAAATATGGTAATTCAGTTTCTCACCTTATCTATATATATAAAAATGGAACCATGCGTTTGTTGCTTCGAGAATAACCCCGCACCTGCTGGCCCAAATGTTCTGAAAATTTCACAGACCCTTACTCATTCCCCTGACTGTGTTCTTATGTACATCCCACTGTCAGACAACACACCTGAGCCAGGTAAAACATCTTTTTCCTGGCGCACCAGACCATGAAGCTGCCTGTGTGTAACTGTCACCCTTAGAATGTTCGTGCCCTTAGAATGTTTGCTCAGATGGTCAGATATGAGCAGTGAAAACAGTACATAGGCAATAACTCAAGTGGAAGTGAAACACATACACACGTTACCATGTGAGACGTCAGGTGGGGTTCCCCCCCTCACACGCAGGCACCTTTCACACTCTGTGCCTCACCCACTGCTACCACACAACACACCTCCTCTCATACACATTCAGCGGAGGGAGAGGGAAGGGACGGAAGGGGAGGCATGCAAGGGAACAGAAGTGAGGGAGGGGACAAAGAGTGAGGGGTGGCATGCAAGGGAGGGGAGGCAGCGGGCCCAGCATCTGGATATGACCTGCCCACCCTAGCAGAGAGAAACGGAAGGGGGGGTGGCATGCAAGGGAAGAGAGGGTGGGAGAGGGAAGGGATGGAGGGGGAGGCATGCAAGGGAAGAGAAGTGAGGGAGGGGAGAGAGTGAGGGGTGGCATGCAAGGGAGGGGAGGCAGCGGGCCCAGCATCTGGATAGGACCCACCCACTCTAGCAAAAGGAAAGGGGAGGGAGGGGGAGGGGTGCCATGCAAGGGAAGAGAAGTGAGGGAGGGGAGAGAGTGACGGGTGGCATGCAAGGGAGGGGAAGGAGGGCTCAGCCAGCCTAGATTCCCTGAATAGTGAGGTTACAGTTCAGAAAATCAGGTTGCCTCCGAGGCATGCGTTACTCTGGAGTAAGCTCGGTAAAGCAACCATGACATACTTTGAATGGCTGAGTCGCACCCCTCAGAGGGTTTACTCAGAAGTGACACCCATTGCCACCACCCCAACTTACTCCCAGGTAAAGGATCATGAATAGCCAGCCTAGATGTGTGGGAGGGGTGCCTTTCCATCCCCCGCCCCAAAGGAATGCGGTCACAAATATCAATGACATCGCACAGTCTCAGCCTGTGCATTTCCATGAGCACGTACTGCTGGCCTCTGCAATTGATTTGCTCCTACTGTTCCTTTCCCATTTCACCACAATAAGCCACAGCAACGCGTGGCCAGGCCCCACTAGTTATCCATAATTTCCTTTTCATACAAGATGTGGATTGCATTCCCCCCTCCTCCTGCTATCATGCCACCATCATGATTCTTTGGCCCTCTTTTCTATTTGGTGGGAAACATGGGAATACTGCTTATTTTTAAAGCATATTTTTAAAGCAATATTGCAATATTTTAATCCTTTGGTAATGCTAATTGGTTGGTGGCATTGGGTGTCCCTGTGGAGTCATCTGATTTGACCTTCCTACTGCTTGGCGAAGTGGAGGACAGCACTTCAGGATCTTCCAAATGCTAATCATGAGAGCAAAGAGAAACACATGCCACTTGTACTGTCATAACATAGTAACAGTTGCTCACAGCTTCCAGATAGATTGTAGAAAATCTTGTTTGTGTTAGTGTCAGTAGTGAAGGCAGTTCACTGTGGAAATGCAGAAGAAGGAAGCATTACCTTTCATTTAAATACAAGCTGTACCTTTTTTTTCCCTGGACATGTGGAAGGAGAAACTGGCAGAACTCATGATTCCGTTACCCAAGCAGATCCAACTCTATATGAACTGTGGTGGTGCTCAAAATCCTCAATTTTTGATAACAGATTACCCACAGTACTTATGAAGAGAATTGGGCCATGTTGATGTCAACATACTTTCGTGTGCAAATGAATCCTTTTCATCTTCAAGAACTTTTCATCTCCAGGATTTTCTGTCACAACATAATGAAGACAAGTTTCATCTCCATCATCCTCTGCAGAACTAAAATCATTCCAAAAGGAAGTAGAATTAAGGCATGAATATCATTATGACAATAAACGTTAAGCTTTAAACTAGAAAAGTCTTTTTCCCCTGATGCAACATAAAATATGAATGAATGTGACTTAAATTGGAAAATCATTCACTGTGTAATAGAAGTACCAAATAGGTTTATGTATGGGAAGTAAATGAGTTGGAAATGAAAGACCAAGCACACAGGGAACAGAACGAATGTTTTTCATGCTCTGGATTCAGTAAGTCCAAGATTATCTTTGCTGACCATCTCCTTTGCTCCATTTGCGGAGAAAATATATGAACTAAGCACAAAGTAAGTTGCAGTTCTTAATATGAAATGCAGATGTGCTAGAAAAGTAAATAAATGCTGATATTTGGCATTGACAATTGTATCTCTCACCCAATTTTTAGCTGATCTTTTCTGAAAAGAGCTCTGGGAATGTGGTTCTCACCTCTTTATTTTTTCTTTACTGTGACCTTTACATTACGGGATTAGGTTAAGAAAGAAGCCTTATTCATTTATTATGGCCATGAAACTGAAAGCGTGCCAACCATGCATATTAAGAGTGTGCGGTCCCCATAATGCATTTAATACATGCAGTCATCATTTTGTGCAAATTTGGCAATTTCTATACATGTGAACCAGAACCCTGTTTTTCCATACAGGGTTTGCCTGTATGGAAGTTGTACATGCGTGAAAAATCCATGTTTGCCCAATGGAATTGCAGACGTATATTAGATATATTACAGAAACCATACATTTTTGATCCATGTGTTTGGTGAGATCTCAGTTTTCAGGCCATAACATCAGAGGGAGCCTGTTGTGATTGAGTCAAGTTCACGCAGTGCTTCCTGGGTCATTGAAGATGGGTTTTTTAAAAAAAAAATATTGTATCATTTGAATTTTACAGTTTATAGTAATTTCCTTCTTCATACATTTTCAAACGATATTTTTCCCCTTTTCTCCCTGCCCCCATTACTTCTTCTTCATAGTTTTGTCACACAAACAGCAGTAAGTTCATTCTCTGTTGCCTCTTCTCCCATAATTCTTCATTGACTCCAGCTTCTTTCATCCAGTCCACGTATATTATCCATATCTTCAAAATTTCATTCTGTTTATCTTGCCACGTCTTATTTTTGGTTAATATATCAAAAATATCAGTGTCACTTGTTCCCAAATATATTCTAACCATTTCTGAAGTGTCCATTTTTTCTTTTCTTTTCAGCCCAAGGCTATTGTTGCATGTGCTGCTTTAATCATTATTTTATACATATACCTATATTGTTTATCCACCCTTCTGTCTTCCATTACACCCATGAACATTAAGTCATTATTTAAATCAATATTTATCTTCACCAGTTTCTCGATATATAACAATACAATTGTCCAAATTTTTTAAACTTCTGCACATTCTATCCACATATGGCTATAATATGCCTCTTGGTCTTTACAGTGCCAGCATTTAGAACTAAGTCCTTTTAACATGTATGCTAGTTGTTTTGGTGTTCTATACCATTTTAATATCACTTTTCTTTCTAACTCCATATATTTCTCAATCTTTATAGGGTCATTGAAGATGTGAATCTCCTCAGTCCCAGTACAGCATTCTAACCATAAACCATAAACCACTCTAACCATAAAGCATTCTAACCATAAACCATAAACCACATAAACCACTTCTGTTAAGTGACACTGAGCTAGATTCCACCTAACATGACTGCAGGTTGAAAGGGGACAATTTTCACTTCTTTGGTCCTTCCATTGGAGATCTCTGACCTCCTTCATCTTGCTGCTCCTGATTGTATTGAGGAAGTTATTTTGGGTTCCATCAGGACAGTTGGGTTCCATCAGAAAGTTATTTTGGGTTCCATCAGGACAGGAGAGAAACAAAGGACATGGTCTACAAGTGGAAATCCTTCTGTAGTTATCGGTGGTTGGATACAAGTTCATGTATTATCACTACTTAACACTGGTCTACTCTTCTTTTCCTCTATACAATTGTTTGCCTGCAAATATTTACCTTTGTACAGATTGGTACACCTGAATGCTGGAACTTCAGGGATACCAAGATTACATATTTTGAAGGAGGAGGCGGAGGAAGAGAGTAGTAGTAGTAGTAGTTGTAGTTGTAGTTGTAGTTTTGATTTATATCCCACTTTTCTCAAGCATAAGGAGTTTCAAAGCAACTTATAAACTCCTTCCCTTCTTCTCCCCACAAAAGGCATCATGTGAGGCAGGTGGGTCTGAATGAGTTCTGAGAGAACTGTGACTGCTCCAAGGTCACCCAGAAGGTTTCATGTGGAGGAGTGAGGAAAGTGTTGTAGTGATGTAGTGATTAAAAGTAGTATTAGAGTCCACCACTCTTAATCACTACATCACACTGGACAAAAGTTTCCATGCAGCATATGCCCAAGGGCCATACCCTTATATATTTTTGTTTGCGGTTCAAAATTAGAATAGTTGTGAATAGTTGGCAGTGCCAGCATTCAGCGTAGTGGCTAGCTGAATATATGCTGCTGTTGCATGTACTGCCTTGATTGAATTATACCTGTCCTAGCATCAGAACCAATCAGGTCATGCATAATTTAAAATCAACCATATTAGCATGCATTTTGTGCTTGTAGTCTCAGTAGCATAACCATTTTTTTTATTTCATGCAGATGTGGAGAGCAGAAGACAACAGCTAGAAGACAAGCAATACAAGCAGCTGTGGCCAGCCTACACTGCAAAATGAATACTGAAGGGGGGAAGTATTTCATTCTCTTTCCTTGCCTCACTGTAGTCCCACTCTGGTCTATGTAGTGCAAGTTCATGAATTAACTCTATGATGGTCAGAAGGACCTCTGGAACAAAGACAGCACGGCAAAAACCAGCAGTCCTTCTGCTGACAAACTGTTGGGCTAAACACTGTATCAGTTTGCTGTATTTAGAATGTATCTACTATAGATCTGGAGGGATTTAGATTTGACCAAGTGCTCAATATTTGCATCAGGAATCATGTTTGATGTGTTGATGATGTTTGCTAAGCTTTGCTATTAAACAACTGTTTGCAACTGTTTTGTGCAATAGTTATGTCATTTAGAACAGCAATGGAATGACAGGATAGAAATTTAACAAATAAATAAAACAAACCCCACTGAGCTCAAACAACAAGCTCAAAAACAAAAAGGATGGCTTTTCCCTCCATTTCTTATTCATACATTTCTAGAGGGCTGGATGTCACTGGGAAATGAATTCTCAAACTTTGTAAGGTCCACCAAAGCAGTTCTTGTATATTATGAATGTTGTTCCCAGTAAAGTTAGTTGGACTTAATTTTCACAAAGATCTGTCCATTTAATTTCTCATTTGAAGTTGACTATGTTCCTTTCTTTGGCTTCTGAAAACATCTTTGCTATGATCTGTCAATATAATTTTTATCCTATGAATCTCATAATGCAAATATGGTAGGATTGCTGTGCGATTAATGTATAAGTGCATTCCTGGGTGTGCTGAACTCCATTTCTTCCATCACTGTTTATTTGGTGAGAGCTGCTAATGTTTTCAGCCTGACAAACTTAATGAGGAAGAGGTCTTTTATCACCATCAGTGAAGTAATGCGGACTTTCAAGATGCTGCCCTTCAGTAAATTAATAAGCTTCAATGCAGTTGTGATCATAAAATGTAGTGGGTATATCATTAGCAAATGCCCAAACAAAGTAAACTTCTATAAGTGTTCTACTAGTTTTATGATGTTTTTCCTTGTTATCTATTCCACTGTCAAGGTTTAGTTTGTAAAAGAACTGTGAAAAAAAAGACCAAATAATAACAGACATTCAGGAATTTAAAAACAGGCAGCCCTATCCAAAGCTGGAGGCAGTGGGATGTGGTGCCAATGCAGCACCACACCACCACTTAAAGAGGGCTTTCCAGAGGCATGGGGAGCAACCCGCCCCCCGCTGCCACTGGAAATCCTTATAAGACTTATAGGAGGGTGAGGTACTGTGCTTCTGGATCAAAACCCTAGGAGGGAGCCAACTAATGTAAGTTCTGCCACCAGGAATCCCCCACCCCTCCATGCTGGTCTTCTGAGTTTCACCATGGCGGAACTGAGAGGTACGGAACTGCCATCTTCCTCCTTTGCTGGGGCAAGTGTTCCAGGGAGGGGAAATATACAAGGCTGTGCTGCTCCCCCAAGCCTTTCATCCTCCACCCTTGGATGGGGCTCTAAAAAAAATCTAGGGCAGTAAATAAAAAAGTTAACCCATAATCTAAAAACCGAAATAGCAAGATTCCTTGGAGAGAGCATTCCGCAGATGGGGTACCTCTACCAGTCCTTGACTCTACCTCTGACACTTTGGAGGTACACAGGGCAAGACCTGAATAGAAGAATTTAGCTGGTGGATTAAAAAGCCATCTAAAAAAGCCATCATTCTATGAAGTTTAATGTTTAAGAACCAGAATTTTTTTAAATTTTCCATGGGAACTGGCAGCCAGTGCAAATCTTCAAAACAAGTGTTACTATTCTCCATATCCTGTTCCTAACAATAGACTAGCCATAGTATGTTGTACTAGCTGAAATTTCAGTCAATCATCGTCAAAGTATGGCAAAGTGCATTACAATACTATAGACATGATCAGAGCATTGTGATGAGAGAGATACCACTAAGAGTCCTGCAGAAAATAAAAGAATATGTGTTCTTGGTGGACATTTTAAATGTAAATATAGACATTAAGGTAATAGCAGGAAGGGAAATTTATAAACACTTAATGTTTTGCTTGACAACTTATAAAAGTCTTGCTGTAAAGTTTATGCGAGGTTTGCAATAAATACTTAATAAATCTAGTATTAATGTTCTTGCTCTGCATGAGCAAAATGAAAACAGCACAAAAATGGAAATCAAAAAGTTGGAGCAATTAACAAAGTGCTTTTAAACTCCTGACACTTTGTGAATATAAATATTATTGTGTAAAGAATTTCACAACACAATTATTTTCCTTCCATGGGCTAAGAATGCAAGTGGGAATTATAGCCAGCTCTAAAGGTCAGCTCTGTATGTCATTTTCCTAATGCAAGTCAGACCCCTAAACAGAAAGAAGAGTCCAAATGCCACCATAGCAAAAAAAAACTCAGTTTTCAGGGAACAAGTCAAACAAGAGGAGGTAATTAAGACTGTCTGCAAAGTAAGCAATTTTTCTGCAAGGAAATAACATATATTATATATAATATGCATACAATATCGAGAAGATGTTAATTTCTTTGTAAGGATGGAAAGTTGGCTGTAATTCTGCAAGATACAGCACAAATTGGGTACAATTAAATGTTAATGTTTAATTTTTTTTTCTTTTGCTTGAAACCCATTGTTACCTTCTTCTGAAAATTGGGCTAAAGATTAGCTCATATTTGTTCAGGGTTCCTTATGTCTCTTTTCCCTTAAGGAATTATCTAACCAATTCCTGAGCTTTCATACTCTGCATCATCTGCTGAGCTGTATTCCCCAGTCCCACATTATTGGTTTCGGTCTAGGTCTAGTCTTAACTCAAAATTCTAAAATCTATTATTTCTTGTTTGAATATTAACAGCTTGAAAATTGATAAATGGCCACCTCCAGTTTACTGTCCAACCTTCAAAGGATATAGGGGGTTAAGAACTCTAGGGTTAAGAACTCTAGCCGATCAGATTATGGAGGCTGAAGCCAAATACCCTGATTCACTGGTTATTATTTTGGGAGATTTAAACAAAGCAAACTTAAGGGAAGACCTACCAAAATACTTTCAGCATGTCAACTGTCCCACCAGAGGCAAGAATATCTTAGACCACTGCTATACAACACTGAAAGATGCTTATCGGTCTTTACCACGAGCAGCTGTAGGCCATTCTGATCATTGCATGATTCACCTTGTACCTGCTTACAAACAAAGATTTAAAGCCACAAAACCAATAACTAAATCAGTGAGAACTTGGACTGAAGAGGCAAAGTTAAAAGCTGCAAGGCTCTACTATGACTGTACAGACTGGAAGATATTTTAAAGAACACCTCTGCAGAGATTTAGGATGAACTCACAGATACTGTAAACATCATATGTCAGCTTCCTGTGAAGAGATCTTTTGTATATACCAACCAGGAACTTGCGTATGATATAGTAAACAACAAACCTTGGTTCACAGCTAAACTTAAGCAGTTCACGATACCGATTTCCAAAGAAGAGGCCTACAGAAAGCAAGTGAGTAGAGATGCTGTATAATCAGGCTTTCAGAAATGTATTAACAAAAGGAGATCAGAGCAGCAAAAAGAAACTACTCTGGAGAAAGCTAAAAAATCCATCAGTTTTCACCAAGCTGAAACAGCAAACACATGTGGGAAAACTCTCAAAAAGTATCAATACCGGTTTTGTACAGCAACCACCTTCCCAAGCTGAAGGAAATCAGCAATTGGCAGATGACCTGAATGTGTCTCTACTAGTAGGTTTGAAAACAATCTACAGTCACCTTCTCCCCACAACCTCTATCTCAAGGTACAGCTATCCAACCAATAGCCAAACTTTACCTACAACTAGAATCCCATTCTCATTGGGTTTTTACAACCCCTGGTGATCCTTGCAGCAGAAAAGCGAGGTGTGCAAGATCACTATTTCACAGACAGAAGCCTGGAAAAGCAATTCACAGGCCCAGACAAAGATAACACCTTTCCTTGCTTAAAAGTCTGTGCCGTCTGATTGGCCCCCACTTTCACCCAAATCTTCAACAACAAATCACTAGAGATGCTGCTATGTTCCTTCCTGCTTCCAAACACTCCACTATCGTCCCAGTGCCAAAGAAGCCTTCCATCCAAGGAACTGAACGACTACAGACCAGTTGCTCTAACATCTGTAGTTATAGAAAACTTTTGAAAGGCTAGTGATGTACCATTTGAAAACCATCACGGATCCACTGTTGGACCCCTTGCAATTCCTTGCATACCCGGGCAAACAGATCGACAGATTCGATGCTGTTAATATGGCTTTTCGGCACTATATATCCTACAGCATCTTGAATCGCCAAAGACTCCTATGCAAGGGTCCTCTTTGTTGGACTTTTAGGTCAGCATTCAATACTATCCAGACCGGACATCTCTTCTAACCAAAACTAAATCAGCCTAGCAGTAATCCTGAGCATATTTGTAAGTGGATCACAGCAAGCTTCCTAACAAGATAGGAAACAGCAAAAGGTGAAGCTAGGAAAAAATTACATCAGACACCTGTAAAAAAATGAGCACAGGGGCCCCCCAAGGCTGTTATTGTGCACTTTCACCACTTCTCTTCTCCTCTGTATACCAATGACTGCATCTCAAACGATATATCCTGTTAAAATACTGAAATTTGGCAGATGACCCAACAGTGATTGGTCTCATCTCGAGACAACGATGAAAGAACCCAAGCCCATACAGACGGGAGGTTGAACAACTAGCCCTGCGTGGTGCCATACTGGAACAATCTAGAACTGGAACTACACTTAAAACCGTGAGAAATGGTGGTAGGATTTCTGGTGGAGAAACCCTCCCATCCTACCTCCTCTCACAATACTAGACAACACAGTATCAATAGTAAGAGGACCTTTTAAATTTCTAGGCTCCATCATATCCTCATGACCTAAAATGGTCACCCTAATATCAAAAAATGTCATCAAAAGCACAACAAAGAATGTTCTTTCTGGCACCAACTCCAGGAAGCTCAAACTGCCCAAGGAGCTGCTGGATACAGTCTCTACAGAGGAATCATTGAGTCTGTCATCTGCACCCTCTATAACTGTGTGGTTTGGTTCTGCAACCCAACAAGATCGACACAGACTTCAGAGAGAATAATCAGAACTGCAGAAAAAACAATTGCGGAGAAGGCCTTCGATCGGGTGAATTGGGATTTTATGAAGATAACCTTAAAAGAATGCGGGATTAACGGGAACTTCCTTAAAGGGGTAGATAACATTTATAACAAGCAAGAAGCGATAATAAATATTAATGGAGAATTAACATGTTAGGTACCCTCATTATTAAGAGGAACTAGACAGGGTTGTCCCCTGTCACCTCTTTTGTTTATATTAACCCTAGAACCTCTTCTAAAAGAAATTATTGATTCCAAAATAATAAAAGGAATAAAATACAAGGGAATGGAATATAAACTTAAGGCATACGCCGATGATATCGCATGCTTTGTTGAAGACCCTTTAAATAAAATTCCACATTTACTAAAAATGATCTCAAAATTCGGACAACTATCAGGCTTTAAAATCAATAATCAAAAAACAAAAATGTTAACGAAAAATATCAGTGACAAGGAAATACAGACTCTAGAACAAATCTCGGAATTTAAAGTAGAGAAAAAAATAAAATACCTTGGGATAACACTAGAAAATAATAATAACAACCTAATTAAAAATAATTACACACCACTTTGGCAAGAAATTAAACAAAAATTTCACAAATGGCGAAACATAAATCTATCCTTTTACGGGAAGATTTCCTTAATAAAGATGTCCATACTACCGAAATTCATGTTTTTCTTTCAAAACTTACCTTTATTGACCTCAAAACAGACTTTCAACCAATGGTGAATGGAAATACTGAAATTTCTGTGGGGAGGAAGGTAGCTTTCATTTGATAAAATACATAAACATCTTATAGACGCAAAAAACAGTGAGGGTATGTCTGCAGCTATATCATGGATTAAAACTTGGATCAACTTAACAGAAAATAAATTATTGACTTTAGAAAGCCTTAATAATATATATAGAAATAGAGGAAAAGGCAGGCTACGACCTGCTCCTGAAGGTGAAGTCACAATGAATTAAGCTAGAAATAGATAAATATAATACCGTGGATTCTTTAACGGTATGAAACCTCTTAACTAATTTGTTTTTCGGTCTTTCCTAAATCTCCAAACATTTCTCCACTTGAGTCTTGGTTTTCATTATATTTTGATATGATAAACATAAAGTAAAGAAATTTAGACTTTACACGTACAAGACAAGAAATCATAAAATTATTTCGATGGTTGTAACTGAGGCTTTGTAAATCTTCTTTTTTGTATCTATTGTATCTATTGATTTTCTGTAACTTTGCCAAAAAATTCTAATAAAGAATATTTTTTAAAAAAAAGAACTGCAGAAAAAACAATTGCTGCTAACCTGCCTTCCATTGAGGACCTGTATACTGCACGGGTCAAAAAAAGGGCTGTGAAAATATTTAATGACCCCTCGCATCCTGGACATAAACTGTTTCAACTCTTACCCTCTAAACGTCGCTACAGAGCACTGCACACCAAGACAACTAGACATAAGAACAGTTTTTTCCCGAATGCCATCACTCTGTTAAACAAATAATTCCCTCGATAATGTTAAACTATTTATTATATAACTTATTATATATAATTACTGACCTACTTTTTTCATAATTCCTATTACCCATCTCCTCCCCCTTATGACTGTATGACTATAGACTGTAGCTGGGACATTTTATTTTATTTTATTTTTATGATTTTACATTTTATGTTTTTATTACTATTGATTGTTTCCTGATTGCTTACTAGACCTATATGACAATCATTAAGTGCTGTACCTTATGATTCTTGACAAATGTATTTTTCTTTTATGTACACTGAGAGCATATGCACCGGAGACAAATTCCTTGTGTGTCCAATCACACTTGGCCAATAAAGATTCTATTCTATTCTATTCTATTCTATTCTATTCTATTCTATTCTATTCTATTCTATTCTATTCTATTCTATAATTTGTTGAATAAGATTAGAAGAAGCCAAGACAAAATCTAAAACACTTGCTCCCTGGTCTGGCACACAGTATAAATCTCCATTATTGTCTAGAACTTTAAGATAATTCAAAATTATCATTCCAGACATAGAAACAAAGTGCATTAAGTATTTCCATGCCTTGTTCATCTTATTATCGCCTGATCTCCAGATCAAGTCTCAGTTCACTATCCACAATAATTCTTATCATTAGTTGAACCAATTTTTGCATTGAAACCTTCTATTATTAGAAGTTGGTGAGCAGATATTTTGGCACCAGATTTTACTCAAGTTAATGAAACAGGTATAATGCCTAGGATTTGGCATCATAGAATCATTGTGCCAATGTACAAGAAAGGAGATCCATCAGATCCTTGTAATAATTGCCTTATTAGCCTGTTGTTGGTTGTTTGTAAATTATATGCATCTTTGCTAGATGGTTGAATAGTTAGAAAATAAGATAATCTTGGAGGAAGAACAGTCTGGCTTCTGATGGGGAGGGACTGCAATTTGATCGCTGCTACTTTCTCTGGCTTATTATTGGTAATTACACCTATAACAAGATGGAATCATTAAGTGCAGCCTTTATGGAGCTCAGAAATGCTTTTGGTGCTATACTGGGCAAAACTGGGAAAACTTTCTATGGAAGAATATATTGTATTTGTTATTTGTCAGCTTTATGATCATTCATTGGCCCAAGTGAGGTGTGGCCCTTCAGGAATACTGTCAGACCCTGTTCCACGAGATAAAAATGTTAAGCAAGGATGTATTTTGGTCCCTCTGTTATTTAATTTGTATATTAATGATCTCAAAAATTTTGTTACAAGAGGATTGTCATTCACCGTATCCTGCTTCAGTGAAGTTGCCTGTTTGCCTATATGCAGGTGACACTGTTTTGTTGTCCAGATCTATAGTGCATCTGCACAAGCTAATTTCTTTATTTCACAGTTATTTGCAGAAAAGGTTTAGTAATTAACGAGGCAAAGTTTAAAGTGATCTTTAGTGGGGGGAAAAGTGAAGAACTATGAATGGTCTTAGGTGGGATAAAATGAGAGACTATAAATAGTTTGTGTCAGGCTTGCCAATGCAACAGGTTACTCATTTTAAACACTTGGGAGTAATGTATAGAGCTGATCTGTCATGGGGGACTCATGTGGCTTCAGTAATCAGAGCTACAAACAGCACTGGGAAAGCAATTAATAGATTTTTCTACACTGCAAGAGGACAATATGTACTTTCAGAAATCAGAGTATTTAACTCAGACATGAATCAAAGTACATGAAAGGCACTGCAGACTATTTTAGCGAGAAAAATCAGCAATAGCAGAACACATAATAAATCAACCTAGACACAGAATATTATTTGAAAACACAGAAATTCTGGACCACTCTGACAACCACTATGTCAGACTACACAGAGAAGCCATTGAAATCCACAAGCACATGGACAATTTCAACAGAAAGGAAGAAACCATGAAAATGAACAGAATTTAGCTGCCAGTTTTGAAAAACACTAGACAGTGACTAATCAGCTCCACACAGGCACAAGATAACTACAGATAATCAAAGGGAACAAAGGCCAAACTACTTCTATTCAGATGCCTCATCTATTGACCTTGCTATCTCTTTTGTTACTCACAAGCTACACTTCATTGTTACTCACTTGCCAGGCCACTCCTATTCAGTTGCCCTCACCTATCGACCTTTACCCACAGGTATATATACTCCACTTGCTTTCCTTTCCAACTATCAGATCCTCTGAAGATGCCAGCCACAGATGCAGGCGAAACATCAGGAGAGAATGCTGCCAGAACACGGCTATACAGCCCGGAAACCATACAGCACCCCAACCATTAATTGTTTCCTCACAGTGTATTGGGGGGCTCCCACATGTGTAGTTGGCATTGTTTTAATAGATGAAGTAAAAAAAATCTCTTACAAAGCTAGGGAGTGGAGAAAGGGCCAGCATTTACTTTAAAGCTAAAGAATTAGTAGTCAAATGCAGAGTTAAGTGTGCTTGGTCTTATTATATTAGACAAATATAAGAGCAAGTGGGATAAACTGGTGAAATATAGTTTTTCTACCAGTTTCTTCTCTTTGGGCTTGTTTTCTATCCCTTTCTTCTCTTGGGTCTTCACTGGTTCAGAGAGGTCAAATCAGAAAACTATTCACATTCATTCACTTGGGGTTTAGCCCTAATTTGAGTTCTACCAGGAACCAACAGTTATAGGTTTTTATTCTAGAAATGTCTTCCAACTCTTATCCCCAAAAGCTGAAAATTATCATGGGAAACAAGCAGTTTCTCTACTATCTTGCTGGACTAGAATGTTAGGAGAATTCTCTGGAATACAGTGGACTGTTTTAAACCCAGGTTATGTGATGCAATATTTTGGAAGAAAGCCCAATGACAGCTGGCCCACCATCTAGTATTCCATCTTATTAGCCTATAGTGATAAGGATATATTTCCACAGCTATTGTTTGTATTTCATATTTTAGGGCTCCATTATCTTGTATTACATTCATCCCCATTCCTCATTGCCCTCTCTTAATATCATTACCCCTTCCGTCCATTTGTTCTTGATTATTTCTCTATTTAATCTCTGCTGTGATTTCTTCTGCCTTTATGGACTGATTGTAAACATATTGTGTATCAGTTTTAATTTAGCATAAATTTTCTGCAATGTATCAGCAATTAAATGAGTTTGTTTTGCCAGAAGGCTATAATTCTCAGAATTATTAAGTATTACGTGAGGGGGAAGGTCACAGCACTTTCTTACAGAGTGATTCCTCTATTTTTTTTTTACATACACTATCAGCAAAGTTTTTCTCAAGTTCTGAGACTTTATGTGTTAAATGGGTTAAAACATGGAGACTTTTAAAGTCTGGAATTTATTATGTAATTCTATAGGGCAAAAATATATATAATTTGAATTGTTTTTGATACCTAGATTTATGTTTTTCAAATGGGTAGACCCATTTTCTGGCCATTATCTAAGCCGAAACTGATTTACAGATCTAAAAAATAAAATTAGCAAAAGAAAAATCAAAGTACCCAGCAGCAGCACTTGTCTGCTTAAACAAAAGACCAACTAGCAGGGAGGGAACCTGAATCATGGGTTTACTCTTGCACTTAATCATATCATTTGCGAACAAACTGGTATGTGAGTAAAAGATGAGATAGGATAATGTTATAATTCTGATGCTAAGAAAGTAATCTAACAGAAATGTCAAGTGAAGCTATGTCAGTCTCTTTCAATTAGATATGTACAGTGTTTTTGTTTTCTATTTACTTACAATTATACAAATGGAACATGATAGCATAGATAGATACACCTAAGGTTGCCAACTGTGCTGATTTAAAAAAAAGTCCAATCCTTTGATAGAGGCAGTTAACCAGACATTTTTTGTCCAGGCCAGCTGGACACCCTAACCCATACAGACTGTGCTGGGTGAAACCAAGGTTGATTTTTGCCAAGCAAATACAGAACACAGTCTACATTCAAGCCCCCAAACCTTTTCCCACTCTGCAAACAAGCAGAGGGAGTTTATCGGGAAGCAACTACACCTCAACAGCAAAGACGTAGCTGGGCCATACTGTGCCCAGTGTGCACTCTGAATTTTCACACACACACCCACAGCGTCCCCCACACACTTACCTTAGTTCAGCCTGAAAGTGAAGGCTAGAAAAAGTGGCCTGTTCACTTGAGGCTGAAAACAGCTTGGTGGGAACTACACTTCTCAGGACTCATTGGGGCTCACCAGATCTCCTGGGAAGTGTAGTTCCCACCAGGCCATTTTCAACCTCAAGTGAACAGGCTGCTTTTCCTGCCTGCACTTTTAGGCTGAACTATGGCAAGTGTGGGGGGTGGGGGCGCTGTGAGGGAGGGCAGGGGTGATTTTCCGGCCCCAGGCATGCATCTGGTGCAGTGCACACACCCCCATCCCCTGGTAGCTCCGCCTCTGCTCAACAGTCATCATTGTCCACTGAATCAGCCATCAATGCCCATTGAATATTAAGCACCTGTAGCTATAAACTGTGCAGAAAAGGTCATTTGCCTCTTGAAAAAGGATACTTAAGCCAGCCATTATGCTAGAAGGCAAACCATACATATTAAAAGAGAAGGTAAAACTATAACCCAGTTAGTCATCATGAAATGTTGCCTTCTCAATTAATAATGTCAAGGGCAGTTGAGCTCAGCTGAATTAGAAACTCCACAAAGGGTCCTTCTCCACATTTTGCAGACAAAGAAAGAAGGAGGAGGAGTATGACAAAGAGAATCTTATTACTTTGAAGTACAATGAAGCTTGAAGCACATGCATTGAGCAGCCCTGGCAAAAATGAGATCTAGTTCTCTCATTATGAAATCTGACACCCTTTATCTAGAATCAAACAAGATAATAATCAAAGAGAGATGAGATACATTTTCTGCATAATCTTCCTTTCATTTAAATAATAGTTTTCTCAAAACCATGCTAAGCGCTGTATTAAACTGTTAATATAAATAATTATTAATAGTTAATAATAAACTTATGTTTAATTATAGGTATGCTAATACCTGGTAATACTCAGCTTATAACTGATAGGATCCTTTTTGCTAAAGACCCTTATAACAGATCATATTATATTCATATCCCAAGAATTACCAGAATTGGCTCCTCTATTAGATAAGTGCCCAATAGCTAACAACTGTCTGGTCTTTATTGTATTGCTTTCTGATTTGCTAAACCACCTTGAGTTTCAATGGAGGCCAAATGATATGTGATGTGTGGCATAGGGTTAACTGGGGGGAGGGAGGAGGATGGGAGGGGAAGGAGGCCTGGAAACTGGTAGTGACCCACCCACAATGGGGGGAAGGGGAGGGGGACCCAGCATCTGGTCGTCACCCACCCACCCTGGAGATCTGCTATCTCCATGTGATCTCCTGCTACCTCTAGGCAACAGAAATCAGTTCATCTAGACAAAATGGTTAAAAGAGGGAGTTATGTACCTTGAAAACTATTATTTTTTCACATTTAATTCATTACAGTGATCTCAAAAATCAACCCTGAAAACAGAGCATTGAGATCTGTGTATGTGTGTTTGTATATAAATATACAAGAACACATAAACACACACACACACACACACACATATACAACCTATTCAATTCCACAAATACCTGCTGATTATTTTTTAAAGCCAATTTACAAATAACACTTCAGTTTCTAACTTATGTTGGAGCCCAAATGAAAACCTATAATAATACTTTAAATCCATTTCTCTATTTTCTTTCTCTATGAAATGAATCTCTAACTCAGATCAATTCTAATTAAGTTTAACAGAGTTCTGTGTAAGCCTAATATTCCTCTACCACAACCACCACAATATAAATCAATGAGAGGTCATAACCCATGCATGCTCTTTTCCTGCATTAAATGCAATATTAGATTCATTTGAAATAACCATGTTATGGGCTATACTTCTTAGCTATTTTGAAACAACATCTAGTAGTTAGCCCGTCAAAATCTTCCTCTATACGATATACCGTATCCGCTTTTGAAGATCCATTCCCTGTATAACATTCAATTCAATTCAATGTAACCTTTAATGATATATAACCCTGTATAACATAATGTATGATCCCACCACAGAAATGCCTACAGTTCTCTGAAGCTATTCCCATGATTGCTACTCCATTCCCCCCCACCCCAGAAGGTTCCATTTTTTTCTTGTTCTATTAGCTATGGACTCATAAAGCCTAGAAACAAATACATATCTTGTGTGTGTGTCTGTGTTTGTCCTCAAGTCACAGCTGACTTATGGCAACCCCATAGAGTTTCAAGGCAAGAGGCATCCAGGGATGGTTTGCCACTGCCTGCCTCTGTGTCATAATCCTGGTATTCCTTGTGGGAGGGGCGGGGTCTCCCTTGCACATTTAAATTGAAACTGGCCCAGTTGTGAGATCTCCATCACATAACAAACAGTATCACATATTCACTATTATTAGCAAATACAAAAGGCTCAATTACGCAGCAGAGTATGTACTGCAGTGTGTGTACCCCCTTTCCCCTGATTAGGATGCTGCTAGGAGGAGGGGGAAGCTCAGTTGCATAGCACATACTAGCTCATTCTGCATTGCATGCCCTGTTTCCCCTCAATTAGGAAGCTGTACGTGGTGGGGGAACTTAGTTGGCTGGAAGAGATTGCTCATTTTGCAGTGTGCAAGCCCCATTCCTCCAATAAGTCTACTACTAGGAGGGGGGAGGGTCAATTGCCAAGCAGAGATGGTTCATACTGCAGCACATGGACCCCCTTTCCCCAATAAGGCTGCTGCTAGGAGGTGGGGAAGGATCAACTGCCCAGAGAGATGGCTCATTCTGCAGTGAGCATCCCCTGTTCCTGTGATTAGGATGATGGAAGGAGTTGGGGCACACATAATTTCATGGAAGAGATTGTTTGTGCTGCAGTATGCATGCCCTATTCACTCAATTAGGCTGCTTGTAGGTGGTGGGGGGGACTCAATTGTCTGGAAGAGGTGGCTTGTTCTGTGGTATGCACACCCATTCGCTGATTGGGCTGTTGCTAGGAAATGGGAAAAGTAGAAGGAGACTCTGTGCCTCAGAAAGGAGTCACAACCATTAGTAAGGCAGGAATTGTGGCTGTTACTTTTGTCATGTAAAAATGCAGCTATACCAGTACTTTAAAAATAAATATACACAAACCTGGCATTTATTTTATACGTTCGTTCAATATTCAGCACTTGTATTCATTTGTCAGCACTCCATATCAAGAGAAAAAATACGTAAACAAATGCATAGGGTGATACAGAGAAACTTTCTGGAAAATGTTAAAATCACAATAATAAGCCATATATAAGCAAAGAACAGCAATCTTTTCATGATATACATAGACATTTTAAAGAAAATTAGGATTTCATGATACAAGGCATAAAAGATTTCCTACATTCTCAGCATATGGTGGGTATAAATTATAAACTACCCTTGGTTATCAAGCTACAAATCATCAAGGATACTCCACAATCCTCAGTAGCAGGTTCAACATTTTTGGACTGTCAGTCATTGGTTGTATGCCAAAGCCATTATCCAACAGGCATAGCTGTCCAATCTAGTCATCTGCTTTCTGCCAACAAAAACATGCTTTATTGTTTTAATTGATTTGATGTGAATTGGCAGATCCAGTGTGCGCTCTGTGATAAGAAAGCCACTAAATGTTGGTCTTGGGATTTCCTGTACAATACACAGAGTAGACATGACAAAGAGTGTAATGGAAATGCCTTTCCCCTTTGTTGCCTAACTATACAGCATGGAGATCAAATTTCATTAATTACAGTTAGGTAACTGCTGAAAAGGAAGTGCTCTTGGAAGAGTTCATTTCAAAAATGAAGTTATTACAGTCATGCCTCATCCCATGTCAAACATACATATCCAAGAAGCAAAAAAAATATTAACTCTAGAGAACAGACTTTAAATGTTTTGCACCCAAGGTTCACATAAGTGTGACCTAGGGTGTGGAACACTTGCTTAGAAATATATATAATTTGACTGTTGAATTTGAAAGCGCTGCTGACCCATCGTCCAACAAATCAGTGTGACAATGGCATCCTCACTGTCTTGATGAGTTACAATATGAGCCACATTCTGTACTCTTAGCAGGATGCAGCAGAATGTGCATTGAAAGAACTGGTAAATGAAGAGTTTCGGTCTGGACCTTCAAACTGACCTACACATTCCATTTTCCATGGGAAATACAAAAGAACATAAGAACTAGCCTGCTGGATCAGACCAGAGTCCATCTAGTCCAGCACTCTGCTACTCGTAGTGGCCCACCAGATACCTTTGGGAGCTCACATGCAGGATGTGAAGGCATCTCAGGCATACATCTCAGGCATACAGCATTATGTGGAGTGGGATCAGAGGTGGGATCCAACCAGTTCTCACCACTTCTCTAGAAGTGGTTACTAATTTTTTCTGAGTGACGAGAAGGGGTTACTAAAGCAACCTCCCTGCACAATAGGGACTGGAGGTGCATGTGTGCGGTAGTGCCACTGTTTGAATCCCACCACCATCGGAATCTGATTAAAATTTTTGGATCCCACCTCTGAGTGGGATCATAATGCAGTGTTTTTCGTCATCTATATTTACCAATGGTTTGTAAATCATGCACTCATAATACAATTTTTTATTGTTTATAGTACTGGGGCACCAATATTCCCTCATACTACTTCTTAACATCAGTTTTAAGCAGACATCCATATATCCTGAAACACTAATTCCTCTTGTAACCAATAGATATATGCTGAACTGATGCCCCATTCTGCACACACATGATTGGCATTAATCAGATCCAGCAACTGAGGATGGTAACTATACTGGGAGCACTCTCTGAATGAGATTAATTTGTTTTCAGTGAGATATTGCCCTACCTCCAGATGGTTGAAATTGACTCAAGCACCATAATTGATAGAATTATACCACACACTAACCTGGCTTTGACCTCAGAATTAGCTGGCACCATGCAGTTGCTTAGGCAATGTGATGTTTCCTGTTTGGTCTAAACTGGACTTACAAATAATAATACATCCAACACCCTTGACCAGACCTGTAGCTTATACACCTGAAAAGAGAAGGCAGACTTCATAACAACCAAGTATGTCTGCTTTCACAGACGTTGTGCTTTGTTAAACTTAAGCTACCCAAATACTTTTGCTCTACATAAGGAACGATTCAATATTGTATGTATCTAGCCAGAGAATGTGTCGATTCAGAAGCAAATTTATATCTATGGTAGGTTATTTTCAAAAAAAAATGAAGCTACAACTCTGGGGAAACTGCTTACATCTACCACAGAGAAAAATAATATTTTCCTCTTTGCCTCATTTTAGCTGCAGCCTGACTGGTTTTGGCACTTTTATAAAAACACTAAATATTCTATCTGTTTGGGTAAAGTGACTGTGTCTTTCTGAATTTTTAAAAATAAAGAGTTTAAGCTTTCTACCACTCTGCAGGCAGCTACCCTAGAGGAAAGTGAATTTATTCTTCTCACAGGTCTCTTAAAACTTTGCACTTCCTATAAGCATTCTCAGCCATACAGATAGACTGCAGTCAGTCAGAAGCCACTGGAACCATGTTTCAAAGACAGGCACGCAGAATAACAACCACAGAACCCAAAAGAATTTCACTATGCATTAAACGTTGCTTGTGTATTTAAATAATTTAGAGAAGGTGTCCAATAAACAGGCCAAAATCAATTAAAAAATAAAAATGGCAGAAACATTAAAAAGCTGAAATGTAAAAACACGTCCAAACAAAAGCAGATAAAGCAGCAAAATATAAAAAAAACATAGTGGACTGGGTTCAGAGTACATGAAATACACTTCTGTTCATAAAATCAGTGACTTTTTTACTTCAGCTGTAGGAATCTTGCTGTGTATGCTGTATACTGCTGACTTTATGGAGTCCTTATAGGGTTTTCAAGACTAGGCACACTCAGAAGTAGCTTGCCATTGCCTGCCCTCTGCCTAAGCAAGAAAGAACTGTGATTGGCTGAAGGTCACCCAGTAGGCTTCATATGAGGAGTGAGGAATTGAACCAGATTAGAGTCTGCTACACTCTCGTTCCCTGAATTGTGACCATAACCATTCCTAAGGGTGTTCCTTGAGCTCAGGAGCAGCTTTTTTGTGTGTCACTTGGGAAGAGTGAAAGAGGAGGGAAGGCTCCATTCCAGCATTCTTGATTACTTGGTTCAACCCAATTTAACTAAATTTAGCAGTACTGAACTCCAAGACTTTAATATGGGATATGGGATGAAGGCAGTGCTACACATACATACAATATGTTCACCAAAAACTTGGGTTAATTTTTAAAGCAATTTTAAACAATGTTACTTTTTAAAACAATGTAAATGGTACCCTAAAACTTAACAAAGGAATAAAATGGCAGAGAGGGAGTTCCAGAAGCAAGAGAAGGCCCAGTCCCTTATGGCCACTCGCCTCAATTCAGTAAAAGGTAGCATGCTCAACAGGAAATGTACCTATTTAGAGATTTTAGGCCACCTGCTCAGGACATCTGCCAATCAAATACTCATCAGGTGCCTATCTTAATGCTTGCAAATGTGTGGAAAAGTTCATAACAATCCAACCAAACTGATAAAACTGGCCTGGTATTCCCTGCAGGGTTTCACAAAGAGGCACTAGTATTTTGAATTGTGCTGTGATATTTTGTTCCTGTTTAACTTATCTCCACCCCAATTGCTGTTTTCTCACATGAAGTCACTACTATCACCCAAAGCATCCTGGAGGTCATTTCACACATTACATGTTTAATTACATTTTTTAAGCATACATACATTTTCACTGAATATCTAAACTTATAAACTCTGGATGTGGACTGTTGGCAAACTCATGTTCAATGTAATGTAAGAATGTTCTTCAGATGTAAGTATGCTCTTCAGAGAGCCAAGATTAGTTTTTTTTTCTCCTAGAATATAAATTCACTTTATCTGAGCATAATGTGTGAAATGCCTTTTGAGTTGTAATTTATAAGAAATTAGTAAGCAGTTATCAGATGAGTCTTTGGATGCTTTTTGTTTTTACTGTCTTGAAGATGGGTTTTAAACTTTTTTTTGTAAGCTGCTGTGAACTTTCAGAACAACAATTTGAAACCATTTCTATAAAATGAAGAGAGAACTATGCCTCGTCACCAATGCAAATAATGGGTCAAACAGTGGGCTACTGAATACTGAAATGTTTCCTGTGGTCTGTTACAAAACCAAAATGTGAGATAAGCTGAACAACTTCAAATGGTGAAATTCTTTACCTATGGTCTGCTGAAGAAACAGCTAAATTATCTGAGTAAATTAACAGCTGTGATGTATTTGTTTTTCCTTAGCATGAATGCAAGTACTGCAGAGTTGAATTTATAATGCAGTTTTGGAAATACAACTTGAATAGTAACAAAAGGATTGCTTTCTTCACAGGAAAGAAAAGGAAATTTGGAAGAGAAGAACCTGGCTGAGATTGTGCGAAAAGTTCTCCTGACCTGGGAAATGAAGGAATAGCAGAAAGATATCTCCGTTGGAAGTGTTCCTCAGAATATTTTTTTCTAAAAGTTTGTGGAACTAACAATATGCACCAGAAGCTACCAGGAAAGATTGGGAACTAAAGATTGGGAACTAAGTTTGTGGAACTAACAATATGCACCAGAAGCTACCAGGAAAGATTGGGAACACATTATAGTTTAGTGATTATAGTTTAGTGATCCCCAGATTTAATGAGGTCCTCAGATTTTACCAGAAAGCTAGCTGTGACCTCTAGTGGGGAAACATCCCACAACTGGGGAGAGGTACTGCTTAAAAAAAGAGAAAACAGTTGCTCATCAGTCTCCTTTGGGCACCTGAAATGGGTTTCACTAGCCAATCTCACACTACTTTTTTCAACCTGCGGACACCTTTATAATGTTGACTCAAAATGGCTGCCACCAAAATGGCTGCCGCTGGACTCCATGCCAGTCACAAAATGGCTGCCACTGCGATCTTCAGTTTCATAGTGAAGAATCCTTTGTTGTGGTGGCAGCTACTGCCAAAGCAACATTCTTTTAAAATCTGTGCAGCCAACCAAATTTCAATGGCCAGTCAGAAGTCTTGTTGGTCAAAAGCCCTATCTGGCTTCACCCAGTTTTTACAAACAATTGGCAGGAGTCATAGTGTCCACAAGCACCATTTGGTCTAATTGGTGCTTTTGACAATAGTTGACATTCTGGAAAGTTTTTGGGGCAGCCTCAGAAAACATATTCTAAGTGCAGACAACAGATGCTAGGTACAATCAAGATAGGCAATACAGTGCCATCAAGACCTAGAGATTAGCTCTCTGACAAAAATGCTAGCAACAGCATCTTAATGGCAACACCATTATTTATGTTCATTTAAACATGGTGCTAAAATGTGGATATTTATTAGGAAACATGATATGGCCTAATGCATTTCAACATTTCCTCAGGGGGAAGTATGTTTTGGAACTATCTTGTTCCAATGATAACTACAACAGCTCACTTAGGCCCTTTCCGCATGGAGGCGGAAGGGCTTGGGTCGGCATTTCTGATGCCGACCTGACGACGCTGGGACCGTCCGCATGGACGGTCCCAGAAAGAACCGGGAAGACGGCACCCCAGCTTTCTGCTGGCCAGTTTTATGCTGGCTGAAAATGGGTCAGGCTGGTGTGGTGAGGTGGGGTGAGGGGAAGGGAAGGGATCAGGGGACAATTTTTCACCCCCACAAGCTCATGTCCAGTGCATGGCGCACCTTCCCTCCCCCTTATAGCAATGCCTTTGGGGGAGAGGTGCTCTATTGCTTCTGGAAGACATCACTTGGCAGAAGTCAGTGCTCCAGAGCATAGGCCCCATCATGGAAAGTCACAAAACACTCCCAGTATTGGCTTGTGACATTATTCATTTGGTTAGCTGCATCAGCTAATAGCTACTGTCTAGGCAAAGATAGATAGAGAAAGCTCATGAAGCCATAAGCCAGCATCCACGTAGCCCTTTCTCTACCCACTTTTATCACCATTTCTACAATAATGTACAAGTATTACCCTCTGTTTTCTTGACCATACATTGCCATTACATAAATGACAACAAAAATGCCCTTACCTACCCCACTTTGACCTCCTGCTTCCCTATTTCTTCATGGCAGGTGCAGTATCATTGGGCAGAGAAAGGGATTTGGCTGGAAATAAAATGTGATTTAATCCAGACAATTTGGGAAGCAGGGCAGGTTACATAACAGGACAGATGAATCAAGTCCCTGGCATTGCAAACTTCAATGACAAAGGAAAAGCTGTTCTTAAAATTTACTTTCAGTTCTTCTCAGCAGTTATATTGTCTATGGCAATATATACTGCTTCCAACCCTGAGGGATAACATTCTCTAAAAGAAAGTCAAAGGGAAAAAAAACTACTGGGAAAAGGGAAAGCCACCCTTTGACTCTTTCCATAAATATCTGAGATGTGATAGCTTAAGCAGTATTGAGACAAGTTTGAAAGCATTTAGAAAGAATGGCAGAATGCACAGAGTGCTTTCCTCAGGGATCTTTACTGTGCAGGGGGACATAGTGTGGTCTCCTTGCATTTCTCTGTTTATATGTGAGGAGTCACCCCACTGCCTGCTGTGCAGCTTGTCTGCCCGCACTTCTGGGTCATATCCAGTAGCTGAAATATTATGAAATGAATGATTGCCAGCTTTATTGAAGTCCTTTAAATTGCTGTTATGTCAATATTGCTGTTATGTTAAATTGCTGTTATATCAGTATTGTTATATCGCTATTGCTGTGTTTTTGAAACAAAAGGAGCAGATTCAGCTGCCATCTGAGTGAGAAGGCAGACTCGCCTTCATGCAGCACGGGAAGGCTGCTTGCAAGTCCCATGGGCTCCTTCTTTCCATGCTCTCCAGTGGGGAAATTGACTGCCAGGCGTGCCCTGCTAGTGCCAGAGTACAGTGACTCTACTCAGCACTTCTCTTGCTACTACAACCACATTCCCCTCCTCTCATTCTCTCGGACAGTTTACTCTCTGTCCCTCTCTCACTGAGCAGGGAGTGAGGAGGGGGGAGGAAGAACAAGGGGACCAGAAACGCTGAAGCGAGGAAAACATCCCACTCTCACTAACCGCGGGGCTTTCAGGATCTGCAACACCATAACACAGAGTGCATCTGCAAGGAAATATCTGCCGCAAAGGCAATGTTCCCTCGCTTCAAGGCAGAGCAGCAGTGTATAATCGGTCCAAGATAGCTATTTATTTTATGGGCAAGTGGCCTGGTTGACACAGGAAAAAAATGCTGCCTAATTTAAGTACACAGCATATTGGGAAATTTTCAAAACATTACTATAGTTCACAACATGATAGCAGTTGTTACTGAGCAAATGCAGAAACGATTATCTTTGAAGACCCTGATAAAGTCAGCAAAACGCAGCAAAGACTGGACTGGATCACTGCTTAGATACAGCCACTGCATAGCTCTGACAGAGACTAAATCCAGCCAATGCAAATTAGATTCCCAGTGCCTTAGAATCTTCCATGAGAGACACTGAAACTACAAAGGCCTATTCCACACAGGCCAGCAAACATGGGTGTAGGATGCTATAAAACCCACTTGGTTCCACCCCCAGAATGAGTCTGCCCTGTTTTATTTCCCCTAGCCCTGTTTTTTTTAAAAAAAAATGGCTAAACTAGCAATTCTTTCGAAAAATCCCAGGTTGGAGCCGCTCCTGAGCAAACGGCCAGGCAGGATGTGCTTTATTTGCTTCCCTTCCACCACACACTCCACAGTGAAGCCACCCACTATTGCCCGGACATTCCAGGGAGGCCCCTTTTTCTTTTGTCAGTTCCATCTGCGCAGCTATGCAGGTGCAGCCAGTCATATCATGGGATGATCAGCACAGCTGTGGAAGTTCATCCCTGCATGCCTCCATAGCTATGCATGTTTTGCTGGAAATTCACCCTTACATCTTTCAATACCCCTATATCAAAACAGGATGGCTCCCTATTTGTATTTTTTGACTAATCCAATGCAGAGAAGAGCCCTCACACTTTGCTCGGCTTCAATGTTTTCCTCCTGGGCCATTAAGTGGGTAGATTTAACAACTTGAAATGAGCTAAAGGGTATGCTCTTGTGAACAACAACGAAATTGAATCATTGGCACATCAACTGCTTTGCTGCCCTAAATCTGCTAATATCAGATCAAAATATTCCAACATTCTTTCTAGGATACCTAGTGAAATGGAAGAATCAAGTAGACTTCCTTTTCTTCTGGACAATTCTGGATAATGAAATCCTTGCAGGAATTGGTTGCAATAATTTTACTGGAGGTGATGATGCATAATCAATAATTTATATTTTATCTTTAAACCTTTGTATTTAGTATACCTTTTATCTTAAACCTTTGTATTTGTATACCTTTTATCTCAGGTTTTTTATTGTGTTATGATTATTGTTATGCCAAATAAAGGCTTATTATTATTATTATGTTTTGCTGGAAATTAAGAAGAGAGAGAAGTATCTCCGTGCAACAGTGCAACAGCAATCCATATTGTTTCCACGGACTCCAATTGCTGTCTGCACGGGACGCATTTGAACGGGTAAACAGGAAAACATGTTATTATTATTATTATTATTATTATTATTTATTTATTTATTTAATTTATTTATTATTATTTATTTAATTTGTATACTGAACTCGGACTCATAAGGGTCTGCGGATAATGTTCCTTTCTATCATGATCTTACGTTCCTTTTATCATGACTGCAACCCATGATAATGTTCCATGATAATGTTCCGTGATAATGTTCCTTTATCATGACTGCAACCCATTATACATTTGCTGTGCAGAATCGGCCAAATACATGTTTCTGCATCTCCTAATACATGTTTCTGCATCTCCTAAAACAGAATAGGAGACACTACTGACATATGATGATAACAACCACAATAAATAGGATTCCATCTCCTATCTTTTTCCTCAGTGATTTAGTGCTATATTTAAACTAACTGCCACCATTGAGCTATGTGTAAATTTAAATGTTGCAAATGTTGTTTTAAATGTTATTCTATTGTTTTATATAAAATGTTAGAAACTTCCCCGAGTCCATAGCGGCAAGGGTAGCATATTAAACCAACAAACACATAAAATGGGTGTGCATTCTTACCAACTGCAATGACTTGTCTGATGTAATAAGCAACATGTAGCCCTCAGAAGGCACTTTTGGGGGATAAACTATTTTCTGTTTCTTCCATTATCACATTGCACTGAGTCAGCATTTTAGGAGTTTGGAGTGTAATGAACTTTTGATGAACTAAGATAAGGATGGTTACCTCTAATAAATCATTGCAACAAATGTTACTTTCAACAGAAACTATCTTGGTACCATGAAAATGAATTGAGTCAGGATTCAGTTGTAATTGTTATTTTTCTCTTTATGCTTAAAACAACTGTATACCTGACCAATACAGAGCCTGATAAATAAAAAAGAATTTGGATTTAGATTTTTGCTCAGAAAACTAAATAACCTTCTGCAATGGAAATGACCTTCTGCATTTTTCTCTTCAGGCATACATCTCATAACTGAATATCCCTGCTCAAAACACTGAAGATTTTGTTTTTAACCAATACCAATACAGCACCACGCATTGGTGGGGAAAAATGCATTTGCTCCACTCACATAGTACTTGGATTAAAAATGATTCAGATGATGTTTGGGTGCTGTGTGGTTTCCGGGCTGTATGGCCGTGTTCTAGCAGCATTCTCTCCTGACGTTTCGCCTGCATCTGTGGCTGGCATCTTCAGAGGATCTGATGTTGGGAAAGCAAGTGGAGTATATATACCTGTTGGAGTGTCCAGGGTGGTGGGGGGGAAACCTTGTTCAGGAGTAACAACAAGGCATGCAGCCAGGTCGTAATAATAGCTGAGGGTAGCATCTGAATAGAAGTATGAGTAACAATGAAGACTATAGCCTGGGAGTAACCCTGTAGATAGCAAGGTCACTGGTGGGAGCATCTGAATAGAAGTATCCTGGCCTTTGTTTCTTTTGTCTTTGGTCATCCTGTGTTTGTATGAGCCGGTTTTATCAGTACTGTCTCTGGACCCTGGGGCATTTTCTCAACACTGTATGTTTCTCAAGTTCTGTTCATTTTCATAGTTTCTTCCTTCCTGTTAAAATTGTCCATGTGCTTATGGATTTCAATTGCTTCTCTGTGTAGTCTGACCTGGCTGCCGCCTTTGTTACTCACAGACAAGGTTTCCCCACCCACCCTGGACACTCCAACAGGTATATATACTCCACTTGCTTTCCCAACATCAGATCCTCTGAAGATGCCAGCCACAGATGCAGGCGAAACGTCAGGAGAGAATGCTGCTAGAACACGGCCATACAGCCCGGAAACCACACAGCACCCAAGTGATTCCGGCCGTGAAAGCCTTCGACAATAGATTCAGATGATGTCAAAAATAAAGGTGCAGAACACATAAAGCAGGATGGAGCAGTTGCCTCAAAGTTTGAGGGTTCATCCTGGAAGAAAAAGGAGTTTGAATTTATAACCTGCTTTTCTCTATTGTAAGGAGCCAAAGCGGCCTACAAATTCCCTCCCTTTCTCTCCTCACAACAGATACCTTGTGAGATAGGAGGGACCGAGAAAGTTCTGCTAGAACTAAGACTAGTCCAAGGTCACCCAGAAGGCTTCATATGTAGGAGTGGGGAAACAAATCAAATTCACCAGGTTAAAGTCTGCTGCTCATGTGGAGGCGTGGGGAATCAAACCTGGTTCTCCAGGTTAGAGTCCACCTGCTCTTAACCACTACACCACACTGGTGGGATTGACTGTCACAGATTTATTGCTGCACTCAATTTCTTCATGTATTCCCTGCCTAGCTGGACCAGCAGAAGACTGCTAGGGGACCTAACCCTGCACCCTGCCTTGCAAGTGACTTTTCCTTTCCACTGAGAATACTGAGGCAGGCCTCTAAATATTTTCCATCTCTGCTCACTCTCAAAGACAGACCTTTATTCCATCTTCTCTCTCCAAGAAAGTTCTCCAAGACAGCCCTCAACTATATGCTTTGTTTGCTCCCTCCACAGCCACATATTAACTATCAATTGCCTGCTCTTTTCCAACATCCTGCCAGCTCTCTGAAAGTAGATTTAGGTGGACTGGATGAGCAGCAGCCTTTAAAGTCTCTCAGGCCTTCATATGACATTTGTTGTTTGGTAGATATGTTCCCCATTCCCTGACACCAACTCAGCAGGCCAGCAGGAGAAAAATGTTGGGGGAATTCAGTGCTCCTTCTTGCATCTCAAAGTCACTTCAAGCATGAACCAGAAGTGACATCAATGTGTCAAGACAACACTGTAGATGGTGCATGTTCAGGTGCATGTTGGGGTAGAGCTGCAGTTCTGAGGTGGAGCATCTGCTTGGCAGGTTAAACCTCCAACTAAAAGGATCAGGTAGTACGTGATGTCAAAGACAACACCTGAGATCCTAGAGAGCCACTGCTAGTCTGAGGATACCATACTGACTTTGACATGGCCAACCCACCCTAGTGGAGGGAGAGGAAAGGGAGGGAGGGGGAAGGGTGACATGCAAGGGGAGGGAGGGGAGGGAGGGAGGCGTGGCATGCAAGGGAAGGGGAGGAAAACCTTGCCGTTTCAGAAAGCAAAAAGGAGACTCAGAATTCAGCTGATAGGTGTGGGCTTGATTAAACCACATTCCCAGCCTAAAAAATCCTAGCTATATTACTGGTCAAAAGAAACCTCTAAGGTGAGGTATACATTTTAATTTGGTAGAACTATACCTACCCTTCAGCAAACTACCCTATTGTGGTTCCTTGCAGTTCTATATTCTGGTAGCTTCACTTTGGAATCCAGGTGTTGAGTATTTTCTGCAGGACGAATAATTCCTTCCTTTATTGTTTAAATTAATGTAAAAGATGTGCCAGTGTTTTATTAATGAAACCCTGCAAAATGATTACTGATTTATTTGACTGCTGGGGAAATACAAATTTGTCTATTTTTCATCTTGTTCATTCTTTAGTACACTAGTTTAGTGTGTATGCAATAAAAAACAATGAGCTATGCATTTTCGGACCAGAGCAAAAACAAACAAACAAACTGTGAAGCTATCCCAGCTGCTCTAAGAAGCTAACTGCAGAGGTAACAAAATAATTAAAAGTAATTAAGCATCATGTGTGTACAGGGACTGAAGGGGAAGAGAGTGTGCAACTATAGCAATTATATGAGCAGACGGATGCGACCCATGGCTAGGGGAGTAAGGAAGGATAAAAAAGAAATGATTGCATGCATGAGGGTCACTGATTCATTATGACTAAAGATAAAATGAACAAGTTCTGTTGCAGGCATGGACACACATTAGCCTACTGCTATTTCAGTGGGACAGCAAACACAAAATTAAAATAAATGTGTATTGTGTTCCAGTTCATATATCTGTGGTCAAGTGGACAGGACTATTAATATAATTTATGGACAAGCCAAGGTAACCAGCTCTGTGAGACAGCTTGTCTTGAACTTGCAGCATGGGCAACAGATGAGCCTATGTTTGCCATTGCCTCTGCTAGCTGGGTCCAAGTAAAAAGCAATGCCAAGAGGAATATACCAAGAGTGAAAAATGTAGTACTGCCAGTGCTACTGGAATTCCACACACTTTGCTCCTGGCCACAAACTGTTCTCATGGATTATCTTAATGAACCTGAACCAAAAAATCTAGGATGAAGCCCCAAAATCACTATCACCAGCAGCTAGCCTCTCTCTTGCCCCAATGGCCTGTTGCCAAGATAGTAAACTGAACAGAAAAAGATCCTCTCACCAGAATGTGCAAAACAGTGACATGCCACAGGCCTCTATTTAGCAGCTCCTCCTTTGCACCTATTGCATTTGGACAGCCCCAGGGCAGCCCCCAGCCTGGGAGGGTCCAAACCACCTACCGCCTTGAAATTTGGCAGGGCAGGGGAACAAAAAACCTTTGTCCCTTCCCTTCCTTATAGCTTGGGAGCTGAGCAGGTCTGAGCACATCTTGGCCCCTCCTTCCCTCTGGCCACACTAGTCAGTTCACTTGCACGTGACTGCAGGAACATCCAGTCTCTGTCCAGGAGAAGTCAGCTACACTGCCTGCTGGAGGAAAGGAACACTGCCTAGATGCACCCTTGGGGTACATTGGACAAGCTGTTGATTCCTCCCTGTCCTGCATGGGCAAATTTGAAGAGGGGCAACCTCCATTCCTCAGCCTTGCCAGGTGTTTGTGTGTCCTCACTACCTACCATGGCAAACTCGTGTCTTCACCCAGGGCACTCTGCATCCAAAGGTGGCAGCAGCCAAGACAGCTGGGCCCACCTACTTCCTGCCACACACTACCTTACATTTGTTGTTGGTATCTTACAGTGTGTACAGACTGTAGCCTAGCCCATGAAGGTTGGTTGAACGGGTGCATCAGGCACCTCACTCAGATGGTTCATCCTGTCAAAACCTGTCAAGGAAATCATGGGTGACCTGCATCATAGTGAGCTTGTGCACAGCTGACTGTATAAGTAGCTGGTGGGGCAGTCAGCACTCCCCAGTATGGACAAGAGTAGCTGTCCCTGTTGCCCCATGGTTAAGACCTCCCCTGACTGTTCTCTGGGGTATTGGCCTACTGGACATTCTGGATGTTAGATTAAGGCTAGGAAGGGGGATACAAATTTATGTGGGTTTTTTTCTTATTAACTCAGACAAGTTTTTGTAGCCCTTCCCCCAACGCAAACACACACACCACACAACTGCTGTCATATAGTATTTAAGAACGGGAAATGCAGAAATTGTTAAACTTTGCTTGGACACAAAAGTCCAGAGGAGGCTAGTCCATTTTACCATGACCTGTTTATGTTACATTAGAAATAAAACACAATTTCTTTCATGAGATGTATGTATGGAAATTCATATTGTCATAGAGATGCTTGGGCCTGAAGTTTTCGGAGAATCGCCAAGTTACACTTGAAAGACAGGACTGTATTGTACTTTGAGGTTTAAAGTATTATCAAAGTATGATAATCCCAAATCAGTGAACCCTGGCCTGTCATAGAATCTTCTAGTATACTGACTGCCACCTCAGAGAATCAGTCTTTCAGTCTGTGCACACAAGAAAAGGAATTCAACCCCCCTGCCTTACCCCAGTTACAAGCTCTGTGAATATACAGTCTTCTCCCAAAGGAGGAGCACAAAACATTTGTCCAAGGTAATTGTGTGCATACAGAAGCCCCAGTGTGACCTACTGAATATAAGGTAACTGGTGCTGTGCCCTTTTCTTCTTTAAAGACATATTCTAGTCGCAAGAATACACAGCTGATAGAATCTAATTCATTAGGATTCTGTGTCACTGAAATCTTGTCTACTGAAGTCTTCAGATTTATCCCCCAAAGACTGTTTTGAATGTGACCCTTATTGCCCACACTGTCTTTTTCAGTCAGACACATCTTTCCTGTTATCTGCCACCTGTAGGGGTCTTGCTGATGTCAAAGTCATTATTTCTGGATCCTAAGCATCTCTGTGCAGAACACACAGCATTTTCCTTTCACTATCTCAGAGTAATGGTGGGAAAGTATTATTACTGGTGACGAACTCAAGATTTTATTTACTAGATTTTAAAGTCTCATTTGCATAATTAGATCAGGCTCATCTTTTCGATGGCCCCAATTTTCCACCCTGTCAGAAACGTATTTTCAATAATAGCTGATCATTTTTTCATGTTAAAAAAGGCATTTACTTCTTCTTTCCAGGCAGCTGGTGGTGCAGCTTGCTAAAAAGTGCATCCAGCACAACCTATTTTGATCAAGCCTGCCACACATACTTGCATAGGATGCAGAGATGAGACCTTCATATCATATCCTAAGACATTTTTGTCATCATTTGCACACATTATTTTAATTGCCTGTTGACTAATTCTTCAATTGTTTTCTCTTATTAAATTAAGATCACTTTTCTCTCACAGAGGTAGAAAAGCCCGGATGATTCAAAGTCCTATGATTCCAAGGCGTATGCTTTGAACTAAGGCTAACCAAGGCTGCTTCCACACAAGGGTGATTTTCCATGATAGTCTAGTTGCTGCTGATGCAATTCTGCGTGAAATTTCCCTTGCAACAAATATTACAGATGGCCCAGGGTAATCTATTTCTTCTCCATTTTTAGTGGTAGTTTCCCTTTTACACCTGATGTATGTGGAAGCTGAGACTCTCAGGATTCTTATCCCACCCTGTTTTTTTTTATTATATTGAAGAACATGGGTAGTACAGTGGTACATAGATATTTAAAACATCTTTTAAAATTTATTAAAAACTACACATATTTGCAGATACTTCTGACAATCCTCTCCTCCCTCTCTGAAAAGCAAACTGGGCTGTGGTTTTTTTTAAAAAAAAGAATGAGAATGAGTAATACCAGACAGGAATATCACAATACTTTTAACTGCCTTAAAAAAAACCCCTCTCATATTTACAGTGCCTGCTATGATCCCCTCCCTCTATCTAAAAAGCAGTCAATTCTTAAGTGACGAGCCAGTCAATTGGTCTTTTCATCAACTGTTCTTTTCATAAACTACTTCAATTATGCTTTTTCCCTATCAGACACATGAAATTGCTGCTGCCAATAGTGTCCTCTCTGAGAAAGTCCAGGTTTTTTAACAGGTTTAAAATAAAGCAGGTATGAAAAGAACAGACTGTTAATGGGCCCTACACAAACAGAGGATGATGTTATATGGAAACATAAGGAATGAGCTCAGATGGAATGGAGACTCTAGCATGACATATACTAGTTTTTCATTTTCTGGAAATACAGGTAATTAACATAGGGAAAATCTGAAAAGAGTAATTCTTCACCTACAGTTTGAAATGGTATAAGCCATTCTACTGCCTTAGCATCACCCCCCACCCTTATCTCATTAGCATCGCAATCTGCACATCTAGACCCAAGAATTAGACAGCATTATTAATGTGAGCTGATCTGAAGCGGCAAAAATCTCATGCAAACATGACATGGGCCAGGCAAGTCCAGCATTTTCAAGCCATTTCTGTTCAGGAAGAACTGAAGAGTCTATTTCTTTTTGGAATGAATTATGGAACAGAATGGTCGAATAGATGTGTGTATGAAACTAATGTAGTTGGTGTGGCTAATTAGTATGTATAATATATTGTATGGCTGCTTTTGCTATGCAATTTATAGTATTTTCTGATGCAGTATTTGTGCTTTCTCCCTGAATACTAATAAACTATTAACTGATGAAGTCACAACAAGGTTTATTAGTCAGTTGTTTTGAAATAGCAGGATGATAGTGGAATGTATGACTACAAGTGCTTGAAAGTGTAGTCAGCAATCCATCTGCTCTATAAAATGTGCTTGAGTTGTAGGGAATATTTTTATCAGCTTGTTTGGTTTGCAACAAGATTAGTAACTTTTCCTCTAGCATAAAAAGTAATCCCCAAATGAATTTTCTTGCTTCTATTTTGGTTAATTATTAAAGTGTTTCTCCCAAATAAGTCTCCCATTAATCATCACCGATACTTAAATATAAGATTGGCATTGATCTGAATTCAGTGTTTGAAGATATAATTTAGCTCCAAGCTTTTACTACTGCAGCTTGTCCCAATAGCTTATGATGAAACTGTATCAGGAGACATTAAATCATAAATTAATATGGGCCATCTGTTAATCCATCTGCTACTTAGGAACTATGATGAGAAACACTTCAGAAGGGCTTTTAGATTTCACAGTTTAGAATTTCTAGAGATTTAAGAAGGCAGAGATGGCAATTTAACACTCTAATAGGCCAGGCTTTCAAAAATCAATGCAGAGGTTGGAATCAATTCACAGTACAACACTTTTGCCACATAATAGCAATGGCAGCTTTTTTAAAAGCAGATCCACTGAGCCTCGAAAACAAGTCTGTGGTGAGTTCAGTACCTGACATCAAACTCCATTCAACCATGAGCTGGAGTTTGCACTTTTCCCCCCATAGGCATAGTATAGTCACAAACTGAAGCAAAATGGAAATCACACTTCTGGCTCCAACTCCAAGACTTTTAAAAAAGCCCCTGCTAATTCTACAAGTAGAGGTTTCTTTCAATGGTCTGCTTAGCTTGCACAGAACCAGAAACCTTCAATCAATAAAGTGGATTTTATTTTTTTTAAAAAAATCTCCTCTAAACCAAACTTTAAGTACATAAAAATAAGTAGTTTGAAAAACTCAATATTCTTTTTGCCCTTTCTTTCTTCAATAGGATGGGCATAGAATCACAAGTACTGAACCACCAAATATAGAGGGTTTGGAACAAACCAATGACTCAAACATGCAAATGGCAATAGTAAATAATTGCTTTGGAATATAAACAGCCTCCATTATTGTTTTAAATGTAATATAAACCTGATAGTAGAATTTGTATAAAATGTAGGAAAGGACAGGTTGTCTTTCCAAATGTAACCCCCATGCCCAGAATGGGTTGGCCCAGAATGGGTTGACCCAGTAAGGGGTGGAGACTCGGAGCAGCAGAGAGGCTGAAAGAGCTCTTTTGCAGAAGAACAAGGCTACCAGACTCGGACCTTGATTTCTATAAGCCCTTAACACCTTGTTAAGGTAATTTCAATATTGTTGGGAACTACTGGGAAGGTAGTTGTTGTTTTGCTGTGTTGTAAATGTTGGAGTTTATTGTTTCAGGGTTTTCTTTTGTGGTTGTAATGGGTGAGAGTTCTCCTGGAGACCTTCATCATGTTGCAACCTGTTCATCAAGCCCTTGGAGTCTTCAGGAGCCAGCCAACTTGCAAAGAAGATTTGGACTTGGCAATATCAGTAGACTGTAAATAGAAGGACTTGAAATGCAACCTGAACAGGACCTTGAATTGTAACGTTAAATGTTGATGTTTTAAAAGTGTTAATTGTACAGAAAAGTAAACCATTTTGTTGTTTAAAAATTGTTGTTGCAACTCATTCCAAGTACTGCCCCACAGAACCCACAAGCTGAGGTTACACAAACACTTTACACCAAAGAAGCAAAAAGGATCCTGGTGACATCTTAAAGACTTAACACGTTTGTCTCAACAAGAGCTTTGATGCCTCAATAAATGTTAGTCTTTCAGATGCTACCAGACTACTTTATATTTTTTGTACCATACATTAATGTGACTATCACTAAAGACTTCAGCTGTACAGTTCACCAATGGAAGAAAAAAATAGAACAGGGATTAAAAATAGATTTTCCTGTCACCACAAAACACTCCTATTCCTTGCAAGATTTAAATAGATAAACTTCATTATTCCATTCATACTAGCAAATGAGGCTGGATCCTTATGAAGGAGGGAAAGGAAAATAAAAGGAATGCATTAATTCAGTGGGCTCAAAGTAATTACGGAGTGGAAGTGCTATAGCAAAAATATCAAAGTGGTTTACAGATTCTCACGATTCTTTCTTCTTTATAACATTTCCAGTCCGTACGGCCTATTGTAATTAAATTAGCTCAGATATTTGTAACAGCCATTGCTAAATCATAGGATATATGAAGGATGGTTATCAAGTCAGTTATTTTGATATATCTTCTTGAAATCAGTGGACCCTCAATACAAAACACTTGCCATTTTAGCACAATATAAAATCGCCTCCCTCTACTTTTACCTCTATTGCCATTGCCACTGAGTTCTAATATGGTGCCATAGATAGAGTTTTGGGTTCAAGCAAACCAAATCTATCAAACTCAAATCCATGAAGCTCACTAGTTGGGCCTTGGCCACATTACTCTTCTTCAGTCTAGTTCACTGGCATATTCTGAAAGCCTCAACTTACTGGAGGCTAAGCTTTGGGTATTCTTATTTTGTGATGTGTAGTGAGTGATCACAAGTGTGTGCTTAGCGGTGCACCTCATTTATGCAATTTCCTCACTATGTTTATCCATCCAGTTCCTACCTTGCTGAATTTAGGTGCTAGATGAAAAAATACCATTTTTCTAATTTGCTTGTAAAACTGATGAATTAGTTTTGTTGTTGTCTTTTGGTGGATTAGTCAGGTTGTTTTGGGGAATGACCTGTTTGATTGTATTTTAAATATGTTCTACCTGCTTTGTGAATGTCTGTTAGAAGGCAGGATATACATATCGTAAACTTTGGCTCCTTCCGCACATACAGAATAATGCACTTTCAAACTACTTTCAGTGCTCTATGAAGCTGTGCAGAATAGCAAAATCCACTTGCAAACAGTTGTGAAAGTGGTTTGAAAATGCATTATTTTGCGTGTGCGGAAAAGGCCATATATTCAAATATATTAAAATAATATTTTATTTCCTATAATAGAATGTGTGTTTTTATACTAAACTAATTAAAAAACTGAAACAGTTTTAACATATATTTTTGAAAACAGTGTAGATTTGCAGATACTGGCTTCTAATATTCTAATACAGAACTAGGGATTATTTTTTATTTATTTACATAATTTGTACCCCAACTTTCTCCCCAGTGTGGACCCATGGCAGCTTACATTGTTCACTTCTCCTTTACTTTCCCAACAAAATCCATGAGATAGGTTAGATTAAAGCGGTTTCGCATGGGCCCAGGGAGCCACGGGACACCAGCTTAAAAGACACTGGTGTAGCCCTTGGGCAGTTTGCACACCTGTCTGCAGGTGGCCCAGGAGCTGTCGCAGCAGTGCCTCTGCATGAGGCATGGTCTTTTTTAAAAAAAAAACAAACTTATCTCCGTGCCTTTCAGAATCACGAAAATCACGATTCTTGAAAAACCAAAAAAGTTACTGGGGATATGCCAGACAAAACAAAAAAGGCTTCACCGACTGGCAGAAACCACCAATAGAGGGAGACAGAGAAATCATCACTAGAGAAGCATCTGAAGCAGACAATTTGATTGTTCAGCTCTTGGTGCCTTTTAGCTGGACATGTGAAGTGAATGAAAGATGTTATGTTTGAGGGACTGAGAAGTGATAAGAAAGTAACGATACAGGTGCCTTTTATTCTCACCTCAATATCTTGTGAGCACTTTCACTGCGACAGCCAAGGGTGAAAAACACAGTCTGTCTCACAGGCTGGGCTCATCAGGTGCTGAAACAGACATGTAACTGTTGGTTATGTGAGCAAAGGCAGCTCACTCACAGTGCCAGTTACCACTAGTAATTTTTTTGATGTTTGTACCCTCTTTTAAAACTTTAAATACTTTCTAGCCAAAAGTATTCAAGCAGGCACCAAGCTCTGAAAGACAGACAAGAATACAATAATTAAGCAAAAGTACCATTGGAGAGCTAGAATTTTGTATATGTGATGGTTAGAGTGTCACATTAGGATCTGCTATAGAAGCTTGCTGGGTGACTGTGTTTGTTTAGTGGGAGTTCTCTTGGGACCTTCCTCTTTCAAAGACCAAGAGACAAAAAGAAGAACGTGGGTTTCGCAAGCGGTGAAAAGGGGAAAAGGAGAAAAGTTAATTGTTAAACTTGAATAAGATCATTGTTTTGCTGTGTTACCAAGTTCTCTGTTGATATATGTTATGTTAAGTGAAAAGTTTAAAAATGTGTTCTAAATTGTTTTGCAAGATTCATTCCAAGTTCTGCCCCACAGAACCCACAAGCTGAGATTACATAAACACACTCGGGGAGCAGCTCTCGTTTGAGCCTTAGAAATTCTGGGAAACCCTTCTAGATTATAGTGCTATTCCAATAACTAAAAAAGAAGGCCATCACACATCTAACCACTGCTAGCCCACAGAGCTGAAGAATTAATACATCAGCCCTTTCCAAAACAATAATCCCAAAATATAAAGTGTCTAAGAGCAACAATTGCTTTGTGGCATTTTCAGTACACCAAGGCGTGTGCCAGAGGAATAGAGGCTGGATGAACAAGGGGAACGATTACTAACTAAAAGGTTTTTCTGCAGGCAAACTGGACAATTCCTGGGCAGACTGCTGTAATTATATTCTAGCAACCTAGGCTGTTTTTTCACAGCCAAATTTCCCTGTGGGAGATCCTGGATCTTACACGCTGCGGGGTTTTTCCCCTGTTTCTGATTCTGCACAGTTCCCCAGTTCTTCCTGGGAGTCGAGGCAGGGTCGGTGCATTATGCCCCAGCTGTTTCCATGCAAGCCCAGGGCTTTCCCATTTGCACCATGAGCTCTTCCACAATCTCTTCCAAGCATGCACGGACAAGCTCAGTTTCCCATGTTCTGATTGGCTGATTCTCCCCCCATTCCCCCACTCACTTTCACTAGTTTCGTTTTAAATGACTCTGAATCCAAATCTTCTTCTCTATTGATAAGAGACGTGGCTTTCATTGCAGTGGGGGGAAAATACAGAGGGATAAACTTAGGCTCATTCCGCACATGCAGAATAATGCACTTTCAAGCTGCTTTCAGTGCTCTTTGAAGCTGTGCGGAATAGCAAAATCCGCTTGCAAACAGTTGTGAAAGTGGTTTGAAAATGCATTATTTTGTGAGTGCGGAAGGGGCCTTAGACAGAAAATTGGGGAGTGGGGACGCCACAAATGGCAGGATACCAATTCTCTCACACACGCAAGGTTCAGTCAGAAAAGCGGGGTGTGCGAATGTAACCCCCATGCTCAGAATGGGTTGACCCAGAAAGGGGTGGAGACTCAAAGCAGCAGGAGGCTGCAGAGCTCATGTAGTTTGGAGGAGACAAGGCTACCAGACTTGGACCTTGATTTGTATAAGCCCTGAACACCTTGTTAAGGTAACTGCAATGTTGTTGGGAACTAGTGGGAAGGGAGTTGTTTATTTTTGCTATGGCCGTTTCTGCACGGCCAGGAGGTAATATGCTGGCAGGAGTTCTGCGTGGGGATGGAACAGGGCGACGAGTGGCGAAGGCTCGCGGGCGCCTCTGCTTCCACCCCTCCGTCTCAGCCATCCTGGAATTAAGCCTGCAGGGGCGGGCAGCCCACCGCGCTGCCCTCCGACCCCTGGAGGTGGGAGGACAGTGATGGTGGAGATGAAACTTCAATTCGAGGCGTGAGTGTCTTCCGGCGCGGTTCGCACTAAATAGCAGGAAGGCGCTCCCTCAACAACAACCCTAAGGGTTGATTGTTTAGAAACGGCGGCACGCCCACAGAGGAAAGAGTCGAATCGCGCCGCTGCGTTGCAGCAGCGGCGCCCTCTTTGAGCTGCTTGACCTGGAAGCCTTTTTTGGCGCCCAGGCGTCACACTCTGAAGCGATGCAGAAGCGGCTATGTTGTAAATGTTGGAGTTTATTGTTTATGGGGTTTTTTGTGGTTGAAATGGGTGAGAGTTCTCCTGGAATCCTTCATCATGTTGAATCCTGTTCACCAAGCCCTTGGGCCCCTTCCGCACAAGCAAAATAATGCGTTTTCAAACCACTTTCACAACTGATTTTAAGTGGATTTTGCCATTCCGCACAGCTTCAAAGAGCACTGAAAGCAGTTTCAAGGTGCATTATTCTGCATGTGCGGAATGAGCCTTGGAGTCTTCAGGAGCCAACCCACTTGCAGGAAGAATTGGACTTGGCAATATCAGAAGATTATAACTAGAAGGACTTGAAATGAAACCTGAACAAGACCTTGAAGTGTGATGTTAAATGTTGATGTTTGATGTTATATGTTAAGAAAGGAAACCATTTTGTTTTGTTTTTAATTTGTTGTTGCAAACTCATTCCAAGTTCTGCCCCACAGAACCCACAGATAGAAGTTACATGGACACTGCAAATGGCTGGTGCCGATCTCTCTGACACACAAGAATTTCAGTCAGAAAAGCGGGGTGTACCTGTTGATTCATGGGCTGGGCTACAGTGGCAAGATGGGAGAAATGGCCCCAGTTCTGTTGCCATGGTGTTTTCAGGGCAGTGGAAGCACACAGAGGCAAGTGGAGTCACACTGGGGCATTTCAAAAGAATCTCCAATTTGGCGGTTTTTGAAAGCTGCCGGGAAAAGGAAAATGGCTGTGCAACGGAGGGGCAGACCCAGTGCAGCTTCGAGGACCGTGAAGAATTCCAGGCTGCACTGGGATATTCCCCATGCTAACAACGGTACAATTTGGCTGTGAAAAAATGCCCCCAGACTCTTTTTGCCAATTAAATGTATTTCCTACTAATTATGCTTATTAAAGCATACCATGGAATCAGTTTCCCTCATTGCAGCATCTGTGAAAAACAGCAGACAGGAAGTTTATTTTGCATGCCTTTGCAACAAACTGCATTATTTGATAATCTCCTCCACACTCTTCCACACAGATTCCATCCTTCTGGGATGCTTACGTTTATGTCTCTATAGTATAGTGAGTTAAGACAAGTCCTTCTGCTTTAGCAACTGCAAAGCTAAACAACAGAAACAGCAGCAGCAACACTGAAAGAGACAATTATGCCACTAAGCATCTCTGGGGTAGTTAGTTACCATGGAGAACAAAACATTGTCACCACCAGACTGAATTCTTCACTCCAACCTTCTATAAGCTAATCAGAATGGAACAGAAAGCCGTGTTAATTACAAAAATTATCTAGCTCCTGCCAATCAAGGTGAAGTTAATGAAAAATTCAGTGCATTTCAGGGAAAGTAAAATGGTCCCTACATTTAGGCAACCCAACCTTGTTTACATGCATGCACTCACTTTTCACTTGCATACAAAAAAAGGTATCCACGTGGCATTGCTCTGTATTACAAATCAGAGACTACTAAACTAAAGAGGGAAAGGTGAGGTGGAATAACAGTATGTGACAATAATAATTTTCTTGACTTTTTATGTAACTCTTCTTCCAAGGAGGGCAAAGAAGCATGTATGGTTCTTGCCTGTATTCTCCTCACAGCTGTTCCGTGAGACAGGTTTGCTTGGAAGTTATTGACTAGCCCTAGTGAACTTCCTGGCTGAGTTTTGATTAGAATCCAAGGTTCCTCTCATTTAACATGCTTACCATTATACTATGCTGACTTGGTAGATGGTGCCACAGATGTGTGAGTGCCCCCTCTTTTGGTCACCCTGAAGTGTAGCCACCTTGGCCTTGTAGGAGTTTGGCTACCCTTTTGGATCAAACAAGACACTGTTCATAAGCTCTTTACTTTTGTCAGGCAGTTAATAACACTCCTGCAATTTGAGTTCCTGTATCACACCAACCTCCCTTGTTCCTTGGCTCCTTTTTATCACCTCACTACCCGAAAGCCATTTCACCTACAGGACTCATCACTCTTACCCCCAGTAGAGCCTTGCCATCATACTTTTAAAATTTATCCTCGCCCCCAACTAAGACCCATATTCATGCTGGCCCGTTTGAATGCTCTTCCTTCTGCTTACCTGTGGGGTAGATATCTACAGATCCCTCACCACAAAAGAACATGCCCCTGTGCCCAGAGGTCAATCGGGTCGGTTGAACATATTTTACATATGCAAAATATATACCCTGCTTAGAAGGCTCTTCATTGACCCTCATATCCAAAATTGCCACTTATTTTCTGATAAGGCAAAGATTTATTTGTTGTTGTGTGACTGGTGTCCACATAGGACTGTAGATGTGGCAAAATATTTGGCGTTGACTCGCTCTAGTTATATTGTTTAACTTTCCTTTGTTAATGCCAATAAAGGTATTGAATGAACTTGGAGGAGACTAGACATTATGGTCACTGGAACATTTTCCAGCAGGCCAGTGGCCTTCCCTCCCACTGACTGGGCCAGCCCAGTGCTAGGATGGTGTTCAGTCTCACATTGCAAAGGGGAGGCAGCATCTGGCCCATCTGTGCTTTGAACAGAAAAGGGATAGCCATGCCTAGCCCACCAGCCCAACCTTTGGGTTGGTAGGGCTCAATTGGCAGAGGCAGGCTACCTCTATATCCCTCCCTCATTTGAGAGTGGAGTCCTGTTCCAGGGCTATTTTTTCCTTCCCAGCCCACCCTACCTGGAACCAATTTTATATATAGTACTTTCCCTTTGCTTTTGGTACAAGGACACATGCATTGGGTTGGGCTCAATGAAAAACAAGTGATGAGTAAACTCATAACAGACCGTCAGTCCTTGCACACCAAAAAAGGTTTCCAAGGATCAGAGGATCCTGAGGAACATCATGGAAACAGCACTGATGCGAGGAGAAAGTATCAACAGAAATCCTGCATGCATGCTCAGGTGAGAAAACTTATTTCAAGTGTTGTGAGGAGCAAGATTTCTGTTAGTTCCCCCCTCCCCCCCTTGTAGCACCCTATTTCTTTGGATCTCTCAGCTTTTGGAAATGGCATTTTGAGGAGCTAATGGGGACTGTATTGAGAAGGAGTAGGTAACAGAGACCTCTTCTGTGAACTGCCTTTATTTGTCATGGATAAAGGTGATCTACAGAAGCGACTTGCAATTTTTTTAAAGGATTTGGACTTCAGGGTTACAAAGCTCTAGGTGAGGCTTGGTATTCTGGCATTGCAACTGATCTGCAGATGGCAGATATCAGTTCCACTGGAAAGAATGGCAGCTTCAGTGGGCAAACTCACATCTCCTCTGAGCTTATTCTTTCCCACAAACTCCATGGGTCATTCCGCACATGCAGAATAATGCACTTTCAAACTGCTTTCAGTGCTCTTTGAAGCTGTGCAGAATGGCAAAATCCACTTGCAAACAGTTGTGAAAGTGGTTTGAAAACTCATTATTTTGCATGTGCGGAGGGGGACCATGTTCCACAAGCATCACTCTCAAATCTCTAGGGCTCATTCTGCACACACAGAATAATGGACTTTCAAGCTGCTTTCAGGGCTCTTTGAAGCTGTGCGGAATGGCAAAAACAGTTGTGAAAGCAGCTTGAAAGTGCATTATTTTGCGTGTGCGGAATGAGCCTAGGAGTTTCCCAAGCCAGAGTTGGCAGTCACATTTAACTTTAATACCCAAGCCTGTTCAACGGTTTATAACAATGGTCACTCGATATGTAACTGTTATACACTTATTAGTAAGGAATATGATGTTCATCTAAACTACTACTACTCTCACCCCTTAAGTAGAAACTATGCTGGTGGGTGCCCTGACCTGCTTGACCCAGGTTAGCTAAGCTCATCTGATCTCAGAAGCTAAACATGGTAGGCACTGGTTAGTATTTGGATGTGAGACCATCAAGTCTCACAGGGTTACCACCAGATTACTATGCAGGGTTACCACCAGGTTACTATGCAGAGGAAGCAACAACAAATTACCTCTGCTAGTCTCTTGCCTTGAAACCATATATGGTCACCATAAATCAGCTATATCTTAACAGTACTTTACACACACTCACTCACCTACGCTGGTGGGTTGAGGATAGTACGGTGTAGCACTGATCTAAACCAGATGGGATTATGGGATCTTCTGTCCCTGTAATTCTTTGCTTGTAACTTCTATAATCTTTAATTCAGCTGCATTTGTTATTATTTTACTGATTTATGATAACTGTAGCATACCAAATCTGTACATGGCCCAAGGACACAATTTTAATAAACATCTGTTTCAGCACTTTTACTGTTCTGAGAGATTAGGCTGAGTTTGCTGAAAGCAAATTACAGTTTATGTTTATAAGAGAGAGGCACTTAAGGATCTTCAGAAACACTGGAGAGAGAAAATGAAAAGGATTTCAGTATTTAACAAACAGAAATTGATTTCTCTGTGCTTAGTTAAATTGTGTTCATTTCTGAATGTGAAATACTAGGGAGGCCCTCAAAATAACTGTATAATTTATCAACTATACACTATGGTCACAACCACACATTTTAGGACTAAAACATTCACTTGACATCAGGATGTTATTTAAGGAAAGGCAGAAAATTATGGATCAAAATGTTCTATCAAGTTGCACTGATTACCACAGATTTTTTTTCCACAAAATATATCAAACAATCTTTTGAATTTCTCTCAAACTGGCTGTCCTTTAGTGTCTTAATTCAGAATAGAAATCAGAAGGAAACAGCTTGCTGCATTTTAGTCAGTTGATTGAATCCAGTGGTTCAATTCCATTAATGGTGGAGCCTTCTGATAGTGCAAAGGACCACTAGCACTTTCATATAGCTAAACTTAATACATCTGTGAATTTCTCTCATAAAAAGGCAACTTATTTCTAAAGATTTCCAACCAGCTGTCACAAAGTGTTTTCGCATGGGGTTTTTCTTCCCTCAATAGGGTACAGGAAGCCCCAAATTAAATGGGAACGGCAAATAATATTGTGCTCATTTTGAGCACAATTCATTGGCTTCCTGGTGCTTTGCCCCTTTAAAGTGGACCAAAGAAAAACCTCCTTTCATCTGGTTCAAAGAAGGAACTGCAGGGTGGCTGCATGCAGCAGGTCCATGTGGACACTCCACCTATAGCCACTGCAGGGAAGCTGGGAAGCTAAGCTCCATCCTCAAAATGGCAGAGCTAAGCTCCTCTAAGCTGTCAGCCCTTTAACAGGCTTTTTTCCTTTGCCAACTGAGTCACACTGAGGAAATGACAGAGAGCAGAAAAGGGGTTTCTGGGTTACAAGAGGCCCAGCATAATTGCTGTTGTAACTATGCTTTTGCATAGATGGCTCAAAAAGAGCTGGGGAAGCAGGAGCTAATGCTCCCATGCCACTTGCTACTGCTATGACATAGACATGTTTTGACACCCCACTGCAGATGCTGCAGATAAAACTTTTTTGTGTGTAGTTGATAGCAGCAAGCGTATCAAGTCCTTTTGGTCAATTCAGCACTCGTTGAAAGGATATGTGTGCACCAATGACAGAGGAAAACAAGAAACGAAACAGTTGGATACATTTTTCGTCTTTGCTTTATTTACAGTGAAAGATTAGACTGGTGAAACACTGCAGGGCCATTTTGATAGATAGAAGAAGAAGAGTTGGTTTTTATACCCCACTTTTTTCTCTACCTGTAAGGAGCTTACACTCACCTTCCTTTCCCCTCCCTACAACAGACACCTTGGGAGAGAGTTCTGAGGAACTGTGACTAGCCCAAGGTCACCCAGCAGGCTGCATGCGGAGGAATGGAGCTAACCAGAAGAGTCCGCTGTTCATGTGGAAGTGCAAGGAATCACACCCATTTCTCTAGATTATCGTCTGCTGCTTTTAACCACTACACTGTGCTTTAAGCAGCAGATGTTGGACTTTGGCTACAAATACTCCTTACCATCCTTCTAAGCCAAGTTCCATCTAAATACAGTTTTTGAAACTAACAAAAAGAATGTATGTTTCCATGCAGGCTAAAATGGCACATTAACTGTCACTGAGCTATGCTTGCATACAAACGTATGAATCCCTCTTCAATTAAAGCTGCAATCTACCCCTTGGTGTGCTTCATACCCTGCTTCAGGAATTAAATTATGTTCTTCAATTAGCTGTATCTTTCTCTCTGCAATTCTAGTTTCCACTCCATCAAAGAGCTAGTTTACTAAATCAATTTTAGACTCCATTAATTCCAACTTTTTTGAGAAGACACATTTGAAGCTTGACCTGCTCGTAGTCCTATTACACCCTCAAAGCTCATCTCAATCTTCCCCCTAAAATCTTGTAAAACAATGTATGCCATGCAGGATAAAAGATGTCTAACTAGCCCTAAAATTTCATTATCTTTAGCTGATTGGATTGGGTCCAATGAAGCATTTGTAGAACAAGAATAGGATGGCTTTTTCTCACATCATGTTGCTAGAGAATACACGCATTGCCATCTATGTCAGAGCTCAGATACCACCATCAGCCTTTTACCAGCACACAATTGGCCATGCTGGTAGGGGCTGATGGGAATTGTAGTTCCTGAACATCTGGAGAGCCGCAGGTTCCCTACCCCTGATCTATGTACAGTGTACACATGACTTTCCTTTATATGTGGGCTAAGTAATTTTTATGTTATGTTCCATGCATGTACAACTGAATGTGTAACTGAAATGGCACATTTATCCAGGTACTGGTCCTTGATTTAATTTGTAAAGTGAATACATGTTTACTTTCTCTTAAAAATAGTTCAACAGTCAAGATGTATATGCATTCACAGGGCTTAATATTTCATGTGGTTTGCCAGAAAGCTTTATTCCACTGAAAGCAAAGGAACAACATAAACGCAAGAGTCATTCCTTTCAATGGGATATATAACCTAGTTGACTCCATAAAATTCTGCACCCAACAGTGAGATCACCTACTACATAAATCATGTTACTCTAGTGAATACTATCAGAAGTGAATACTATCAGAAGTGAAGTAAGAACTTTATTACTCAGGCTGTAAAGACTCCTTTTTTTATGCAGAGCTTGATACCTTATTCTTAATTATTTAAAATATCTGAAGACAGCCTTTACCCATATAGTAGCACCAAGGGAGTTTGCAAAATATGCATTAACTGTATAACATTCAATCATTATCATCAATAGATCAAAACTGTCATCAGTAAAAAGAAACAGCCTGAAACCAGACTCTCCATTCTCACCAACAGCAGTAAAATCTATAGATAGCCTTCTGAAACAACAGTCATATATTCTGTCCTATATAAAGGTAAGAAAGGGGCAGTGCTAGCAACCCACTCCAAACCAGATTAATTACTGAATATTCCTTGGAATGGGCTGCTATGGGTAAAGGAGAAAAAATGTGGAAAGAAATGCATAGGGAATTGGTACCGATGGAAATTCTCCAGAGGGAAAGTTCAATCAGATTAAGTGCATTTTATGCCATGCTATCTTCATAGTATTAATCTTGACTCATTAATGTTTCAAAAGAGATTCCATAAGTCTCCTGTGATATAAACAATCTATAAATCACAAAAAAATATGTATCTGTTCTGTCAATGAAAGTTGTTTGCATTTTTGAATGATTTAAGGGTCCAAGCATAAGCAATGCTGGAGATTTGAAATCAGATTCTTAGATGTGTATTTTACCTGTAAAGGGCCACTATGTGTGATGTGGGGAGACTGATCTGGATCAGTCCCCATTATTGGGAAGATGTGGGATTAACTTCTACACTATTGTCCTAATTAGAAATGCCCTGTTGGTGGTTTTTATTCCACAGGAGAGAAAACATCAGAAAAATACTGTTCTTTTTCTGCCCAGAGGTTGTAGCAGCTTGGTTGAGGAAAATTTCCAATTAGCAAAATGACACAAGAGGAAAACATTAACACTCTCTTTTTACAGCAATACAACCCCAATCTATCCTACACACACAGCTTCTTTCTCTATCTAGAATACACTCCTGGAGATTTGATAATGTGTCCCAGAGTCATATGTGGTTTGTCCCTACATGAAAAAAGGATGCCAGATTTTGGGTAGTTCCCATGTTTTCATAACCACCACACCCTGCCCAACCAAACAACTCCTAGAATACTTGTTCTGGAAGATGCGACATTTTCACTAATGTATTCAAGATCTTTTAATGATTTCACAGTGTACTCAACATCAGTTCCAAAGTCTAGCTGTGTAAAGGACCCCCACTGGGTAAGAAAGAAGGGGCATTTTTATGGCATATGATTACTACTAGCAGTACAGCTAAACTATGTTTTGCAGTTGCTGCTAGCTATAGAAACTGGGTTGGGTTGTACCTCTTGTTTCCTAGGCCCCTTCCGCACGGGCGGAATACGACAGCCTGGGGACAGCAAAAACGCCATCCCCAGGGAGCTGTTCGCACAGGGGGCGCAGCTGCTTTGCAGCCGCGCCGCCTGAGCGGCGCAAAGCTGCCGTTTTCCAACCTCGCTTGCCCAGCAAGGTTTTTGGAAAACGGCGGCTTGGAGCCACTGCCGTGTGAGGGCCGCAGGACAGGTAGCCACTGTCGGAGGGCCGCAGGACAGGTAGGTCTCCCTGACGATGGCGCAGCTCTGCGCCATCGTCCCGGGAGGTTCTGGGACCGTTCATGTGAACGGTCCCAGAGGGGTCGGGTCGGCGTCATCTACTCCGACCCGACCCCTTCCGCCGCCATGCGGAAATGGCCCTAGTCTAACCAAATGCTATAATTGAAGAAGAAATATGCTAAATAAGAGGGTAACATTTTAAGAGTAATTTAAAGGGTAAAGGTAAACTGTAGAGGACCCTTCACTTTAGAAATGTATTTCTGCTAATATTATTCTCATAAATGCACAACCACAATCATCTGTTACTTCCCAGAATACAATGCTTCATTACAGCTCCTAGGAATTTTTAAAAAACCCACCAGCAAAATGCATTCAAAAACCTGGGGAGAGTAGACGTTACATAGAACCAGGCTTTCTCTGTATATAGCACATTTGTAGTAAAGGTTAGAATGTCTGAGACTTTGTGGTGTGTGAAATGTGAAGGGTTGGAGATCACAGGCAAAGGAAAAGCAGACAAAAGTTAACCAAACAGTACATTCTTTTACAAGCAAACACATCAACAATGCAGGAATGAAGGCATCAAACTACTAAGAGCAGTATTATTTTCTTCTCACGCACTTCACGTTATTAAAAAAAATAATTCAGACCTACAAGAAACAAATGCTTCTAAGACAAGCACCAAAATGACTGCCAGCATTGCAATAACTTTTTTAAAATAATAAAATGAAATAATGCTCTCTGATTTTACATGCCTGTATTTGCTATTCCCAAGCTTAGCCTCTAAGCAACCAATTCTTTACCTTAATCCAGTGCTGAGGGTGGGGATAATTACCCCTTGAACTAAGAAGAAATTGGCATTCCTAAACACGCAGGGGGTAATAAAAATGTCAGTGTGGTTTGCTCCATCCCTTGAACAACACTTAGCACCATTTCAATGGAGGCAAAGATAATGCCTAGACTCAAAGGGCTAGACACGGTGTTGACATTGATTTGACTTGATCTATGGACCATTTTAAGCCCACTGATGACTTCTCTCAGCATCTAAATGGATATTACTAAAGTGAAATGTGAAGTTTATTGAAAGCCTCTTTTTTTTATTAAAAATGTATTAATTCTGTGAACAAAAGAAATCCCCAAGATGCTTTCTATTCCTCACACAGCAAATCTTATCTTAAAAGGGCAACATTTTATTAGAGCAACTGCTTGAGGCAATATAATATATTTTACTGACAAAAGGAAATCACTTTGATTAAAGTTCACTTCTTTTTTTAAAAAGCTATTTCAATATTGCTGCTTTTCAGAATGAATTCATTGATACCGATCAAAGCCCTTCCTAGAAATCAAAATTATTATTTCAATTTCTGGTGTAGTAGACCTCTATGTTTGGCCTCCACTTGGATGAAATAACTAAGTGGTTTCTTTCCCGCTCTCCTACCAAATAGTGTAAAGGCATTTTTATAACTTAGAAGGAAGAAATAATCTATGCCAGTAGAGTGTAGAATGGCAGTGTTTTCACAAAGCTGAAATTGCTTGTTTGATGGTCTCTTTGCCATGGCATTTTGCTGCCAATATTAAAGGAAAACATTCCCCTTCTCATGATTTTGCAATCTGATTATATTAGTCAATGGCTATTTCCAAATATATTTATCTCTTAGCAGCAGCAAAATTCACTAAACAAGTACTGGTCAATTTAAAGGAGGGATGGGGGAAAGCCCAATTTTAACTCTTGGCATTAAAAAAAATGCTTTCGAAATTACTTTATATATCACATTGGGGCCAAAAATGATGGGCAAAAGCAAGATGATGTTCATTTTAATTACCGATATTCTTCCTAGTAATGAAAGTTCTAGTTTTGACCATTTTTCTAGATTTTTTTATGTTATTCCAAGTTTTTTCGTAATTATTCTGAAATAATAGTGAATTATGTCTTGTCAAACAAACTCCTAAATATTTCATAATTTTTTCTTTTGTAAATTTGGTTCCTTGTAATATCCTTTCTTGCTGTTTATTTGTCATGTTAAAAAACATAATTTTGGATTTACTTTTGTTTACTTTCAAATTTGATCTTAAACTAATTCATCTAATATCTTTTAAACACATTTATTGAATTTCCAGGATCTTCCAACATCATAACCAAATCGTCAAAAAAAGAGACTAGTGACAGCTATTTAGGCTGAGGAGTGAGGATTCAAACCTCACAGTTTTGCAATTTTTGTGTTAACTGCCCATTCCAAGAATTCTCTTGGACTAGAAGTTCTCAATAGTGCTTGGAATGGTGGAGGATCAAGGCTCAACACTAGTGGTGCCAATCTCCAGGTGGGTGGATATCAACTGGTATTACAACTGATCTCCAGGCAACAGAGGTCAGTTCACCTGGAGAAAATGGCTGCTTTGGAAAGTGGACTCTATGGCATTGTTCTGCATTGAAGTTCTTCCCCCCCACCCCCCCGGCAAATCCCTCCCTCCTCAGGCTCCACCCACAAAATCTCCAAGTATTTGCCCAGCTGAAGCTAGCAACCCTACTTAGCACAGATGTGATACCCTAAAGTCCATCCCCTGAAGGTATAATTTTGTCCAGATAGCTGATCTCCAGCTGATCATTGTGGTACATCTACTCCATAGATCAGCTGCAATTCCAGGAAATCACCAGGCCCCACCTGGAATGGGTAATCCTACATCCAGAACTGTAGTGCCAACCCAATTTACAGCATCCAAGAAAAACAGCAATGCCTTCTTTGTCTGTGTAATTGAACTGTCGGGCCTAGAAACCTATAAAGCAAAATAGAGCTGGATGATAACAGAATAAAATTTCTATGCTGTGTTCAAGGCAAAATCCCTTTCAGACTTTTAATAAATTTTCATGAAACATACACAGCCACAGGCTAAGGGATTTTTCTCTTGCAATAGAATGTAGCTGCCAATTGCATAATGAACATAAATCTATGATAAATAACTTACTTGTAGTCTTGGTAATTTACATTGTCACCAGTAGCTACAAGTAATTCTTAAAGGTGCAGAAGGACCAGTAAAACTCCAGCAACCCTTATTTTCTTTATATCAGCATTGAAATAATATCAACAACTCCTCAGCATTTTTGTGGAGAGACGAAAATATCTGTTGAAGTGCTGCTTTACCACAGAGGTCCTCCTTGAGATAACTATTATTCAAAAGCAGGGTAACAACAGGGAAACAATATTCTGTCTAGGAAGAGATTCTGGGGGGGTTTTAGACAGTCCTAGTGAACATGAAAGATTCCTATCATGGACTACGTTCATCCTAAATCAGTGCAAGAGAGGGGAAAACCATACACACTAATTAGTCAATTCCACACAGCAAAAATAAAACCTATTGAGGATGTTTTAAAAACTGTTTTGGGGAAGAAGTTTGTACAGTTCTCTCCCCCCAAACTTCTTCACAACATTTTACTCCTCTCAACTCAAAAATTTCTAAACTAGTGATCTGTTCCCTCAACGCAGGTTAAACACGTTTCCTGCCAGCTGAGCAAATAAAAGCACGCAGGAAATGCTTTATTTCTCTCACCCAAATGTCTTACTTTCATTTTGCTATTTTGTGTGCTGCAGCAGGTTCTTTGGGATCACTAGGCAAAACAAACTCTGTTCATCTACTTTTTACATGGAAATTGTGCGTGGATGAACTGCAAGCAGAGGAAACGTCTATGGAAAACCTTCACCAAATGGTGGAGGCAGGAGAATCTCTACAGCAGCACATCAAATCCCAGGCGCAACTCTGAAATTGACCAGAGCTCCATTGGCCAGCAAGCAGGAGAAAAGAACCATTTTGGCTGGCAACACTTGCATTCTCCACTTAGGTGGAATCCATATGGGGCAAAAACAGTGCCCCTGAAACAGTAAAAACACCATGCCAGGCATGCTGTTCCCACAGCTGCTGCCTCTGCATTGAGGCAGTGCCATGCTTTTTCCCCACCACTGGGGCGAACATGCTGTTTCCCTGCCTCCCTCAATGAGCGAGGCTTTTGGAAAACTGTGTTTCCCAGCCAATACCATGCAAACAGCACCGGGTTGGAGGAGCCGCTTTCCCTCCCATACTTACCTTCTTTCCCTGCAGAAGTCCACAGGGATGGGGAGGCACGCCCACTCTGCTCTTCATCCCCCAGGGGTCAGAGAGCAGCGTGGCATGCCTCCCTGTCCCCGAGGAGCTCCACAGGGAGAGAAGGTAAGTGTGGGGAAAGAAAATAGAGGCACCTCCATGTGGAGGTGCCACTGCGGGCTTTGGCCGCTCTGGGGCCGCTTGCACCTCGGCATGTGAATGGCCCTGGAGCTCCACCGACATCATATATGCCAGTGGGAAGCCACTGTAGGGGCCCATGTGGAATCCGCCTTAGAGCAAACATAAAATGCCAAAATGCATATTTTAAAAATATCTGCAGAATGTTTTATTTCTGCTGTGTGGAAAGAACCATTGTATTTTTTCAATACATACCAAAGACAAGCTTCTGCCCTAGGCTGTGAAGTGCATAGTTCTTGGCAAGAAAAGAAAACTGACTGCCTGGCAGTAAACACAGAGGAATCTATTCATTTCAAATTGATTTCATTTCTGTCAGGACAAATTGCATTCATTTCTGTCAGGATTGACATATTGAATTGAATGATTAGCAGGATATACCTAAATAAATGATGGCATGACAGACATGGTAAAGCATATCTGGCATGGCAAACATTCATCGCCATATGGTTCCTCTTCCTGTATCAAAATGTATGGTGGAAATAGATCAAAAATCAGTGCTGGTTTTGACGTGTTTTGTTTCCCATACACGAGATGACGATAAGGGACATGGTAAAAGCATAAAATGCTTCAACTGTCTGTCCAACTGTTATAAAATTCTGCAGTATTTATAAAGCACTTTCAATGTTCCGTGTGTCTAAATTATCTTGTAATCTTCACAATAGCCCTGCAAGATAGGCCAGTAATATTATCCTAACAACAGAAAAAGTAGATGTGAGGGTCTGAGGTCATGATGGAATGGCCTACCTAAGGACATCTAGGCTCATTCCGCACATGCAGAATAGTGCAGTTTCAAACTGCTTTCAGTGCTCTTTGAAGCTGTGCGGAATAGCAAAATCCACTTGCAAACAGTTGTGAAAGTGGTTTGAGAACACATTATTTTGCATGTGTGGAAGGGGCCTAGGTCAGACAAGATTTGAAGCAAGGGCCCTCCTGAACTACAGCTTCTTATTTACTCATTTGGTACATTTCCATTCTATCTCATCCTTCATACAATGAGCTCAGGGTAGTATGCTTTGTTTTCCCTTCCTTCATTTTATCCTCGCAAGACCACTGTGACAAGGAATAACTGGCCTAAGGTCACTCAGCATTTTTCATGGCAAAGTAGTAGAAATGTGGGATTTCTAGATTCTAGTCTAACACTCAAACCATTAGCCCTTATTGTGGAATGCTAGAAGTTCTTGTTAAATAATGCCAAATTACAAAGAACTGAGCAGGTTTTTCCGCACAAACAAAAACCAAACATACTACCCTGAGCTCATTGTAGGAAGGATGAGATAGAATGGAAATGTACCAAATGAGTAATTAAGAAGATCTAACAGACCATGGCCACACAGCCCGGAAAACCCACCACAACTAGCAAAAACCAAACACTTTATAATCTGCTTTGAGTCCAAGTGAAAAGGTGAACTATAAATAATGTAAACAAACAAACAAATATTTTGGGGGAATATGAATGGGAGCAAAAGCTTTAAATTTCCAGAAAAACAGCCCTGGCCACGCTAACACTGATGTGCTGCTGATTATAGAGTAAATTGGGTTCTGTTTTCTCAGCAGGCAAATTGGTTTTTGTACCAGATATGATGCACCTAATATAATATGAGCTTAACAAATTAGCATGAGATCATTTTTAACCTCACACACTTAATTTGAAAAGTGGACATAAGTACCTGGCTTAGCTATCATCATCACTGCCATAGAATATAGGAAGAGAGTTAGCGGATTATATCCAAACTAACTGAGGCCATGAACTATCATGCAGAAACAACACTATTTGAATAATGGTATCTGTGTTAGAGGCTATATAGACAATCAAGTGAAGCACACGTTGCACATTTGGCCTCCTGAAAAATCTCCCTTTGATCCACTTTGTCTGCTTTGATTCATTTCCCATCAAATGCTGCTTGACAGCACATGGCCTGACCAATTGAAGTTAGTGTGCTGATGCTCCATTTGTCTCACTCTGTCATTTCATGCTTTCATCCGGTTCATTTGTTCAACAGTTGGTCAAAAGAATTACATTCTTAAAGCAAAACCCATGACTTCTTATACAGCTGTTGCAAGTTTGCAATAATATGACCTGTGGCATGGGAGCATGAATGTTTAACACCTGAGCCTTTTCCTAATCATGACTCCGTCTAGCACAATTTCCTCACAGGGGCTTAAGTTAGATATTTCTCTCATCTTTTGCCAAATACGTCTTGCAGGCATCAGCAGTTCACTTTTCTGTCCTCTTTTGTTGTATTAGGTTGTTGCCTAGAGTGAACCTCCACAGCCAGTGACAGTAAACCTCTGAATACCAGTGCTAAGAGGCAACATCAAGAGGAGTTCTTGGCTTCTATGCCCTATTTTTGGTCATCCATAGCAACTGGTTGGCCACTATGTGAGATGAGATGCTAGACTGAATAGCCACTGGCCTGGTCAGGCAGGGCTCATCCTATGCTATTCTGAAGCCAATGTTTCTCTTCTTAGCAAAGAATCTGCCACTGGAGAAAGACTCTATCATATAGCTAAACATTCCTTATTTAGTAGAAAGGAACCTTTGGAGGTGTGACAGCTTGGGGTGGCACTTACATATTTGCCAGGGGCAACCTCCTTATACCTCAGTGCTACTGTCCTCATGATGATAGAACAGTGGTGGCGAAGCTATGGCACTCCATATGTTCATGAACTACAATTCCCATCAGCCCCTGCCATCATGGCCAATTGGCTAATGGGAATTGTAGTCCTAATGGGAATTGTAGTCCATGAACATCTGGAGTGCCTTAGCTTCGCCACCAGGAGACCGCCCACTAACTTCCTTTCTTCCCCATGCTGGTTTCACTTCTGTTCTAGCCTTTGACCTGAGCGCGTGGTCAATGGCATCCTGCCACAGTGGGGCTTTCCCACTGTAGCATTCCCCTTACCCGCACACACGTGATGGCACGTTAGTTGTGCCCACTTGTCATAGGGAAAGTAATCTCTTTAGACTAGGGTTTCTTTCTATCTACCTTTTTCCTGGAACAAAGCTGTGAACTGGAGATGCTTGAATAAATGTAAGTTTTACCTTTTACATTTATCTCTTGGGAAGTTTCTATAAACTGCACTCACACACACTACTGGGCAGATCTATGACTCTGAACTAAATCTAACAACTTGAGCCCCATCCTCTTCCCACTAAGGTGACAAGAAAAAAAGGGGTCTGGAAAAAACAAGAAATTTCTCCACTCTTAGGCATTCTTATTTATATCCGGTATGTTCAGAAGTACTTAATCTGTACTACCCACGATTGTGAACAGGATCATCATAACTCCATAGCCTTCTCCAGTGCCACTCCTATTGCCCTCTCAAACGTAACTCTATTGATACATAGAACTGGAGCATTGCTCATGTAATGCAGAATGGCAATCAGATATTAATGCGTTGACTGAAATCTGAAGCTAGTAAAATGTAAGATGGTAAACAAATGCATATCTTGAAAATAATATTAGAAGGCCTTTATCTTTAGGGTCATTCACTTTTTCACACTGGTGATTTGGTCATATTCTGGTCAATGAATATTAACAGGTTCATGCCTTTGATTCTACTGAACTAGGTAGTAAAGTGAGTTTCAGCTATGAAGCTACATAAAATCCAAGGTGAACTGTTAGCTTAATGGCTTTCCTCCATCTCTTATCAAAGCACCTTCAAAACATTAATATTTTCATACCCAGGAATTTTTATACCATAATGTTACTTATTATTCATTTCAATTGCTCTCTGTTCTGACGTTTATGCCCCAAATCAAAGGCTCATTCCGCACACGCAAAATAATGCACTTTCAAGCTGCTTTCACAACTGTTTTTGCCATTCCGCACAGCTTCAAAGAGCCCTGAAAGCAGCTTGAAAGTGCATTATTCTGCGTGTGCGGAATGAGCCAAAGAAATATTACAGGTCACATGCTGATACTTTCAGTTTGGTTCTAGCATAAATGTCCTGACTGTACTGGGGATTATCCACATCTACAGTCAGAGCAACTAGTACATTATTTTTATAATTTGTTGGTGTTACAGAAACTGGAACTATTGACGAATTTTATGAAGTTACCTTTAAAAAAACAATTGCATCCTAGGTTGTGGTTAATAATTTCATGGTCTCCCCAGAAATATACTTTGCATTCTTTATCGCACTTCTTTAAAGCAGAGGCATTAAGGATTTCACAAAATAATGCAGCTTTCTCTGTGCTTCTGTGTTTTTATCTACAAACACAATTTGAGAGATAACAGCTCAGTTTGTTCTTGTAGAGATGGATTGAACATTTCTGAAGAGTTTTTAACAGTTCTGGTTAAAGCAAAGCTGTTACCCTGAACTAAATTTATTCAATAACAAAACACAATTCTAACAGAGATTCAAAGTGAAACTCACTAATAGATAATTTACACAAGGATTATCTGTGGCTTCAGTTACAGAAATTGTAAATTAGACTTTGAGTGCCTCTAAAGAATCTAAACTGAGAGAGCTCTAATGCTCTGCAAGTGTGGTAGGGGTGATTCGAGAGAAAGGTGTTTATTTGAATCAGCTGAATCCAAAAAGAACAAAAAGAAACAGCTTTTAAGCAAAATGAAGTTGCAACAGAAAATACAATCCACCTAAACTGCAGTTCCTACCATATCACACAGGGAGAGGGGATGTATGCTTAATTTTTCCACTAATCCAAGTAGCTTTTTGGTGTGTGTGCCATCAAGTCACAGCTGACTTATGGGGGGGGGGGGCTGAAAAAAATTGGGTTCAGGTTTTTTATGCTGAATATTTTCAGCAATACCCAAATAAAGCCAATGGATGTTGACTTTATTCAGATTTACCAATAATTTCTGAGTCAAAAGTACCTGAACCCAAAATACCAATATTTGTTATCGGTGCTGAAGCCTACTGGAAGGTCTGGTATGAGATTCAAGGAAATCAGATCCAAGTATGTGAATCTCACTCCTTTACATTTACCCGATCTCCCCGAATTAATTAGATTACACTACTTGTTGGACAACCCTGATCCTTCTCTCTGTATGACAGTGGCAGACTTTCTCCTGGAAATTACTAAATGCCAGTCGATTTCCTTCGTCCTAACACGTATATCCTGTATTGTATATGCTTTTTAATCTGTTTTTATTATTGTTGTACTGCTGTCGATGCCAATAAAGGCTTGCTTCTCAGGTCTGGTATGGATTAGTGGTGGGAAAGGGGTGAGCTAATTCTTCTGCTGTGCAAATTTCCTAGTTGAATTATAGCATTTATTTAAAATATGTCCCTGCCCATTCTACTTACTCAGGGCAATAGATGTCAACAATAGATCTCAAGACATATTAAAATATTTAACATTATATGCATTGTACAATAAAATAATATACTAAAGCTATATTAAAGTAAATCCCTAAAGCAAAGGTACAAATACAACAAATACAACAACAAATACAAAAACAAGTACAAATACAACAACAAAGCAATACAGTGTGTACTGTGTGTGCTGGCACAGACAAGCAACAATTCGTAAGGTAATTTTCATTGTTAGCCACATATAAAACCAGCAATTTACAATTTACATTTAGCCTCTACTTGTTGATAGCATAACTAATTATTGTCTTAACTAAAAATGAAACATGGTGTTCTATTTCCTTCAATGTTCTGAAACAATTATAAATATGAACAACATTAATTATATATTATAATTTAACAATCCATAACAAAGTTTACACCACAATATAATATTTATTAAACTTGTATACCGCCCTCCCCCGAAGGGCTCAGGGCGGTTCACAGCAAGCAATCAAAACAAACAGGTGAATAAATAAACAAATACTGTACATTTAGTACTGGTCCGCATTAAAATACAGCGCTCAAATTATAATATACCATTTCAAAAACAACAGATGGCGTCTAACAGCTAAAACTCCTCTGGGGGGGCAGCAGGGCCCCAGTTGTTAAAGGGGGGGGACGTACATCAGCGGCTGGCCTCCCCAAAAGCCCAGTGGAATAGCTCAGTCTTATAGGCCCTGCGGAACTCATTAAGGTCCCGCAGGGCCCGGACAGCTGGAGGGAGAGCGTTCCACCAGGCAGGGGGCAGGGCCGTAAAAGCCCTGGCCTGAGTGGAAGCCAGCCGCATCATGGAGGGGCCGAGGACCACCATCAGATTGGCCTCTGCCAAATGCAGAGGCCAAATTAGGACATATGGGGCCAGACGGTCCCATAGGTACAAGAGTCCCAGACCGCGTAAGGCCTTAAAGATTAGGGTCCTCAGGGTCCTTGAAAACAATTCGGAACTCAACTGGGAGCCAGTGCAGGCGGCACAGCACAGGTAAGATGTGATCTCTGATGGCACCTCCTGTGAGCAAGCGAGCCGCCGCATGCTGGACCAGTTTCAATTTCCGAATCAAACGCAAGGGAAGGCCCGCGTAAAGTGAGTTGCAATAGTCTAATCTGGAGGTGACTGTTACATGGATCACAGTGGCTAGATCTGCCTGGGAGAGGAAGGGGGCCAGTCGCCTGGCCTTTCGGAGATGGAATAACGCAACCCGGGTTACATGGGCCACCTGGGTCTCCATTGAGAGAGACGAATTCAGGTGGACCCCCAGGCTACAAACGGAAGGAGTCAGTGCCAATGAGACCCCCTCCCACACCGGCAGCTGAAAGTCCCCCACCCCCTCAACACGGCCCAGCCAAAGGATCTCTGTCTTCGCTGGATTCAGTTTTAACCTGCTCTGCTTCAACCAACCAGCGACTGCCTCCAAACAATGCTGTAGAGCTGCAGGGACGGCAGCCACTCCCCCCTCCATCAACAGAATTAGCTGAGTGTCATCAGCATATTGATGGCACGCCAGCCCAAAGCTCCGTACCAGCTGAGCAAGGGGTCGCATATAGATGTTGAATAACAGCGGGGACAACAGCACCCCCTGAGGCACACCGCAATGAAGCGGGCACCTCCAGGAGGCTTGGTCCCCACACCACACTTGCTGACTCCGGTTCTGAAGAAACGAGGCAATTCATTGAAGGACAGTGCCCTGCACCCCGGAAGCAGCCAGGCGGTGGGTCAAAAGATCATGATCAACCACATCAAATGCTGCGGTAAGATCTAATAATACCAGCAGCGCCGATCCGCCTCGGTTGATCTGCATATGGAGCGTATCTGTGACGGCAATGAGAACCATCTCTGTCCCATGCCCAGCACGGAAGCCAGACTGGAAGGGATCATAAACCAATGAGTCCTCCAGAAAGCCCTGAAGCTGCTCCAACACCACTCTCTCAATTACCTCCCCCAGAAACGAAAGATTTGAGACAGGGCAGTAATTGGCCAGATCACCAGGATCTAACGATGATCTCTTTAAGAGTGGACGGACCACTACCTCCTTCAACCCACATGGAAAAACTCCTTGCTCAAGGGAGCTATTGATGATGTGCAACAGGTGGGGTCGCACCTCCGCCCGGCATGCTTTAATAAGCCAGGAGGGGCACAGATCCAGAGGACAGGTAGTAGGTCTAACAGCAGCCAGGACCCTGTCGACACTGGCTTCAGAGAGCAGGGAAAACTGGGCCAAACACAGGCCAGAAGATGGCAAGGGAGCCTCCAGTAATAATATGAAGTCTTACTCACCATCAGAGGTGGAGCTTCCACGGGGCGGTCTGGGGACAAACACCCTGGGCAGCTGCTGTTCACATCTTGTGGGGGGTTAGAAATTGCCCCCCACTCTTCAATCCTGAGCTAGGCTAGCACCCCTCCTGAGGACAGTTGGTGCAGGGATGCAGTTGGTGCAGTTGGTGCAGAGGACAGTTCCTGCCCATCTTCTGGCTCCCTGGGCCACAGAGGGCCAGGCAGAGCCGCCCCCACCCCCTTGGAACCCTCTCCAACCCCTAGCCACCCCTAGCCATCCCTTCTTATCTCCCTCACTCCTAGCCATCCCTTGCCACCTTCTCCAATCACTACTCAACCCTTGCCTCCCTCTCCCCAACCCTAGTAGCTCAGCTGGCATTTTTCTTAGAACTCAGGTTTTGCCCCGGGCTCCATTTTATCTAGCTGTGTCTCTGCTCACCATAACACAACAACAGAAAAACTGAAAGTCTCTCCAACTGACAAATCCACATGTGTGCCATACTTAACATCAGCAGCTAAAACTCTACCTATTGTATTGGGAGCATTGCCGACTTCTTTAAATATTTACAATCTAGTCTATAGAAAACAGGAAAAAGTCGCCTCTGAATTCAGTCCTCCAGGAATTGTTCAGTTCCAAAATTAATCTATTTTCTTGTAATTTCTTTTGTTATGTTGAAATGATTGTACCTGTCTGTGTGAACTTCTTTTAAAATGAAAAACTGGATGTCTTTTTCAGTGTGACCTTTCTCAATAAAGTGTTGAACGTATGGGGAATCAAGATATTTATGTTTAATGCATGATCCGTGCTCCGATATGCACAATTTAATGGGTCTTATTGTTTGCCCCACATATAATAACTTGCATTTGCATATGATTATATATACCACTTGTTTACTGTTGCAATTAAAAGAGTGTGCAATGGTCTTTTAAATTTAGGTTGTTCCCATTCAAATGCCTTAGCTTCATATGCCAGATGGCACACTGAATGTGAACCACAGTTATAAAAGCCAACTACCTGGCTGTTCTCCAGTTTCTTATGAATTATATCTGCATGAATCAATTTAACTTTTAGAGATCCAGTCTTCTTATATCCAGTTAAAGGCAGATCCTTACAACTAGGTATAATTGAAATAATATGTGAATTTTTCTTTAATGATGTTATTGATTTTAAATGCTAAAGGATTATATTTACTAGACAAAGAAAATCTTGTATTGGCATTTTTGGTCTTGTCCTTTAATAACTCATTTCTATATCTATTTTCCGATTTCCTCAGTGCTTCTGCCAAGACATTTGCAGGATATCCTCTTTATAAACTGTTCATACATCTTCCCTGCATCTCTGTGGAAATTCTGAATCTCTGAAGAGTTGTGTTTTAAATGCAAAAACTGTCCATAAGGAATATTTCTAATTAGATGCTTAGGGTGAGATGATTTAAAATGTAAAAAGAAAAAATAAAAGAATTTCTGTCAGTGGATTTAGTATAGATATATCTTTTGTATAGTTCAATATGATTAAGAAAAGGATTCTTGGAACTGTCAGAGATTACAGTAGCTTCCCAAGCAGCCATGACAGGGTAGGCAACGGATGGTGCTACTGAGCTGCCCATGGAGGTGGCATTTTCAGTCACGGAAATCATTATATGAAGGGGAAAGAGTTAAAAAATCCTTCCTCAGCATGCAGTTTAAATGCAGATCTCACTTCCCCATGGCATGGCTTCTTTCCAGGATGAAATTACTTGCTGGGCATTCCAGTCACAGAACTCTTATGATCAATGCGATTTGGACCTTATACTCACTGTAAGACATCTAAGGGCAACTGCAAATACAACTATTTCAGAAGAAAGTCACACAAAATCTCTGGCCCAATAAATTTCATCTGGACTGTCACTTTAAATCAAGACCCTTGTCATTTATTTACTTTTAGAAGGAATAAGGTGTTTTATGGCCCTTTCATACGGCAAAAAAACACTAGCATTTATTGAGGTTTAGCAGTTCTGTAATATGTTGCATTTCTTCTATAACTGTCTTCAAAACATCGTAGGGGAGCCACGAACATGCCTGTTGTTAAAATGAGTTGTTAATTATATTTCTTTCTTAACTGGACACATCTCTCTTCCTCTGCCCTTGAGATCATGAATATTATCTAATTACTTTAACATGATCATATATTAACTTATGAGTACATTAAGATTTGTTGGGGATCCCCAAGGAGATGTTAATCTACTGTACTTCATTTATTTCTCAACATGTTCAGGAAGTGGGTCATTTTCCATTTTACACATTGAATGTGAAATATTAATTTGGCTAAGATCTGACTGCATATGATCAAGCCCATCACATTTCTTCACTTATATTTGGCCTTGAAAATTGGATTGTGTTGCAGTAAAGATGTCCGGACCTGGACAGTCTCAGGCAAACCAGCTCTTGTCAGATCTCAGAAGCTGAGCAGGGTCAGCCCTGGCTAGTATTTGGATGGGGCAACTCCAAAGACTACCAAGGTCACTATGCAGAGGCAGGCAATGGCAAACCACCTCTGAATGTTTCTTATCTTAAGAACTCTACAAGGTTGTCATAAGTCCGCTGTGACTTGATGGCACACGCACACAAAATCTAAGCATACTCCAGTCAGCACTGCGGGAGAAGATTGTGCAAGGATTTCTGTTTCTTTTCTTTGACCTTATTCCTTCTGTTAAGCTGTCCTAGCAATCATTGCCTTTCGATAATTCTACAGTTCATGTGTGCCTGGTGATTAAGGGGCATTTGCTAGATTAATGATTTTGTAACCATTTATATTGGCAGGGCTGGCATCTGGGTGATGGAAGTTCAGTGTAATGGTTGCAAGATATATGTAACCACCTGCTATATGTAATGGAACTTTCCTTCCTCTTGATCTTTATGGCTTAACATGTTTGCAGATAAGTAGGCTGACCCTGGCAGGTTGCTCTCAGGGGAAAAGAGGATGTCTGTTGCCCTGTGGTGGTGGACAAGCCAGGCTGTATCTTTCCCTATCGCCAACCTTGGGGTGCCTAAGCTCCAAAATAACGCTTTTCACACATTCTTTGGGAAACTGGGGTGGGGGGAGATACTCTCTGGGGATAAAGGGGACTAGCAAAGTCAGGTCTGGCAGAACTGGCTTTCTCAAGCTGGGTACTTTGTTGCCTTTCAATAAATGCTAATGATCAAGAATCCAGAGTCCGAGACCTAACACCTGCACATGAACATAATGAAAATTTAGAACATACTATTTCAAGATGGGAAGATATTCATTAGATTAGATGACTTTTTAAGAATAAAAAGTATATATCATCCTGCTTTTACTGCATTTTGCCTTTTCAAATTAGTTTCTGAACTGTTTATTCTGTAATTTACTAAATCTTATTATGTATGCATCAAGATTGATAACAGACTTACTAAATTTAGATATTGGTGACCTTAGAGCTACTAAGTTCATGATTATCATTTTAGGTACCACTGCTCTGTATCTCATTTATATATCTTGTCTTAGACAGTTTGGTATTTGCATTTTTAAAAAATTCTGTAAGCCTACTCCTATTGCATGGAATATTGGATGCTGTCTGCTATCTGATTGCATTGTTTTTACATTAAGCAATCCACCTTTAGTCTCAGCAAGGAATAAAGCAAAGGAATAAATACATGCAAATTTAACCTCTATGACTATCAAACTGTAAGCATAAGTTTAGGGACCCTCTTCAAAAAAACTTTGAATTTTAAAAAATCTTGTAACAAAACATTTCATTTGGGTTGAATTCAGAACTGATCATCCACTTATTTTTTCATTTCTTTATGTTTCCCCAAACTGTTTTTTAGGATTTGGAGACCCTCAGGAACAGTATGGGTTGTATGTAGGCCGCTAGGTCTAGAACCACCTGCCAGAAGACTTGGTTGCCCACAACGCTCACTACAGTACCTGGGGGGAGGGGTGTAGATGGATGCAAATCTTAATTCTGGACTTCAATACTAATTGGGGGGAGGGCTCTGCTCATCCTATTCCTCTCCGCTCCACTCCCTAATCAAGTATGCATAGCAATGAACAATTCCTTTCCTGAAGCCTGTGCCATTTCAATATGGATAACAAAAGCCACAATCTTGGACAGCCACACCTGCTCTCTAGTTCGCAGAGGATACACAAATGCTAATCTGCCTCAGCATAACCAGCTTTCCTGAATTCTTTCTTCCCTAGCCAATCCAATCTATTACCAGAGGACCATTTAACCTTACTTTGAATTGGAATGCCCTGAGTTGTAAATTCATCAACTCTGCCTAAAACTTAATTGGACTCTCCCTTGCTCTGACTCATTTCAGCCAATTTCCACTGTATTGTTCTCTCCTGAGAATGTCCAGAAAGATTGCCTCTCTTAGCATCACTAGAGGGCCAAATTTTCCAATATCTAGGTCTCCCAAATAGTTCCTGCACTGCCTTTAGTTCAGTTCCATTGTGCCTGACATTGCCCCTTCCCTCTGCATCCTATGCAGGCATTGAATCCTGCCCAGTGGTGGTATTCAAATAATTTAACAACTGGTTGTTTACAAACACCATTTTAACAACCAGTTCTGTCGAAGTGGTGCGAACCTGCTGAATCCCACCACTGATCCTGCCTCCTCGGACCTTTCTTCTGGAACTGGTAGATATAACCTTCCTTGCAACAACCTATTCACATCTATCCTTTACCTCTATCTATATCCTAGGCTCTTTGAAACTCTGTATGTGTGTGAATATATGTTTACCAAACTGCATGTGTACCTATTCTGCTTTCCTATGGCTCTCTAAATGAGAAAACCCCTGTAAAACATAGGTAGAAAAGATCCTCGTTACCCCTCCTCTCTCAGCACAAAGTCTGTCCCTGCTAATTCACCAACCTAAAACAGGACAGACCCCACTAATTCAGATAATTTTAAAGGCTCTGGGATGTCCTTTTCCCAAGACAAAGGAGATTCTAAAATTGGTGAAACATGCTCTCTTGCTCTTTGTATTCCAGTTGCATTCTCTTATAGCGGGTTGTAAACCTTTACACGAAAGCAGTTCTCATCTATATATATAAAAAGCTAACCGTGTATGTGTTGATGACAGGGTACCTCAGTAACTGCTGGGCCAATTCCTCTGAAAATTCCCAGCCACTATAGTCAGTCAGGCGAGAGTGTTTTCAGATGTTCACATACCTGAAATTTCATACCTGGCCCAGGTAAAAACGCCTTTTTCCTGGTGCTCCCTGGTGAAGGACAGGGAGGGGCCTGTGTGTAACTGTCACTCTTAGAATGTTCGTGCCCTTAGAATGTTCACTCAGATGGCCAAAGATGAGCAGTGGAAACAGCACATAGGCAGTAACTCGAGTGGAAGTGAAACACATACACACACATACACACGAGGGAGAGGGGAGGAGGAGGAGAAGAAGAGGAAGAGGAGGAGGAGGAGTTTGGATTTATATCCCCCCTTTCTCTCCTGTAGGAGACTCAAAGGGGCTGACAATCTCCTTGCCCTTCCCCCCTCACAACAAACACCCTGTGAGGTAGGTGGGACTGAGAGAGCTCCGAGAAGCTGTGACTAGCCCAAGGTCACCCAGCTGGTGTGTGTGGGAGTGTACAGGCTACTCTTACTCTCCCAGATCCGCCCCCACCGCTCAGCCGGCAGAACGGAGAATCAAACCCCGTTCCTTCAGCCTAGATCCACGAGCCCTTAACCCCCACTGCCACTGAGAGGGAGGGGTGGCATCAGAGATGGGATCCAGCAGTTTCTCACAGGTTCCCGAGAGTAGGTTACTAATTATTTGTGTGTGCCGAGAGGGGGTTACTAATTGGTGATTTTATCACGTGATTTTTGCCTTTGTTACACCCCTTCTCTCAGAAGTAGCACGCAGAACTTGAAGCAGTCTAGCAGGAGGTGCACCAGCGTGCGTGGCAGCCTGCGCCTGCGTGCATTCGTTTCCCACCCAAGGACCGGCACAGCGGCTGCATCCTTGCCACAGCCCTGCCCAGTAATGCCCCGCCCCTGGAATGGCCGGCCACGCCCCCGTTGTGCCCCGCCCAGCCCCATTGGCGCTACGCCACAGTTTGAATCCCGCCACCATGGGAACCTGTTACTAAAATTTTTGGATCCCACCACTGGGTGGCATGCAAGGGAAGAGAGGGAGGGAGAGGAAAGGGACAGTGGGGGAGGCATACAAGGGAAGAGAAGTGAGAGAGGGGAGACAGTGAGCTGTGGCATGCAAGGGAGGGGAGGCAGGGGCCCTACATCTTGATATGACCCACCCACCCTAGCGGAGGGAAAGGGAAGGGAGGGAGGGGGAGGGGTGGCATGCAAGGGAAGAGAAGTGAGGGAGGGAAGAGAGTGAGGGGTGGCATGCAAGGGAGGGGAGGCAGGGGCCCAGCATCTTGATATGACCCACCCACCCTAGCGGAGGGAAAGGGAAGGGAGGGAGGGGGAGGGGTGGCATGCAAGGGAAGAGAAGTGGGGGAGGGAAGAGAGTGAGGGGCGACTTGCAAGGGACGGGAGGGAGGGGCCAGGCACCCTAGATTCCCTGAATACTGCAGTTACAGTTAAGAAAACCAGGCACGCATTACTCAGGAGTAAGCTCAGTACAGCAACCATGACATACTTTGAATGGCTGCGTCGCACCCGTCAGAGGGTTTCCTCAGAAGCGACACCCATTGCCACCAACCAAACTTACTCCCAGGTAAAGGATCATGACCAGCCAGCCTAGATGTGTGGGAGGGGTGCCTTTCCATTCCCCCCCCCCCAAGGAATGCGGGCACACACATCACTGACATCGCACAGTATCAGGCTGCATGTTTGCATGAGCATGTACTGCTGGCCTCTGCAATTGATTTGCTGCTACTGTTCCTTTTCCATTTCACCACAATAAGCCACAGCAACGCGTGGCTGGGCCACGCTAGTTAAAGGAATGAAAGATATCCCAACCTGTTTCCCTGGTCTCATGTTACAAAGATTTTTTTTCTGTCCTGGAAACAGAATTTAAACTATGAAGAGCCCCAGAAATGAAGCTATCAGTGAAGCAACACAGAGAAAATCCTATGAAATGAAGCTTTAAAAGAAGTCTGGAGCAAATCTTTTGCCATTTTTCCTGGATCTTGGAAAAACTAAGCTGCAACCACCAGCAAGCTACCAATCTACCTGCTGCAGGCTCTTGCTCAATAGACTCTGGGTAGGACGATGACCACGAGGCCTGTCCAATATAAATCTTTAATAAAAAATTGATTATATGTCAAAATTATGTGTCAGCTGGAAGAAATGGATACAAAGGCAATGAACACAAATGAACAGAAAATGTCAGATTCTGCTGTGTCAGTATTGCTCACGTGGTACAAGAGTAAAGGTGGCAGATTTATTTATGATCAGCATGTTGGAGCACAAATAAATTTATGATCATCATGCTTGGAGCATGCATGAATTTCCAGGTGCTCCTCATAATCTTAAATAAATGCATATACACGTGTGCACAAAGGATTTCAGAAATGTAACAATGTTTTGTAATTCAAGTAACAGCAATGAAGATAAATTATAAGGAAACAGCTTGCTGCAAAAGCCTATTGTAGGATCAGATGATTCACAGAAGTCATGGATCAAAATATTGCACATCCAATTTGTTGTGATTTTCCATCTACAAAGGAAGGTGGATTCAGATTCAGGCTTTCTGCTATTTCAAATGAACCACTGTAGCAAATCCCTTCACTCTTCTAACTATTTGTGGCAGGCTCAGGCAGCTTCATAACAATGCTGGGCAGGTTTTCCCTCCTTTGCTATTGACTAAGTTGCTTTGATGGTAACGTATGAGGTGTTTAAAGCTTATTTGCTCAGCTTTAGGAACTCCAGAAAGGTGGTGAGCCTTTTTCCCTATAACAAATCACACTTTTCAAGGCACCAGAGGACTAAGGCAAATTTAATGAACAGAATTAAAATTTATTAAACAAACTAGATCAGGGATCAGGAGATATTTCAAATGGATGGGAATCAGGCAAGAGATAACTATATACAAATATCACTTTGGGCACAGGCAATTCTTAATTAATTTCTGTATAGGTTTCTTCAGTTGCGTAGATGTTCCTAGAGGTTCTTCACTTTAAGATGGTTCAGTTTTTACTTTAAAATGGTCCAGTTAAATGTTACTGGCTCCAATTCCCTTTTTATGTTCCTCCCTTGTTTTCCAAGAACATCATTGCTCCTCATCCTGCAGAGAGAGCCTGCTGTGGAGGGGGTGAGGTGAAGTAGTCCAGCTCTGCTGATGGAAATGTCTTCCATCAATGGAGATCTGCTATGCTGGGGACAGGTAAAGGCTTCCTGGAATGATTTCTGGATCTTTTAAGATCGGGAATTAATTGTTGGGAATTTAGCAGAGCCAGCCTGTCAGCTTAAATTTTTGTTTCAAATCCCCCCATTCCCCAGGAAACAACATTTCTCTCAGTCATTCTTTGTCCTGCAACTGATCAGGCAAGATATCATCACGGCCAATCACAGCCTTTCTTGGAGAGGAAGGACATTTTAAACTGCACTCTCTTGTTATGGTCATGTGGATCCATGGCTGTGCTGTGCTTGTTATTCCTCATTTTTGGGGGGAAGATGGATTCTGTCTGGACTTGATAGCCTTCCCTTCATCCCAAGGGAGAGTTAGTATTTGGGGTGGGGGGAGGTGACATTTGCTCCAGAAACTGGGGGCCATTTTGGTGCCTTTTCCACTATGCAGAAGGGTGTTAAAATGGGACTTCTTTGTTCAGTTCTTTTGAAACTTGATGAATCTTTAGAAGAGAAAGGGGACTGGGTTTCCTAATATTGTAATTCCATTTGGTTAAAAAAAGGCTCCTCCGGAAAATTCTGCTATTTACTACACACAGGAAACAATGAGAAGACATCTGACCCAATCTCAATGAAAACAGAAAAGGAGCTTGATGAGTTTTCAAGATACAATATTTTTAATTTCTTTGTGTTTCTCTGGCACAAAACCCGGAAGTTCAAACTGCAGGGGGGTGGGTGGACCAGCATGGGGAGCTGGACCAGGGAGTTCTCAGGGTTGCAGCGGATATTAGTCAGCTCCCATCCAGGGTTTAGGGCTGGTTGCACAGCATACCAGCCCTCGGACATACACCGCCTATTGGATGGCGTATGTCCTTTAAGCCCTATGGGGTGTCCGGCAGCGGTGGAGTTTCAGGGCTTTTCCAAGCTCCCTGAACTGCCAGAAAGCCATATTGGAGGCAGTGGGGCAGCGCCGCAGTGGCACCACGTTCCGCCTCCTCCAGGTTGGATGGGGTTGTAAATCTATATGTCTTCTATGAAAACATAATTCATGTTTTCCTTCCAAACTCCATCAGAAGTCTGACACCTCTATGAGTCAAACACTATTCAAAAATTCCAGGCTCTCTCATTTGCCTACATTCAAACTAGTTTGAATTTGTAAGCTCATAATAAAAACCTCTCACTTAGCATTTGGAATCACACGAAAAAGAGTTACAAGCTTAGTAATGGAAACATTTCTTTCTGGAAGAAACACAAATAAGCCATTTACTATTTTATTATCAAATTAATGAAAAGTGTTTTGACTAATAGTATAAAGGATAGAATATAAAAATAGCCAGAACAAGTTACGTGTTCAGGCAGCTGTATCTTTTATAATTGGATGAATGGAGCAGATTTTATTTAATGTCCTGTACTAATTGGATTTCCTTGTCATAATACACTACACTTTTATGTATATCAGGCCCTATTCACACTATACAAGTTACTGTGGTGATATCTCTTACCAGCCAAGCTCAGGTTTTCTGTAGTCCGATGTTCACATTGCAGCAGTAACATGATAAGGAACACAAGTAGCTCTTAATTTACATGGACTTCTGAAGCAAGCTTCTATCTCTGATTCTTCCAATGCTTCTCTTCATTTTTTTTTAGGGGCAACATCTTCCCATGCTATAACAATCTAACAGATGTGCCATTTAGTGATTACACTGAAAAGATAGAAGGAGCCAAGTAAATTTGGCGGCTCATAATATACAAGAATAAAAAAGGCAGATGGTATGATGAGCCACTGATGAAAACAGGAGGCAAGAGAAGACAAAACACATGGGAGAAATGAAGATTGACATGTATGTAGCCTGGCTTTCACAGTAGGAAAATTGGTATGACAAACTGAAGTGGGAAATTCTTTTTTTTAAAAAAAAACCTCTGTTTTTTAAGTGACTATCTGGTTGCATTCACAAAAACTTTTTTAAAAACATACGTTATAAGAAGATGAAGTCACTGAAATATATACAATATGGGAGCAAAGCTAGAATTCTCACAGTTGCAAAGCAGGGAATGATTTTTCCTAATTCTCCCTTCTTGAAAAGGACCTTCAGCTACCCCCACCCCCAAGCTATTCCTGGGTCCCTCCATTCCCCAGGGGAGATGTATCTTGGGCTGCTGAAGGAGGGGGGATCAGCAAAAATCACCGCTTTCCTTACAGAGAATTTCTAGGCAGGATTCAAGCTATTTTATCTATATTATATTATACAGTGTCACAATAAAGTATCAGATAGCATGCAAACCTCCCTTTTAACCCTATGGGGAAGTTTTTGGCATTTTCAGTTTTACGCCTGCAGACAGTGATGTAGGTATAGATTTTTAATGGAGTGGATTCAGTGACTGGGGGCTTTCCAGCTGTTCCATTCCATGCATTGTTTCAAGCAAGCCGGACATGTAATGGGAGAGGTTTGAACCTGAGAACCCCCCCCCCCTTACATATGTCCCTGCTTCAGGGGGTGCATTTTTTAAGACAGCAACATTCAACTTGCAGGATGGATTTGGGAGACTCTTCTGATGAAACTTACCCAAAACCTTTGCACTATTTTCAGAAAACCAAACAAAACCAAGCAGATACAGTACCAACAGAAAGGAAAATCACCAGAGTTTGGGAAACAATATTCAAATATTAAAAATGTACCATCTGGCAATTAACAATCTGTAAGGAAACACCCCAAAAACAGCAAACACAGGAAAAAGCAAAGGCAGGAATTCAACTGTGGGGAACCTTAGCAAAAAAAAGTCATCAAACAACAGCAAAACACCAAGCAAAACAAGAACAGAAGCAGCAGCAAATGCAAGAACACCCAGATTTTTTTAGGGTGGGGGGAGCTAGGGAATATTTAACTAGAAGCTTAAACATTCTCCCCACAAATCTTACCATTTCTGGGGTGGGGGCTCCAGTAACAAAATTGGACCCAATAGATTCTGCAGCTTATACTGTTCTCCCTGCGCTGTCCACTAGGTTGGCTTCCCTGACATTTCGGCTGGCATAGCTAGGTTCACTTTGCCATCAGCGGCAGAGGAACACTTCCAGCTCAATAGTTGTCATTTCTGACCAAGCCATGAGACATCCCTAGCCATTGACTGGGCAGTGCAGAACCACTTGGCTTGTCACAGTGACATTTCTGTCAGAGGGAATTTCTATGGAGAATTCTATTACATCAAAATGCGGAACTGATGTAGGTATTTCACCAAAAATCCGTGAAAATTATTTGGACTTCTGCTGAGCAGTTTTTACAATAGAGATACTGCATTCAGATTTGAAAGTTTAATGTGTTCTCACATTATGTTCTCACATATTAAGGACTTGGTTAGGGTTACATCATCAGTTGTCTTGCACTAAAATATATTATTATTATTATTATTATTATTATTAATAATAATTTATTTATTTAATTTGATAAACCGCCCTATCCCCAAAGGGCTCTTAAACCCAACCTCTCATTAAAGGGTGAATGTGAGTCAGAGGTGAAATAATATGACAGCAGAATACATAATCTCCAAAGTTAAGACTTCTTTGCACACCTCAGAGAGAGTGGCCAACAGGGGTGAAAAAGAATGTCATGTCCCTTGGGAAGCTGACGCTTTTCATGACATGAATGTATACAGCATCACATGATTAATAACATCACATTAAGCCCCTATTAACGGGTCAGGACAGTTGGCAACCCTAACCATAGGTTAGATCTTAAAAATAACAATTATTATTTATAATAATAGGTGTTCACGGTTTTAGGAGAACCACACAATTGTCCAAGAAAATAAACAGAGGTGTTTTCCCCATGGACAAAATATCCTGGGATAGACCCGAGATCACATATCCCGGGGTGTTTTTATCCCAGTTTCTCCTTTCGCACAGCTGCCCATCAGTGTATTAATGCCAGGAGGAAGAACTCCAGTGAATTATGCACAAGCCCCCGTTTATTTTCATTTTCCACATGAACATTTACGTAGTTTGCGTATGTTTACGAAGTTTACATAGATTCTGTTTTTCCGATGTTCTGATTGGCTGCAGCAAAGGGGCAGGGAGAGCAGGTGGTGAAGTCAGAAAAATAAACCGGGCTGTTTCCCGCGGTGTTTGCATGGGAGCGGGAGCGGCACGGGCTTTTTCAAAAGAACCACCAATTTCATCGGTTTTTGAAAGCTGTGGGATAAGGCAAATCTCACTGGGAGGGCCCGATTCAGGCCCAGAAGCCATGGCCAAACCGGGATGGTTCACTTCCTTATCCCAGGATATATTGGCTGTGGGGAAACGCCAGAATTACTTAGAATCAGAGAACAGAATCACAGAGTTGGAAGGGATCATACAGGCTATCTAGTCCAACCCACTCCTCATTGCAGGATTAGCCTAAAGCATCTCTGATGAGTGCTCGTCCAGACCCTGCTTGAAGACTGCCGAAGAAGAACTCACCATCTACCTAGGCAGCTGATTCCACTGTTGAACCGCTCCTACTGTAAAAAGAAAATCTTCCTAATGCCCAATGCGTTTCTTTGCACCTGTAATTTCTGTCCATTATTGTGAGCCCTATCCTCAGCTGCCAACAGAACCACCCTGCCCTGTAGGCATCAAAAATAGAATTAAAGTTGTATAGAGGTTAGAATAATGTATTTGAACTGTAGAGCCTTTGTTTAAGATTTTGTTTGCATCATGAAGGTCACTGGGCCTGCAATCCTTAGAACAAGTTTCTGAGAGTAAACAAGAATGAATAACTTCTGGGGATGCCTGCTTAGGATAGCTTTCTGGATAACGTTTACCTAGCATTCTCTTTCAGCTTTACCTGCCCTTATAAATTTATTGTAAGCATAAATAGGGTGCATGTAGGGGGGAAGCATGCGACCCAGAGCTTCTTGGCAGAACATTGAGATAGCAATGTGGAAAATGCATGAGAATACCCTGATTACATGCATAAGTTTCTTACTTGAATTTACAGCCTATAAGAAGTTTACTAAGCTCCAGAAATCTCTGACCCTCCCTTTCACCTGGGAAAATACATTTCTACAGATTATGGCGACATGCTGGCTTAATCACTACAGCACAGAAGTCCCTGGAGAAGTGATAGTATGGGCACCCAGCCGAGCTCTCTTGATGCTGGCTACAGGAAATGAAGAAGTCACACAATGAGCTTGTTTAGTGTGATCCCCTGGGGCATCAAGCGAAAACAGTGGGTATGTACAATTCTTAACAAAATGTATCTAATATAAACACTTTGCTTACAGCAGGACCATACACCTAAGGTAACTATAAGGAGTTCCTCACTGGCATGTATATGCATTTAAAGCCAAATAAATGTTGGAAAGGATGTGATAATGATACACTGGAACAGGGAGTATATATTTTATAGATTAGGAATGTCAGGTTTAATGCAAGCCTTTGATGTCTCATTCCCATGCCTCTGTCTGACAGTAATGTAATTAAAAATTGCAGCAAGACAGTAAAACCGTGGTTTTATAGTGGTGGCAAATAAATTTCTTTTAAAGGCCAAATATATTGCCGAGCAGTTCAGTTCAGCAAAACAAGTTGGGCTTACATCATAGTTAAGAATTTGGCAATATCTTCTTTCCTGGTAAAGTGTTAACATAAGCAGAATAGGAGCACTTGAGATCTTGATGGTAAAACTCAAAAATTAAGTGATAGTGTTGAAATGGCCATTAATATTTTAACAACATTTCATCTCAGTCAAAAATGTTAATTACCCATGGTGTCTTTTTAAGCTGTGCTGTGGCTGGAAGCTATATGTAATCTCAGGTAAGAATACTGACAAATTCTTACACAATAGAGATTCTGCCTCCATTACAATTTGAGTTGTCCTTATTGTGGAACAGACCATGCATTCTCCTTTTTGCCATTTTCTGGTGTTTTGTACTTGGTTTTACTTGAAGAGGTAATAATGACAATGCATTTAGATTTGTATTATTATAATAGCAATACAGATAATTGCACACATATAGCCAAATGTGCATTGGAACAACATTCTCATAAAATTTACATATATTCACAGTGGGTCACTGGAAGGATGCACAATGGAATACTTAAGGAACCAGAATAATTGGATAAGTATGGAAGAGAATAAGTAATACTCATCAAACCCAATTCTCAAATATTTATTGAGGCTACACTACACAATACCTTTTTTTTGGCAAGTCAATTCCAGGACCCCTGCCTCACCTGGACTAGGGGTGTGCAAAAAATGGGGGGGGGGTATTTTTTTAAAACTCCGGTATATTGGATCTGGGAAATATTGGTACTACTGATATATTCCCGAATTTCAATTTTGGTTTTTCATGTTTCTGAATTTTTCAAATCCATTATTCCCTATGGGGAAAATTCCTGCATAGCTGAAGGAAAGGTTGCTTTCAAAGGCACTGGCACCAAAAAAAATTGCAGTGGAGTTGCTGGTACCTGTTCTTTAAATAACCCCCCAAATTCCAACAGTTTCAATTATATGGGCCCCTGAACAGAGTGCCCCCAGCCATCCTCCATTATTTCCCGAAAAGCACCATCCTCCAAGTTGCACCCAGGCCAAAAGCCATGCCTGCAGGCAACAGTCATTGGTCAGATTCCTCCCATGGAAGAACAAACAACAAGTCCTAACAAACCATGGTAGAGCCCAGTAATCCCAGTAGAACTAGAAGTTAATGAGTCAAGACAAACAGAATCTAAATCAAACCAGAAAATCTCTCCAGTGGAATCTCAAGGGGGGGGGGAGAACTTTTGTAAGCCCAACAGAACCAATGACAATGTACAGAAGCCCAGAAGAACCCAGGGCCACTGTGGCATTTCGAGCTCGACTAATGTCACTGGACATCTGCAGCAGAACAAATCCAAGCAGGGGGAGGATTTTGCAAGTACAATACTAAGAAAAACCCTCCCCCTCAAAAAACTTGAGAAATCAACACTGTGCGAAGTTCTTCACCAAATTGGGATAAATAGCTTCCTCAGCCCATTATATCTGGGCTATGCAGAAACTACCTTTGACTGCCCACTTATCCGTTGCACCTGGTTAGCTTAGCCTTTGACTCCATCCAGTCAAATGAGGACTTTGCAAAAGGGCAGATAAATCATATCCATGAGGATCCATGTTTTCCAAGCAGGTTTTTGTGCCACTGTGGCGCCACAGAGTGTGGGATGCATGATTGTTGTGTTCAGGCATGTGGCCAGGGGCTTCAGCTGTGGTGAATTTGCCCCAGGCTCCATTTTCCCTAGCTATGCCTCTGCCATGCTGGTTCTTTCACATCACTTCCTATCTGGTTCTTTTAACTGGAGATGCTGGGACTTTCTGCATTAACAGGACAGTGCTTAGAACCCCACCTAGTGGCGTATTTGCCTAGGGACAAGGGGTACCCCTTGCCCCCGGGCGCCACTCTCCTGGTCATGTGGGGGGCGCAAAATTGCCTCCCCACGTGACCAGGAAGACGGCAGTGGGGGTGTCGAACTGGGCACCCCTAACCCCACCTATGTCGATGACACATGGGCGGGGTCAAGGGCCCTCGAAGATGACGAGGCAGCAGGACTTCCTCCTGCTGTTGTCTCCGAGCACCCTCAACCCGCCCATGTCATCATCAACATGGACATGGGCCGGGTCGAGGGTGCCTGACTCCACCCCCCAAGGGGGGGCACCCAGAGACAATGTGTCTCTGGGCGCCATTTACCCCTGGTACGCCTCTGACCCCACCTCAAGGTTTTTTTCATGTTGCCCACTTAGTATCTGTTAGCTGTGGTAGTTCTATGGTTCCTTTCATCTTCCACATGAACTTTCAGAATTTTTGTGGGGTAGTGGCTTATAGGTAATTAGATGTGCCAATTGGGGCTTTAGGTGGTCACAACAGTAAATGGCCAATGCAGATTTGATGTTAGAGTTTGGATGTGCAGATTCATAGAAATTAGTTTAGGTTCTGGAGTGGAATCTTGCTTGGGGAACTTGCTAGAGTATATTCTGAACTTGTTTATAATGCTACCAGACAAATGTGGTTGTTTTTGCAGCATTTCTTGTATCTGTCTAAGGGAGACACTATGCAAGGCACCAGACACTATGCAAGGCACCCATGAGCAGAATGCAGACATGACTGTGCACTTGACTGCCAGAATTTCGTCAATAATGTCTGAAGCAGTTTATACTTGCTCTCCCTGAACACACAATGGATGCAAACACACTGGTCTGAAATGCTGGACATTTCTTAGAAAATAAGTCTTCTTGTCTATTTGAAGTTTCACTGAATACTACTGCTGCTCCTCTTGATCATGGGCAAACAATTGAGGTATTGATTTCTACAATAGAAATCAATAGAAATAGAAAATAGAATAATAATTAAAAGGCAATGCATTGCCACTAGAAAAGTCACCATCATTAATTAGGAAAACTTTTGCAGCATGGGAGATTTCATTTTACCAGAGTTCAAAAGGGAACAGCAAACTTGGAAAGATTACATGTATAATTACATACATGTAATCATCATTATTTTCAAATTCTTCCACAATTAATCTCTTCCACAATTCAATTCTTCCACAATTCACCACAAGATTGTGTACCCCACATGCTCACAGCTTGGTGAACAGTGAAAACAAAAATCTAGTACTTCGGATGTACTCAGAGCGTCAAGAAAAGATTAAAAAACAGATTCTGCCAATAAAACAGCTAAGTTCTCTGACAAGAATTATGCAAGTTAAGTGTGTTTTGCATACATTATTCTAATTCCGTGACACAAAAGCAAACACCTTTATGAAACATGCTTCCATCACAGGGGCTAAAAACAGGAGAGAAGAAAAGCAAGGCAAGGTAAGGTAAGGCGGTAAGAGTCCAGAGTCACCAGGTGGATTAGTACTATAGTTAGCCCATGGGTGAGACAAAACAGATATCATTGGCTGTTTTCAGGGCCTCAGTTGATTCACTATGAACATCTCTCCCACATTACTTGACAAACCAAAAGCTTGGAGTGTTTTTCCAGCGCTGGTGCAGTTACATGGGAGCTTAAATAGTCCTCCTGTGTCCTAGCTCCATACAGCAGTCTGCTCAGAGTTGGAGACCATGGTCTGTTACACAATTTCACCTACAAAGGTGATGGAATGCCTTGTGCTACTTTAGGATTCAGCATGGTAGCAGAGAAGTGTTTCCAGAGGCTATACAGATGGTTTGGTGACGGAGACATTATAGACTGATGAAATACAGAAGTGGTCTCCATGTGAAAGTGGGATGAAGGTGCTGCTTTTTGAGCAAGAGCCTGCCAGTAGGGTTGCCAACAACCGGAGAAAAATATCCTGTCCCTTTAACAGAGGCTAAATTAGAAGTTATTAACTAGGCGATGTCAGTTACCTCCACCCCATGAAAAGCATTAGCAGCCCATTTCTACACTGTAAGTATCTATAGAGGGTGGCTTCTTAAATTATTTCTTCTTTGGGTCAATTGAGGCATTTTCCCAGGCTCTGGATCCTCCTTCAAATCCTCCTCACAGCCCATGACAAATTCCTCAAGAATAGAAATGTAGCTGAGCCTTTTCTGGCTTCTGAGACTCTACCCTCCTTTTTGGTGATCATCTTTACCTCCATCAGGGCTGGGACCACTGTTGTCTTCCAAACAGGCTATGTTGGGGATTGTGAGACCTGCATGGATAACCTTTTATTAGTAAAAGGTTGAGTGAGGTCAGGTTGAGTGAAAAAGATGATGAATCCAACCCATTTAGGGTTGCCAATCTCCATGTGAAGCTTGATTATCTCCTGGAACTACAACTGATCTTCAGACTACCAAGACCCCAAACATCCCTCAAACCCCTCCCCCCCAAAAAAATATCTCCAGGAATTTTTCAACCCATAGTTGGTAACCCTAAACCCACTGAGTTTATTCTTGAGACTATATACTTAAAATGATTGCTAATAAAGAGTTTCAATGTGTACTGTCTTCGTTTTTGAAACAGGCCAGTAAACATAATTTCTTCTGGTTTTGCACTGTCAGGAAATTGCAGCCATGTGGAGTTACCAGGAATGATGAGCACAGCCATTAAAAGAGATCGTAACATGGCAATTTAAATTCCTAGAGGGCTGCAAATCTCAGTTCTGTTACTCCTCAGAAGTGGTCAAACAGCTTATTTCAACTTGAAAACAAAACAAATTGAGATATTAAATATTCTCTTGCTGTGAACAACTTGACTTATCGGCCCAAAGGGAACAGAAAAGGAAATATCCTCTTTTATCTCTGTCACTTTGATCGTTATTTCTTCATTGCCAACAACAATTCCTTAGAGCACCATAGAACTGGAGATAAAATCTCTAAAACGAGATATTATGAGATGAGGCGACAATACCTGGGCAAGCTCACCCCACACCTTAATTTTTAAAATTTTCTGGACTGCAGTGAGCCCCAGGCTTTGGCAGTGAATTAAAATTCTCAATCAAGCTCATAACCCATTAAGAATTTGATTGTGTAGCTTTACTGCGACATGAGAGGAGCAGCATTTTAACAGACATAGCTGCCTCACACCATTGGTTAAAGAAGGTCAGTACTGACCACTCTTATTGGTAACATTTTTGCCCCTGCAAACATTTTCTGCAGGGTCTTCTACATCCTCAGCTACCTGATCTTTTAAAACAGAGGTACCAGGAATTGAAACTGGGGCTTTCTGCATGTAAAACGTTTTCTTTGCCACTGAGTTATAATTCTTCCCTTTAAGTATCCTTTAACTTAACAGAATATAAAATACAAGAACTAAATGCTTTACATAGCATACAATGGATCCAATCCTGAGAAAGTTAGCCAAAGTTAAGACCTCTTGAAACCAACACTTGTGATTAAAGTTCCATTAATTTCAGTTTTGAATTAATTTCCTCTGGCTCGGTACCTATATGTTCAGATAGCAGTCATATAACAATGCACTAATTCTCCTTTTAATGGGGTGCTGTGTGGTTTCCGGGCTGTATGGCTGTGTTCTAGCAGCATTCTCTCTTGACGTTTCGCCTGCATCTGTGGCTGGCATCTTCAGAGGATCTGATAGTAGGAATGGAAAGCAAGTGGAGTATATATACTGTGAGGTCAAAAGGTGAGACCCTCTGAATAGAGTAGCCTGGTATGTGAGTCACAAAGAAGTCTGTAGCCTGGGAGTAACAATGAAGATAGCAAGGTCAATAGGTGAATGCATCTGAATAGAAGTATCCTGGTCTTTGTTTCCTTTGATTGCTATTGCCTATAGTTGTCCTGTGTTTGTGTGGAGCTGATCTTTTGACCTCACAGTATATATACTCCAGTTGCTTTCCATTCCTTCTATCAGATCTTCTGAAGATGCTAGCCACAGATGCAGGCGAAATGTCAGGAGAGAATGCTGCTAGAACACGGCCATACAGCCCGGAAACCACACAGCACCCCAGTGATTCCAGCCATGAAAGCCCTCTCCTTTTAATGTTCTCAAGTCCTTGATCCTAACTCTCTAACACAGGGATTATTTACTTTTGTTAGTTCATCTCTTTGTATACAGCAAAAATGCATTTATTTTAACAATTTCTCTGTAAGGCTCACTATTAGACTTAACCATGGAAGTTTGTTTGATGTTTGTTATTAATTCCAAAACAGACTGTTAATTATTGTTTTATATGGTATATTTTGTTATTGTGGTTTTGTTATCACAGTTTTGTTTCATGATTGTTATTTGCCATTGGTTGCAATGCCCCCTTTGTGCCTACATCTTCATAGTCTTTCATTCAAAGTGGGAAAAAAATCAGGGTACCCACAGCACTCCCCAAGAACATCCCCACTTTCATATTTCAAACAGCAAGATTAAAGGAATTTCACTTTTGGAAGCAATGAAAGTACCCATGATTAAAGTCGATGTAAGGATTGATAGGAAGGATTCCTAATGTACAGTAGCACAGACAGCAACATGAAGTTAGGGAATTTGGCACTGTAAGCACTTAGCTTGAAGCAGAGGCGTAGCAAGGGGGGAAAGCACCCGGTGCACTGGTGCATCCTTTGCACCCCATCCTGCCCTGGAACGCCCCCACCATGCCCCCAGAACATCCCTGCCATGCCCACAGAACGCCCTCACCACACCCCTACAGGGTGTGTCACACACACTCCCATTAACACCACACCCCTACAGGGTGTGTCACACACACACTCCCACACTCCCATTAAACCTCCTGGAGGGAGGTTTTTGGTAAACAGCGCATTCCCGGCGGCGCGGTGCAAACTGCACCGCCGAGAATGTGCTGTTTTCCCCGTCCCTCTCCCACTCACCTCGTCGCCTCCGTCGCCCTGCTGGTCTCCTAAGACCCTCCCTCACTGTCCTCCGACCTCTGGAGGTCGGAGGGCAGCGTGGGCGGGTCTTAGGAGGCCAGCAGGGCGATGGAAGCGACGAGGTGAGTGGGAGAGGGTGAGCCGGCCTCTTTGGGGGCCGCTCGCACGCTCTCGTGCAAATGGCCCCCACCCCTCCACAGGCAGAATTCCTGCCGGTGGGGAAGCGCCCTTTCCGCACTGCGGAAAGAGCCATTAATAATGAAAAAATCTACTAACCATGAGCCTGTTTTACAGAGAGGATGATAATATTACCTAGTAGAGTTGTGATCGGACTGCTGGCAGTAGGCAGGAGTTGTACAGGGTGGGGATGAGCAAAATAAAGGCTCATTCCGCACATGCAGAATAATGCACTTTCAAACTGCTTTCAATGCTCTTTGAAGCTGTGTGGAATAGCAAAATCCACTTGCAAACAGTTGTGAAAGTGGTTTGAAAATGCATTATTCTGCGTGTGCGGAAGGGGCCAAACTGATGCTTCTACATTTTATCACATGTATTATCACATTGGTGCAGTGCTCTAGGGTTTCACAAAAGCTCTGGCCACACTACTACCTAGATGAGTCCGTGGCCAAACCTGAATGTGAATCCAGATTGCATAGATCAGTATTTAATGTGTTTTGCACAAACTGAGGAAGCCTCCTTATTTCTTACTATGCCAATGTGTCCCACATGCTGCATTATGAAATAACTACCATAGACAGAAATTAGAATTCGCCCTAGCGAGAAAGACAGTGTCTCTGTTCACATATTACAGTCAGCTCAAGCATGCCTTGCATGTACTTTCATATATTTACTTTTAGGAGAAACCAAATATGCCTTCACTTTACAAATGAAACTAGTGATCTATACCTGAATACATGTTGGATATGAATCACCAATTGAACAGTATATTAAAATTACTCAGCTCTTGTAATAAAGAAAAATCAAGTGTACATTCTGCAGAGGTTGTACATGCATTCATTGTAATGTGAACAGGGCTACAGAGAGAACTGTTAGGATATTTTTTAAAAACTACTTTTTGGCATATATTGGACTCAGAAATGCACCATGATATGTACAAACAGATGAACATTAAGCCTTTGCTAAGGAATGCATCTTGTCTTAAAATATCGTACAGAATTGATTTGGTGGTCATTCCTCCACCAGTCTCTGTGATGGCTACAATGCTTTCTTGTTTCTATTGCTCATGCCTTACTTCCAAAGGCCTCCACTTGCTTACAAAAGCAAAGTTGGCCAGTTGAGAGCTCATAAATGGTCCTTCAGTATGAAAGCATCTAAGAGCCCTGTCTGTATATTTGTTATAATTATCTTCTTGACAACAACAGCACTCTGATATGAGGGCTAGGGCGGGCGCTTGTCAAAGTTGCTCAGAGAGAGCTTTGCCTTACAGGAAGCCAGTGCCAATTTAAAAAGTGACAGTTCTCTTCATATTTCTGTAACAAGCTTGTTCCCCATCCCCTGCTTCCATTTTCCTCTCCACTCATTCCAGATAATTGAAAAATTAATTGAACTTATTAAAAATGAAATATCTGGGTTAGGGGGTCAGGAATTATGGTATTCTGGGTAAGTGAAAATTATAGCACCCGAGAACGTTTAAAAATAGTAACAGCTACATCTTTTCCATCATTAGGTCCCAATAGTAGTTGGGAGAAGTTTTCCTTTTGATATCCAATATTTCTTTCCTTTTAGTCTATCCGTTCTGAGTGTTCCTTTCCTGCTTCCCAATATTCCTTACACAACTTTCCCCATGCTTATGCAGAAGCAGAAGATGAGGGTGTTGATGCAGTATCAGGACATAGTTCTCTCTCAAATCATGATAGAAGCTTCTTAGCCATCAGTCTTGTACTGTCCTGCCTGTGCCATAATACAGAAGGTTTCTAATTTTCAGCATACTTAAATTATGGACAATAACCAAAGAATGAACAAAGTAATGTACACTAACAACTCCTTCCTCTGAAAATGTTGGGGCAATTTCTTTAAAAACCTGCAGTGTTTTATTTGAACCATTCCCACACTAGTTATATGCCTCGAGTTCTAGGCTTTTGGGAAGCAGGGGCTTTCCCCCCTGCTTCCGCACATTATTGCAGTACATTTGTGCACCCTTGGTATTTCCCCTGCTTTTCTCTGATCTTTCTCAAACCTGATTTCTACCAAAGTTTTGCGGAAGATCACAGTAAAGCCTGCATGGGGGCTGTGTAGTTAGGAAAATTTGAATTCTCTGACCCACATGATAGTCATTTTCCCTGGCCCTCCCCCCAAGACAGCCTTTCCCTCCCCCTGACAATGAGGGCTTTTTTTTTTTAAATCACCCCTAGAAATTGCCATATCAATACACCATTTTAACAATAGGCGTAGCAGGTTCTCTGGATTCTCATCTTTCATTTTTTAAAATTAAGTCTCTATCCCTTTCCCTTCCAGAAATATAAGGAAAAGGGGGGTCTATTCCAGCATTAACTCCCTCTCTAGGCACTAAGTGCACTCCTTTTATTTTTAAAAAAGCTGTAGATGGAGTATGCATCATCACAGCTGACAGCTTTAACAAATGCCTTTAAATTCAAGCAAATGTGAAAGTGTGGCTTTCACATTCAGTTATGTCAGGAGGTTTTCTCTCGATCTTTCTGCCGGACAGTCTTAACACCTGACCACAGTGAGCTCATCTCCAACCAGCCTTCTGTATGTAAATCAACCTAAGGTTTCTCTCGGTCATGTCTTATTCAAGGACATAATATGCAGTACAATGATTCCATAGTCATATCAGCGTTGGTGGTTAGGTGGGCTTATATTGTCGCCAGCTGACCACAATAGACGTTTCAGGCAGAATTCCTTGCAAAATTCACAACAGTCTTGGAACCCCTTGCCAAAAACTATTGAAGGCAAATTGAACTACTGAAGGCAAATTGCAAGTCATTACTTTTTACAATAGTGGCATAAAGATCTCAAACAAATTAAATTTAATACTGGCAATATAAGGCACTTCTTAACTTAACCAAACACTTTATAGCATAACTTTTTCTTTTCTAAACAATATTATTCTTACATTCTGCCTTAGCTTATGACCTATTTTATGGCTTATGGTTTTATTTCCTAATCTATAGCTTATCTTTAATTCTCTTACTTAACACTTATCAAATAATGCTTAAAACTTATATATGCCTATTAATTTCTATTCAAAAAAGGTGGCTTCTCACAGGAACAGATAAAATGCACCATTAATTATCCATGAATCTCAATTCAAGTGCTAATGAATAGAAGACATCAATCCACCCACACACCAAGATCACCAGCAGCAAAGACCTCATTGCACGTAAACAGCAACACCAAACCACCCACAGAAAGGGCAACATTTCTGCACACTTGGGGGACTCTAAGCAGAAAGATGTGATTTTTCATTAACCAAGAAAGTAAAAAAATCCTCCAAAACCTGGCGTTATGGAGGATTGGGAGGGCTCTGGGGGTTCTTGCTCAGGGTAGGAGTGCCTAATTTCCTGCTGCTAGCTTTAAAAATGCGCCCCTGACAGGCACATGCAGGCCAAAATGTGAAAAAAATCAGATGAATCCAAATATTTTCGGATATCCGAATATATTCGGGCATACCGAATCTGGTATTTGGGCTTATTCGGGCATACAGATCCTTTTATGCCAAGGTACCCTTCCTGCCAAATTTTAGACACAAAGAATGTGTCTAAAGCCCAAATCCAAATTTTACTGAATATATAAGGTATTGACCAAGCCTAGGTATTCCTTATATCTTCAGTTATGTTTTGGGATGGAAGTTCCTCACACTGATAGTATTACTCCTGAAAAGTGATGCAGGCAGGGAATAACTGACCTTGACAATTGGAAGTACCTTTGCCTTTTCCTTGGAACATTTAACTTGCAGATACAGTCAATTACCTTATGGTAATGCTTGCTTCAAGGATTTTATTGCTTGGCTTCTTTGGAATAAAATACATACATTAGCCTAATTTAGGAGTGCTGTGTTTGAAGTTCCAGTGTGCTCTTTCTCTGTACAGAAATACTGCTATCTTAAATGTTCATTCCAATTGCAATTCACTTCAATACCTCCTTCTGTTTGAAAAAAAAAGTAAATGTAGTCAATTTCTGTATTTAAAAATGAATGGCTACTCTTTAATCACATCACTTTGGAATAGAGTGCATTCATACAGAAAATGAATCATGAACAGCAGAGGAAGTGCTTGCTGCTTGTGAACTCATTTTAATCTTTTATTCCACAAACTGTGCAAGGCTACTAGGATACAGACACTGGGTGCAAGGCAGATATTTTGAGAACACTGGTTGTAACATTGTATAGCTTTGGGGAATTCTTTCCTCATTGATTATTCTTTTTGGGTAACCCTACACATCTGTCACAGATGTGCACATTGGAGAGAAATGCAGAATTGCTTTAAAGTGTTTACATTAGAGCCAGTCGTGCTTCTGGAATGGTTCTAGGACACAAGTCATTGGACTGGATTCCAGAGTGTTCTATGGTGCTCACACTGGCCTTGGATAGACTTTTGAGCCTCACTACAGGATGTGAGAATGTACCGTTAGAACTCATGGTACACCACCTTACTTGCTAAAAACAGGAATATTAGAGCATGTTTTATTGTCATAATAATGGGATACTGAAGCAATTGTAAAAATATAATACAAGCTGTAGACATTTACATACTTACAAATATGTTCCTTACTTTCTTCCCAGTGGGGACACAACATCATTCGTCTATCTTCATTTTATCTTCATTTTATCTTCACAACAACAATCCAGTAGGGTTGTCAAATCCCCCTTGTCTCTGACAGGGATTGCAGGAGTCAACTCCCTGGGGAAGACAGGGACCTCAGTGGGGTATAGCGCCATAGACTCCACCCTCCAAAGCATCCAATGTAACCAGGGGGACTGAAAAAACAGTCTGAAGATAAACTGTAACTCTGGATCCTAGATAGAGCATCCCTACAGGTTAGGCTGAAGAAGGGGTAGTGACTGGTCTTAGGCTTCCATCCCACACATTCTCCTGAACTGCTTGTTATACCAAGAACTCCGATCCAGTCTGTTATCCCAAGCCATAGACTCTATGATTGATTATACTGAATCAGATAAAGTAGTTATGCTTTTAAATTGTCAGGATTTTCATTGTTGCCTTATAGTGGGAAAGTTTTTGTCAGAAGTTTGTAAACTGAATGTATGACAAACGTGAAGTTTTTTACTATTCACTTTTTAACTGGAACTGTATTTTTATACTATCGTGTATATGCCAATAAAGGCTTATTGAATTGACTGGTCCTCAGCCACCCACTGAACTTCTATGGCAGAGTGAGGATTTGAATTTGGATCTCTCAGCTCATAATTTCTCCACTATATGATCTGTGCCATTATCCACATGCATAAAATTTTGCTTGTTTTCAGTTCATTTTAGCTTTTGTTATCACGTGCAGTCATTTTATTTTATTTTTTAGTGCTTTCAACAGGAAACACATTTGAGACTTCTCACCGTTTTCTGCTCAGTTTGGATGAATTCTTTCACAATTAGCCAAGGTACCCTTCCTGCCAAATTTTAGACACAAAGAATGTGTTCCTGTTTTGTAGCCAATTTAATTTCTCACTTGCATAGAAAATGCAGGAAAGCATTTGGCAATCACAGCAAAAAAAGGTAGTGGGCTTGAACAAGATCTAACAAAAATAATGAGGTTTTGGGATTTTAAACAAATAAACTGATACAAGTCTGCTCATTCATATATGAAGAATGTTTGGAAGAGGTTTGTTTTAATACAAAGGAAATGTTCAGGCAAAGGGAGCTAAACCCTGACCCTCCTAGTGTCTTAAAGTACTTTACTCTGATGCCTGCGTGGCTTTCTTCCCAGAGCAATTTTAATACTATAAAGTGTGGGCTTAAGTTTGGGGAGAGAAGAGACATCTGTGGGGATTGACTCTATTATTGACTCTACCCTCCAAAGCAGCCATTTTCTCCAGGTGAAATTATCTATGTAGTCTAAAAATCAACCCTGGGAAATCTCCAGACCCCACCTGGAAGCTGGCAACCCCAGAAAGACAGCTTTTTATCATTTCCCCACATGCTCCATTCTGGTCCAAAAATAGACACACCTGATTCAGATGTGAACACAGAGACACTCAAATACATATTCATGGGTCCCTTCCACCACATTTAGTATGTAGCAGTGGAAAGTTTTGTCAAGCCACAGCTGACTTATGGTGACCCTGTAGGGTTTCCAAGGCAAGAGACATCCAGAGGTGGTTTTCCATTTCCCACCTCTGCATGGATTGATAGAGTTCTGAGACAACTGTAAGTGGCCCAAGGTAACCCAGCAGATTTCCTGTAGAGGACTAGGGAATCTAACTCTGTTCTTTAGATTAGAATCTAGGACAACCTGTCTTAATTATATTTATTTATTTTTAATTTTTACCACACTGAAAGCTGCTTACAAAATAATAAAAGAATATTGCAATAACTCAGGATAACTCAATCCCTCTAATGAAAGAAACTTCCAACAACAGCTGTTTAGCTAAACAAAATTAGGAACATAAGACGAGCCTTGTTGGATCAGACCATTGTCCATCTAGTCCTGGATCCTGTCTTATGCAGTGGCCAACAAGTTCCTCTGGAGGTCCAACCACAGGGCATAAAGGCTGAGGCATTCCCCTGATGTTACCTTCTAGCACTGGTATTTAGAGCTTTATTGCCTGTGAGTGTAGAGTTACCTTTAGTCACCATGGCTAGTAGCCACAAATAGATCTTAGATTTTCTTTTCAACCTGATGTCAAAAGAGCAGGAAACAATAAGAGAAAGAGAGGGGTGGGAGAGAGAAAGAGATTAATTAAGGGACCAAAAACAATCAATCTGGAAGGAAAAAGCCTTATCATCATATGACACTATAAGCCTGTGTTGTGGTAAAATATTAGGCTAATTTAGTTTCGGTCAGAGAGCATCAAGGGACAATGAGCTCTGTTGGGCAAGTACCTTCTACTTTCCACCTTTCATTGAACACATAAACATGAAGCTGCCTTATGCTGAGTCATGCCACCAATCTATCAGCATTGCTTACTCTGACTGTTGGCAGCAGTTCAGGGTCTGAGGCAGGGGTCTTTCACATCACCTACAACCAGCGGTGGGATTCAGCAAGTAACACTTCGGCAGAACCGGTTGTTGAAGTGGTGCTTGTAAACAACCAATTGTTAAATTATTTGAATCCCACCACCGGAACTGGTTGTTAAATTATTTGAATTCCACCATTGCCTACAACCTGATTAGATATTTTGGGAATTGACTTTGGGACTTTCTGTGTGCAACGTATATACTCTACCACTGAGTCATAGCTCTTTCCCTTATTCTATTCTGGTTTGTCTCTGAAAAGACTCCAGAAGATTCAAAGCCCCATAAACTGCATGATTTTCCTGTAACATAAAAGCACATGGTCCCTAAAGGAAAATTGGAGAAGAAAGGGGGTTTATTTAAGGTGCTATTACCTTTCTTTTCTCCACAAATGGACTCCTAGTAGCTATTGCTATATATTTGGAATATGGTCAGAAGCTTCTATCAAATGTCAAGAAAAGTGTCAAGAAAATGTCAAGACAAGTGAATTGATTTACAAATATATTTGATATGTTCATTACTGCCCAATTTACTTTCTGTGAATGAGTGTGGGGTTCTTTTATTAAAAAAAAGAAAAGAATTACAAAACACACAGATCAGGCACAGATCAGGGACAGGGCTGTGATTAGAGAGGTTTCCATTTCCCCATCTTATTTTTTGAAGATTTGTTGCTTTATGAATTTATTTCTCCTAATTGGTTCCACTGGACAACACTTCACTGAAGAGGACACATGTGACTAAGACACAGAGCTCAGCTAATGATGCCATTACTTCCCCCTAAATCTATACAGGCTTCCAATTAACACCACTTACATGAGAAAGATATTCACAAATGTCTGCCAGCTACTGTCCATCACCTAGGCAAAAAGCAATAGTTTATTTTGCTTTTCACTTTTAAGCATAGAAATATTGAAATATCTATATCTATATCTATATCTATATCTATATCTATATCTATCTATCTATCTATCTATCTATCTATCTATCTATCTATCTATCTATCTATTTATTTATTTTATTTATTATTTAAACTTTTATACCGCCCTTTCCTAGATAGAGAGAGAGAGAGAGAGAGAGAGAGAGAGAGATAGATATAGATATAGATATAGATATAGATAGATATAGATATATATAGATATAGATATTTCAATATTTCTATGCTTAAATATATATATACACATCTGGTCTTTTGCCAAGGAGCTCAATGACTGGCCCAAGGACACTCAGTAATGTCTCCACTGGATGACTAGAGACTAGAACAGGAATTTCTACATCCCAGTGGAACACCCTAACCACTACACTATGCTCACTGTTCACCATTGCAGATGATAAACTCCAAGAGCAGTTGGTAGCCAAGAAGCAGAGATTTCTGGCCACTGGTACCAAAAAAGGAAGACTGTTAGGTAAGGTTGATGTTCTTCAGATGGTAGCTGGAGATCTCTAGGGACTACAAGTGATCTCCAAGCAACACAGAAAATGGCCTGGAGAAAATGGTCGCTTTGGAAAGTGGACTATATGCTAGCATGCTTCGCTGAAGTGCCTCCCTTCTCCACGCCCTGCTTTCTGCAGACTGCACCCCAAAAATCTCCAGGTTTCTCCCAACTTAGACCTGGCAACTCTACTGCCAGGAGAGGAATGGGACTACTCATTGACCTTTTCATACTCATTGGAAACAACAGCAGCCCAGACAGAAATCCCATACCTAGTCTTCATTATATTAATAAAGAATTCTCAGTAATTAATCAGAGAACAATCAGAACTCCAGTCTCTCGAAGAACACAAGCCCACATGAACATTCCCCACTAAGAAATGTTCAGTCCGAGTGATCTTTGGATTGTGGAACTCTTATCACATTTCCATGTTTACACACTTCCTTTTTACCATTGGAATTTTCCACACTTTCCATATCTGAAAAGTTTCCCAGGACTTAGAACTTTTATCCTTCACACCTTGAGCCAGTCAGGAAGCATGCCTATTCACCTGGCTTTCTTCCAATTTTCCTAAAATTCTTGGAAACTGGTATCCCTGACCTGTAGCTGGGTCCAAGAATCTTCCCACAAGCATGTGCTTTTGCTGGCTTCATCTTTATGTGGTGCTATCGTCTTGCTCACTCATGTTACTTGTTTCCCTGATATTTTCTGTTTCAGGAGTTCAACTTATTATTATTGCCACATAAGCTAAAGTCAGCTAATAACTTTTGAAAACAAATAATCAAACTACTTTGACACTTTTAAAGGCCCATTCTTCTGGGTAACAAACCTTCCAAATGAAGAGGTGTTCCAGATGACCCTTGGGTGGATGTGGAACAGCCATCAAAAACACTGCTGCAGATTGCTATTTAGACTTGGCACATACCGAGCATCAGCAAGAAGATGTCCCCCAATCACTGCAGGGATCACCATATATCACTGGGAAAGATGTGCTCCCACCATTCATTCAAGATGAAAGAACAGCAGCAGTTTATTTGCAGGAAAATTTAGGGTAGAAGCTTAAATTATTGTCACAGTTATATATATTGTTTGTATAGCACCACCATGTTTTACAGTTGTTAACTTGGGGGAGGGGTCTTCCAGTGGTGGGATCCAAAAATTTTAGTAACAGGTTCCCTCGTCAGTCCCCCCCCCCCAGCAAAGGGGGCAGAGGCGTACCTAGGCAAACCTGAACCCTGGGCAAAACCTGAGTTGGAGCCCCCCCACCACATTTTTTTGCACCAGGTCATTTCTAAATCATCATCACATTATAGAAAATGCCCCAACTCACAAATCTGAACACAGCAATGGTAAAACACACAGGTTCTTTGATAGAGACTAGTAAGATAAAAGGTACGAAAGGCTGAGAATCAATGAATTGCAGTACCTGAAAGGGATTAACCCAGTTCAGGGAGTTACATTATTAGTCGCAATTGCTATATGGAACCTTCACATTCAAAGGCAGTATGCCTCTCGGGCAGGCGAGGGCATGGAGATGGAAAAGCGGACCCAATTAGTAACCTCCTCTCGGCACACACAAATAATTAGTAACCCACTCTCGGGAACTGGTGAGAACCTGCTGTATCCCACCTCTGGTGTCTTCCTCTTTTAATAGAAGAAAAGGAAGAAGAGTTTGCATTTATACCCCCCCCCTTCCACTCCTGTAAGGAGACTCAAAGGGGCTTACAAGCTTCTTTTCCTCCCCCCGCCATAACAAACACCCTGTGAGGTGAGTGGGGCTGAGAGAGCTCCGAAGAACTGTGACTAGCCCAAGGTCACCCAACTGGCATGTGTTGGAGTGCACAAGCTAACCTGTTTCACCACAGCTCCACAGCTCAAGTGGCAGAGTGGGAAATCAAATCCAGGTCTCCAGATTAGAGTGCACCTGTTGTTAACCATTACACCACACTGGGTTCAAGTGAGGAAATTGACAAATGGTATGGAGGTAAAAATTCTATTAACCTTCTATTTGTCAGGACCATGCCTGTCAGTACCTAGATGTCTTTCTGTGTGTGAATTGCAAATGTTTTCCTGTAAATGCTTTCCTGTTTCCCTCTTCCCTTCCTGGCAACCTCCTGGCGCCAGCCCATCTACAAAGAAGTGTGAAAGGTTCCCAGGTTCTTTGAAGCTCTGTAGTACAATTGTTGTAGAAACTGTAGTGGACATTTGGTGTGGGGCGAAACTGGGGAATTAAAGGATATAGGTCCTGGATCTGAGCTCTCTAGCTCAGATCCTGCTTTACATTGTTACTCTTCGCAAGGAATAAACAGCTTTTGGACTTTCCTACGGTCTCTGTTATTTCCACGTTCGAGAGTCTGACACTATTAAGAGGTCAGAACATTTTTCCCCCAGGTCGTTGGCAAGACTATGTACATGGCAGGCAGGCCCTTTTAAAAGCAGCATATAGGCCCTTGCCCCAAAAGTTTATATTCTGAAATTCAACACAAGGGAAGCAAGAGAGGGCAGAAGAGAAGCTGAAAGCAGGAATATAATGTCTTAAGTACATATAGCTAGGCTTCCTTCGGGGAGGATGCAGTAGCTATGGCAAAGGCGTCAAGGAACATCTGAAGAAAGTGTGAGAAGAGCGAGGGGAGGTAGCAGGAAGATAATTCCCATCATAGGAAATACACATGAAAGAAAAGTTAGCTGGCAAAGTAGAAACAACTTTTCATAGAGATACAAGTTGGTACATTTTTATTCTATTTTGTGGTGTTTGGAAAGACATGGTGAGTGTTGTGAGAATTCAGAGGGAAAAGAAGGCAGGGACTCAGGCTGCAGAAAAGATGAAATACTTACTAGGGACTTGTTTTGTCTCGGGCTGAGGAAACAACAAAACTATAAAAGAAACATGAGTTTTTATTTATGGTTCTATTGTGGTTTTCTTGGATAGTTGTTTTGCATGCAATTTATTATAACTCTGTTCATAAGTTTCTAAGTGAAAACTGTACACTGTTGGTGACTAGAAATGCTACTGCTTTTTTTTCAAAGTTGAGCTAATGTTGTCACTGGAAAATTTCCAATCCCCTAGCTAAAACCCTAGCTTTTTATATTATAAAAAAAAAAACCTGCTAATGACTGGCACCATGAAGACCCGGTACCATTTTTTCTGCTTTCACTCTCTACCTTTCAACTTCTCGCCTCCTACACTATCTGATCAATTCTGCTTTCCAAAAAGCAAAAGATAATTGCCTTAATTTGGGAGGACCTTGTGGTCTGTGGAGTGGGCGTCTGGCCAAGTGTACAGAAATTTTTTTTTTGTTTTTATTAGTTTGTAAACTGCCTCAAGCTATTCAGAAGATGGGGAAGGATAGGGTTTTTTTTTAACCAAACAGTAAATCTCCATGGATTTGATGATGTGAAGAAAATAATGCCTGGCTCAATATGACATACAGATAAGGCAGTAGTCAGCATGGTCAATGTGCTTGTGTGAATGGCTGTTTGGAAGTGGTGTTTGTCCAATGGGAAGAGTGGATAAGGGGTCATTTCAACCAAGCAGCTGAGTCCAGGGAGGGAAGATACACATGGATTGTTTTAGAGCATCTACATCAGAAAGGAAAACTGCAAATTTGTCCTCTCTTAACCATCTTGTCTCTAAACTACCAAAAAAAGAAAAAGAAATTCCAGGTCCTTTAGTATCTCCCTAATTTGCCATCCACACAATGTGTATTATCCATTCAAGTTATGTTCTGAGGAACTCTTTCCACTCTTTCCAGAAAACTGTGTCCTAAGCTATCCTCCCACTTATCCGGCTAATCCTTCTTTTCCACCCTCCGTTATATTATTATTAATATTATTACTATTATTGTTCAGTTATTTACAGTCTGCCTTTCTCGCTGACTTCAAGGTGGATTATGTAGCAAAAGCAAAATACAATCAACAGGGTGGAACATATAGAGTTTGGACTATAGAAATCTGAAAACAAACCGAGCTCTCAAACAGAGTTGAAGCAAAGCACAAGCATTTAACCATGATATGTTAAATGGTATAGAAACTATCTAGTCTGGAACATATAGTAGTGTAGGCCACAAAACCCACAGGACCTTTTACTAGCGCAACTTTCTGACCATTTCAATTACAGTACAGTTCCATTTACTTGTACACAAAGCCCTCTTGAATAATTTCATTTTGCATTTTGCATTATTGCAAGTGGGAACTGTTGGAATTATGAACTGTTGTCACAATTGTCTCATGATCCTGGTTCATGGTATCTCCATGTAGAGGGCTGGGATTTTAGCTTGTCGTTACAATTCTCATGAGTTAATGGGATAGTGGAATATATGTGGCAGTCAAATGCCTGCAGCAATGTCACGTTTCCGTCTCCTACACCCAGAGGGTTGTGCAAATAACAGGCATGATATGTAACTGTCTCAAGGATAGTTCTTAGGACTTCACATGATAACATTCACTTGTGAGCTACTGCTTCTTCCATTGGTATGGAATGGTAACTAATTTTTTTCTCTCTCTAGGCTTAATGTGAGTGGGGTTTTTGTCATTCCTACAAAACCAGGAGATTAAAACTGCTCTAGAGGAAAATGTCAAACAATTGCAACAGATTAAAAGTCATTACATGAATTTCCAAATCGGCTTATGGTAATTTTTTTCCACTTTAGCACTGATATAAAGTTCATGATTTTGCACTCATATCAGGCATTTCCTTTGTCCTTTCCATAAATACCTGATTAACCCTATAACCCACACACAGATATCTCAAAATTGATATCACCCTACATGGAATGCAACACTGTTGTGTTTCTGGTGCCCCTTGAGTCCGTCTGTTGAAAGGTGCCATTCCGGTGATGTTCCTGCAGAGTTGTGCACAAGTCACAGGAATGGACCAAACAGCTCGCTTCTGCTAAGCAAAAGAAGCCTTGAACTGCCAGAGAAAAGGCCAAACTACACTACATTTTCCATATGGTAACCAGCTGGGCGCCAACTGCAGGTTCCACATGGGAACTCTATTTAGAGGTGCGGGAGCACAATTCTGGTTTGGATCATGGTGTAGGGGGAGGAGCTTCTACCTTTCCCCTTCTGTGCTCTTTTCCCTGAAATTCCACTGGAGACATTATTTGCCCCATTGAGGAACTACACATACAAATAATGCCCCCAGCACCATTTTAGGACAGGAAAACAGCAGGGTGGGAGACAAGGACTATTCTTTTGTTTCATGGTCCAAACTAATTTATATTGCAATTTGTAGAACAAATTTTCCTTTACTACATGGGTAATTGGAACCCCTATGGCACTTCTAAGTAGAAAGTCCCTCCTGGCTACCACATGGAAATGTACTATGTCATTTGTCCAAAATACTCTGTTGGACAAAGTCTAACAGATAGACAGTTTATTAGTATAACAGGGCTGGAATTTGTCCATAGACCTAGCCTCTTCTCGCAGTTCATTGTTTTATAACCATTTCTTTCCCCCAAAGCATGGTATTCTGCCTCCTGAAGTTGTTTTCTGAAACACTGAATACCCCCCTCTTAATCTCTAATTATAACTACTATTGACAATGCCTGCCCTGCTTAATGATAAATTAGCAGTGTTTGGCACCACTAGAAAGCTATCACATAGTACTAATGCAGTGTCTAGACTAGTAAAGGAAAATTTGTTCTACAAATTGAAGCAGAAATTAGGAAGATAATTAATGTAGGTTGCTGCTGTTCTAAGCATTCTTTATCAGCTGTTTGATAATGGATTTCAGCATTTTTGCCCCTTATGTGAGTAGCGTCACGGAATTTTAATCACAGGTGTGTGAAATAATTGACCTTGTAATAACTTCTATTTTAGACATCTCTATTTGTGGCTTAACATGCCAGGAATCAAAATATTCAGCTGAAGCTAATAGACACAGTGTGGATCAGCAAGAATAACATGCCTACATATACACTTTTCCCCTAAAGAAATGCCAAATGCCGATGCCGATGAATGGAGAATACATAAAAGAAGACATGTTATAAAATTGTCCTCTTTCTTGAAGTGGCTCTGGGTAGACTTAATACAAATATAGAATTATTATGCTAATTTGTGTGTCTGTCGCCATTCATAGGTTGAACACATGAATGAGATCATCTATTGAGGGCAATATTGTATATTTGCACTGATAAAAACTCTCCACAATCTCTGGCAGAGGGGATTCACATTGCCCACTACATGATCACTTTAATGGTAGATGATGGATGTAACAAAGCCAAACAGGGGGGAGGAAAGGAATCCCCCTTTTACAAGTTCCAAGAGCAGGGAGTTATTACCTCAGGAATTATTCCTTACTGACTTTAAAGGCCTCCCTCAAAATCAGCACTAGAGCCCGTATCGTCTTACAACTCCACAACAAAAGGTTTTATTTAAAATAAACAGTAATGTCAAACATTTTTTTGGTAGGGTTTTATTTATTTTATTTATTTATTATTGGATTTTATATAATGCCCTCCCCCGAAGGGTTCAGGGTTGAGGAACACATAAACACACCCACACAAAAAGAAGTAGGTATAGTAATTCAGACAGTTTGTTTAGGCTCTCAAATGGTCCTATGACCAACAGTGAGGTGATTGGGCCCCTGCCTAGAATCCCCATGTCTACTGGCTTAAACTAAGAAGGGTCACAGCTGGTCTTCCAAACAGACCAGTCTCCCTCAGGCACTTTCCTGCAGCCATATCTAGGAGACCTCCCCTTAAGGAAGAGTAAACAAGTCCCAAAGACACATTCCTAGGGTCACCCTAATTTTATATATTTAGTAACCCTGACGGGTTTTCGGGCTCAGAGCCCTTTTCTGGAGTCTCCCTCACTCCAACCCTCCCTAGAGAGAGAGAGAAAAAAACCCTCAGCACTCCAGCTGTTTCTTTTTCTCCTATCAGGAAATTTCTCCCCAGCCAATCAGGACCGGGCAGGACTTAACAATTTCAGTGCAGTCTCTCACTGGAAACCACTTCCCAAATATGGGCATTTGTCACAATGGGCATTGAATCCGGGACTTTCTGCATGCAAAATAGCTGCTCTGCTACTAAGCCACAGACTGCCCATGGGGCTCAAGCATGAAGCAGCATGGAGAAAAACAGAGAATTGCCCCAAGATAATTATGAAGTGCACAACTGAACCCTTGCCATTGCAGTGTAGTGGTTAAGAGCAGCAGACTTTCCTCTGGAGAACAAGATTTGATTCCCCACTCCTCCACATGAGTGGCGGACCCTAATCTGATGAACCAGATTCGTTTCCCCACTCCTTCACATGAAGTTTTCTGAGTGACCTTGGCCTAGTCACAGTTCTCCTAGAACTCTCTCAGCCCCACCTACCTCACAAGGTATCTGTTGTGGAGAGGAAAAGGGAAGGCTGCTTTGAGCCTCCTTATGGTTGAGAAAAGTGGGGTATAAATGCAAACTCCTCTTCATTTTAAGACAGATGATGTTGGGAGTGACTGGTGATTCAATGATAACATGTCTTAGCTCAGGGACATCTACTCCAAGGCTTTCAAGGTATTTTTGGAAGCCCTGACCTGAACATTGTGGCATTCAGGATTCACTTCTGGAATAACATTTTGAGCTTTCTTAGGCTGATACTAAACTTAGACAGTTTCAGTTGTTTATCCTTTATGTAATCATGATATCACACTAGTTAATATTTATAAAGGATATGAAGCTTGACAAAGCTAAGCTCCTGTGTGAAGGAGTGCAGGAAGTATAGTCTACACAGATTGCTCCTACCCAGAGGTCTTTCTCCATACTCCCCCATAATTGCAGTGGGGTATTTGGATTGGTGTGTGTGTGTGGGGGGGGGGGGTTCCAATACATCATCTAGGTCAGTTTCCCCAGCAATGACTGACAATTTTTCCAGCCAGTTTTGGTGTGATCATTCATGAAAGATGGTATTCAAAGCAGGGTTGGTTCTTCTGTGGGCCAGAAGAGACAGATTCCCCACCTCCATAGCCACATTTGGCATTAATTCCATTCTTATATTGAAGCAACCATAGTCTTTCTGGGTGCAGTGTGTGCGCCCCTATGTTCCTCACATACCTGGTAGGCTTTTTGGCAAGTCTTTTCTTTTTAGGCAGTAGGTATATCACTGTAACATCCTGGGTAGTAGCAGATCTTTTGCCATCATCTTTTCAAAAAGTACTAGGTATACCACTAAAACAATGTATGTATTACAGATCTTTTAAAAAGCAAGTCTACCAGAAGGAACGGGTCAGGAAAAAAATAGCAACCATGAGTAGAAAGCACAGAGAAAAATCTTCTGCAGGCCTCCCATTCCTCTTGCATGTGCCCCTATGAACTTCTCTGAGCATAATGTCAATGGGAGAAGCCCTGCTCTCCATGCTGTCTGCTGGCAAAGTGAGATATGAAGAAGAAGAAGAGTTTGGATTTATATCCCCCCTTTCTCTCCTGCAGGAGACTCAAAGGAGCTTACAATCTCCTTGCCCTTCCCCCCTCACAAGAAACACCCTGTGAGGTAGGTAGGGCTGAGAGAGCTCCGAGAAGCTGTGACTAGCCCAAGGTCATCCAGCTGGCGTGTGTGGGAGTGTACAGGCTAATCTGAATTCCCCAGATAAGCCTCCACAGCTCAGGCGGCAGAGCGGGGAATCAAACCCGGTTCCTCCAGATTAGATACACAAGCTCTTAACCTCCTACGCCACTGCTGGAGAATATAATGTATGCTGGAGAATGGCATCATTAAGCCTTGAGACTCCAAGTCTACATCTGGGTTCATGGATCTAATAAAGCAGCCTCTTGCTCATAAAAGCTGATGCCACACAATAAATGTTTTAGTCTTCTGGCTGCATCAGACTAACAGTGCCAACTGTAGCAGAGTTACACGCTACTAAAACCATTGATTTCATTGGACTTGGAAGAGTGTAGCTCTGCTCACAATGGCCCTGTGAAACAGCTGTTCCTCTGGAATTTGTCTGGGCTGCTACACTTCCAGCTGGTGCAAATGGGTCATGTGATGAAACGTTCATCCCGATAACAGTTATAAATGGAGAATGAAATGGCCCTGGCACCATATTTTGCATGTGGGGGTTGGTTTGTGTTTTGAATACAACAATATCTAGCCATAGTAGCTCCTCCGGTGTTTTGGCCAAAGCACAAGTTTATCATTTCACTGTGAGAAGATCAGGCTGACTTCTGAAAGCTGGAAGGTTTAGTTAAAATATATCCATTTGTATTTTATTTTTCTCTGGAGAGAAATGAACCATGTTTGTTTGTGACAATAGTTTTTTCATCCCTCACCCTGACATTTTCCAGGTAAATATTTACACGTTTCAGAGGTATTTTTTGCATTAATTGCGGATATAATGTAAAATAAAGGAGAAGTTCAGTGGCACTTTTTTTACAAGAGACTGCTAGAAACATAGGCCCTTTCCACACGGGCATTTTATGGCGGCCTGGGGACAGCAAAAACGCCGTCCCCAGGGAGCCATTCGCACAGGGGGCGCAGCTGCTGCGCCACCGCACCGCCTTTGCGCTGCCCGACTGGAGCGAAGCCGGCGTTTCCAAACCTCGCTTGGCAAGCGAGGTTTACTGGAAACGCCAGCTTCCAGGCGCCTCCCCCGCTCTCCCACCCTTCACTTACCTTGTCTCCGGCCCTCCGTAGCGTCACTGAGGCCTGGGGACACGCCCCCCTGCCCTGTGACACTGAAGCAGGCGCGCAGGGCCGGGAGGCGTGTCTCCAGGCCTCGGCGATGTACCGGAGGGCCAGGGACACGCCAGGTCGGCCGGGCGACGGCGCTCTGCGGCGCCGTCGTCCCGGCTGTTTCTGGAACCATTCGTGTGACCCAACCCCCATCAACGCCGTGCAGAAACGGTCATAGCGTAAAAACCATCAATAAAAGCAAAAAACTAAAAAAGGCAAAGCCAAATCAGTAGCAACGATGCCTAATAGAACTAAAGATCCATCACTTGAAAAAAAGTTATGTTAGCTATTTCCAAACGATAACCAAGACTTAATTATGGCTGCTTCAGAAAGGTCAGACATGCTACCACATTACTTTTAGTTTATGACGAAAGTACTTATGTTTTTAGGACCTTTAGCTATTTTTCATTATATATTTTGAAGAATTGTATATTTGTCATGTAGAAACTCCTTGTAGAAGAAAAAGTGGGGAATGACTTCTGTTAAAACAAAGCAATTTAACAAAAGGTAGCCATTTCCAAGAAGTTTCCTTCTTTCCTTCCTGCTTGGCAGTTTTCAGTCCTTAAAATAAACGTTCCCTTTGACAGGAACTCTGGAAGAGTCAACCTCACGGAATCAAGTACTTTACTGCCATCTAGAGGTCACAGCTTAAATAGCCAAATAAAAACCAGACGCTGCTCAGAAATATTGGACTTGCTAAAAATACTTCTGGATTGTGAAACAAAGAGCAATTTATACTGTAGTCTTCCAAACCTCGAAAGTCACCTGAAGATCTTCTAGTCTGAATCCCTACTATGAGAGCTCTCTTGGCCCTTGTGTTTGGAAAATTATCCAGGTGAGGAAATTCCTGGATATTTGAGGGTAGAAACTGGGGAGTGCAGGGTTTAGAAAGGGGAGGGATCTAATCAAGGTATTATGCCTTAGAGCAAAGGTGTCAAACTCAGGCCCTCCAGATGTTCATGGACTACAATTCCCAGCAGCCCCTGCCAGCATGGCCAAGTGGCAGGGCTGATGGGAATTGTAGTTCATGAACATATTTTGAAGACCCCTGCTTTAGAGTCTATTCTCCAAAGCAGCCATTTTCACTAGGGGAAATTTTCTCTGTAGTCTGGGGATCAGCTGCAGTCCCTGATCTTCATGCTCTCACCTGGAGGATGGCAACCTTATTCCTGGGTCTGCAGAGTCCAACAAAAGACTTTCACACCTTGCAACTTACTCTCCACTTGTGCCCACTGACTTCATAGCTTCTAGACTGCAGCACACTACTAGCCATGTGCAGGCTGAACAAACGGTCTATATGTGAGATCTTTGGCCCAGTATTGTGAATGATTTGTTACAATCAATATTACAGAGCTAATAGACATCTAACGTTCTTAGTTCATAGGGTGTGAGCAAAAAAGGAAGATAGAAATCATAAGGCAGGGTCTTGTTTAAAATAATTTTAGTAGAACAGAAATGTCTATACCACCTTTGGATTATGCACATATTGTCTGTTCCTGATCCTCTTTGGTGTCATTTCCTCAAGCTGCTGCTGTTTCAATACCAGTCCCCACTCCTGTTCATTCCTGGCTTCCGCATATACAGAATAATGCACTTTCAAGGCACTTTGCAGCTGGATTTCACTGTGCGGAATAGTAAAATTCAATTGCAAACAATTGTGAAAGTGGATTGAAAGTGCATTATTCTGCATGTGTGGAAAGAGCCATATAGGAGCTTCTCTTAAGTCAGAGGAAGAGTTGGTTTTTATACCCTTCTTCTCTCTACCTTTAAGGAGGTTCAAAGCAGTTTACAATTGCTTTCCTTTCCCGTTCCCCACAACAGATGCCTTGTGAGGTAGGTGGGGCTGAGAGAGTTGTGAGAGAACTGTGACTAGCCCAAAGTCACCCAGCAGGCTTCATGTGGAGGAGTGGAGAAACAAACCCAGTTCTCCAGATTAGAGTCTGCCACTCTTAAGCAGTATATCCTGCTGGCTCTCGTATGTTGGACAGGCTGATGACCTAACACTACACAGCAGATCTAATTTTATTTATTTTTTTATTTATTAATTCGGCTTTTATACCGCCCGATCCCCGAAGGGGATCCCCGCTTCTTGGTACTTTGCTCACCCGCAGTGCCAACAGGAATAAATGGGAAATCGTATCAGTGCCAACGTGCTGGTGCCACTTCAAGTAAAAACTATGCAAAACAGAAGTGATATAATAGATGCTCTAGCGTTACAAAAACTCCATGATTAAGCCAGAGATTTTGTCAATTCTAGAGTGACTAATAATGTCTCCACCAGCTTGATCAGAAATGACATCAGCGTGCTGGTGCACCAGCCCCCCCTTCCAATTTCTCCCAGGAGTTGCTGGCTCTGACCTGACAGCCCTACTATATGTTGACAAGGGCAATTAGAAAACAAGGAGAACTTGGTGAGACTGTGACAAACAGCCAGCAGTTTCAGCACAGCCCCAGTTTTTCACATTGCTGATGTAACTGCACAGCCTGTCCATCTGAAGTAGCTGACACTTGCAGTAGAGGAAGAATGTACTCAGTGGATGCAAAAGCAGCTTTCACTAAGAAATTGCAGGATGATCACAAAGCATCTTGGTCAGCAGCAGCAGTATCACTACTCTCAGTTATTTTGCAACTACCGTGTTTCCCCGAAAATAAGACAGTGTCTTATATTAATTTTTGCTCCCCAGGATGCGCTATGTCTTATTTTCCGGGGATGTCTTATTTTTCCGCTCCACAGCTGCATGCTCTGGTGTTCTGTTCGACGGGCATGCTTCCAAACAAAAACTTTGCTACGTCTTACTTCCGGGGGATGCTTTATATTTAGCACTTCAGCAAAAACTCTACTGCGTCTTATTTTCAGAGGATGTCTTATTTTCGGGGAAACAGGGTATTATATTTATTATATAAATATATAAATTATATTTATTTACAAAGAAATAAGAGAATAGGCCTCACAGCGTCATACTGTCCTTCACACAAAATCACATGTAAACTCTAGAAAAAGTGGGATAAATACTTTTTTTGATGAAGACCCCAAAATGAAGTAATCACAAGTAAATAAGCCAAGGCAGCAAGTGCTGGAAAATAACTTGCCTGACCCAACACACTTCCATCAGCCTAAGTACACAAGACTGTAACGGACAGGTCAATACTTGCACTCTTGCTCCAGAAAATCGTATTTTGGAATTGAAATGGGTTGAATATACGGAATTATTATTGACAACATTTTCCTCTGGTCCAAGGGGTCTTGTGCCAATGGGTGTGGTTTTCTGACAGCCATTAAAAATCTCATGTTGTGGATCAGGGCACAGGAAGACTCCTTGGATCAGGTGAAAACCACCATTTTTTAAAAAAGTATCCATGAGAGCCATCTTGCCAGCCTTGCGTCAGAACAGCCGGTCATTGGGCAGGAAGCTTTCAAAAGTTCTCATACAAGAATGCACCCTGCTCCAAAAAGGAGGCCGGGGGAGACCAAAACATGTCCAACAAGGACTTAATGTTCCCACATTAGACACATTTTATATGCCAGTGAAGAACGTCCCTGAGCTGTAGCAAATATTCAAGAACAGCTTCGTCTCACATTGTATATGCTTAAAAACAGATTGGTTTAATGTAAAAGCTTCTCATGGTCTGCCAGGGCAAGGTGGCCCATCTCCTGCAAATTCCATGAATCCAGGGACTTAGGTGGGGGGGTTCTTGGGTTCAAACCCCTCCCATTACATGTCCGGCTTCCTTGAAACAATGCATGGAATGGAACAGCCAGAAAGCCCTCAGTTACCAAACCCACCCCATAAAAAATCTGCTGTAGCTGATGTATCGCTCACTGCTGTCTCTTGTGACCTGGCAGCTGCTCTCTAGTGCCTCCCATGTACAATAGCTTGGATGCTTGTACTCTACTATCACAGCCTTTCCACAATACACTGCAGCATAGATAGAAGGGTGACATGTTGCTCAAGAATGCCCATATTATGAACACAATTTAGTTAAGGCTGGGATGTCTGTGTGTGTACATGGTCCTTTTGGGGTTGGACCCGACAAATCCAGTTCACACATCCCCCGCCCATTGGGGCAGGCTCAGTGTAGGCTGTACACAGGATTACCTTTGAAGTGTAGCCCAGAGTTTAACATTAATCAATCGCTGCAAAAAAAATTTCAAGTTCATGCCTTGAAAGAAGGGAGGGAAAAAAATTGCTAGGTAGAAATTTTGCAAGTTGGCCCACGCCAGAACTTTTGGGAAGTAAAACATTATGTGAGAAACTGTCCTTATAATGGTGTAGTCTCTGAGTTACATGCAGAATCATGTCCCAAGACTGTCAATTTGGTCTGATAATTAAATACGATAATCAAATATGGCTACCAAACAATGGTCCCTCTAATTGCGGAAGGGAACTGTAAGGAAGTGCTCTACCCCTGCATGGAAGTGAGCTGCCTGTGGGAGCTCCCCCTGCTGGCAGCCACCTGAGCTGCATGGCACCAATACCATGTCTGTGTGACTGTGTGGCCTACAGGGAACACTGCTACCAAATATTTGGGTCACAATAGCTGTCTACTCTTACTTCATTTTCACCCCATTTGTATAATTCCTCTGGAAGACATCACCCAACAAAGAAAGATTTAAACGAACAGCTAACACTTTTGCTTGGGACACTCAAAGAAAAACACACTGGTCAATTACAGATATATTGTCTCGCCAATTCCAATATACTTCAAAATGCAGCTTTGCCAAAGTGATCACTGAAAAAAATGATAGTAACAATGTAATTTTGATGGAAACTTGTCTGGTAAGGAGAAAGTTTGGCAATTAAACAGACTCTTTCCACAACACAAAGAACATTCTGGCTGTAGACTTTGTTTAATCTCAAGTTCTTCCAAAGGAAGAGATGGAATTGAAGCAGTCTTGCACAGTAAAAATTGTACAATGTAAGGAAGTTGGAAGGACGTGACACCATGATCACAAGTTAAAAACCAGTTTACATACAAGCAAGAGAGAGGCTGCACAGACCTTCTCTCAGAGAAGCTGTTTTGGCATTTGACCCCATCCTCCCCCTAACAAGCACCATATTCACCATAGACAGTTTTTGCAATTTTGTGCAAGATAACCACTGGTTTGCACAGCATAGTACTTCCCCTCGACAAACATTTATAATGCAATACAATGCTGCTGATTTGGTATAAGTGTGCAGTCTACTAAACCATAATTCAATGACATATGACATTGGCCAAAAGGGATCTGTATTTTTGAAATCTCATGGTATAGCAAGAACTACAGCTTAAATACTAAATTGCCTTCACCCTTAATAAAACAGCAAGTGGTAATTCACAGCACTGCGAAGTCTCTGAGTACAGCCAAAACTGAGAAGGCAGGGCAAGGAGAAAGGCCTTCTGCAAAGACAGCATTTTTGGGCAAACAACATACCAGTTCTACAGAGAAAACCTCCCTTTCACTTTATCACAAATGTCCACGATGTTAAAAATGACAAAATCTGCTGAAGGGCCATCATTAAAAAATAAGCTGATGGTACTTCATTAGATACTGCAAAACATGCTTAAACAAAGTGCATGGAACTTTGAAGCACAGCTTACATCTAACTCCTATAGCAGGTGGGCTTCAGACACCATCATTCTAAGACGTCAAATGAGCCGATACCTCTAGGCACGGGGATTCACCATCCCACTATATCAGTTTCCCAAAAGCCCAGGATGTGATGAAGATGATCTTACGTGGGGGTGGAAAGCGTCGTCAAGTCGCAGCCAATTTATGACAACCCCATACGGTTCTCAAGGCCATGTGTGTTTAGAAATGGTTGACCATAACTTGCTGAATGAATACTGGCAAAACTGTGACTGGGCCATGGTCACTGAGTAGGCTTCACTTGGAGGAGAAGGGAATCAAGCCCGATTCTCCAGAGTTCATCACTCTTAATCACTACATGTTGGCTCTCGACCTTATGTACCACAGGACAATTCAAGTAGTCCAAATGTGACCCTCTTCCCCTTGTTGAAATATTTCTCCGACCTGCTACAACCAATGGGCAACTGCCACTTTAAGGGCATACACAGTACTGAGGATCCTCCCCCTTAGCTGGCTGAGCTCCTTTTCAAGTGATAGCCCCATCCGTTTCAGCTTCTGTTCTGGAAATAATCTTCTACTCCCTTAAATATCACTTTTCCTGAAGAAAAAGGAGGGACAGCAAGATCCACCCAAATTTATCTTTGCCTTATTCTCATAAAAGTTATGTTACAATTCATCACAGCATTGCCAATATGTGGCCTGTAACTTCATTCTCGTGGTTCGGCATAGAAGGAAAAGCTCACTACAAGCACTTTCCTTCACAGCATTCGTATAGGAGCAAGGGCCAAGTCAGATGTGACTTAGTAGATTTGTCACTGGATCCTCCAGACTCCCTCCTTAACCAAGGGGCATCTTAAGCTGCCTTGACAGCTGCTACAGGCTTTACCTGCCTTTAATCAGAGCTACGCTGATAAGGAAGGAAGCTGAAACCTTCCCCATGCCACTTCCTGGATGCTAACTGCTTCTGACGGGTATCCTATAAGGCCTTGCCGACGGGAAAAATACAAGCATGGCATTTTAGTTTTATTCTCTTACTTTCAGCAGGCAAGTGGGCCTTCAGGATATCTTCTTCCTAGTTTGGATAGAGTTCCAGTTATGTTCAAGCAGATAGTTTGCTTTCATGTAACAGACCAGAATTACTTCCAGACAGAAAGTCAACCAGTGGTACAACATGAAAATAACTTGGTATTTTAAAACCCTTTAGAATACTGCTGTTGAAAGTTTGCAGTTATTTTTGAAAAACATACAAAAAGTGAGCCATTGTGCCTATAATCTGTAGAATGAGTAATCTTTCTGGGGGAAATGGTAACAGATTTCTGAGGCATCAGACCAACTTTACTGAGAAGTAGAGTTATTTTCAGTAATTAAAACTTACACAGATTTCTATGCAGGAATTACTTAGAATCAGGCTGTAGAACTAGATAAACTTGAAAAACAGTACTGGGAAGAGTTTAGCTTTTATGACCATATTATCACACAATGTTTTTGGAGATCTATATGCATACCCCAGTGTCCTTGCGATATATTTATATGTCCCTATAAAATGTGCAATTAGAACACAGCGCAGTCCTTCCAACCAACATGCAGCATATTCACTGTTTTTGTACAAAACTGACTTTTTAGGTAAACCCAGGGTATAAAACATTCAGCAGTTGAACAAAGTTTTTTAAAGGCATATGTTCTCCAAGGCAAAAGTGACAATGACAGGTATATAACAGGCAAAGACTGTAAATAAATAATTGTTTCAAAGTTATACAGAACTTCTGTAGTGTGTACAAGCATATGAGCTTTCTCACTTGGAAATGGGTTTAGCTTAACACCCTCACCACTGGAATTCTTAAAGCTTCATTGTAGCACCTGAACAAAAGGAAGAAAACCAGCCCAGGAAAATGGCAAGACTTTTGTCAATGGCCACTGCTGTTAAAAGACAGTTGTTCAGTTTATGTGGCCAGGAGAACTGGACATTCCAACTGTTCATCCATCCAAAATTAGTGCATTTTTCAAAAGTGTTAAAAATACTTCTGAGTTTCAGTTTAATTGCACTTGATTCAAGTGCCGCTTGTTGGAGGTTTCATAAGTTTTAAGTTAAACATGTAGCTACATCAGCAGCTGTCTGCCATGAAGGAGCTTTCTGTCCACATAGTGAGCGTCATTTGGTAACTGGAAGAAGTTATTTTACTCCAATTCGGGATGTCATCCATTCTAGACCTTGACACAATCTGGAATGAAGGGAGAGGTAGGAGATAAACAGATAAAGCAATACTTATTATAAGACAACCAGTATGTGGTACAAAGTCAACAAACTTCATTCTCTCTTACAATGTAAATGCTTTTTTGTTTTTCTTTTTTTTTAAAGCAACTACAAAACTTTCTTCTAATTTTGGATTTAATGGTACCTGTATGGTTTACCAAACATTATAAGCCAAATCAAGAAACCTTCTGAGTTTGTAAGAAACGGGTATTTTAAATAAGGGAAATAGTTCATTGCCAAAGACATATTTTTCCAATTTAAAAACAAAACAAAGAGGATGTACTGATATGTGCAAGTTAACAAAAAAGATAATTTAGATTTCAAGCCCTCCTGAAATCTCAAAGGTTTTCTATTATAGAAGAAATGGGATTAAAGCACCCATCCCAATATTGTTCCTAATTAGGAAAGTATACAGTTGTGCCTAGGGATCTTTTTAAAAAACCCTCTTCCACAGGATCAAATCAGAGATCTTCTAGATAGAACACAGAATGTATGACAATACTGTATTGTCACAGAATAATACATTTAAAACACTCTACCTGTACAAGGCAAACAAGAACAACAGTAAATTGTTGGGACAGCTTAATATGTACTTATTCTAGTTTTAAGAAACTCAGTTTTTCTTCTACAAAATGGCTTCCTGCCTTGCAACTGAGGAGAACGAGAAGAGTACAATGGCGCTTTTTTTTTCAAACTTATGGCAAGCAGGGCAGATGCAGGCAAAACGTCAGGAGAAAATACTATTACAACCCGGAAATACTATTACTACTACTACAACCTGGAAAACCTGGAAAACCCTACTGATTCCGGCCGTGAAAGCTTTTGACAATACACGGAATTACATTCATGGATACTCCCTCAAATATAACAGGTCTTATGAATTTGGGTTGTTATGTTCTTGAATAACTTCACTACATAAGTTCTTTTCAAGATGAAGCAGTCACAAAGAGGCTCCATGTTTACAAGCCTTGGAGACAACAACACAGCAGCAGCAGTACCAGAAGACCGAATACAAAGCAGAGGAGTCAACTAAGTAGTCCTAGAGCTACCTAGCTAAACAGAAAGAGAAAAATGATCAAAACTATAAAAAAGTTTGCCCATCACCTTGCATAGGCAGGGTCACAAACATTTTAGAAGAGGGAAACTGGTGTTATTCAGGAGATTGGAGGAAAAAAACCCAAATCACCCAGATTTGTGACTATCAAGCAAGCAGTCTTTACAATTCGAATGCAATATCCTTTATCAGAGCAGCTGCCCTTAGCAGTGTAATTGCGAGATCAGAAAGCATTAACATGAACAAGCACATTGCTGAACTACACAATTTGCAGCTTCTAGAGAAACCTACCCTTCTCCTGTTAAAGCACAACAGGACTGAATGTGCCACGGGTGATCTTTTAGGGAACTAAGAGTGAGGTATTTAGAAATTTCAGCAGCCGACATACAGCCTTTCATATCCTGTTTGTTGGCAAAGATAAGAACGGCAGCTTTCCGCAAATCCTGAAAATGAAGGGGAAATGTGTTAAAAACTCACATTACTGAATTTTTGAAACTGTGCCACATGATTCTTGACATTAGAATAATGCTACAGATTTTGGGATGGTTTAGATGCTTTGCTAGTTGCCAAACTGTGGATTGCAACTGGTTCTGGTGGGTTTTCTGGGCTGTGTGGCCGTGGTCTGGTGGATTTTGTTCCTAATGTTTCGCCTGCATCTGTGGCTGGCATCTTCAGAGGTGTATCACAGAGAAAAGTCTGTTTCACACTGTGTCTAGGTGCGAAGGGAAAGTTTAGTGTGTTATATTGTCCATGTCCCAGGGTGGGGAACCAATCATTAAGTGTTTGGGTGGAACTTGCTATGCAAAGGTGTGGTTGAATGCATTGTATTGTGGGTGGGATTATCAGTCCATTTTTTAAGAACTGGGAGCCACTCTTTGCTAATTTTAACGTCACTTCTTTCTTATTGAAGTTGTCCTGGTGTTTGTGAATTTCAATGGCCTCCCTGTGCAGTCTGACATAGTAAGCTTCTGAATTGTCCAGAATTTCAGTGTTCTCAAATAAAATATTATGTCCAGTTTTGTGGATTGCACGTTCCTTTCTCCAATCCTCTCCTGTCCGCAGTTTGAGCATTACAAGTTTTAATTGCACAATTTAATGTTGCTGTCAGCACAAAGCTTACCGTGAACAAAGCTAACCAATGGCCCTGCTTCACTTCAAATAGAGGCCAACGTATGTTCTGACGTGCAGATAGGATTCAATCTCATAAACCAGAATATTCGTTTGTGCCACAACAAAACCTGAGGGGTTTACAACACAATCCAGAATCCTAACTCCAAAGTACCTCATGTGCCAACATCCTGTAGAGTTCTTCTTTTGTGACTGACAACCTCTCTCGATCAATGCTGTCAACAACTAGAATAATAAACTGTGGAGACAAGATCACAATGTTGGACAAGCAGCTAAACAAGTACTGTCGAAGGCTTTCAGGGCTAAACAAGTGTTTCCAAGTACAGAGGCTCAAGAAGTGACAATTTGGAACAAAAATGCTGAACAAAAAGACTGATGCCATGCTTTCCCACTGACTCCAGAAGGCTGTCTGGGGGGCAGAGGGACAGAGAAAACAGCAAAAAAAACCCCACCCCACCCCTCCCCAACGTCAGCACAGCTCCACTATAGGACTTCTGGCTTTTGTGGTGACAGGGCAGAGGGGCCCCATCCACCTATGTATCTGACCCTCTGCCAATGTATTTGTCCCTTGTGCCGGTGGGTTGGGCAGCTCCACGCCAGCTCCTGAGGTAAGCCTCCATCCCCACCCCCCACCCCGATTGGGCTGTTAGAACAGTACAATTCTCTACAGTTTTCTCAACTTTTCCTTCTTCCTCTTGAATAGCACTTTAACTATAGTGGAACCTCGGTTTTCATTGCCTTTGGTTTTCCTCGTTTTCGGTTTTCATCGATTTTTTCAGTGAAAAATTTGTCTCGGTTTTCATCAATTTGCAGTAAGGTACAGGGGTTTGTGGAGAAAAATCACCCAGACAGAGCTGTTGCAGGCCGAGTCTGCAACTTGTTTAATGACAATGTCTTGCCCCATTTCAGAAAAATCTTAAAGAGGCATAAGAAACAGACCTCTTTGGACAGCTTTCTGGTGCGACATTGGTCCACTGGCTCTGAATCTGGTCCTAGTGTTATTGTTTGTTACTGTTTTCAGCATTAAACACTGTGTTTATTCACCAAAAAATATGTTTTTGGTATGTTTTTTGGAGTGCCTAGAACGGATTAATTGGATTTACATTGATTCCTATGGAAAAGTTTGCCTCAGTTTTCATCGGTTTTGGTTTTCATTGATTCTCTTCGGACGGATTACCAACGAAAACCGAGGTTCCACCGTACTAGGTAATACTCATTCATCTGTACCAGATCCCTTATGCCAATGCAACCAACTTTCTTGAACTGATCAGCTTAAGAAGGAACAAGTGAACCTACCTCTGTATTTGAATAATAGGTATTCCAGGATGATCGCAAGGACTCTTGTCCTCCAATATCCCACATGAGAAAGTGTGCGTTTTTTACTACTATTTCTTCAACATTACTTCCTATAGTTGGAGAAGTATGAACCACCTCATTCATTAAGCTAAAGGGAAGAGTAAGAAAAAAATAAACTAAAGGTAACCATTCTACATAAACCATTCGAAGAATAATTTTCCACTTTTGGATTAAGTATCTAACAAGGCTGTATAGGAAAAAATTCATTTGAAAGTTTCATTTGAAGTCCATCCTCTGGAATAAGCTTCTCCAAATTGTTTTTGAAGATACAGAAAATACACCAAGGAAGGTCTGTACAGTGTTTGTGCGGTAGCATAGCAGACGCCTCTGAGATACTAACTGCTGGAAAAGTATGGCTGTGATCAGGCATGGATGTCAGCTCATTACATTTATAGCCCTAATTGCCTCCACATACCCAACTATGTGGAGGTCTTTAGCCATATGAACACTCCCTTCTGGTAGGGTGGGGGAGTATTTATTCTACAGCAGATTAGCTAATTGTACGGGCATTAAACTCCTCAACACAAAGCCACCTGTGGCACAGAAACAAGATACTATGGTGTCTATTCAGTTCAGTCTTTCTCTTACTATAGAGAGACAGGGTATTTTTTTTTAAATCAGATGTCAGGACAATCTCTTAATTACTCACTTAATTTTACAGGCACAGCTTCACAAAGTTTCAAAAAAAATTATGGAACATAATGAAATCCCATTCTCAAGGACCAATACGTGTGTGATGCAAAGGGATTGGTTAGCAGCAAGATTTTACAGTTCCGCAGATGGTGTCAGAAGATAGCAGCAGGAATCAATGGCCAACTCGTTCCATTCACAAACAACTCACATTTACAGCGGATAAAATATTGACCAATGAAATCGCTACAGTAAATGTCTTCTTACAATAGAACTTAGGCGAGTGGTGGGGAGAGGGCAGAGAGGAAGAAATAAGACATTACATGTTAATTTTTTTGTGTGGATATGCTCAAGACTGAAAACGGGCTTTAAGGTCATTAGTGCATGTAACAGTTTACAGCTGGGGAGCTGAAAAAATATTCCCTAATTGCCTGCTTTATCACTAAAGATCAGCTGTGGAAATTTCCTGTCTCCAAGGCATGTTCTTCACACTTTTAACCCTGCCCACCAAACTAAGCTGTGCCCAGTTTCAGATCCAAAGAACTGAAGAGGATATCTGATTCATATACTTACAACTGGTACAGAATGGTGGTCTTCCCGGCATTATCAAGTCCCACAATGATCACTTTGTGCTCTGAAAGGCATAAATACAAACACTGATAAGTATCTATAAATCTAAAAGTCATTCCATGCTTGTCAGTTACCTGCAATTTCACTCCCAAGTTATATCCGCCCATCCTCCTAGAAATCCACTTCTTCTGCACGGCTGTTCCTAGTCCACTTTTCCCCACATTGTCTGCTTGCTTTTAAATTCTGTCCCTTTTGCTATTCAAAACAATGTTTTTCTTTTCTTCTTTTTCAAAAACACATATCATTACTCATTTTCTTTGCTGGATTAAAAACAACACACCTAGTAATTCCTTACAGCTGTTCTCTGCTACGAATGAAGTGGATTGTGAAAATGCTTATACAGTCCTCTACCCCATCTATTATTGCTCACTCACAGCTAGACTTTTCACTATTTGAGAACTATTATAAGGAGGAGAGACAGAGAGGTTGATTCTCTTTGGGCCTCATGTAAAAGATGATGGTAGTGGCTCCAAAGGGAATCTATTACATGGGAATGCCGCTACTGAAGGAAGCTCCTGTGCCTAGATAACATATTTGTGGCCAGCAGCCAATAGTAGGTGCTGCTCTACACAATACCAGCAATCTCTGTCTTGCATGGCAGCTGCTGCACAGAGTTTCTGCCACAGGACAGAACTTCCAACTGACTGAATTCAGGAAACTAATGCAGGAATCTGCGTCAAGATAGTCATTAAAATAATGTCTGCCTGGATGGATTCTTTGTGCTGTTTCAAGGCAGTGGAATCATCTATCATGTCTTGTGAAAGGTTAACAGACATTCCATTAAGAATGGAACGGCTCTAGACTGCTTTGCATGGCAGCAGTTTGCTCTGGGGTTTTTTTCTTCCCTCTGTTATAAAACTGAGACTACATGAGAATGGCTGGAGGGCCTCATTATTCCTACATTTAATATACCATTTAAGATCTAAGCATAAAGAAAGCCTACTGGCAAAATTGGCACCATATGCATAAACTAAGGACCAAACTTCATGCCAGCTATTAAATGGGTCCCTCTAGCTGTCCCTTTAATATCATTTTGATCTGCAGCAATTATCTGGTGAGGTTATTTAGCTGCATGCCAGAGAAGCTTCAAGGGCAGATTTCCGAATATTAAGCCTTTATGAAAAGGAATACGACATATTCTTTTCCTCACCAGCTGGCAATTTTAATTGGGATCAAGGTGAAGAGGAAGGCATTAACCCATCCCTCATATTCCTTCCCTGACAGCAGTTAGGGGGGGAAAAAGAAAGGACAGAGGTAAAGAATTCCAGCCCTTTAATAGAAGTATAGTTTGCAGAAACCTGTCATTGAAGCTTTTCATGGCATTGTGCTAAACAATATAATCTGATAATTGCTGCAGGGACATTTTAAAAGTTGGCGACCCTCGGAAGAGAACTTCCAGTAGCACGAGTAGGGGGGAAACAAATAGAACATAGATTATTGCTGTGTGATAAAATGGTTTGGGCGCTGTGGTAAAATGGTTTGGGTATCTGGGAGACCCAATTCAAATCACCACAGCCCATGAAAGTCACTGAGCGACCCCAGGAGAGTCGCTCCCTCACAGCCTGGTGTACCTCAAACAGTTGTTGTAGAGATAAAGTGGAGAGGAGATAACCAATGAATAGCAGCACAGAGGGGTTAGTTTCTATTAAGACTGCACTATACCCTTTCTCGCAGAAAGATGACAATGGGATTACGCGTCCTTCAGCAGAAGTCAAATGGGCAGGCCCCATTTATCAAAGAAATGCAGATTTTCTTTTAAGACTAACGAATCTTATTTTAGCACCGATTTCCATTACCTTCTGCGTTATTAAACATAACACTTTGATAAAAGAACATTTATATTGCTCCAAATGGCTATCAGCAGCACTTTCATTTTTATACTGTCACACACACCCCCCCCCCCATTGAAAACCCACCATTTAAATAAGATTCTTTACTTTTAAAAGAGATTTGGACCATGGGTAAAAAGGGGGGGGGGAGAATGAGGCAGGCACTAGGACCCCATGGAGCATTTCGACAAAAAGCAGATCCAGCAAGATCTGGCTGACAAAATCACACATTTCCTGGAATTTTTCCTTGAAAAAGGGTACAGCATGATAAAAGACAGCCAGCAAGGTGTAGTGGTTATGAACAGTTGACTCTAATTTAGAAAACTGGGCTCGATTCCCCACTCCTCTACCTAAAGCCTGCTGTGTGACCCTGGGCCAGTCCCAGAACTCCCTCGGCCCACACAAAAACTAAAAGCCCTGTGGAATTGCCACGAGTCAGCTGAGACTTGACGACACAAACACAGACACATGCAGGATGAGAAAGTGTTAATCTTCACTTCCCAGAGCCACAACCCTTCCTCCCACCCCTAGTTGCTCATTATTGCTGAAGCACAGATAGTGAAGCCACTGACAGACACCCCAGTAAAATATGCTGTCTGACCTCAATTTACTTTAGGAAAGCAATTTAAAGCCATGTCTTGAAGAGGAGTGATGTATTTGTTTCACAGGGCTAACTCTGATAGTACTTTAAAAATAGAGGAAAGCTGACCAGCTTTATTTTTTTCTAGATTTGCAGTCATCAGGCAAACTGATTTACATTTGTAAGAATATTTTGCAGATCTTGTGCGCACGCTGCCTATTTCACCCACCAGCGACAACCACCCTCCTTTGACCTAATGAACCAAGTGAACTCCATTGGCATTTACTTAGTGAATCTCAATGCTGTGTTTTTATCATTGCTTATATCAGAGTCTGCAACCTGTGGCTCTCCAGATGTTCATGGACTACAAATCCCGTCAGCCCCTGCCAGGATGGCCAATTGGCTATGCTGGCAGGGGCTGATGGGAATTGTAGTCCATAAACATCTGGAGAGCCCCAGGTTGCAGACCCCTGGCTTAGATGATAAGTATTAGATTTTCACAATGGGTGATTCACCAGACCCGGGGGGGGGACCCCATCCTTTCACCACACCCAATCAGATGTCCACATACCAGCTAGCCTGAAGTGCCACTGCCTCCTCATCTCAGGCATGTGTTGTGGAGTCACACAGAGCAGAAGCTCCCCTTCGTCCTTGTCTGCCAGCAGTGCAGGTGATGGGGCAGACACTCCTGTTTCTCCTCTGGCACATTTAGTGGCGTTTTCCAAAAACAAATATTTTTTTATTTTTCCTGGGAGTGGGGGGCACATCTGTTGAAGCTGAAGGTAACAGTAGGCCCCTGTTCAAGCACTGGGTCATTACTGACCCAGTGATCTCACATCATGACCTTTGTTTTATTTTTTTGTAATTTTTTCAAAAAAAACGTATAAATACAAAATTACCAGATGGTGAAGCAGCCCCCCAACAAAGACAATAAAAAGAAAAAAATGAGAAAAATAAGAAAAAATAGATTGTTACCCATAGACTCCCATACATTCAACCTCAACACATACTATGACCACAGTAAAAAGATAAAAGAACATGAACATCATATACCCTACATTCTATATCAAATAATCAAAATATTTTACACTAGCTTTTTATTTTCTCCTACAACAAGAAAAAAAGTCTTTGTAACCTTTATTGGATGACCTGATTACCACTTTTATACTATTATCACACATTTACACTATTGCTTCCTTATTCAGAGTTCTGCTAATATTAATACACATGCACTCTTATATACTTTTTCTCCCTATCCTTTTAGATAGCCTCTGCTATTTTAAAGTATATTTTATATGATTTCAGTAACTCCCCCTCTGTTTATTCCAAACCTCTAGCTTTTCCAGCTTGATTTACTACACTTTAAAGGACTTTAGTAGTCTTTTTTGTTCTAGCTAATAAATTTTCTTGCTCCTTGCATGTCAAGGATCTTCTGCTGGGTTCCATTAAAGGTAAAAACCAGTCCTTTTTGGTAACCACCATCTAAAGGAAATTTTTTTCTTTAGCACCTCTGTAAGAAACCTGTATTCTTTCCTCTTCACCAACATCTCCTGTGGCAGCTCCTTCATGATTATCAAGTCCTGACCCAAATACTACATTCTCTTTTTTAAATGTATATGAAGTACATTTTCATTCACTGATCTTAATGTCAGATACATCACGCAGCCTTGGGCCACTTTTTCTTTTGTGCAGCAAATAATCTCACGTGACACACTTTATCGACCTTTGCTTGTATTTCTGGAACTGTGATAGACACATATTTTTCTAGCTCTGGTAGAAATGCTTTTGCAAATCTTCTCTATTTGATTCTGGTACAGCATGAATTCTCAATGCGAATTCCTTCTGTCTTAACTCCAGGCCAATTAATTTTTCAGGCTGGTGTTATATTTTTTAACTTTCATTTCATTTTGTTTCCAATATTTTAGTGTCATCTGAGACTTTTTGCATATCTTTACCCAGACCACTAATCTCTTTTAATTCTACTAAATCTTGCATCAACTTTACCAATCTTATTTTTTATTTCCAATACAACTTTCTGCACAGATGCAAGCACAGATTCAATTTTTTGCATTTGGTCTGATGAAACTGGAAAAGCCGCATCCGAAACGGCTCTTGATTTGTTTTAAATCAGCCATTATCTCCTTCTCTTTTTCTCTTGGTTTCCAGCCATATTAAAATCAAGTCTTTTTACTCTGAAGAGGTAGTTTATAAGTCTGGGTGAGCTATAACTCCTTTGTTCAAGCAAGCTTCTTAAGTTTTCATTTGTTTAAATTGTTGAAGAGCATTACAGCAATATGGCACTTACAGATCTCTAAACAAAGTATCTCATTCCAACATGGCGAATTTATTACATAGTTCATAAATCAGGCATATGACTCAGTTACACTTATCTGTAAGAAATTAATTCTCACTGGATGAAGTATACAATGATAAGCGAGTCTCCCTTTTTCCATTTCTTATCTTCTTCAGAAAAAAAGTGTCACTTACAGCTTTAGTTTAAACAAACTGCTTCTTGTCCAGTGGCCAAGAGGATGTAAAGCAGGCTCTGATGGGTGAAACAGCCAAGGCTTCTGGTTTTCTTCCAGTGCCTCTTACCCCACCGTTCCCATCTCTGCAGAGCACAGTGTCTTTCTCTCCAATACCACTTTTTAATCCAAGGAGCTATGGTTGTGTAGAGGCACCACCTGAGCGAAAAGGGTCGTCTCTCCCATAGGAGAGCAGCAGTCATTGCGGTGCCAGAAGTCACATCATGATGTTTATGAGGCAGACTTTGTTTGCAAGATGGTTTGCCACTGCCTTCCCCAGTCGTACTCATTTTACCAACCTTGGAAGGATGAAAGGCTGAGTCAACCTTGAGCTGGCTGCCTGAAATGTACTTCTGTCGGGATCAGACTCAGGTAATGAGCAGAGTTTTGACTGCAGTTTACCATTCTGTGCCATGGGGCTCTTCTATTGAAGATATCCTGTATCTACACCTGGGCCAAGGCTCTGTGCTTTTTGATCTACGTGGGACTACCAAGTTCAGAACTAAATATCTGATCAAATATATTGGGACATGTTTTTGTGAAAAAGAAACCTTTTCTAGTAAAATAAATAAACTATTGACTGTATTTTTCTTTCTTCATCCTTTTCTAGAGCCAAGAAAGCATCATACTTCCCATTACCCTTAATTACAGTTTTATTCTCTGCTCTTCAATGGCCCCATCCAAAGGTGGAGTGAATCTGCCTGTGAGAGTGACACGTGGCAGCCCCAGGGCACTTATCCCAGAAGAGAGGTGATTTCACCAGCACGCAGATGCTGCAGTCCTGCCCAGCACTGGGGCGCAGCGCCAGCATCCCAGTGCCTCTGTCACCAGAGCAGTGGTGGCAGACTGGGGAGGAGGCAACAGTAGTTAGCCTCCATTTCCCACTTTACACTGGTAGCCAGGACTTTAGACTTACAGCCCCTGTAAGTCCATTAAGTCCATTGGGGGAGTGTGGGGAGTTATTGGCAGCAGGGAGGTTTTTTTGCTTTGCAAGCCTCCCCACACCACTCACGAACGGCGCATCTGTGGTGTCGCAGCCAACCACCTGGCCTCTTGGATGGGGTTGCAAGATAGTTTAATTAGGACATTAGAATAAGAAGATCCCAGATTCAGATCCCCACCAAGTCATGAATGAGATGGGGGTAGTCAGACATGATAAAGAAAGGTTGTTTAATCGGTAGACAGTTCTCAGTTAAAACAGGCTGGCTAGCACACTGTTTAGGCTAGCATACTCAGGTCTTCCTCTCCCCATTTTAACCTCACATAGATCTTTAACGATAACGCAATAGCAGTGTAATTTGCACAACAACCCTTCCTCCAAGCCCAGAAACCAAAACCAAGAATCATTAACAAAAACCAGGAATCGGGAAGGCAATTGCAAACCACCTCTGCTTCTCACTTGCCTCGAAATCCCCTTGCTGAAGTTGCCACAATCCGCAGTTGACTTGAGAACACACACACACACACACCCCTTCACAACCTACAGCCCACTTTTACAAACACAGTGACTGGATCTTCACTATGCATCCATAAGCACTCCTATTGTGAAGATTTATTTATTGAATCCATCCGCGCCTGCATAACAAGGGCTCATTCATTGCACTTGGAAGAACACATTCTGAAAGGCACAATGAAATTCCCGCTTATTTTTTTTTCCTGTGGGTTAACTCATGCTGGGACTACTAGCCCACTTAAAGCTACCTTCGCTCCCTATCCCAAACCCAGACATCCCCACAACTCACTAACCTCCTAATTTACTCTCCCCTCCCGCCTCCCCCGATGATATCCCCGTTCCCACAAGAAAGTCTTGTCCTCTGGATGACCCACTGATACGATTCCAGCGCTTCGCCAGCTTCCCCCAACCCGTCGCCCTCAGCATGTCTTCCTCTCTCTGCCCCCGACCTCCGTTTCTCCTCACCCTGATTGATGAACAGACTCCACAGCTTGGCAAAGAGCAGCCCCATCCTGAGGCGGCGCCGGTCCCAGGGACTGACGGGGAACCTTCCCTTCTGTCTTACCCCATGTGGTGGGAGGGACCGAAACCGGCCCAGCCTGGTCGCCGCCTCCCTTTCGTCATCACAGCGTCGCCTATCCTTCTCTCGCTTCGCCGCCTAGACGTCACCGCGCTCACCCGCCCAGGCTACGTTTCTGACTAGAGGTGACGCATCGCGTGACTTATCCCCGAAACCAGGTTGGGGTTTAGAGAGAGAAGGACAAAAAGTAACGTAGCGTCCTCATTTCCTGTTTCTGTTCGAATGTCGTCACCATATGCGGGGCAGGGGGGCCTCGCGCTGATTTTATTCCTTGCGCGTTCTATAAGGAACCGGAAGTGTACATTGTATGGAGTCTGTACACCCCTTTGAGATGATCGGTGACTTTAGTTTAGTAGTTTTTGCAGTCTCCTCAAGGCGTGACTCTTTTTATCCGGAAGTGGATCCTGCCCTTTAAAGGAAAAACAGACAGGGCGTCACCTGAGGTGTTTGACTGGTGCTTTGCAAACTTCCCAATACTTGTGGGCATCCGTTATGCCCGGGTATATATAACGTAGGATATTTTCCATGCATTGTATAAAATAATAATAATGATAATGATTGATGTAACATGATTACTTTTTTGTTGATAATAACCAAAGTATGGATGGTCTTTAACAAAAACTGATTACACTCCTTTTTAACGAAGTTTTCTATGCACCAACACAGCTGAGCGCAATATTTTTTATTAAGTAATGAGTCTGTTAATCTTTTCAGTGCCGCAAAACTCTTGCATTTCGATATTTTCACTCGTAATTTTTGTCTCCCTTTCTGAGTTTATACAGATATGTCAACTCCCAAGAATCTATGTACTCCTGCACTCTACGCTATGCTCTATGTCAGGGGTAGGGAACCTTTAACACTCAAAGAGCCATTTGGACCCGTTTTCCATGGGAAAAGAAAACACTTGGAGCCGCAAATAATTTTTGACATTTAAAATAAAGATAACACTGTATATATTGGGTTTTTTTACCTTTTACTCCGCTCATTTTGAGAAGCGCATGGATGCGTCTGCCCTGCTGCCTGCAGGGCGGGCAAGGATGGGGCCAGCAGGTCGGCCTCGCCGCTCCAACGGGGTGGGCGAGAGGGGAAGCCGGGCAATTGGTGCGCCCACCCTGCTGCCTGCAGGGCGGGCAAGGATGAAGCCAGCGGCTCAGCCTCACCAGCTGCCGGGAAAGCACCCGCCCTGCTCGAACAGGGCGGGCGAGAGGGGAAGCCCTTGGTGCGGCCCAGCCGGCCGCGGGCAATTGGTGCGCTTGCCCTGCTGCCTGCAGGGCGGGCAAGGATGGGGCTGGCGGCTCAGTTTGTGGAGCCGCAGTGCAAGGGCAGAAGAGCCGCATGCGGCTCTCGAGCCGCAGGTTCCCTACCCCTGCTCTATGTACTCTGTGCTTTAACTTTTACACCACACCAATTGTGACCATGAATAATAGTCAGAAATATTATTTGCAACAGAACTTTATCCTTTTTTTTTAACAGCCCGTTCGCCTAGTAACGCCCTTCTCTTCTGAATCCTCACAACAGTCCTGTTTGGTAGAATAGACTGAGAGTGACTTGTCCAGCAATCATTAAAATCTGAAGAAATTTTCTAGCAGCAAAACATCTCTAAGCCTCTGCACTGTTGTAAGGCTGAAACCTTTCGAACACTTTCCAGGGAGTGAGCCCACCAGAATAAAACGGGACTCCCCAGTAAACCTGTTTGACTGCTCTGTAAAAATTTTCCTCATTCAATGGACAGTATGCAGAGCCCCGTGGAGATGTTTTCACATAGAGCTTGCAAAATATTTGTCGGGACATTCATAGTGTCTGCAAAGGGTGCCATTTCTGAAAAGAAACGCCGCCTTCTTAAAAGGATGGCCAAAGTGTCCGTTCGCGTGAACTCTACATCGTTTCTCACAAGCAAGACTCCGGAGTGCGCACCATGGCTCCCTGCAGGAACACTTCCTGCAATTCAGTGGCAGGCGCCGCCCTGCTAGGAAGCGGAGAGGCGGTGGCAGAGGAGGGACCAAGAGCCGAGGGTGGGCTAGAAGAAGGTTTGCAGTGGCTTCCCCGGATGATGCTAAACAGGCCGGCGTAGCGTAAGGCTCGGGTTGAATGGAGCTGCTTTTGAGGCTGAAGTAGGAAAAAGCAGCGAGGGGCAGCCACTGGCTGTGGGCTCAAGGGAGGGTCATTTCCTTCCCATCTGGATATGTGGATGCAGTTAGTCACATTCGCTCGGAGTAAGCCCCGTTGAATACAGCGGGACTTTCTTCCGAGTAGAAATGTAAAGATCTGCATTGCAAAACTTAAAAGAGTGGTTGGATTTTTTTATCTCTCGTGTATCTCAAACCTAAGGAGAAAAGCTAACAAAAGACAGCGAGCGGGTTTTTTCCCCAGGTAATCAGACACGTGAGAATTGGCTGATGTCGAGAGCCACATCTCTAACCTTAGAGTTGGAACATAGCCTCAGGTGCATGGGTTAAAACACGATTATAAAAGTGGGAAGACAGGCAAGAAATCATTTTGAGGCTGGAGATAAGGGGGGGAGGGGGTACATTACTCGTTGAGTTTAATCATACCGTGTACATTTATTTGAAATTGTGACCTTAAGACACTGGAATCCCATCTTTACTTTGTGCGTGAAACATGTTTGCAATGAGATCGGACTCAATCTCTAGCGTGAGAACTGCATGTATGCTGTAAACACTTTTAGTGAACTGAGATTACAGAATTGACAGATTATATAGCAGGGTTTCAGGCCATCTGCTGCATCTTAATTTGAAAGCTGTGTTCCTCTGCTTGTTTGGGATCATGTCAGAGAAATGGCCCTTTGAATCACGTGCATAGGAATGTATTCTGAGTCCCCTCTGCATTTTTACAGTCTTACAAGTTCAAGCTGGAAAGGGTAGCAGCCCTGCACCTTCTGTTTGAGGTGGAAAAGTTTCCAAAGAAACAAGGCTTTAGGCATGCTCAAATAATTGGATGAGGCAAATGAGCTAGTACACAAATTAGCGAGTACACATGGTGAATAAAAACAAAAATCTTGAAGGCTGAATTGCTTTCTTGGAACTTCTAAGGAAATACACCCAGGGCTAACCTTCCTGGCTACGGAAAAAATATACAAGATTTTGAAAATGAAGTCTGGTTCTCACTGGTCACAATTGTCAGGACTAGGACTTTTATCTCCTTTCATTTCCCAGAAAGAAACCTGATTATGCCTTTTTGAGGACAGTTATTCCGCCTCCTTTCTGAAACCTTTGGCTGTATCAGTAAAAAAAGATTACATTCTAAAACAAGTATTTTTATCTTGGACATTTGCAAGTTAAAACATTGCAATTTTAACCCATCAGTTTCTGTTTCTAATATGCCAACTCTAAACATGCTTGCCATTGCAACATTTTAGTCTTTAAATCTGAAAATCTGCAATTGGGAACTACTGAGAAATTAGTTTCATGTGCTTCTGATTGCTAGTCCAGAGGCAAAATAGGGTTGGGAATGAACAGCATCTTTGATAATGGGATTTTGAGTAGTACAACTTGGAATATCTATTTTGTCTGTCCCCTTTAAAGTTTGTTTCCAGCAAACATCATTATGGCTAATTTCTGACTAAGTCAGAACCTGGGTTTGATAAAAGTAAAATGAAAGACAGTAGAACATAAAAATCACATAATTAAAAAAGCAACATATATTAAACCAACTTTACAAGCCATCATTTAAAAATAACTTTTTGCACATATTCTCTTCAACCCAGACTGGCTATTCCAAAAGCTCTGTGACATATTTCAAACATTTGTAGCACATCCCAGAGTTACTGAGAAGATCAAACTGCTGTGTGAAAACGTGATACCAGATGAGGCAACATACTCTGCTTTTAGGGGGCTTATTTAATAAATAACCTCTTACATTACATACTATATAACTGAATTGCATAATTTAGCCTAGGATCTGTTACTGTGTCTGTTATTGTAAACTCACATATTTTGGGAGTGTGGTGGTTGTTAAAATTGTTATAAAAAAGACATTCTGCATTTTATCGTGACATATTCATGCTCTGTTGCAACCGTGACCTGGATGGCCTAGTCTTGCTAACTCGATCTTGTGTGATCTCAGCAGCTAAGCTGGGTCAGACCTGGTTAATATCAGGATAGGAGACCATTAGGGAAATCTGGGGTTGCTGTGCAGAAGGAATGGCAAACTACCTCTGAAGGAGACCTACACAAGATCACCATAAGTTGCCTGCTGTTTGGTGGTACTTTCTGCCATCATAACCACCGGTGGCAATACAGGAAAAAAGAAATTACATAACCCTTCGGAGTCGGTGTTTGGCTATGAATTATGCATGTCCAAATGTGTAATGAAAGACATCTTAAAATCTTGTTTATTACAGATGTTTTCCAGAGAAAATACTAGACAACAAGGACTATGTCTGTTTTCCCCAAGATCAAACTGAGGCCAGAGGTTGAAGAATACCTGCAGGCTGCATTTAAAAATGATGAGGTGTATATTAAAAAATGCTATATAAAATGATTATTTTTTTCAGTTTGCTCATTGCCTCTGTAAAAGAATTGAGGTAATTTTCTGTTTTATATGATGATTGTTCAAGTACATTTTAAATGGGGTAGGAAGGAAACTTTGATCTGTTGTGTGGAGGCATGCTACAATAATAGCACACTTCTGTTGAACACTGCTTTGTGCTTATAACAATATGTAAAGTAAAATTATAGAAAATTATGGATAGTAAATGAAAGAGGCATATGGAACGGCATACTAACGTAGGGCCATTTGAAACAGTAACACTATGTATGTGTGTTGCTTGTTGCCAGGAATAAATTGGCAGCTGTAACGTATCCGCTGGATGATAAGATCTATTATTTTTTTAAATACAGAGAGGCAAGTTTTCATTCATATTTTCTATGTTTGAGTTAAAACATTCCGGAACTGAAGATATTAATAAAAAGACTGTGGATGTTTATTTGACTTTTATCTCTTGTTAACCTTAGACTCCATGAATTTATTTATAATGTATTTCAAAATAAAACAAAAGAATGGACTTTAGGACTCTTGAAAGGGAACTTGCTTTTCTCCAGACTGAAAAAGCCATTGCTCATCAGTTAGTTAAAACAGATTACTTGAATGCTTTTCTCATTGAAGTCTTAAATTTAACTGAATTGTTGCTTGAGTTAAATCTGTCTCTGGAATGACAATATAATTACAGCATATTATTTCTAGACTAATATATTTTGTTCATGCACTTTTCTTTTAAGCTCATATCTGATGTAGGTCCCTTGGAAGCTGAGAGGAAATATGAACGTCTATTAAATAATTTGTCTCACCCGCCAGCTTTCACAACAGTCCGAGTGAACACTCACTTAGCATCTGTGGAACATGTAAGAAGTCTGCTGTCTGAAGAGATCCACAAGGTCTGTGCAGTCCATTAGTATGTCTCAGTTAAGCAGTACAATCCTAACCTTGACACCAGTTAGAAGAGTTTAACTTAGAAGAGCTTAACTCTGCTTAGGATTTCACTGTAAATCAAAGGAGATGTGTGAATAGCAAACAAAAGAACATCTGGAATGAAAAAGGTAGACGTAATAAACAGAAATAACCAAATAGTAAGAATTTATACTTCAGATTTGGAGTAACAACCTTTCTGCTGCAGGTGGTCTTAAATAACATTCAAACATGTGACCCCTCCACCTGCAGAATGAAAAGAGCTCTAAAGGTGCTTTTTCTGTACATTTAAATGGCTGTACACTTGTCATGCCCACATGATTTTGAATCTGATCTTAACTGAGGATGTTAAACTGCAGCTTTTTTCTGCTATCAGTAGTAACATAACATTTCAGGAAAAAAATCTGTGCACATAATAACATTGATTAAATGTTAGTTCTGAAATCATTTCGGTGAATGGTGTACATTGTAGTAATTATAAATATTTATTAGGATTTTGGCTGTCTATTTAATTTATTCTAGCATAAATATCTGGACCAAGTAAAACATTAATTCATTATGAACAATAAAATAGTTGTACCGCTGTAGATTCCTTTTAAATTATTTGTTTGATTTTCGTCTAAACCTTTCTAATGATGAAAAATAGAACACTTCTAGTACTGCAAGTTATTTGTTAGTAAACACATTTAATCTCTGTATTTTTGTCTGTTTTAACTTTTAGCAATATAAAGGTTTTAGTGTTCCATTTCTTGAACATCCAGATCTTCCTGACATTTTACTTATTCCTATTATTGGACCCAGGTGTGTAGTTTTAAAAATTTTAATGTTACAGATTTTAGCTATTACATTTTATCTCCAGTACTCAGATGATAATTCACTACCAATAACATAACTACAAGTTTCCTTTCCTTTAAATTCTATGTATTTTTATTTTGTTTTTTAAGACGTTCCCAGTTTTACAAAACTCCCTTTCAGAATTTAAATATATGACTTGTGAGTGAGACAAGGGCCCCTTCCGCACATGCAGGATAACACACTTTTAATCCACTGTCAATGCACTTTGCAGCTGGATTCTACTATGCGGAATAGCAAAATCTACTTGCAAACAAGTGTATTGAAAGTGCATTGTTCTGCATGTGCGGAAGGGGCCAAAGAGAATGAAAAACCGTTTCTTTGCTTAAAAACAGCAGTGGCCATGAAGATCACACCCAGGAAGTACAGTGGAAGGGTGGATAGCAATAGCAGTAGTGAATGAAGGGGGTCTGGGCAACCAGGTGGATGGTACGGAGAGATGGCTGAGAATTCAATGGCAATTGTTGTCCCAACTCAGATGAGCTAGTCAGTTGCAAAATGTGTGGCCCTATGTCATTAAATTAATTAAACAGATGTGTTTTGCATCTGGCCCCGTGAATGGCATTTAATTTTCATCCAAGCATTTATAGGTGCTTCTTTAAATGTCTTTCCTCCCCCACCCCCAGAAAGGATCTGCAAGAATTGACAAATCAAGTAATTGTTGGAGCCCAATGTGGGAATGCAGTACTTCGAGGAGCACATGTATATGCCCCTGGAATTATATCCGCTTCAAAATGTAAGCATTTTTCCTTATCTTTCTATAGGATGTCAAGGAAACAACTATTACATAGTTGAAAGCTACTGTCTCTTTGCATATTCTCCTTTTGTATACAAATCTCTTTTTTTAGTGCTGCCCCAAGTGTTACTAAGGCTTAGTTTTGAAAGGCATTTCAAGTGTCTTTTAGGCCGCTCGTTTGTTTACTATTTTATTGCAAACAAGGGGATCGAGTCTATGTCATAGCAGCACTCAGGGAAAATGAACCATTGCATTTACTCTGAACTGAGAAAAGAGAGGATGTATCTAATTTCCGTAGCCAACTAGACAACACTTACCTGTGTTCTGTGCTGTGCTGGCAGTTTACTTTTTAACTTCACTTGCAACCTACTTTTCTCCCCAGTGGACATCCAAAGTGGTTTACATTTTTCTTCTTGCCTCGATTTTATCCTCAAAACAACCCTGTCAGATGAATTAGGATGAAAATATGTGGCTGGCCCAAGGTTACCCAGCAAGCTTCCATGGCAGAGTAGAGATTAGAACCTAGATGTCTCAGATGTAACAGTTGAACCATTACATCACACTGGCTCTCCTGATCTTTCCAGCAATCTGTGGCAAGCCTATGTTTAGTTTCTGTTTCATTTACAACCTAATCCAGATCCCCAGGTGGCCAGGGGTGGCGCTGTTGCCGTGCCGCTCCACTACTTCCAGAAGGCTTTCCACTGGTGTGGGGAGGCACAAAAGCCCAACCCTCCCTCTTCCGCTGGGAAGCCCTCCATAGGGCTAAATGGACTTATGCCACCTAAAAGGATGGTGTAAGTCCATGACCTGGGCCACTGCGCAATCAGGTGCAAACCTAGGGTGGAAGCCGATGAATGTCAGCTCCACCTTCGGGAACACCCTGAGCTGCCCCATCCCAGTGCTGGAGTCTGATTGGGATGCCAGTATGACACCACTCCCTAAGGACATTTGACTGCCCTGTCTGGATGTAGCTTCTGAATAGGGATGTTACTGCATTACTTTCAGTGGGAGGTGCAGTTGGATGAAGGTCTGACTGCCCATCCACATTCTTCTCCAAGTACTGTAGTCTGTTGCGCATCTCTCATGTGGAAGAGAAAGCTTTAGCCTACATGCCTTGGAAAAAGGGATATCCTTATACATGCTGTTTCAGACATCTTTGAAAAGTGGTGTGAAAAACTCTACCATCAAAATGAGGAACAAAAAGAATTTTGTAAAAGGTACAGCCATACCACCAAAAACAAACCCATCACTATATCACCACTGTACCCATTTTTTAGCTCAACTATTTTGTGGGGTTCCCCCCTCTTCTTTTACAATGTTTTCTTTCTTAGAGCAGGCCACTTTCTTAGGTATACTTCACCCAAGCCAAATGCAATCTATCAGCCAGCTTTGGAGGCCCGCTGATTGTTTCACATCCCTACTCCAATTATTCTAGCCAAAGACTGCAGCAAAGGCAGGTTCAATGAGCACCCACTGGGCAGCATGTTGCTTAGTGGGGTAGAAGTTGTGCAGTATTTAACTTCAGGACTGTCTGGAGTAACTGTTTCTGCAATATTGGTGAGTTCCATTGGAGAAGGCTCGATGGGAATAAACAGGACTGTGAACATTTATGACACTCGTTTGTTATGCAAGTTATTTGTCCTGGAAGCTTAAAACATTTATTTGTTTATTTCTGGAAGCCCTTAAAAGGGTTGGCTGCTATTCAGGCCTTATGATTCAGGCAGTTGTAAGAAGATATGCCTCGGAACAGGAAGATTTAAATGATAGTTAAAGCCTCGGGAGTTGGTGTTAAGGAATATATTGTGTAACAAAATAAATCCATTCTGTACATTCTAAAGAAAAGACACATAAAGGTTCCTGCTGCTTCTCTCCTCCTCAGATCTTCTGATATAAACCACTTTTATAGATTGAACACTGGAATGTGGGGTTGTTGTTGTTTTGCTGTGTTGAACGACTGGGATGTAGTCGTAGAGAATGCTGCCAAGTGGGCATGGAGTAGCCATGTTCCAGCGCGACTCCTGACCGGAAATGTTTTCTTGAAAGTACATAGGGCTGGAGTGCATGTCCTAGGAGATGTCCCTAATGATTTGACCAGTGTTCTCATTCCAAGTCAAATATAATCAGAAATGTTCTCTCTTTTCTCTCCCCAGTTACGAAAGCTGGTGATGAGGTTTCTGTATACTCTGATATTGAAGGGAAATGTAAAAGAGGAGCCAAAGAATTTCTGGGTACCAAAGTTTTCCTTGGAAATGGGATTTCTGAAGTGAGACGCAATGACATTTTTAATTCTAATGGCCCATTGAAGTAAGTAAAAATAAGGCCTATAGTATAATTTATTTCATTTCTATCCCACCTTTTCTTCAGTGAAGATCCAAAGCAGTTCACATGTGGTTTCTGTATACTCTTCTTGATTTTATTCTCACAACAACCCTGTGAGGTAGGTTAGGCTGAGAGTATCCATCTGGTCCAAGGGTGGATATTATGTACCCTTCTTAATTAAAAAAAACCTAATAACGTTTTATACTATTTTTTTCTATTTTTGAGGCATATGAGAAAGTTCAAAGGGGAATGATCACAATTTAGCGGTGAAATTTATTTCAGAATGGATAGATTGTTTTTGAGGACCATAAAGGAAGGAGCACATTGTCAGATACTGTACATTGGATTCAGTAGTTAGATCCTGTGATCCAGTCACACAAAGCTCATGGATATTTCTTATGTTTCCTCCCTCCAGCATTCCCTTCTAACCCTGGTTCATTCCTCCAAGATCAGGGACAGAGGGTAGTGACTGGTGAAAGAAAGAATCTCTGCCCACTGTGGATTTCGAAAGTATAAAATAGTGTACCACTATATACACCTGAGAGATTGCTCAGCTTTTGCATGCAACAAGTTTATGCTAGTACTGATCCAGAATTATGAAATTCTTCTAGTTATGGTCACAGATATAAAATTAGAATTAATTCCGGGCTTATATTATGTGGCAATGTTGATAACATGCCACATTAAAAATTTTTTAGAATCAGGACATTTTACAATAGCATAACAGCTCCAAAGATGTAGACCCACTGTTTTTAACAGTGAATTTTGTGCCTTTCAGAGGATTGGGAGTAAAAATGACAGAGCCGATCTACCTTAGCCCTTCATTTGATAATGTTCTCTCCAGTTATATATTCTTGCAGGTAAGCAGTTATTAAATATAATAATGGTAGTGTTTTTGGAAATTAAGCTGCAGTCCTGTGTCCCTAAAAATAATTCCCATTTCATGCTGTGCGATTAACTCTTGAGTACAAATGCATAGGATTGGGTTGTCTGTGCTTCTAAGTGTAAGTCAGTCCCTCAGAATCATTGAAACTTTCAAAATGTGTCTTATAGTCCAAATCTTACTGTGAGAACTACTCCTGGTTCATTTTCTGCAAAACGTAACACAACACAAGGTATTTGAGGAAGCAATGTATTTATTGCTATTTCAAGCAGCATATATACATTTTGCTTGCCATAGTTGCTTGCATTGTTAATGGGTGGAGCTTTTTTTGCACGTCACGTTTCCAAGATGATTCTAAAACATTTTCCCCATGGAGTTCCCCACTAGTTTCCCTCCCATTTGGTTCTGAAATGTTTCGTTTACCTTTTAATTAGTTATTTCTGAAAACCCTTTTGTTTTTTGCTGAAATTTTTCCAACCCAGCTTCCCTTGCAGTGGGATCATGCTTGAAATGTTTTATCTTTCCCACAAAAAAGCCTGGCTGTTTTCAAACCCCCGCTGTCATCGTCCAACATTCCCCTCAGTGCCTTGTCCACCTTTTTTTTTTTTTTGCATTCCTCGCCTCACTCCTTTCCCCCTTGCCTCTTCATTTTCATCATTTTGTTGGTTTGGGGTTTGGTTCGGGATCTTTCTTTTTTTGCTGTTTTGGTGGATCAATGAAGCATTAATAAAATGAATCTTCAAAGCATAAAATCAATGAATCAACAATGGCATCATTTCAAGGAATATGCAAAAAAACAACAACATTATGGCAGCCATGTAACTTTTGGAGGAGATGAGTGCCGAGAAACATTATGATATGTGATTTAAAATATTCTACATGATGTATGTGGAAAGGGCCTGACAGTATACGTGGCACATGGTTTCTGATTTCTCCTATGTGGGCATAGTATCTATGTGGGTATAGTGGGTATAGTATGTAGCAGCTTTTATGGTCATCTGTCTAATATTCTAGAATTCTAATATTTTTGTTTCTTTACAGTAAATAAATAAGCCAGGTCTTAACACTAGGCTCAGTTCTTAGCAAAGTATCATCTTTGTGGGAGATAGTACTTATTTTTGCTTCTGTTTTATGATTGCAGCTGGCATGATTGTTTAATCAAACATGGTAGCCACAGCTCAGTTTAGACAGTTGTACAGTTACCAAGTCTTAATTGCCTTAAATTCACGCTATCCAGGTGAACTGGTTTGTATACTGAACTAGTAGATCAATATTGCTTGGTCCAGCAGAGCCAAAGTAATTTGGGCTTCCAAAACAAAAACTCTAATTACTTGTGTTTTCAAAAAGTGAGACACTATAACAAGAAGCTTTA